>NC_081357.1:52563516-53268516 GCF_030684315.1 Stegostoma tigrinum | reverse complement strand
TTTAAAATAAGTCACTATTTTTCTGGGTTGATTATAATAACACCTCTAAAGCCACCTTCGACAACATAGGCTTACCATTCCAATCCTACTTTTAGGGTGAGCCCTTTATACTTGGTACTCTGAGTTCCCACTCTTCATGCCACGTGTTCCAGGATTGCTGTAACTTTACGCTGACAAACGTAAATTGCATTTAGCACAGGGTGACATATCAATAATACTGGTGAGTAGAGTATCGAACGGTCATTCTACAATTTACCCTGTTGGAATTGCATCAGTAATCTAAATGGCTGAGGAATTAACCACCAAAAGTAATTTATAAAAGAAATTATATCTCATTCAGCATTTTCTGTTTGACCATCAGCAAGTTTCGTAATAGGGCAGGCACTACTATGCCAAGCACAGAGATTCACAGGCCCACCTATGATGTACGGCTTCATGCTCTAGTTTGTGCTATAATTCAAGAAAGACAACATAAGAGAAATCTTTCACATTTGAGTCAGAAGATCAGTAAAAATTACTATATAAAACTAATGTAAAAACCCGATTAATACTTTAAGTTTGATAATTGCTTTGTGATTTTGAGAATAAGTCAGGGTGGGAGAACTTTCCCACCAATGCAATCAGGATAGGAAAAAAAAACTGAGGGATAAGCCTTTCAAAATTATTAGGAACTGGCCACACATTGCATTTGGATCAGTCAAAAACTGGCACATTCAGATGAAAATTATGATTAGCATTGCTGACAAAGGCCTGTCACACCAAGTGCAAATTGAATTCTGAAATGAGGATCTTTTCTTAGTGTTACTGAGTTACAGAACATTTCCAATTCCAACTGCAGGTAATAGCCCAGCAGCTTTCATAATGGAAAAACAGATTAAACTACAGTAAGCACGTACAACCATATCTGAAGCTGCAACAGCCAAATAGAAAATGATCTGAAAACTACGAAATATTTATTACAAATGAATGCCCTGGGTGAGACTTTACGGTGAACCACTCACAGCATCAGGAAATCACTGTCGTCTTCTCAGGTTGAGCTCCAACATTGCGATTATTGAAATGGTATACTAACAATGATGACTAAATCTTCTACTTATCTTGGCAGTAGTGACCCTACAGATTGTGGCTAAGTAATTTCAGTTACGGAAATAGATTTGAGAAGTTGTAACGGTTTTCCTTTGTGAAGTCTGTGAGGAGATCTGATGGAAATATTCAAAGGAATGAGATGTCTGGAAAGAGCAGATAAGAAGAAAATGCTCCTACTCAAAAAAAACGAATCAAGAATTGTTTAGTAATTAGTAAAAGAAATAAGAATACTATGAGAAAAAATATTTCCACTTCAGTGGTTAAGGCCTGAAAAGCACTGCCAGAAGGTGAGGCAAATTCAGTCAAAACATTTAAACGTTAGGCCTAGTAGTATTATCGCCAGACTATAAATCCAGAAACTCAGTTAATGTTCTAGGGACCTGGGCTCGAATTCCTCCATGGCAGATGGTGGAGTTTGAATTCAATAAAAATAAATCTGGAATTAACAATCTACTGATCACCATTGTCAATTGTTGTCCACCACCAACAGTAGCTCAGCAGCAGTTCTACTGATCGAGCTTAAGATTACAAAGTGTGAAGCTGGATGAACACAGCAGGCCAAGCAGCATCTCAGGAGCACAAAAGCTGACATTTCAGGCCTAGACCCTTCATCGGAGAGGGGCATGGGGTGACGGTTCTGGAATAAATAGGGAGAGAGGGGGAGGCGGACCGAAGATGGAGAGAAAAGAAGATAGGTGGAGAGTAGAGTATAGGTGGGGAGGTAGGGAGGGGATAGGTCAGTCCAGGAAAGACGGACAGGTCAAGGAGGTGGGATGAGGTTAGTAGGTAGGAAATGGAGGTGCGGCTTGGGGTGGGAGGACTGATCGAGCTGCCAGGTCCTAAAAGACATAGTTGCGAGACTGGGTCTGCAGCAGTTGGTGAGTGAGCCAAAAAGAGGGAAGAATATACATGACCTGATGCTTACTAATCTATGACTTGCAGTTGCATCTGTCCATGACAGTATCAGTAAGAGTGGCCACCTCACAGTCTTTTTAGGGATGAAGTCTTGCCATCACATTGACAATAACTTCCATCGTGTTACATGGTACTATCACTGTGCTAAATCCGACAGACTTCAAATAGATCTAGCAATTCAATACTGGGTATCCATGAGGCGCTGTGGGCCATTAACACCAGTAGAATTGTACTCCAGTACAATCTGTAACATCATGGCCTCGCATATCCTCCACTCAGCCATACCATCAAGCAGTGGATCAACTCTGGTTCAATAGAGAGTGCAGGAGGGCATGCCAGGAGTAGCACCAGGGATACCTGAAGATGAGGTCTCAACCTGGTGAAGCCACCAAACAGGGCTGCTTGCATATCAACAACATAAGCAGCAAGTGATAGACAGAGCTAAACAATCCCACAACGCCCACAACCAATGGATCAAATCAAAGTTCTGCAGTCCTGCCACATCCAGTTGTGAATGGTGATGGGCAACAGCTCACTGGAGGAGAAGGTTCCACAAATATCTCCATCCTTAATGATGGAAGAGCCCAGCACATCTGTGCAAAAGATATGGCTGAAGTTTTCACAGAAATCTTCAACCAGAAGTGCCAAGTGGATGTCCCATCTTGGTCTCTTCCAGTGGTCCCCAGCATTACAGATACTAGTCTTCAGCCAAATTGATTTACTCCACATGATATCAAGAAATGGTTGGAGACACTGGACATTGCAAAGGCTATGGGCCCTGACAACATTCCAGCAATAGTACTGAAGGCTTGTGCTCCAGAACCTGCTGCTCCGATAACCAAGCTGTTCCAGTACAGTTACAACACTGGTATCTACCCAACAATGTGGAAAATTGCCCAAATATGTCCTGTACATAAAAAGCAGGACAAATCCAACCTGGCCAATTACCACCCCATCAGTCAACTCTTGATCATTAGTAACGTGATGGAAAGTGCCATCATCAGTGTTATCAAACAGCACCTGCTCAGCAATAGCCTGCTCAGTGATGCCCAGTTTGGGTTCTGCCAGGGCCACTCAGCTCCTGGCCTCACTACAGCCTTGGTTCAAACATGGACAAAAGAGCTGAATCCCCGAGGTGTGGTGACAAAGACAGCCCATAACACCAAGGCTGCATTTGACCAAGTGTAGCATCAAGAAGCCCTAGCAAATCTGGAATCAATGGGTACTAAGGGGCAAACTCAGGAGTTGTACCTGACATATTGGAGGATGGTTGTGGTTGTTGGAGGTCAATCATCTCAGCTCCAGGGCATGTTGGCAACAGTTCCTCAGGGTCCTCGGCCAAACCATCTTCAGCTGCTTCATCGCTGACCTTCCCTACATCGTGAGGTCAGAAGTGGGGATGTTCGTCGATGATTGCGCAATGCTCAGCACCCATTCACAATTCCTCACAATCTGAAGCAGTCTGTGTTCGGATACAACAAGGTCTGGTCAATATCCAGGTTTGAGCTGACAGATGGCAAGTACCATTTTAGTCACACAACTGCCAGGCTATGACCATCACCAATAAGAGGCAATCTAATCACTGTCCCTTGGCATTCATCACTGAGTCTCCCACCATTTTTGCAGCAGCAGTGAGAGCAGTGAGAACAAAGACCAAGGGGCTGCCAGGAGGTAGGTTTCCCATTTAAACACTTACCTCATTCAATCAGCGGCCTCTATTTTTGCAGCAGCTGCGGGAGCGGTGAGAGCGATGACCAGGGGGCTGCTGGGAAGGTAAGTTCTTCATTTCGGCAGTGGAGCTGAGTGGAACCGGTCGAATTGCGCTCTGGGAAGGTGAGTGAACTGATATATTTGAGCAGTCGCTAAACCCGAGACACTACACGTGTTGTGTTTCCCAACCACCCTCCTCCTCTGACCAAAAAAAAAGACTCTGTGGTGCGTTGATAAGAAAAGGATTTTCTTTTTCTTTTCTTTTTATAGTGTGCTGGTAAGTAGAGTGATTGGTATTTTTTCATTTCATTTATCTATTATTCGATATTACAGTAGGACTAAGCTGAGCTTTAGACCAAAAATGGCAGGAGATCCCAGCTCCTCTTGCTCAATGTGGGAGCTCAGGGAGGCAGCTGATGTCCCTGACTCCTACACGTGCCGGAAATGCGTCCAGCTGCAGCTCTTCTTAGACTGCATGATGGCTCTGGAGCTGCGGATGGACTCACTTTGAAGCTTCCACGAGTAAGTCATGGATAGCACATTTAGCAAACTGGTCACACCGCAGATTAGTATTGCCGAGGGAGAAAGGCAATGGGTGACCAAAAGACAGAGAAAAAGCAGGAAGACAGCGTATATGTCCCCTTTGATCATCTCCCTCCAAACGGGTATACCATCTTGGATACTGTTGGGGGTGATGGCTCACCAGGGGAAGGCAGCAGTAGCCAGGTTCATGGAACTGTGGCTGGCTCAGCTGTACAGTGGGCAGGAAAAAGAGTGGAAAGGCTATAGTCATAGGGGACTCGATTGTAAGGGGAGTAGGTAGGCGGTTCTGTGGTCAAAAATGAGACTCCCAAATGGTATTTTGCCTCCCAGGTGGACAGGTCAGGAATGTCTCAAATCAACTGCAGGACATTTTGAAGGAGGAGCATAAACAGCCAGTTGTCGTGGTGCATATAGGCACCAATGGTATAGGTAAAAAACGGGATGAGGTCCTACAAGCAGAAGTTAGGGAGTTAGGAGCCAAGTTAAAAAGTAAGACCTCAGAGGTAGTAATCTCAGGGTTGCTACCAGTGCCACGTGCTAGTCAGAGTAGAAATGAAATAATAGGCAGGATAAGTGAGTGGCTTGAGAGATGCAGGAGGGAGGTGTTCGGATTTTTGGGACATTGGGACCGGTTCTGGGGGAGTTGGGACTATTACAAAGCAGACGGCCTACACCTGGGCAGGACTGGAACAATGTCCCAGGGGCTGCTTTTGCTAACACTTCAGGGGAGGGTTTAAACTAATGTGGCAGGGGGATGGGAACCAAATGAGGAGGTTAGTGGACAGCAAAGAGGTTGTAACTAAAGCCTGTAAGGAACTAGATAATGAAGTCAGTGTGACTTAGGGGAAGAAAAGGCAGAGAGCAGATGATGAACACAAAGGGACAGGAGGTCTGAGGTGCATGGGACTCCATAGTTAGGGGTACAGATAGGAGGTTCTGTGGGAGCAAGAGAGACTCACGGTTGGTGTGTTGCCTCCCAGGTGCCAGGGTGCGTGATGTCTCTGATCGTGTTTTTAGGATCCTTAAGGGGGAGGGGGAGTAGCCCCAAGTCGTGGTCCACATAGGCACCAGCGACATAGGTAGGAAGCGAGATGGGGATTTAAGGAAGAAATTCAGGGAGCTAGGATGGAAGCTTAGAGCTAGGACGAACAGAGTTGTTGTCTCTGGTTTGTTGCCCGTGCCACATGCGAAGTGGGCAAGGAATAGGGAGAGAGAGAGGAGTTGAACACGTGGCTACAGAGATGGTGCAGGAGGGAGGGTTTTGGATTCTTGGATAATTGGGGCTCTTTCTGGGATAGTTGGGACCTCTACAAGCATGATGGTCTTCACCTGAACCAGAGGGGTACCAATATCCTAGGGCGGAATTTCACTAAGGCTATTTGGGTGGGTTTAAACTAATTCAGCAGGGGGATGGGAACCAAAATTGTAGTTCGAATATAGAAAAGGTTGAGAGTAAGGAGGTCCGAAATTAAGTTTCAGGGATGCAAGATGGCACCGGCAGGGAAGAAGTTGGTTTGAAGTGTGTCTACTTCAAGGCCAGGAGCATCCGAAATAAGGTGGGTGAACTAGCAGCATGGGTTGGTACCTGGGACTTCGATGTTGTGGCCATTTCAGAGACATGGATAGGGCAGGGACAGGAATGGTTGTTGCAGGTTCCGGGGTTTAGGTGTTTCAGTAAGAACAGAGAAGATGGTAAAAGAGGGGGTGGTGTGGCATTGTTGGTCAAGGACAGTATTACTGTTGCAGAAAGGATATTTGGGGACTCGTCAACTGAGGTGGTAAGGGTTGAGGTTAGAAACAGGAAAGGAGAGGTCACCCTGTTGGGAGTTTTCCCGACATTGACTGGGATTCACTTAGCTTTAGGAGTTTAGACGGAGGAGAATTTATAAGGAGCATCCAGGAGGGTTTTATGGATCAGTATGGAAATAGTCCAAGTTGGGAAGAGGCCGTACTGGACCTGGTCTTGGGGAATGAACCCAGCCAGGTGTTTGAAGTCTCAGTAGGGGATTACTTTGGGAATAGTGATCACAAGTCCATAAGTTTTACAATACTCGTGGACAAAGTCGAGAGTCTATCTGATAGTAAAGGGGACTGTCGGAGAATGCAGCAGAATATAGATAGATTGGAGAGTTGAACAGAGAAATGGCAGATGAAGTTCCATCTAGGCAAATGCGTTTTGAAAGATCCAATTCAAGAGCAAATTAAACAGTAAATGGAAAAGTCCTGGGGAAAATTGATGCACAGAGAGATCTGGGTGTTCAGGTCCAAAGTACCCTGAAGGTGGCAGTGCAGGTTGATAGAGTGGTCAAGAAGGCATTCGGCATGTTTTCATTCATCGGACGGGGTATTGAGTACAAGAGTTGTCAGGTCATGTTGCAGTTGTATAGGACTTTGGTTCGGCCACATTTAGAGTACTGTGTACAGTTCTGGTCGCCACGTTACCAAAAGGATGTGGATGCTTTGGAGAGGGTGCAGAGGAGGCTCACCAGGATGTTGCCTGGTAGAGAGGGTGCTAGCTATGAAGAGAGGTTGAATAGATTAGGATTATTTAAATTAGAAAGATGGAGGTTGAAGGGGTACCTGGTTGATGTCTACAAAATCATGAGGGGTATAGACAGGGTGGATAGCAAGAAGCTTTATCCCAGAGTGGGGGACTCAATTACTAGGGGTCACAATTTCAACGTGAGAGGAGAACAGTTTAAGGGAGATATGTGTATAAAGTTCTTTACGCAGAGGGTGGTGGGTGCCTGGAATGCGTTGCCAGCGGAGGTGGTAGAGGCAGGCGCGTTAGCTTCATTTAAGATGAATCTAGACAGATATATGAATGGGCAGGGAGCAGTGGATTACAGAACCTTGGAAAACAGGTGACAGCTTTAGATAGACAATCTGGATCGGCGCAGGTTGGAGGGCCGAAGGGCCTGTTCCTGTGCTGTAATTTTCTTTGTTCTTTATCAACATCCTGGGGATTACCATTGACTAAAAACTCAACTGGATTCACCACGTAAACACAGTGGCTTCAACAACAGATCACTAGCTGGGAATACTGCAGTGAGTGACTCATTTCCTGATTTGTCAAAGCCTGTTCACCATCTACAAGACACAAGGCAAGAGTGTTGTAGAATACTCCCCACTTAACTATGTGAGCAGCCTCATCAACACTTAAGAAACTCAACACCATCCAGAACAAAGCAGCCCGCTTGATTGGCACTACATCCCCAAGCATTCACTCCCTCTACCACTGACGCTCAGTAGCAGCAGTGTGTACTACCTACATGATGCACTGCAGAAATTCACCAAAGATCCTCAGACAGCACCTTCCAAACCCACGATAACAAAATGTGAGGCTGGATCAATACAGCAGGCCAAGCAGCATCTCAGGAGCACAAAAGCTGACGTTTTGGGCCTAGACCCTTCATCAGAGTCTGATGAAGGGTCTAGGCCCGAAACGTCAGCTTTTGTGCTCCTGAGATGCTGCTTGGCCTGCTGTGTTCATCCAGTCTCACATTTTGTTGTCTTGGATTCTCCAGCATCTGCAGTTCCCATTATCTCTGATACTATTTTAATCTTCCAAACCCACGACCGCTTCTATCTAGAAGGACAAGGGCAGCAACCTTCCACCTCCCCTCCAAACGGCTCACCATCCTGACTTGGAAATATATCGCCGTTCCTTCACTGTCTCTTGGTCAAAATGCTGGAATTCCCTCCCTAATGGATTGTGGGTCAACCTATAGCAACTGGACTACAGTGGTTCTGGGAGGCAGCTCACCTTCTCAAGGGATCAGTCAGTCAGCAATGCACATGTCCCACAAATGAATTTTAAAAATTTCAAAGGAGAATTGGACAGTTATTTGAAAGGGAGCAATGTGTACATTTATGTGGAGAAGGTAGGTAGCTAGAGCAGATATAACTATTCGGACTGTTCAGTCTGCTCCACCAGTCATTGAGATAATGATCTGACAACTCTCACCACACTTTTCTGCCTTTTTCCCATAACTCTTGATTCCCATATCGATTAAAAATCAGTCTGTTTCAATCTTGAATATATTTAATAACTCAACATCCAGATATTTCTCTGCTTAAGAATCCATAGCTTCACTGTTCTCTGACAGAAGAAACTCCCCTTCATCTCCGTTGTAAATGAGACCACTTACCTTGCAAGTATGTAATCTGGATATAGAAATTGAATTGCAATGCACAGTTCTTCATTCAAACCTGGGACCCTGGTCAAAATCATTTGAATCGCAGATTCAGAAAACCGAGCGCCAATAACAATATGAAAATCAAATTCTTCTTTAAGGTAGGAGTGCTGCCTTTAAATGGAAGCAGCCCAGTCAGAAATCTATACCTATACATACTCCATATGAGAATTGTTGGATTTTCAATTGTACTTAACATAGACTTTCCCATGAAAATAGATCAGGCCACTCTCAAGCATGACGTAGTGGGCAACACCATGCTGCTCATAAAATTACTCCTGCAATCAGCGTTCACCTTTTAAATTTGACATTCTGGAATTATTTGACAAATTTTCGACAGACAAGATCAAAATTTAAATAATATGATTGACTGAGATATGGGATGTTTTCCTACATTAAAAATGCTACTTAAATATTGTTATTACTTTGCTATTTGAAGAAGTTAGTCCCTCAGGATAGTTGCATACTGACCTGTGAATCTGAAGTGAGATGCATTCTGTTAAATATATTGAAAAGGTTGTTGTTAATCCCAGAAACTGAAGCAAATGCAGCCTCGAGTTTGTGAGATATAAATACTTTTCATTCATTCTGTCAAAGAATGCAAATGTCTTTCTGATTGGGTGCAATGAGTAATAAAGTTGAATGAAGTGTGGGCATGTCTTTTTTCCAAAATAGGGCTGCTTAGATCATGAAAAAAACATATTGCCTCAGTGATTCTGCTCAGGACTATAGGACAGAAATTCACAGGCTTTATCCTCATTATGTTAAGCAAGTCCACCAAACAGGTATAATGAGACACTGTCTCTATTTTAATTGCTCCTACTTTGCTAACATGATTCTGCATAAAGGGTAAGGTAATTCCTGGAGAGTGGGCCATTAGGTTTTTGCTTTATGTTGCTTACTTTGATGCAATTTTATTCAAGCCCACAGATTGCACTTCATTGTAAAATAAAGCTGTCTAGAAATAAGCCAAACAATTATCTCATCTCATGTTAGTTCAGACTACCATATCAGATTATTTGCATGCACAACGCAATGGTCTGGCCAAGAGAGAGTTTCATCTTTTCCCAAATTCTAAAATATAACTTGCTGCTGCACCAAGCCCGATATTTCATCTACCTACCTGTTGCAAAAGAACAGTGTGATATTACCCCAACATAGAGCGAGGTAAATCCCTTCTAATGTCTCCCCCATAGGCAGTTCTATTTCTCAGCTAGAAGGTTGAAGGGCTAGAGTTTGCTGAACATTAACCTAGGGATGGTGAATATAATCTGTAACTCATGTACGTAGGACTATTTCCACTCTTGTCATCTGGCTACAATACCTCTGCATATCTAACGTTTTCTGTTTCATTTGTTTTTGACAATTGGTACAGAGGAAATACAGTGTCTTCCTCTCAGGTTAAGTAGTTATATAATGAAAATATTAAATGCAGGCCAATGTCAAACTACTGTTTAGTATTGACAGCTCGGGACATAAATATCAAAATAAAGCAGATAGTTCCCTGCAGCAGTGAATCTGATTCAATAGAGCAAGGTTATCCACATTTTCCTTCAAGTATAATTAAATTGGCTGTCTGTTGTAGAATTTGTTGACTTCTTTTGACATTCCATATTTCTTTTTAAATTGCCAACGCAGCATTGAAGAAGATAATGATGCATTCATCACTGTCAATATATTGGAATGCTTTTCTAGCTTTACACATAACTGAGTCCGTTGAAGCTTTCTATTATCTCTTTTTTGACATTGAAAACAATTGAACGTGTAACAGAAATGCAAAGGGTAGCTCCAATAAATCGCAAAATATGAGGCCTTTCCAGAAATTTACCCCAGTAAGCTTTATAATATGCATTCTTTACCTGACGGTTTTTTTAAATAAACTCGCATATCGTGGAGAAAGAAAAGCCTTTGCTTCAACCACCGAATTGGCTAAATGCTGTTCAAATTTACAACATTTTTTTAAAAATCTCAATCTTCCGGCTAATGTGTTCCATCAGTTAGTTACATTTAAGTAGGTTCCTGCAATGGATGAAATTTGGTTCATTGTGTGCAACAATTGGAAGATCAGGAGAAAACTCCAGGAGTTTTCCGGAGCCGTATTGTCATCTGTCAAAAGCTGATGCAGTAATGTGAAACTAATTATAGGTTACAAGAAAGAGCATAGCTTTCTATTATCCTTCATAGTCCTATTGTTTAGGATGAAAAAGCTTGTGACAATTGTTTCAGAAAAGACTTAACAGTAAATGTGCAACCCGCAGTTAGCGCGGCAATCTGTTCGTTTAGCTAATCAGAATTATTGGGATGAACTCTGACTTTTGGATGGCTGACCCACAGTGAATAATTACATGCCATAGACAATTGAGTCTCTTATAAGATCAACAGGAGAGAGAAATTTATTAACACTCCAATTTAATCTCTTAAGAGATAAAAATTATGAAGCACAGTGGGGTTAATGTAGCAAAGCTAATGGGTCCACCTAAAAATGGGGGCAGGTCACCTCACCATTCTTGCTGGGCACTATTGACTGCTGCAAGTCACACTTGTGATATAGAAGAGAGATGGTGCCAAGGGGATGAGCTCAGGACAGCAGCCTGTAAGTCAATTTATTCTCCTCGTTGTCAAACAAAAAATAATTTTAAGTTTACCTTCTCAGAGCCTCTTTCACTAAATCACCGCTGTAGGAGTTTAGAGAGTACACTATGTCCTAAAATAGCAACTTGGGTTTCATGTAGATTCTAGGTGAGATGTGAGTGACTGCCCTTCAACATCAAGGCAATATTTGACTGAGTATGGCCTCAAGGAGTCCCAGCAAAAATAAAGTCAATGGGAAACAATAGGAAAACTTTCCATTGGTAGGAGTCATATATAGCATAAAGGAAGATGGTTATGGATTTTTCAAGGTCATCATCCCAATTCTAGGACATCGGTGCAGGGATTCCTCAGGATATTGTGCTCTTCATCTGCTTCATCACTGACCTTCATTATATCACATTGTTCGAAGTGTAGGTATTCATTGTGCAATGATCAACATCCAGCGCCATTCACAACACTTCTGATTCTGAAGTAATATGTGTTCATATGAAGCAAGATATGGACAACAATAAAGCTTGGGCTGATAAACAGCAAGTAAATTACATGCCACACAAGTGTCAGGCATCTCCAGCAAAGGAGAATCTAACAATTGCCCCTTGAGGTTCAATGGGATTTGCATCATTGTATAACATCCTAGGGGTTAGCATTGACAGGAACTAAATGGGACCAGCCATTTATTCTTGAACTCCTCTCCTAACAACTCTGTGGGTGTCCCTATGCTACAAGGACTGCTGTGTTTGAAAAGACAGTTCACAAGAACCTTCTCCACAGCAATAAATTGGACAAAAATTGTTGGCTTAGTCAGTGACACGCACATTTTATAAATGAATTTTTAAGAAGTATGTAATTAGGTTGCGAATTGTGTCTTAGAAAATGAAATATTTGGACAAATTTGACACTGGTACCTGAGAAAATAAAAGTGGGTTAATTGTTACCTATTGATAACTTGTATCTTTAGGTTTTTATTGTTGGATACTGCTGAAGCAGCCACCAGAGGATCATAGCTCAATTAGACTGCTGCCAACAAGACTCTTTTCTACTATTTTAGTACTAAAACTAATCAACCAAATTAAGCCAAAATGATGATTGGAAGCCATTGTCAGGCATGGTGACAAAAATTGAAATGGCAAAAGAAATCTTCCAAACAGAAGAAAAAATTTATTTGTCCGGAATTGGAAAAGTTCATTGACTTTGCTTCCAATTTCCACCCTGCCCTCACTTTCACTTGGTCGATCTCTGACTCCTCCCTTCCCTTCCTCAACATTTCTGTTTCCATTTCCAGGGATAGACTGGCCACTAATATCCACTGTAAACCCCCTGACTCCCACATCTACCTGGACTATACATCCTTACACCCTGATTCTTGTAAAGACACCATCTCATTCTTTTCTGAAGAAGGGTCCAGACCCGAAACATCAGCTTTCCTGCTCCTCTGATGCTGCTTGGCCTGCTGTGTTCATCCAGCTCCACATCTTGTTTTCCCATTCTCTCAGTTCGTCTGTCTCTGTCGCGTATGTTCAGACGAGGCCAACTTTGACGAGGGAGACTCCAAAATATCCATCTTCTTCCTCAACCAAGGATTCCCCAGCACCATTGCCGTCGGGGCCATCAACTGGGTTTGACCCATCTCCCACACTTCCACCCCCACCCCCTCTCTTCCCTCCCACGACAGTGATAGGGTTCCCTTTGTCCTCACCTACCATCCCACAAGCATCCACATCCAGAAGATCTTCAGATGCCATTTCCGCCACCTCCAGTGAGATGCCACCACCAAACACATAGTCCACTACCCTCCCTTGTCCGTCTTCTGCAGGGACCATCCCCTTCAGGACACCGTAGTCCACACTCTCTTCAACCCAAACATCACCACAGCCCTACAGCACCTTCCCCTGTAACCAGCGAAGGTGCAACACCTGCCCATTTATGTCCTCCCCTCCGCACCAGTGTCCAAGGATCCAAACATACCTTCTAGGTGAAGCAACACTTCACCTGTACTTTCTAGAATTTAGTATACTCCATTCGTTACTCTCAATGTTGTCACCTCTACACTAGGGAAACAAAGCGTAGACTGGGTGATCACATTACAGAATATCTACATTCATCACAGAATTGCGACAGTGTGGAAACAGGCCCTTCAGCCCAAAAAGTCCACACTGACCCTCGGAGCATCCCACGCCCCTATAACCCTCCTAAGCTACACATCTCTGAACACTACAAGAAATTTAGCATGGCCAATACACCTAGCCTGCACATCTTTGGGCTATGGGAGAAAACCTGGAGGAAGAACCCGCAGACACAGGGACAATGTGCAACCTCCACTTGGAGAGATGCCCGAGGTTGGAATTGAACCTGGGTTCCTAGTGCTGTGAGGCGACAGTGCTAACCACTGGTCATCGTGCTGCCCTAAACCGGCTGGCAAAAAAAAAACCCTGAACTACCGTTGCCTGCCACTTTAAAGTACCATTCTGTTCCAAGGTCAATATCTGTGTCTCTGGCTTGCCACAGTGTTCTAGCGAAACTCAGCACAAGCTGGAGGAACAACACCTCGTTTTCTACTTGGGAACCCTGCAGCCCTCTGGACTCAATATTGAGTTCAATAATTATGAGGCCTAAACTCTCCCATATCCCAGCCCCCTACCACACACACAGGTCTTATTATCACATAACCTGCCATTACACACTGCCTATATTCAGTCACTAATAGACCCCATTAACAATTATGCACCCTCCTGGCCAGATAGTGATCAGCTTCTTTGTTTATCCAAATCTCTTCTCTCTCTTTGGGCTCTATCCTGTTGTTTACTCCCTGCCCCACTCCCCTCCCTATTTTCTACATATAAACTGACGTTTTCCCAGCTACCATCAGTTCTAAGAAAGGGTCAACAGACCGGAAACGTTAACTCTAATTTTTTCTTCACAGGTGCTGCCAGACCTGCTGAGCTTTTCCAGCAACTTCTGATTTTGTTCCTAAGAAACAAAATCGTTAGTTAATAATGCAACCAGGCCTCACCATGACAACTGTCTGCAGAAGGCCTCAAACGGAAAAAATGTGTGTCCCTTCTCTGTGGACACTATGTGGACATAATCACAGAAGACAGGAATCCTCCTTTTGTCATCTTTTAACTGGATGTTAAACAGGTTAACAGCCCCTGCTGAACACTGTAACAACAAAACAATTCAAGCAATCAATAGAAGCCTAGCACAATGTTACCTCAATATTGACACATGGGTGTGAGAAGGCACCCCAGTGGTGTATGTTCTTTCTCGGGACATTTTTAATCAAACTCTTCAGAGTTATTGCAACACAGGTCAGGAGCAGGTGGGACTTGAACTCTGATTTTCTGTCTCAGAGGTAGGGACATTACCATTGCATCACATTGCATCATAAAATCTTCCTTTCCTTTGAACATCAAATTTAGAAATGGAATTGTCCTTTCTATGTGGAGCCTGAGGATCCTTCTGATTGAGTGGCGGATAATACACTATTAAATCTTAGCGAGAAGACGCACTTATCTCAAATTCAAAATATATTTTTCTGTGTAATGGTAATAGGTAACATTTGACTAATTAGGTATACTTACAAAGATTATCAGGAGCAGAGACATCTGTCTCCATTGGGACCTTATACCAGACTCCTTCTCCATCCACGGGCTGTGCGCCATCATCAAACCTTGTAGAGTTTAATGGAGCTTCAAAATTAACTCTTTCGGAACAATTTTCTTAAAAAACACTTACTGCTGTTTTCATGCCAATGTTACAACAATGACACCATTATACTGTTCTTTCTATGTCGCTTTGGGAGTTAGATTGGATTTTTCATAAATCCTGACTTATTGGTCAGAGAAATGAAAGCTGATGTTTGGTGATCTAGTGGCATCTAATTATTAATGACCTATGTTACAAACTGCCATTCTGTGACTAGCAGTCTACTGGCGACGTGTATTGAGTAAGCATGTGGTGGAGAATGCAAGTATGGTTTCAGTATTGGGATATTTTTGACTTCAGCATCATACCTATTTGAATTTCATTGATTTAGAGCTTGTCGTTTGTTAGAAAAAGGATAAATCATGATCTGCCACCCCTTTCCAGTCTGTTGGCTCAGTGAACATATAGATCAGTCTGACATGATCGTTTCATTTTGATTTGAGTTCACCTTGGGGGCAGGGGTTTTTGCAATAATGTTTCTTCTACAAAAAGAAACATCTGAGTCATTTATGTGTTTAAAGAAGGACAGGAAAGAACTTTGGAGCTAGTAAATCCTCATACACAAGGTTGTCAGTGAGAAGGCTCTTAAGAAAAATCATTGGATTTTGCATCTCATAAATTGCATTTGTGATGGGAGGTTACCCAAATGACTTAGAATGAATTATTCTCAGCATGACTGCCTGTACAAAAAATACCAATGACAAAGTTACACATCACAGACTGATAAAAAAAAAACCTGCAAGGTTATTCAGCCTTGAGTTGTTGGCACTGGTGGTCTTGCAGAAGCACATAGAACAAACATAGAGCATAGAAGAGTACAGCGCAGTATCGGCTCTTCGGCCCACAATGTTATCCCGACCTATTATCTTACTAAGGTCAAAAAATTCAGCAATGTAATCAGCTAAACCAGTAAAAAAAATTACAGCATATTTTGCACAATCAACTCAGACACAAACCAAGGTTCCATGATTTCTTGAACTGGTTTGAAAAAAATATCTGTAGTACACAGCCTGACCACAAAGCTGGCCACCCTGTATTAGGGTTCATGGTGAATTTTCACTAATTTCAATCATTACAATAACCTCTTATCTGTTTACTTTGGTACAAGAACACTAAGAGGCAGCTTTTAAAAATTTTCTTTTTCTTTTAATATCCTCTGAAACCGATTATTGTACACCAATGCTGTGTCTCAGTCGGCAGCCCCGTTGCCTCTGTCATAGCAGGCACTGAGTTCGGATGTCACTCAAGAAGCTAAGTACAAAAATGAAGTCTAGCATTTGACTTGACTACTGAAGAAGTGCTACACTGCCAGAAATTTTAGATGAGACTAAGGTTCTGTCTGCCCTCGGGGTGAACTATAAAAAATTCCATGGCATTATTTTGAAAAAGTATTCTGGCAAATGTTTAACTCTCAATCCTCTTTCCCCACCACCACCACACCCCCTCAAAAAAAAGCCGATCTGTTCATTATCACAATGCTGTATGCCAGACCTTGCTATTTACAGTTTGACTGGCACCATTTTCAATATTACAACAATGGAAAAGTTAGGTTACTTACTTGTAGGGAATATTCTGATTGGCAGAGTTACTTTGAAGTGAAACCTGTTTGTAACCATATTACTGAAATTACAGCAGGAAGCCACTCACAAATCTATCACAAAACATTTTCTTCAAGCAATAAAGTAATATTTTACTGGTTTAGTGATCCACAGATGACTTTGAGCAGAAACGTTTTTATTTGTTCAGATTGTGGGTGTTGCTAGCTAGGCTATCGTTTATTTTCTAAATTGTTTTTGAAGAGGTGATTGAGAGCAATCTGCTTGAAACTTTGCAGTCGATTAGGTGTGGGCACACTTAGAGTGCTAGTGATAATGGGAACTGCAGATGCTGGAGAATCCAAGATAACAAAGTGTGGAGCTGGATGAACACAGCAGGCCAAGCAGCATCTCAGGAGCACAAAAGCTGACGTTTCGGGCCTAGACCATTCCTCAGAGAAGGGGATGGGGAGAGGGAACTGGAATAAATAGGGAGAGAGGGAGAGGCGGATCGAAGAGGGAGAGAAAAGAAAATAGGTGGAGAGGAGAGTATAAATGAGGAGGTAGGGAGGGGATAGGTCAGTCCAGGGAAGATGGACAGGTCAAGGAGGTGGCATGAGGTGGTAGGTAGGAAATGGAGGTGCGGCTTGAGGTGGGAGGAAGGGATGGGTGAGAGGAAGAACAGGTTAGGGAAGCAGAGACAGGCTGGGCTACTTTTGGGATGCAGTGGGGGGAGGGGACGAGCTGGGCTGGTTTTGTGATGCAGTGGGGGGACGGGAAGAACTGGGCTGGTTTTGGGATGCAGTGGGGGAAGGGGAGATTTTGAAGCTTGTGAAGTTCACATTGATACCATTGGGCTGCAGGGTTCCCAAGCGGAATATGAGTTGCCGTTCCTGCAACCTTCGGGTGGCATCATTGTGGCACTGCAGGAGGCCCATGATGGACATGTCGTCTGAGGAATGGGAGGGGGAGTTGAAATGGTTCGCGACTGGGAGGTGCAGTTGTTTATTGCGAATCGAGCGGAGCTGTTCTGCTTGGTTTCCCCAATGTAGACGAAGCCACACCGGGTGCAATGGATACAATATACCACATTGGCAGATGTGCAAGTGAACATCTGCTTGATATGGAAGGTCATCTTGGGGCCTGGGATAGGGGTGAGGGAGGAGGTGTGGGGGCAATTGTAGCATTTCCTGTGGTTGCAGGGGAAGGTGCCGGGTGTGGTGGGGTTGGAGGGGAGCGTGGAGCGGACAAGGGAGTTGCGGAGAGAGTGGTTTCTCCGGAAGGCAGACAAGGGTGTACACTTAGAGTGCTGTTCATATGGAAGTTCCTGAATATTGAACAAGTGATTTGGCAGTGAAGGAACCATTCCATGTCAGGATAGTGTGTGTTTTGGGGGGCAGATTGCTGGTGGTTATGTTCCCATGAACCTGCTGCACTTTTCCTTATGGTGCTATTTTAAGCACAATCTGCCCACAATGGGAACTCATGACCTTCAGTTTTTGAATCTATCGCTTGCAATCCCTACTCCATAAAATGAATTTGTCACCTCTTTCACGTATATCCACATCCCTCTTGAAGTAAGAGACAGTCTTCTAATCTTTGTTAGAGCTAATTTATATAAAACAGAATTCGAGAAAATTATTCATTAGGATTCTCCTTTCAAATTTTCTTGAGCAGTGCAAATTAATTTTATTTCCATGTTTTTGTTTAAGTAGTAGAATCCTGAAATTATTGGGCTTCTTGGGACCTAAATTATTTTTGTGGCCTTGTGGGCCTGGAATATGAACCAGATGTTAGACTTGTTTGGATTTGACCCATTTGGACACGATCTTTAAATTTCAATTACAGTAGCCATGGATCAGTTCCCCACCTTGACAGCATTCCTGAGCTCTTTTTTTTGGAATTCCCACCTTTTAAGCTCTGAAAAGACTGCAGTAAAATATATGCCAAATTAGGATCTGATATAATGTTTTTAAGGCTTTCTAAATACCTAAAACCATCACTAGCATGAAACAATTAATTTCTGTAATTGATGTGGTTTCCGTGAGAGTTAAAAATAATTTAAAATAAGTGTCAACTGATTTGGAGAAAGGTTGGGCAGTGTATCCAGGAGCTCCATTTCTCCTTCGTGCTTGCAGCCAAGTCCATTTTCCATGTTATAGAAGTAGCTCCATATGTTTCTAAGTCTGTAAAAGTTGATGCTCTACTTCAAACATTGAGTTAATGTCTACATTGGGCTGGAATATTGTGTATTTTCAATTAACAGGTACAATCCTAAATTTTTGCTAATGCACAGAACTCCAGAATATATTTTTAAAGGATATTATTTTTTACTGGATGTAAATGTCCTGGTGCCCCTTTACATACAGAACATAAACAGTGGTTGAAACATTTTTTTGGATATGTTCAAGTTACATTGAGTTTTTTTTGGAGGGATTTTGCTACAGGGCTAGTGAGCTTATGTTGTTAAACTCACTGCATTAACTACCGACCACATTCCTCTGAGGCCGTCACATCGATTCTGGATCCATTTTACCAGATGCCGTTCCCAGAAAAACCCACCACTCAACGGATATCTGTCAGAAGGTAAGAGTGCTTTGTGCCCCTCTCTTACCCAAACAAGCTTTGTCCTTCACCAAAAATATCATGGCACAGCAACTGCAAACAGACACTGGCCATAACACTTGGCTGCTATGATTAACATGTCTTCGCAAATACTCTCCCATTATCTCAACCCTTTTACTATTTACCCACCAGATCATACACTTTACCTGTCCATAGCTACATCCCATCTAAATACCCTATAACAACTGCCACCCTGTCCTTGATACCTACTATAGACGCACGTTGTCTTTGCCCTGGAGAGAACATCACACACAGGCATGCAATCGGACAAATGCAAGCACAAACTTTTCCTTACAGAAAGCAAAAGGGAACACAAACCAAACCAATGAATGTTGCCCTCACAATGCAAACAAAATTCTAGAATGATGATCATGACTATTTTATTGCCCATGATTGTCTGCTGCACCCAAATCTCATTGATTGGAAGCAGGTAGCAATGAATTCAATTGAATTGAATTAGCTTGATTGTCACATGTACTCAAATGAGCACAGTGAAAAGTTTATAGTTTGTCCAATGATGTCCTGTCTGGCTTGTAGACCCTCATGGAGTTGAGTTCTGTCATAACCTGCAAGCAACTTAAAGCTGCTTGGTAAATAAAAACCAAAAGAACTGCGGATGCTGTAAATCAGGAACAAAAATCAGAAGTTACTCGAAAAGCTCAGCAGGTCTGGCAGCAACTGTGAAGATAAAAATCAGAGTTAACGTTTCGAGTCTGGTGACCCATCCTCAGAACTGATGGTAGCTGGGAAAATGTCACTTCATTTGCAGAAAATAGGGGGGGAAGTGGGGTAGGGAGTAAACGATAGGATAGTGCCTAAAGAGAGGTAAGAGCAGTTGGATAGACAAAGGAGTTGATAACGAACTGGCCAGGAGGGTGCATTCTCATTAATGGGGACTCTTATTGACTAACAGCAGGTAATGTTTAATGGCAGACTATGTGATAGCAAGGCCTGGTGTGTTGGGTAGGGGCCTGGGAAATGGGAGAATTAAGCCCTAAAATTATTGAACGTGATATTGAGTCTGGAGGACTGCACGGTCCCCAAGCGGAAAATGAGGGGTTGTTCTTCCAGCTTGTACTGAGCTTTGCTGGAGCACTGCAGCAAGCCTGAGATAGAGATATTGGCCAGGGAACAGGGCAGTGTGTTAAAGTGACAGGCAACTGGTAACTTAAATCTGCATGCAGAGGGCAATGAAATGGTTATAAGTTAAATGTAATTGGGGTTTGCAAAAAAGCCTACTTCAGTTTTTTAACTGCTCAATGTCCCAGCCTCCAGCAAACACTGAGCCAGCACTTTCACCTCTCAAAATGATACTGACTGTGCCTACGCTGGGTACGGTCCCAACTATTTTCTCAAAGCATTTTGCATCTAGAGAAAGACAAATGATGGCAGGAAACATAGCTGATGGTGGTCACTAAAAACACTAAGCCTTATCCTGTCACCAGAAACTCCATGTCCACCAATCCCTAGCATGGAGATTCTCACATAGAACTTCACCTACAAATGCCCTCCTGTCCCCTGAACCATGGCCTTACGCCTTATCAATGCTCACCCTGCTTCTTTATGTTCCATCTGTAACGACGTGGTGGTGGCGTTCACTGCCACTCCACCACCCCTCCCACTCCCTGACCCCCGACTAAACTGTGAATTAGTTCCCACTAGTTTACCACAAGGTCATTTGGTTGCAAAAGCATGCAGTGTGTTTGCCACGCATTCAACTACCACATGCTGTGGTATAACAAACAGGCTGATTGCACAAAAGGACATGACAATATGACAGTATTGACAGCTTTTAGCTCAGGTTGGAAGTCCAGTGTGCTAACAGGCATAGCATGGCAAGGCCACCATACAGCCTGATCCCTTTGAGAGCGTGTCCATGTGCACGAAGTGTCCTTTCAATGCTAGCTGCTAGTGCACCTAGCAATGCATTTGTGCTTCCTGAGCATCCTGTAAGCACATCGGAGAGGTGCCATGATGGTGGTGGGCACTTGGCCAATGCCAGATGCCAATGTCCAACACAAGTGATGCATGTGGATTATCCCTGAGATGCAGCTTGACATGTACAGCCTGGATGTCTTTTGAAGCAAGCACCAAAATGATTTTACCATTACCATTCTGGTTTACAGGTGGAGTTAACATAGTCTCTAGCTTGTTTGATACAGTTGGCAAGGAAGGAAGGTAAATATTAATCAGATGTGTTGAGTCATTAACAAGATGTTTAACAAACAATAATCCCCTTAATTGGCAATGTGTTGCTGCCTAGTGAGAAAGTTGCTACACCACTTGTCAAAAAATAACGGATGGAGCGAGATACTCCCAATGTCAAGGTCAGCCTTCCCATTTGTTTCTACCAAAAATTGCATAGCACAGTTTTAACACAGCCCATGTCACTCAGGCCCCCATAAGGTTCTACCCATATTGGAAATCAATTGTTTAGGGGGTTCAGTTCGCACAGTTTGCTGAACAACCAGTTTGCAGTAAGTCACCAATATAGCAGCTTTGCTTTACATCTAATAAATGAAATGCATGTTGATGACCAGTTATTTTATCTGAACTCAATTCTTTTTCCTACACTTACAAGATAAATCACCATATCTGTCCAATAACATTGATATTTTAACACTTTTGTGGAATTACCTTTGGCTCTGATTCCAGCATCTGCAGTTCTTGGTATCTCCAGGTGACTAACGGCCCCACTGCAATACTCTTCCAGGATGCCCATCTTGCCACACTGAGTTGACTCTGACTCCAGCATCTGCAGTTCTTGCTGTCTCCTGAATATTGGCCACTTTTAGAATAACGTGTACAAATCTCATCACCTTTCTGTAGGAAGGATATCTTTAAACTTAATACAGTGCAAAAAAGATTTTTAAGGATGTTGCCGAGACTGGAGGGTTTGAGTTATAGGGAGAGGCTAAAAAGGCTAGGGCTTTTCTCCCTGGGGCATCAGAAGCTGAGGGCTGACCTTATACAGCTTTATAAAATCATGAGAACAGCCAAGATCTTTTTTCTTGGGATAGAGGTGTCCAAAACCAGAAGACATAGGTTTAAGGATAATTTTTAAAAGGACCCGAGGGGTAACTTTTTCATGCAGAAGATGGTGCATTTTTGGACCGAGCTGCCAGAGGTGGCAGGTGCAATTTCATCATTTAAAAGGCATCTGGATGGACATATGAATAGGAAGGATTCAGAGCAATATGGACCAAACGCTGGCAAATGGGACAAGGTCACATTGGGATGTCTGGAGGTGACTTGGACCATAGGGTCTGTTTCTGTGCTGTATAACTCCATGCCTAAGTATAATCAATGAATTAATGAATCACTGAAACTTGTTACAAACACATTACAAATTGTTTTATTGGATAGTTACATTTGAAACTGTCACACAAGTTAAAAAGGTTACGCATGACATTCTAGTTCTGCATGGCAATATGCCAATTGGGCCTGGTTACCATTGAGTCTGGGGACCCACGTAAGATCTTGTTAGAAACCAATGCGCCCAGATTTAACACAGCGCAGCTGGCAGCTTACTCTTAGGTTGTCTTATTTAAAAACCCAGGACAGAGAGAGATGGAGATAGAGTCTTAAAGAGAGAGACTGGAACATCTGCTGTTGTGGTCAGCAAAGGGAATAGCTCTGTTTTAGCTACCATATAGAAAGCAAGTGGGAAAGCATTCCTAATTCTATTGCTGCCCATTGCTTTCTCAAGGTTATGTGGCAGCTAACCAAAATCGACCTACCAACAAACTGGCATCATTTTCTTCTGTCCGATAAAGAGAGGCGATATTTAAAATTTGGCACTATTGCATTTGCAGTGAAGAGTGCCGAATGTAAAGCTTTTGCAGACAATATGCCTCCATTGCATCAATGTTTATTTCTGCACTATCAAATAGATAACTTAAATTTTAACAGCTCTGCAGTGGGATTTGAACCTATGCCTCCAACACATTTTCCTGAGCTTCCTTAATTTTTAGGCAGGTGATATTATCGGTATACCATTATAAACCCCAAACAAAAGGAATCATCCTGATACTTTAGTTGCCTACTAAATAATGTTAGTGAATATTGACTTTGGATTCTTTGTTATCATTATAATCTTAAAACATAAAACCCTGTTGTGTGGTCCTTTGGGTTGGTAACCAAGAATTCATTTCTCTGATCAAAACAACTGGGATTCAGTAGAAACATCCCTCTGTGGTCACTCTTAGTTTCACTACTGTTGTATCAATTATACTGTCCATCAGTGTAAGGCTGTTATGATGAATGGAAGTTCTGCTAATGGTTAGGACAGTTTTTATGCACAATTTGACTGAATCGTTCACATCAACTTCCAAGCTAGAGCTAAGCACTACTACACTGACAAGGCATTTGCTTATATCAGTGGAGGTGGAATAAGAGTCAGCTGTTGAATACTGCAGTTATTGTGCAGAATCTGGTATTAATTTAGCCTAAAAAATTGCGGTACAACACAAGCATATATGTTGTTGGATTACATACTTGTTGAGGAATTTCACAGCCACTTATATCTGCCTTGACAAGAAATGCTACTGATATCATACCATGACTAATGGTCATGTGTTCTGAAAACTTCCAGTTAAAGTTTCCTGGCTGTCTGCACTACCCATACAATGGGTAAAGAGACATATAGTTTAGGCATTGTTCCTCAAGTCTACCTTGCAGCATGAAGAAGGAAGAACATAAGTAAAGAAGGTAAAAGAAAATTGACAGTGTTGAAGTATTTGAAAAAACAGTTGGAAATATATTGTGAAACACCTCTTTGAAAAATCTGTTATGACCATGTCACAAGCCCACAAATTTATAAAGGTAAGACATTTTACATTTAAAATGTGGGATGGAATATCAACAATTCACTTTGACAAGATAGACTCCAAGGGGAAGGGTGACCTTCCACATTGTCTGCAAAGCCGTAAAGCTGCCTGAGGTAGGAAGTAGATGCTTGCTGGACAGACCATTAGAAAGGAATTATACTTCTGGAGTGATCCAATTAACGAATCATCAGGATGCAACATCTCATGTGGGTGATTTATAGTCACTTTTCTCTATATGTTTATAGAAACTGAAATACATTATTCAGATTTGTTGTTTATAAATTAAAATTCTGTGAAGAAAACCACTTTATTACAAAATGGTGCAAATTCCCTAGAAACATGCCCTGTTGTGTAACAACTGCTTAACTCATTTGTCTGGACAATTGGCATTGTCACGTGGTTTTGGTCACATGATAGAATCTGACAAGGACAGCCTAAAAGTGGCAGTTTGGCACAAGGATAACAGAGGGAATTCTCTTGCCCAACATATAAAATAGCTCTGCCTGGAAAATCCTGCACAGGCAAATAAGTAGGATTAATTCATTTTATCTGCAGAAATATGTCTTCACTACAGGAGCATAGTCACAAATTTGAGCAGAAAAGCCTGAAGTCTACCATTGCTCAGACTAAGTCACTTTGAATTTACTGCCAGAAGTTTCAACCTCCATTGTCTTCAATCAACTAGAGTCAGACAAATAATAATTCCACTTGCTATTGTGACGATTGATAATAACATCTTTTTTTTCATTATTTAAGAAATCAGAGTGTTTGTTTCAACACTGTGCGCATGAGTAAGTCCATGTTGTTGTGCTTTCATTTTTGTTGTTGAAAAAAATGAATGTTTATTCTTTCTTTTAAGGATGTATACCTTGCCAATGCTCTTGAGAATACAGCACTCCAAGAGTTAAAACAGTTTTCCGCTAAAATCTTACTAAGATGAGTTGACTGATAGAGCTGGGGCAAACTTATCACATATCTCTCCACTGTCTGTGATATTTCAAAGCAAAAGAAGAATTCAAATGGAACCTGTAGTGTTGTGATCAGGCACAACACTAAATCTATTACTTGAGCCTAGAAATGTCTTAAATATCAATTACCTTGATTTAAAAATACGGAAGATTGAAAACTTAAATAAATGAGCCAAAGTAGCTTGATTTATTTCCAAACAGCACAAAGTTTTATTGTTCAGAATTTTCATTACACCAAGAAAGGAATTCCAGAGGTAAGGTGAGAATGACTACCCTTCACATCAAGGCAGCATTTGACTGCATGGCAAGGAGTACCTGCAAAACTGATCAGTGGAGATCCAGTCAAAAATCCTTCATTGCATGGAGTCCTACATGGCACTTTGGAAGATGATTGTGATATTGGATGCCAATCGTCTCAGGGAAAAATTCAAGGGTAAATTATTTTAACCTGCTTCATTTACAACCTGTTCTCTATTATAAAGGTCAGAAGTTTGGATGCTTTTGAATGATTGTAGTGTTCACAGTTCCATTCACAAGTTTTGAAAGAATGAAGTAGTCCATGTCTGCAATTAAAATAATTAGGACATCCTCTCTATCATAATTGGACAACTCCTTACTTGGTAATTATGCCCTCTGTTCCCATACTCTCCAACATGGGGAAACAACCTTTTCTCTGACAAGCCCTCTAAAAACCTTAATTATTTCAATAAGATCTCCTATTATTCTCCGAAACTATTTTGAGGAAAACACCCGCATTCTTGATCTCGGCTCATATGAAAATCCCTCTGTACAGAGAATCATCCTACTGAACCTTCTCTAGTCTGCTTCCAGTAAATCCTGCCTAAGGTAAGGGGACCAAGCATAAAGTAATGACCTTTTCAACAAACAAGAAGCCAACAGCCTCCCCTTGGCATTCAATAGCATTACAGGCATTGATTCTGTCATTATCAACACCTTGGACATCACAGTTGATCTGAAATTCAATTGCATGAGCTATATAAACCCTCTCTGATGAAGGGTCTAGGCTCGAAACGTCAGCTTTTGTGCTCCTGAGATGCTGCTTGGCCTACTGTGTTGATCCAGCCTCACATCTTATTATCTCAGCTATATAAATACCATTGCTTGCCTACCTTCAGAGCAAAAGAGCTCTGAAACCACAGCATGCAATAACCAGGCAGAGGAGATGTACAAGAGTAGCCAGCAGTAACACTCTCAAAATATTTCTGTCTACGGTCTGGGGAATTGTTTTGCCTCAGTTCACAACTTCTCCCGAGAAACTAGTCAAGGGAGGAAATTCATTGTTGTGATATGAGAATCTAATGGTCACTAGCTTACCCATCTTTTCAGGGATACTTACATGCTCATTTTCATGCAGCAATAACAAGACAATTTGCAAATTATAACCAATTACAACCAAATTCCTTGTTTTCCACATCATAAAAAAGTAGTTTCTTGCTGAAATCTACTTATTCTCCAGTAAAAGTTCAATTCTCCATTTATCGCTTTTTCCATCTCAGGAGTTCATACCCACTTAACAGAGAACACAGTGATGGATTAGAATTCTCACTACTGTTTCAACTCACTAGGGTATTGTGCTGGAAATCAAGGTGCACTTTTCCTGGAGTTGTCACAATTGTTAATGCATTTAAAAAATACATTAAGTTTCCCAATTTAGCTGACTTTGACACGCTTAGGTTGATAACCAGTTTTCTGTACTGACCAATAATTGCTATTTATTACAAGTAATTATCCTCTAGCGACAGTTAAACAGTAATAAACTGTTGGCACGTAACATTACTAGTTAAAACTCTAATCCCATTACAAATGCACCCTTACACACACAAACATGCATACACACAAACACAGACAAATAAGCAAGGTTAAATAGTCTTAATAGGTTATAATCAGAGAGAAAAGATGGGCAAGATGGTGTAGTAATCTTTGATGTCCAATACCGTTTTTTGAGATGTTCTTTATGACTTTTCAACTGGCCCACATTTTGCTCCAGATATCTTTCTTTGGCTCTTCCATTTGTAGGTGGGAAACGCACGGCAACAGTTTCCCTTATAAAACGTCTTTACCTTTTCCGTTGGAAGTCACTGTATACAACAAGTGTTTGCTGGAAAGATAAACTAGTTTTCTTTAGGTTTACAGTGACTTTTGGCTGCAGAGAACAGAGAAACTGTTTCCAAACTAACAAAGAACTGAACACGTCTCTCTCTTGTTTCCAGATTCAAGCTGAGCAGTCACAGACATCCAATCATACAGTTGTGGGCAGGTAAAAAGATGTCTGCTTTTGATTATTGTCATTTGGCCTTAGACCAACTCACACCTTGTTGCCAGGAAAATCTGCATCAGTAAGCTCTCTCGGCTCTAAATTATCTGCAACTCCATCTCAATTATTGCTTGCTCATACGTCTATTTTGCAGAATATTTGCATATCAGATTACTTACTTTCAAAACTACTGCCACTTTTTCAAAACACCATTTTTTAAAATTCAGCACTTTCTCATTTCAGTTCCTCAAAACAAAAAAATAATAAGGCACGGTCCTGCACCAGTGGTCAAGTAAACGCTGGGAACCACTTACATTTGAGTGGCCGTTTTACTTATACTAGTATTGCATATATGGTAAAAATCACTACAGAGGAGAACAAGAGTAGAAAAACAGGATTCCTTTTTAATTATGCCTACTTGTTATAAATGAGCAGGTGTTTACATACAGCAGATGCGTTTGACGATAAGGCTCTGGTAATAGTCTGATGGGCATGAACTCTAATACAACAAATACAGCTTGAAAGAAAGAGAGATATAATAATCCAGGGACTTTGCAAGGCTGTGTATAATTTTTTTCCTTTGTTTCACTATAAAATGACAACATTTCTATTCGAGTGACTGGAAGTAGCTTAGGTCCTGATTGATTAAAAAACAAACTGCACATTGCACGCAAAATAATAAATGTGGAAATAACAGTTGGAGACATAATAATATCAACGTTTAAAATACTGAGCTGAAATATTTTTCCTCTTTTAATCGTGAGGATTTTGACCAAGCACAGCTGATGTTCTTTTGAATATGTCAACAGTAATTTATTACCTGTACAAAAGCCCTTTCACTGTGATCATTACTGCAACAAATTCTGGCCAACAATAAATAACAATGCCCATCAATGGTGTTTTATATATTCTTTCAACACAAGGTTCTGCAGAGCTGCCTGTATATGACGGCATAGATGAAATCTTGTTGATTAGTTCTAACGATGGAATTTCAAGCACCAGTGTGTCGTCCGTAGCAAGTGGAAAATAAGAATTACACCCTTATTTCTTCAGGTCTAAATGTAGAATTTCATTAAAATTTCTAATTGTTTGAATGATAATTGTTTACTCATGCTAAACACTGGCTTTTGAGATTTTGAACAGCCACAATGACAAACTTTAAAGTCAAATTAAAAATTCTACCAGGTCATGGGAAGCATGAAGGAGGAGATGAAGAGTTTGTGAACTTTCGCCTGAGGGTGAATTAATTCTTGTATGTGTTCCTCACACCCAGCTGGGCCAAGCCTATTTTCTAACAAAAACAAACGATTGTGATATTTTTGCCAGGACTTTGGTCACTGGAAATAAACACAACTCAATCAACCAATGTGTGACACAGCTTAACTAACTGGGGTCATGACTTCCAATCAACAGAATTCCATAGCGAACATCTTTGACTTGCAACTTTCAAAAAAGCCACAGACAGGGGATTAACCAAAGAAGAATAATTACTCCTAAAAGCGCGAGGTGTTTTTTTTTCACTTATTGTGTGAAAATTATTTACTTAACTGTGATAAAAAGAAACATAGGTGTATTCCAGCACTGAGTGGCATCTTTGTGAAGCCCAGCAGGACATTTCAAATCACTGAAACACAAAAGAATGCCTTTTCGTAAACAATGTAATTGGCAGCAAGACTCTGAGCATTCACTTCGGGAAGGTTTCACTGCTGGATTTTATACATAGATTATTTGAGCATAGCTGTGACAGCAAATTTTCCTCATCCTGGATTTACACTGGAGGTTGCTGTCTTAACGATTATGGGGTATTCTGCAAGGAGACCCAGTATTGATTTTGAATCAGCAGAAAACAACCCTTTTTCAAAGTGGTATCCCCAATTCCCAGAATTCAAAGAAATAAGAAAAAATATTATTAAGCTGGAAAGGGTGCTGAAGAGATTTACTAGGAAGTTACCAGAATTTGAAGGCTTGAATTGTAAGGACAGGCTGGATAGGCTGGGATGTTTTGCACTGGAGTGTAGGAGATGAACCTTATAGAGGTTTAAAAGAACACAAGGGGTATAGATAAGGCAAATGGCAGGTGTCTTTTCCCCAGGGTGGGGGAATTTAAGACTACAGGCCATGTTTTTAACATGAGAGGACGAAGTTTTATAAAGACATGAGGGGCAATCTTTTTTCACGGAGGGTAGTTCATGTATGAAATGAACTTCCACAGGTAATGGCGGTTGTGGTTACAGTCACAGCATTTAGAAGGCATTTCATTAAGTATATGAATAAGAAAGGTTTGGAGGGATATGGGCCAAGCACAGGCAGGTGGCACTAGTTTAGTTTGAGATTATGGTCAGTATGGATAGGTTGGACTGAAAGGTCTGCATCTGTACTGTATGACTTTACAAATCTATAAAATATTTGAGTAGAAACTTGTTACTTATAGCATAGTTGTGAGGTAAGTATTACATGATATTGCATCCAAATATTTAGGGCACAGCTATCCTAATGGGGCCACAACAATCAGTCACCACAGTGGTTCCTCCCATCCAGCGTGGATGGAATCTTCCAGCCCATGTGGAGCTTTCAGAAGAGCAAGAGGGGAATTGGTTTGAACAGGAAGCAAAATGACAATTTCTGGCATCGAGTTTAAGTTTTGTTATAGGTTGTCAGAAATTTTCGGTGGGTCAGGAACTTCCTTTGCATTCAATGACATGTGATAACAGTCATTAACATCCCAGCCCACTAGGATTACATTCATGGGTGGAATCTTTTTAGACAAGGCTGGGAAGCATGTTCATAAACCTGATTATAAATATAAACATACACATATCTGAAATAGGAACAGAAGTAGACCTATTCTGTCATCATGGCTGATCTGCTTGTGTTTTGAATTGTATATTCATATCCATCCATAATAACACTTCATTCTTCACCTGACAAAAATACTATCCACCACTGACTTAAAAATATTCAGTAACCCTACTTCAGAAGCAAACAGTTCTAAAGTCATACAATCTTCTGAAAGGAGAAGAAACATTCTTCTCATGTCTGTCTTGAAAAGTAACCCCGAATTTTAAAACACTTCTTTTTAGTTTTGGATTGACCACAAGAGAAAACATCCTTTCCATGTCCACCTTGTCAAAATCATTCAAGATCTTATATAGTTCAGTAAAGTCACTGCTCACTCTTTTAAGCTCCAACAGAAACAAGTCCACACTGTATAACTTAACCTTATGAGGCAACATACTAATTCCAGATATAAATCTAGTAAACCTCTTCTGAACCACCTCCACTACACTTACATCCTTCCTTAACTAAGTAGACCCATAACTGTATACAGTTTTCAATATGTGATCTCACTAATACACTATATCACTAAAGCATAACGTCCTTAGTTTTACATTCAATTCCTCTCATAATAAAAGATTGCATCCCATTAGCCTTTATACTGTAACATCTGTGAGTCATGCACCAGAACACTTAAATCCCTCTGCACTTTGCAATTCTGAAGTCATTCTCTGTTTAAATAAGATAATAAAGTGTGAAGCTGGATGAACACAGCAGGCCAAGCAGCATCTCAGGAGAACAAAAGCTGACGTTTCGGGCCTAGACCCTTCATCAGAGAGGAGGATGGGGTGAGGGCTCTGGAATAAATAGGGAGAGAGGGGCAGGCGGACCGAAGATGGAGAGAAGAGAAGATAGGTGGAGAGGAGAGTATAGGTAGGGAGGGGATAGGCTGGGCTGGTTTTGGGATGCAGTGAGGGGAGGGGAAGAGCTGGGTTGGTTTTGGGATGCGGTGGGGCAAGGGGAGATTTCGAAGCTGGTGAAATCCACATTGAAACCATTGGGCTGCAGGGTTCCCAAGCGGAATATGAGTTGCTGTTCCTGCAACCTTCGGGTGGTATCATTGTGGCACTGCAGGGGGCCCATGATGGACATGTCATCTAAAGAATAGGAGGGGGAGTTGAAATGGTTTGCAACTGGGAGGTGCAGTTGTTTACTGTGAACCGAGCGGAGGTGTTCTGCAAAGCGGTCCCCAATGTAGAGGAAGCCACACCGGGTACAAGGGATACAGTATATCACATTGGCAGATGTGCAGGTGAACCTCTGCTTAATATGGAAAGTCATCTTGGGGCCTGGGATAGGGGTGAGGGAGGAGGTGTGGGGGCAAGTGTAGCATTTCCTGCGGTTGCAGGGGAAGGTGCCGGGTGTTGTGGGGTTGGAGGGCAGTGTGGATCGAACAAGGGAGTCACGGAGAGAGTGATTTCAAGCCCACCGACTGCCACAGATACCTAGAATACACCTCCTCCCACCCACTCTCCTGCAAAAATTCCATCCCCTATTCCCAATTCCTCCGCCTCCGTCGCATCTACTCCCAGGATGAGACATTCCACTCCCGCACTTCCCAGATGTCCAAGTTCTTCAAGGACTACAACTTTCCCCCCACAGTGGTCGAGAACGCCCTTGACCGCGTCTCCCGCATTTCCCGCAACACATCTCTCACACCCCACCCCAGCCACAACCGCCCAAAGAGGATCCCCCTCGTTCTCACATACCACCCCACCAACCTCCGGATACAACGCATCATCCTCCAACACTTCCGCCATCTACATTCCGACCCCACCACCCAAGACATTTTTCCATTCCCACCCTTGTCTGCTTTCTGGAGAGACCACTCTCTCTGAGAATCCCTTGTTTGCTCCACACTGCCCTCCAACCCCACCACACCCGGCACCTTCCCCTGCAACTGCAGGAAGTGTTACACTTGCCCCCACACCTCCTCCCTCACCCCTATCCCAGGCCCCAAGATGACTTTCCATATTAAGCAGAGGTTCACCTGCACATCTGCCAATGTGGTATACTGTATCAATTGTACCCAGTGTGGCTTTCTCTACATTGGGGAAACCAAGCGGAGGCGTGGGGACCGCTTTGCAGAACACCTCCGCTCGGTTCGCAATAAACACCTGCACCTCCCAGTAGCAAACCATTTCAACTCCCCCTCCCATTCTTTAGGTGACAGGTCCATCATGGGCCTCCTGCAGTGCCACAATGATGCCACCCGAAGGTTGCAGGAACAGCAACTCATATCCCGCTTGGGAACACTGCAGCCCAATGGTTTCAATGTGGACTTCACCAGCTTCAAAGTCTCCCCTTGCCCCACCGCATCCCAAAACCAGCCCAGTTCGTCCCCTCCCCCTACTGCACCACACAACCAGCCTAGCTCTTCCCCTCCACCCACTGCATCCCAAAACCAGCCCAGCCTGTCTCTGCCTCCCTAACCTGTTCTTCCTCTCACCCATCCCTTCCTCCCAGCTCAAGCCGCACACCCATTTCCTATCTACTAACCTCATCCCACCTCCTTGACATGTCCGTCTTCCCTGGTCTGACCTATCCCCTCCCTACCTCCCCACCTATACTCTCCTCTCCACCTATCTTCTTTTCTCTCCATCTTCGGTCCGCTTCCCCCTCTCTCCCTATTTATTCCAGAACTCTCACCCCATCCCCCTCTCTGATGAAGGGTCTAGGCCCGAAATGTCAGCTTTTGTGCTCCTGAGATGCTGCTTTGGCCTGCTGTGCTCATGCAGCTCCACACTTTATTATCTTGGATTCTGCAGCATCTGCAGTTCCTATTGTCTCTGTTTAGACAATACTTTTTGTAAATTCTTGCTACCAAAGTGAAAAACATCAGATTTTCCCATGTTATATTTAATCTTCTAGATTTTTCTCCTACTCATTCAACCTACCTACACCCTTATTAACATCCTAATGTCCTCTTCACAGTGTACTTTCCTACGCTATTCTGCTGTCTTCTGCAAATTTAACCAAATGCCTTTGTTCACTTGTCTAAGCCATTGATGTAAATTGTGAGAATTTGAGGATCCGACACAGACCACTGCTGGATACCATTCATCATGTCCTGATGATACAAAAAGTTTAGCATAGAGGGTGAGGGACGCAAAGGAAAGGTTTTCAACCGCCATTTTTTTTCTCTAATAAAGTCTCTCAGAGATTGTGCAGTGCAAATTGAAGGAGTCCCAGATCTGCATGTATTTCTGAACAGCACAAAAACAGTCAACTGAGGGAATTAAATGAAAATTGAAACACACTATTTGTGCATGCACTCAGCCAATCAATTTTGTGCTGAAGGAAAGCATTTTCTCCAGAATAAAAGTGAACAAGTGCTTACAGCTTCAAGTATCAACATTCCAACCATGTCTAAATATTCAGTAACCTTTGACAAGAAGGGCACCTGAGAATTCCTAGCAGTTGTGATGGATCCATGTGAAGCATGCAGGAGCATTCATTGGCCCATGTGTTTGAAGGTTAAGGACACGAGAATTAAACTGTTATGTAAGACATATATTCCAAGGTTATAGGACCACATTGAAGGAAATAATAAGTGCCACCAAGAGTCAGATTGAGTTAATTATCAAATGAGTGAAAAGAAATGTAAGGATCAAGGCTACAAAGATCTTGCACATGGCATAATGAGGAAGTGGAAAACCACTTCAGGGTTATGGAGGTGATGCTTCACTATCTAGAGGTGGCTGTAAGACAGGCTTTCACCCAACTCAAGGGTAGCCAGATAATCTTAAAGGATAGATTGGCTATGCCAAGGTCTCAACTGGAAAACAAACATCTCATTCCTGATAGGGTTAAAATGGCAGTTTGCATGTTCCTTTGATGCTGCTTGGCCTGCTGTGCTCTTCCAGGTCTACAACTTGTTATCTCATTCCTGATAGTTTTTCATGGATTGCATACTTGATATTGTTGAAGATAACCCAGCATTTGTGTTATTTTTACTAAGGTTAAGAAGAAGAAAAGAACAGAAATATCACCAACAAAATCAGAGTCAGGACTGTTCGGGGTTCCTGCTGTGGATGAGCAAGCAATGCCTGAAGAAAAAAACCAGGTTCTTCTGAGCATCCACTGCTGAGTGGTCTACTGGCAGTGGGTTTGCCAAAGGCGTTATGTTACCTTAAAATGGATGGAAGGCAGAGCTAGAGGTCATTACATGCCTAGGAAGGCCAGCACCTGATTTGGTTTGTGCCATCTTTCTCCCTCATGGGAATGCAACCTGTCTATAACCAAACAAGATAACAAAGTGTGGAGCTGGATGAACACAGCAGGCCAAGCAGCATCTCAGGAGCACAAAAGCTGACGTTTTGGGCCTCGACCCTTCATCAGAGAGGGCTCGAAATGTCAGCTTTTGTGCTCCTGAGATGCTGCTTGGCCTGCTGTGTTCATCTAGCTCCACACTTTGTTATCTTGGATTCTCCAGCATCTGCAGTTCCCATTATTACTATAACCAAACAATTTCCTCTTGAAAGACAGCCTTTTGTTCTGATATGGTTACAAGTGTTGAAAAGGAAGAATAAAAGATTATTAAACATAGAATCTTTTTAAACGTCCTCTTAGAATAGCTGGATAACAATGCACGTAGTGGGCTGAATTTTACTCTCTGCCAAGGTAGAGGGGAAAATGGCAGAATGGGCTAATAGTCAGGAGATTGGAAGTGGAGACATAGCAATTCCATCTTTTCTGCCACCTCAACAGTCAAGTTCTGGTTGGGGAGGTTGGTGGGTGAGCTTTTCAACGTGCCAGGAACTAAGGCCCGTAAGTGGTCATCCATTGATCATTTAAAGGCCTCAACCCAGCATTCACCCGGTAACATCTTTCCAGTAGGCAAAAAAGTGGCTGCTTTCCCAACAGAGAAACTATGGTGACGACCCTACTGGATTCAAGCAAGAAGACTTCCCATATTCACCAAGAGGCAATTGAGTGTATAAATAAAGAAGCAAGGACGTGCCCATTAAAACTATCCATTTGTCCTTGCCACCTACCCCCTGGATCTCCAAATCCTGCACTAACTATGTGATCTTCCACAAAAGAATTGCCATTTTGTCAGTGTGGCTCTTCATTGCTGTGCAATCCGTGCCTCCACCACTGGTATTCAGCTCTCTAAGGTTTGCATCCTGGGATTATTAGCAGCTTCAAGTTCAATGGGTCTTGAATAGGAAGGCTCTTTAGTAGCTGGGAAGCCAACTGGACAGCAATTAAGTGAATGGTCGTTGCTTGGTCTGGTGGGTTTGCTCACCATTGAAGACAAGGGTGTGAGGGGGTGGCAATGGTTAGTCACCAGAAGAGATGCATGTTACTAATTTAAATCTGGGCAAATGCCTTGTAAATTAGGGACACAATCATGAATTGGAATGGGATTAATTGTGATCAATAAAAGGCCAGCTCATGAAAAATCCAGAATTGGGAATTAAACATTTCAGGGCAAAACATAGTTAAGAAATATAGAGATGGAAAGATGGGATGGAGTAACTGTATTTATTGTTGATAATCTAAGAGCAATGGAAACAAAAGGGCATAAATTCACCAAGATAAAAATAGAATCCACATAGAACGGAAAAAAAAATGTGAATAAGGGAGCTATCTTTCTAATCAACATTTCCTTTAGTCTATCAAATTTTCATAATTCTAATACTCATGGATTACTTCTCTTATACCTGTAGCTTGTTATACGCATCAAAATAACTGTGGTTATGAGACAGGGTGTCACATCTTTGCCCTTTATCACTCAAAAGAAAACCATTGGCTACAATTAGCAAAATCTGTTATGCATAGGGGATAGAAATAAAATTACACAGATTCATGGGACAAGATGTTGATTTAAGAGGCTGGGGTTCTCAGTACCCTGTTGAAAAAACATGGATGACCACAACTTTCAAGTTTGCTGCTTGCAGAGCATTCTGGACATCTCATGGAAGAACAAAATCATGGATGTGGTTGTCGCCTCAACTGAAACACTCCCAAATAGCTAGTACTCATCAAGCAGAACTCACTGGATTAAACACGTGTTGAAATATAGTTTCATATCCAAGGATTTTCAGTGCTATATGGTACCCAGAACCAGAAGAAAAGTAACAAGCATCGAGTTTCACTTCAAGGATCCCGGCAAACATGACACGAAGGCTTTAAATATTATTGTGCCTGGAAGAGGCTAACCAAAACTAGACAGAAATAACATTATAAATGATCATGATGATCAGTGACCACAGAGATTTGGCAACAAGCCACAATGCCAAAAACAACTGATATCTCAACCTGACCACCACTTCACACCTGATACTTGTGACTGAACCTGCCTATTGTGTATTGGTCTCTTCAGCCTTAACTGAAGGTACGCTTAATGAAGCCACCGAATTACATTAGCCAGCCTGTACATGTCCCATCTACCACAGAACCTACCCCTAAGTCCCAAGAATCAGTGTTTCCTGTGCCTGGTATTCAGTTGCATGTTGTCTGTACAGTAATACCCAGATGCATACTGGCAATACTTGGCTGATCTAAATCTAATTGCTTGATGCCAAAGTAGGAAGTGACCTATAGCAAATAGTGGGGGTGTGTGGTGTCCTACTGGAATGGAGGTCTCTAACACTTGATAAAATTGGAACACGGTTGGCACAGCAGGCCAGGGAGTGTAAACAGTAGAAGGGAAAGGTGGGCGAAGAAGTTATTCATTCAGTTTAAATGTGGGTTCAAAACATTTCTGCTTTTCTGTACATTTCGTTCGTCTTTTTGCAAAGTATGAAGTCTGCTTCAAGCTAACTGCATGATAAATAGAGTATTCTGATGTAACTGTTAATGAAAGTCAGTGCATCGTGCTAGGAAGACATATAGTTTCATTTAATGCACTTGCAGCAACTTTGAATATAAGCCATGTATGATGACTTTCAGTTTTCATTGCATGCAGCTGAATGTTTGGAAACAATGACTGGAACTTTACACTTTGGAAAGGATGGCGACAATACAAAAGAAAGGGAAGGTTGCGGGCATTTTAACTATTGTTTTAGGTAGTTTAAATCAAACAATTCTCATTGAACTTTGGGAGCTATTCTGTTTCATTAGTGGTTCCTAATTTCCAATAATTTTGGGTTATAATATTGGGATTCACAGAACAGTTTGGATGGGAATAAAGGTGGGTGTCCATTGTCACTTTAAGTATGTTTAACCCTTCTTATCTATGGTGGGAGTGAGTAGGTACGGCAGGTTATGTTGGGAAGGATGCATTGGTAAAGCATCGGAAGCAACAAAATAGTATGCCAATATTGGCAATACAAAACTTTTAAGTATTTCCTATAATTCATGACAGATTGTTGCTGATATTTGGAGTCCGTAGAATCCTGTACCCGACTTTACTTGTGAGTCCAATTTAAGAAACAATGCATAGCTAAAAAGGGGAAAAAGCTTTCACTTATAATATGCATTTCACATCCTCAAAATGTCTCAAAGTACTTTGCAGCCAATTAAATGAAGCAGTTTTGAAATGTAGTGGAGATAACAAGAATTACAGATGCTGGAGAATCTGAAATAACAAGGTACAGAACTGGATGAACTCAGCAGGCCAAGCAGCATCAGAGGAGCAGGAAGCATGACTTTTTGGGCCTAGACCCTTGGGCCATCCTTCCTGCTCCTCTGATGCTGCTTGGCCTGCTGTGTTCATCCAGCTCTGCACCTTGTTATCTTTGAAATGTAGTGACTATTTTAAAATCAGACCAATGTATAAATTTCACAAATGTCTGAAATACTGCATTTTTTATAGCACATGCTGATTGCTGTATGAATCTGGAGCATAAAGGGCGGCCTTGTATTCATTCCCTGACCAAGAGTGACCTTCCATAGATAGCTAGCGAACTACATCTTCATGGTAACAGGGTTAGCAGGTAATATAAGGATGAGATAGGCCTGGGTTTTGGATCTGTCAGGGAGGGCCGAGGGACTGTTTGAAGAGATTGAAGGGATGTAAGAATTCACTTCAGGGAGGATGAATTGCGTGATAAGAGGTTAAAACAAGGCTGCGTAAATATTACTTGGTGTTCTGCTCATGAGTCTAAGTTAAAATTTCTACTGCTTCATTCTTTCTAAACTGTTTCAGGCAGAATTGTTCCAGATCAGAAAGGCAAGAATATCTTTAGAACGACACTGGCTTTCCTTGAAATTGCTTTCTAACTCTACACATATTCCCTGCAGCTTCCCTTAGCTATTACATTTGTTTGCTGATGGAATCTCTTGTAAATCTTTCTCTGAGCTTCACTGACATCAGTTACAGCTTTCTTTTTTCACATTAAACATGTTCTCATTAATGCATTCAGTTTGTGACCTTCTTCCACATGATGTTTTGCTGCTTCCACAGTTGTGCTCACGTGCAAACAGAATTTATCGCAAATTGTAGAACAAAGGCTGTCTTCATCAGGGATGTGTTCACCAAAAAAGTTACTTTGACTGTGCAGAGACGTGGCTGAGAAATTTGCTCTTGAAAAATCCATTCACTTGTTGGACGTTTTAAAATCTGGCTTCTTACTTCGTGCTGTATCATGGCTCAGGGCAATTCAATCATGATTTAATTGTCAAGATCTTGGGGAAATTCATGGGTGGATTATAGGGAAATATTGATCAGACACCTGTTAAATGAAAAGGGCAATTTTGAACCAATAAGCTGAGTAGAAAATTGATGACAATAAGAAGCATATCCCAGGAAATGGCAGGCTGTGCATAGCCTAGTAATGATTTCAATTTGTTAGTTTTAATATAACTTCCATTGATATTCATTTTAATCATGTTGGAAAGAAATGTTACTTTCACATATAGAAACTTACGAAACTTTTGAAGGAGGAAGAATAAGTGGAGATAGAGGTGAAATAGTTTATGGAGGGTGTTCTAGAGAATGTGAATATGGTGGTTAAAGGCACTTGTGCTAATTAGAAGCTAAAGGTGTAGTGGGAGAAGACTAGGGGGGAATTAGGAAACCAGATAAGTTTGTATAACTTGAGACAAGGTGATGAAGACAAGAATAAGAAGTTTAAATAATTCAGAGAACAGGAGTAGAGTATAGATCAACATAGATGGAAAATGGAAGCAGTCAGTGTAGAACAGGCTAGATGTAGCTACATTAATGCAATACTGTGTTTGTGGCAAGTGAAATGTAATCATGAAGAGCTTCAAAGTTGTCAATTCTAAGGCTTCATAAGTAGAGAAGCTGAGAAAAAGGCACAAGGGAATAATACTATACAGGTGAAAAAAAGTAGTGAAGTGATGGTCAGAAGCAGCACCTAGGGCTCCCTTGTGGCACCATGGTAGTGTTTCCTTCACAGAGTCAAGAACTATGGGTTCAAATCCCAAGCAGCTCAAGAGATGTGTAACAGTATCTCTATACAGGCTGATTAGGAAGAATAGGTTCCATTTAGTGTTCCTAGCCAAACAAAAAGTGCTGGAGATCACAATGGGTCAGACAGTATGCATGGACAGAAAACAACTAATGTCTTCAAGCTAGATGACCCTTCATTAAAGTGGAGGGGGCTGCATTTATGCGATAGTTTGGGGGAGGGTGTTGGTGTGGTGGGGCAGAAAGGATGTTGATAATTTAGAAGGACTTGAATTAGAGGCTGCTCCAGGTCATTTACCATGACAATCATTTTAAGTGTACCATATTGCTTTACTTTATTAAACCAACCAAATCAAACTCTATAGCATGCTACATGTCACAACAATCAACTGTAATGCATGCATTAACCATTAAACAAAACTAGTGCCATCAAGACTACACGTCAGTTTATACATCTGCATTCTACCCTGGTACCCGACGGAAAGTGCTCATCACACTTGGCATAAAGCTGGATCAGTTAATTATCCTAAACATGATATATATTATAGAAGGGCAGAGTCTTATTATCCACTGGGCCGGCCTTTCCAATGATCACTTCAACAATAGGCAAGATTTCATCTTTTTGTTCTCTAGTCCTCCTTGCCTGACACTTGGACTTGGGTCCACTTAGGCACGATTCACCAGTGTACGGGTCTCTGTTCTAGCTATTATGACTGATCTGGCTCTATCTGTGTGGCAATAGGTACTTATTACATGGTGTTACGACTATACTTTTGTGGGAATGTTGTCTACTGGGTTGCTCCCAACCGGTTAGGTACAGCTCAATGCGTCCCTAAGCATCTCCCTGCCTGCTTTTTTTAAAGATTGATGCCCTAACCAACTTGTTCACATATTCTGAATCATGTAATTTGAACTATCAACATCCTTTCTCCCTCAGCACTCCAATTTCCTCCCTCCCAAAACTACAGCATAAATGCTGTCTCCTCCATACTTCACTAGGCTCAAAATGTTAGCTTATTTCTCTCTGTGGATGCTGCCTGACTCCTATGATCTACAACATTTTTTGGTTTCCATATTGATTTTAGTATTTGCAGTACTTTGTTCCTACATAGAGTTCTGTAGGTGCCCTCTTATAGCACAGTAGTAATATCCTTACCTCTGAGCCAGGAGGCCCAGATTGAAATCCCATCTGCTCCAGAAGTGTATAATAAATTGCTGAATAGGTCAATTAAAAATAGCTAGACTACGGTGAGGTAGTTAATAAAGGCAATAAAATACCATGGGTAATTTGATGGTGGGCAAAAGCAGAGTATGGAGGGGGACACTCGTGTTTCAATGGTAGTGTTCCTACCTCTAAAGTAGGACACTCAGGTTCAAGTTCCACCTGCTGCAGAATTGTGTGATAACCTCATTGAACAGGTTGAATCAAAAATATCTTGAGTACCATCTGCCTCAAGTGTTTGATCACTGAGTATGCCTCACAGAATCAACTTGGTTGCAAACTTCCACGGTTGCATGCAATGTTAACTGATTATTGAGATATTATGCAACATAAGAAAAGGTAGGAAGGCAATGTTTGTATCCAGAATGTTATCATGAGACAAGGATCTCCACTGTACTTCTTGCTGTTAACATTTGACAAATATGACATTTCCTCTGGTTATTATTTTACTTTGAATTTATTTATTGATCCAATGATTATCCAGTTTCAGTTTATATTTCTTCTTTGGATTTTCAACTTGTGCTTGTTTTCCATATATTCAGCATATCATTTTCTCTGGCATTCTATTATGATGGATGTAATTTTTCACAAAGGGTCATGTAAGATTAGTTGATAGTAGTAAAATATATTTTATGTCTCAGTCCCACTACTTAGTAATCCGTACAGTACTGACATGTTATGGAGATTGAAAGTATGCTGTTAACTCAGACAATACAGTAAATATTTGTATCTTTGGCTGTAATGTGATGTTGATAATCAAAAGAATACGCCCTTGAGAGTCTAAGTGTGAAAAGGTAGAAAATATTGAAGATGTTACTTGAAGTACACAGGGATCAATCAAAAAGAATTAAGGTTTAATGGCAAATTGTTACAATGAAAAGATAACCAGTCTACAATGCACGACATTATATTTTCAAGAGAGGAAAATAAAAAATTGTATTTATGATTTTAGGATATCTCAAAGTAATTTACAGTCATCTGGAAATACGGCATGTAATTAGCACAAGTCAATGTGATTATTTTCAAGGTGTTCTGTATTTTTACATGTTTTTATTTTTATTAATTAGATATTTTTATTACGACACAAAGCGAGTTCCTGTGCTCTTAAAGGACGGGTGGGGATCTTAGGTCACAATTTTTTCGAAAGGGCAGTATCACCATAGCGCAGTACTGCACTGAGATCTTAATTTAGATTGATCATTAGATTAGAATTAGATTTAGGATTAGGATTATAAGAATCAGGTTGATAGTATTGTCATGTGTACTCAAGTACAGATGTACGAGTACAGTTAAAAGTGTACAATATTGTCATTCCTGGCACCATCTTATGTACAAAGGTACCTTGGTATAAAATTTTCTTTACAAAGTAGAAAAGTAAAAAAACAGTGTTAAAAATTAAATAGTTTCTCTAGAGTGAGGCTTAAGCCTTCTGCTTCAGAGAGAAGAATGCTACTAATAACCGAAGGTCAACACTAGAGAATTTGAATGTAGAATCAAGGCATCACTCTATGGTAAGTACTATCATCCAAACATTTTGGGAGTTTGCAGAATGTTCAACATTTAAATGATTTACAAAAAAGCCCTTTTCTGATGAAGGATCTGGGCCCGAAATGTCAGCTTTTGTGCTCCTAAGATGCTGCTTGGCCTGTTGTGTTCATCCAGCTCCACACTTTGTTATCCCTACTAAAAGAGATATTGTGTTTTAATGAGCTGGTGAAATGGTTTGCACACAAGGTGAAAAGATTTGCTGACTTTAGTTAGTTCTAGTATTGGCTTGCATAATCATTGCTTACACCTTAGTCCCCCTATTAGAATGAATGGAATAATGAAGGGATGCAATTCGTGACAAATATGCCTCAAGTACAGGTGACAGTCCAATTGTTACTATTGTTGGGAGCTACAACATAGTGTACAAGAAAAAAAATTGAAAAATAACCTCAACAAAATTTTCAAACCCCACAAATTTTCACGGTATCAAGTCATATAAGCATGAGCAATGTCCCTAAATTCTAAAACTGCACACAGAAATTGTTACATTATTCATAATAAAGTGTTTACAGAGAACAAGTCTGGCCTGCTAGTGCCTATTTCAGTATTCTTGTTAAGACTTCAGCTGGATCATATAAAGTGTATTGATGGGCTGATAAATTCTACACTCCAGAGGGTGTCTGTCCCAGATTTCTGTAATGCTATAATCAATTACAATCTTAGCTTCTAATCTTCACTGGTAATTCCCTTTTCAATGTTGCCTTACTCAACACTCTTAGTAGCATGGAGTGTCTCTTCTGAATCTTCATACAGAATAGACCCCATGTAATTATCTTGTGGGATGTTTTTTGCAAAGATATTTTGGTAATCATCCCCTTCACCTTTCTCAGTATGATAGAAACATTTGTTTATCCTTTCTGAGATAAAACAGTGGCAATGAATACAATGTGTCCATCTTCAAACAACTTTTTTTGATGTTCATTGGTCTATGATTAACAGATCAAAGATACTGTTGGTGTTCTCATCATTGCTTCTTGTTGTTATAATTAACTTTATCACCATTGTTACCTGAAAATCATTAAGTTTTGTTTTGTAACTTTGTTACAGCCGGGTGTGGAGGAGGAAATGGGTTGTCTTGTTAACCTCTTCTTCGTTGGTCAAATCAAATATTTTTATTTCTTTTTAGCAAGCATCTGTCACACTTCAATTAAAACGCAGTTCACAAGAAAATGAAGGTATCAATAACCAAAGATTTCTTGAGTAAAAGAAAGAGAAATTTTAGAACCAAATAACTCTAAGAAAATATAATAAAGCTATAACAACACAGATATGGATAATAAATTTAAAAGGAAGGCTATCTTGTACAGACAGAAAAATAGGGGTTAAAAAAAGGAAAACACTGCAGATGCCAACAATCTGAAATAAAACAAAAGGGCATTGTTGGGGGGACACAATGCTGGCAGTGTCTTTCATACTTCTCTCTCCCCAAATGCTGCCAGACCTACTGTATTTCTCCAGAAATAAGACAACACAGATTAGAAGTTTTTGAAGCTTTTGAGTTGTTAGCTGTTAAGCCTGAGACCATAATTGATATATTACTGACTTGCATCCAAAGCAGGAACATAATCTGTAGTCATGGGAATATAAGAATTTAGGAACAGAAAAGGCTATTCTGCCTCTTTAACATGCTTTGCCATTCTAGATCATAGCTTATCATGTAGCTCAATGCCAAATTCCCAAACTATACCCAGATTCCATTTGTAACTAAAAATTGGCCAAAATCTGTCTGAACATATTTGTTCATTGAGTTTCCATGGACTTTGAGACAGAGAATTCCAAAGATTTACCATTGTCTGAGAAAAGGTGTTCTTCCTTATCTTAGTGTTAAATAGCTTGCCTTTTATGCTGAGTCTGTTTCTAAACCTAACAACTGGGGAAACATACTTTCTACACCTACCCTACCTCTTTAAGAATTTTGTATGTTTCAATGAAAACATGTATCATTTTTCTAAAATCCAGTCTCCTTAGCCCAGCAACTCTGCACTGACGCTCCAAAGGGCATCCCACCTAGATGCATCCCTAACCTATCTCTGTAACCCTATATTTACTGCTGCTCGTCCACTTAGCCCACTATGCCCCAACCTCTACAGGACAATTTAGCATGGCCAATCCACCTAAGTTGCTCATATTTGGACTGTGGGAAGAAACCGGAGTGCCCGAAGGAAACCCCTGCAGATGTGGGTAGAACATGCAAAGTCCACACAGACAGTCGCCCAAGGCTGGAATCAAATCTGTTCCCTGGTACTGTGAGGTAACAGTGCTAACTACTGAGTCATTGTGCTACCTCAATGTTCAGAGAATATTCTGTTCTCAAGGTACAGTATTAATAATGTTCAACAGAATTTAAGCAAAGCAATTTTGATCTTGTGCCCATGCCCTCTTATAATAAAAGTTAATATATCATTTGCCTTCTGAAGTGCTTGCTATTCTAGCTTTGGGTAGTTGTTGAACAGGGTCACCTAAGCCTCTATGAACCAATTTTTCCTCAAGGTTGTATGTCTGCTTGACCACTTAGCGGTATGTACAGTAAAGAGAAAAAAAAGTGTGAATATAGCTTTGGACAAGAACATTCTAATCATCACCATTTAAGAAATATTCTGCACCTTCATGCCACCTGTTAAAGCCAATAACCGTACACTTAACCACATTGTATTCTACGTGCAATGCTGTTCCTCACTCACTTGGACTAACTAAATCCCTTGAAGTTTCTTTGTATTCTCTTGTTAACTCACATTATCACCACCTTGGAAAATTTATTATTACCCCACCCCATCAAATCATTGATACAGATTGTGAACACATGGATCCAAGCACTGATCTTTATGGTATTATATTGTATATAGTCTGCTGAATTGAGAGTGCCCCAATTATTTCTCCTTGCTCATTAATCAATTATTAATTCATGCTAGATCATAAGCTCCCAATCCCATGAGCTTTACTTTTGCTTATTAACCTCCTGTGTGGGACTTTTGCAAAAGCCTTCAGAAAATCCGAACACATCCACTAAATAACGCTTATCAACTCTGCGAGTAAAAAAACCTACATCAGGCATGTCAAACCTAATTTCCCATTCATAAATTAATGTTAACCTTATCAAATTAACAATTATTTACTAAATATGCAGTAATTATGATGTTTGACATAGGTTCTAGTATATAGCCGATATGAGGCTAACATATTGGTAATATCTTGTTTTCTCCCTTACTCATTTTATAAAGAGTGCAGTTACATTTGCAAACTTCCAATGTGCAGACACAACTGCATAATTTATCAAACTTTGGAAGATTATCACAAACAGAATCACTTTTTCAAAATAATAAAGTGTGAAGAACACAGCAGGCCAAGCAGCATCTCAGGAGCACAAAAGCTGACGTTTCGGGCCTAGACACTTCATCAGAGAGGGGGATGGGGTGAGGGTTCTGGAATAAATAGGGAGAGAGGGGGAGGCGGACTGAAGATGGAGAGAAAAGAAGATAGGTGGAGAGGAGAGTATAGGTGGGGAGGTGGGGAGGGGACAGGTCAGTCCAGGGAAGATGGACAGGTCAAGGAGGTGGGATGAGGTTAGTAGGTAGATGGGGGTGCGGCTTGGGGTGGGAGGAAGGGATGGGTGAGAGGAAGAACAGGTTAGGGAGGCAGAGACAGGCTAGACTGGTTTTGGGATGCAGTGGGTGGAGGGGAAGAGCTGGGCTGGTTGTGTGGTGCAGTGGGGGGAGGGGACGAACTGGGCTGGTTGTGTGGTGCAGTGGGGGGAGGGGACGAACTGGGCTGGTTTTGGGATGTGGTGGGGGAAGGGGAGATTTTGAAGCTGGTGAAGTCCACATTGATACCATTGGGCTGCAGGGTTCCCAAGCGGAATATGAGTTGCTGTTCCTGCAACCTTCGGGTGGCATCATTGTGGCACTGCAGGAGGCCCATGATGGTCATGTCATCTAAAGAATGGGAGGGGGAGTGGAAATGGTTCGCGACTGGGAGGTGCAGTTGGTTATTGCGAACCGAGCGGAGGTGTTCTGCAAAGCGGTCCCCAAGCCTCCGCTTGGTTTCCCCAATGTAGAGGAAGCCACATTCAGTACAATGGATACAGTATGCCACATTGGCAGATGTGCAGGTGAACATCTGCTTGATGCAGAAAGTCATTTTGGGGTCTAGGATGTGGGTGAGGGAGGAGGTGTGGGGGCAAGTGTAGCAATTCCTGCAGTTGCAGGGGAAAGTGCCGGGTGTGGTGGGGTTGGATGGGAGTGTGGACCAGACAAGGGAGTCCCGAAGAGAGTGCAATCGCAGGAAGTGCTACACTTGCCCCCACACCTCCTCCCTCACCCACATCCCAGACTCCAAAATGACTTTCCTCATCAAACAGATGTTCACCTGCACATCCACCAATGTGGCATACTGTATCCACTGTACCCGTTGTGGCTTCCTCTACATTGATAAACCAAGCAGAGGCTTGGGGACCGCGTTGCAGAATACCTCTACTCGGTACACAACAGAAGACTGCATCTCCCAGTATCGAACTATTTCAGCACCCCCTCGCATTCCTCGGATGACATGATCATTCTGGGCCTCCTGCAGTGCCACAACGATGCCACCTGAAGATTGCAGGAACAGCAACTCATATTCCGCTTGGGAACCATGCAGCCCAATGGTATCAATGTGGATTTCACAAGCTTCAAAATCTCCCCACCACCCACTGCTTCCCAAAACCAGCCCAGCTTGTCCCCGCCTCCCTAACCTGTTCTTCCTCTCACCTATCCCCTCCTCCCACCTCAAGCCACACCTCCATTCCCTACCTCCTAACCTCATCCTGCCCCTTGACCTGTCCGCCCTCCCCAGACTGACCTATCCCCTCCCTGCCTCCCCACCTATACTCACCTGTACAGGCTCCATCCCTGCCCCTTTAACTTGTCTGTCTTCTTTCCACCTATCTTCTCCTCTATCCACCTTCGATCCACTTCCCCCTCTCTCCCTATTTATTTCAGAACCCTCTCCCCATCGTCCTTTTCTGATGAAGAGTCTAGGCCCGAAATATCAGCTTTTGTACTCCTAAGATGCTGCTTGGTCTGCTGTGTTCATCCAGTTCCACACCTTGTTATCTCGGATTCTCCAGCATCTGCAGTTCCCATTATCTCTGATTCACTTTTTCAAAAGCCATCTCTTTCAACATTCTAGAGTGAAGGTCATCAAGGCTGGGGATTTGTCAACTTTCAGTCTCATTAATTTCTCCAACAATACTTTTTATTCGGACCAGTTTATCTCAGTCACACATACTTACGAATAATTGAATCTCAACTATTTGAGGATGCATCTTGTGTCTTCTTTGGTGAACATAGGCACAAAGGACTGAATCTTACACTTTTTTGGCTAATCAGCTTCACTGAGTTTTCAGCTAGTTTCTCACTGTGAGTTGTAGAGAAATCTCGTGCTGTACCTCACCAAACTCACCTCATTGACTGCCTGCCCTGTCTGCATGATACCGCCTTGCTGATATCTAAGCATATTTTCCCATGAACCATTCCTGAAGAACTCATCATGCACCAGGCATCTGTCGAGAAACCGGCATTCCAAGCCACTCTGCCACTATGCAGCTAGATGAGTCTTGGAATATGAAGCTGTCACACTCAGTGATGGACTTTGATCCAAAATATGTCAGAAAACTCTCACAATGTTCCTCTAACAGAAAAACTGGAGGACCTCATGGACATGGTGGTACAAAGCAGGACTTTCCTTTTTCTAGAGGACTGACAGAAGAGGTCATGTCACCTTCATGCAGTCCTATAAATTCTGTGTCTTATAACCTCCCTCTCCTGCTATGCCTGAGAAAGGAGCTGGGCTCAGAAAGTTTGCATTTTCAAATTAACCTGTTGGACCATAAACTGGTTTCGTGTGATTTTTGACCCAGTCCACATAATGCAGAGGAATAGGCTAACAGGACCAATGCTCTCTTCTGTTCTGCCAGGTTAGGTGTCTCTCCATTACATCGTACTCACTGTGTCTCTGCTCCCGTACCTTCCACCACCACCTCACAGCCTGACACTTTCCCTTTTGCCTTCAAGTCCTTCCCTCACTTGGTCTTGTTTGCCTTCAACACATCCACCACTAAGTCTGCACCAAGCTTTCAAACTCCTGCACCAACAGCATAAACAACAGTTCCCTCTTTTATTATACTCAATGCTGTTTTTCCCTCATTCATGGAGAAGACAGTCCACAACATAGAGAAAAGGTAGACGTTGCCTGAGTTCAGGCTTCCCAGTAATAAGGAGAGAAACCTCACAGGAGAAGTCTGGGATCAGTCCTTTGGAATGCTGAAACATCATGTGCCAACCGAGTCAGTATCAGTCTTCATTCTACTGCAGCTCTCACATTAACACCACTGTCATTTTTATCCGTTGCACATCATTTCTAATCATTGTTCATGGCTCATTTTCTCTTTTGTCCCTTACAAGTACAAGTAAGATGTTCAAAATCCAGTAAAGAAACAATTGGCTCCAGCAGAAGGCACCTCCTCGACGTTTGAGGATGAGAGTACTGAGATCTCAGAGGGAACATGGGCAAGGCTATTACCTTCACCCCCCATCATCTGGGACACTTTCATTTCACTGGGAACATCGCATGTAAAAGTTTGGGAGCACAATCCGGTGAGCACCTCACTGTGACAGCTCAGCAGTTGGCCAAAGAATAAAATCCCTGGGCTGCTGGCACTAGGAGGACTACTGAAGGCCAGGCATCTGCTCAACTCCAGGCAAGAGGCGATTTTCTCCACATGCGCAGGGAGGTGCAACAGCAGCAGACAGGGATATCAGAGGCTATCATAGCCCAGAGGCTGCAGGTGTATAGCTATACATTGAGAGCTTAGCTGCCTCAAGAACGCAATCATCCAGCTGTCTCCGTGAGCATGTTAACAGCTGCCATAAATGGTCAAGTTCAGAACCCTCAGGGTCTGCTGGAGACAGACACAAATCTGCACTCCATCACAACCAACCTGCACTCTATCAAACCCAGATGAAAATGGCAACGGGGTAGGGGCGAGTTAGAACTTGGAGCACACTGCAATTGACTCTTCTTCACAAGGAGATGGGTGGTGCCAGGAAGTGCCCAGCCTGAGAAGTTACCATACACAGGCCGTTCAAAAGTCTCCCCTAACATACTCCACTGGTGGGCAGACCACCCAGTTCCCTATCCATTGGAAGTTCAAATTAATTGGAGTCATCTCAAGTGTTCTTGTCAAAAGTTATTTCTCAATAAAAATCATTAAAATAAAGTAACTGGTCATGACCAGATTGCTGTCTGTTGGAAACCAGTTGAATTTAAATTATCTGTCACATTTCTTAAATTACAACAGCTACTACAGCTTTAAAAGCACTTTGTTGGATACACAATGTCGAGGGCATTCAGTGTCCGTGATTAAAGGTGCTTTTTTTTTAAGGTCGTTCCTTCAACATGTTGTAGACATCAATTCTGTCCCAATCTGTCTCTAAAATAAACGCATATTGAGTAAACAAGAAACAGGCCCTAAATGACTGTGTGTAATGTCTGTTAGCTGATTTTAGTTTATCTCATTGGTTCCATGTAGAGGCATGAAAAAGTTATCAGAGGATAAAAAGAATAATTTTACTTTGTTCTACAAATATTATATCTATTGATGCATTACACCAAAGTGCCTAGGGGATTGGTTTGCCCAGTAAGCTAGACTATGGGTTGTAATGCAGAATGACACTTGCAACATAGCTTCATTACCTGCTCAGGCTGAGCTTACTACAAAGACCTCTCCTTCTCAACCTTTCCCCGTGTTGGCAACATAGCAACCCTCAGGTCAAAAAAAAACACTATTTGGTCCTTGCTCTAATGGTAATGCTATCTTTTACTTTTACCAAAGCATCACCAATCAGTGTTCTGGCCACAACAACATAATATACTCATTTATGAACAATATAATGACATGATCAAGATATCTAAGTTTCACTCTTTAATGGAATGAGTTATCCAAAGAGCATGGACAAGATCTGTGGCCAGGAAGTTGAGATTTCTCTGAATACTGTGATGAGAAGGCTCCTTTTCAACAAGATCTCCAACTGAAAATCAACCTGATTGACAGTCTTAGCCCTCTCATTGGATGTTGAAAGCCAAAAGAGAGACCCAGAAGCAGGTACATTTATGCTGCTTGGGTAGAGATCTCACTGGTACAGGCAGGTGTAGGATGAACTGCTCAACTGATGAATTGACTTCTGGGACTTAAGGATAGATTAGTGACTGAAATAGGTGTGCAAGGGATCTGGTGATTCTGATCAGGTACGTGATCTTTGAACAGGGTGGAATCAGTGATTGGAAAGGAAGATCAGTGAAATTTTGTTGGGATTGATCAACCACCGTGAGTTTAGACGTTTAGAGAGCTTGTGGTGGTAGTGTATGGGTATGAGCAATGCAGTGCTTGGGAATAGAGTCATGCGGATAGTTGCTAAATTTCCTGAGCACCTGGAAAACTGGTTATCCAGTATTAACTTGGAAGAATGACAAAATCAGAGGCATACAGTCTCATTAAAATATTTAAATTAAGAATACTCTTTTCTCCCGGTGGACTTGTGTCCCATATTTGACTAAAACTGGAAGTAGATGCTGGTGAAGCAGGTGTGGTTTAAATTGTAGCTTTCTAAAAACCTGTTGTGCAGGTTAAAACTCCCCTCTTTGACATTGAATAATGATGCATTTTTTGGAAAGCAAAATTGTAGTTCTCATCCTAAGGAAACCACAAGCAGAACCAGGGACAAATCTCTGAAGGATGGAGAAAGCTTTATTTTCTGAGGCTATGTAGTTTTTCCAGAGTCATTCTTTTCAGCCAATAATCTGCTTTCCCATGTAACTCCTTATTTGGAACCCTCCATTACATTGCCATCACAACTTCGCTACATTTAAAACATAAATAAAGCTCATCTAACTCTTTGTAGGTTCTTCGGCCTCCACAGAAATTAGGTTTAGGGCATTTATTGACCTAAATTTGAATATTGGTAGGATAATAATGCAAATTATTCAGTCATTTGTCTTTTGGACATTTGAATGGATGATCTTCAAAGAGGATTTTCCATTATTCAACATTGACTTTTTTTTTGTAATGCTATATCCTGCCCATGGGAAATAATTCCTGAAGATAAAGTACTCCAATGTAATAAACAACTTTTTTTTTCAAACTAATAGGTCTCCAACTGCATTTCCTCACACTCGGAAGTAAAACCAAATATGGATCTCTTCTCCTATAATAAAATGCTTGTTTCCATTGTAAAATGCTATTTTTCACCATCTTTACATATCTGTTTATCTCCACTTTATCTTGTTCTTTCTCCTTTATTAAATAAAATAGTTACGTAATCCATTCAAGATCAATTGATATGCTTTTCCTGTAATTCGGTAGAAACTTCAGTTTTATTAAGTATGTGTAGATATGATATGTTTGTGTATATATATCGTGTGTGTGTGTGTGTGTGTGTGTGTGTGTGTGTGTGTGTGTGTGTGTGTGTGTGTGTGTGTGTGTGTGTGTGTGTGTGAGTGTGTAGATAAACAGATATGGATATATAGAGAAACCTAAGGGCTTCAGGAACATAATTCTTTGAAATTTGCGGTGCAGGTAGACAAGTGGTTAAGACGGTGTTGAACACGCTTGCCTTCATTGCTCAAACCTTTGAGTATAGGATGCTGGTGAGGCCTCTTCTAGCATACTGTGAGTAGGTCTGGTTGATCTGTTATGGGAAAGGATATTACTACACTCGACAGGGTCCAGAAAAGATTTACCAGGATGTTGCTGGGAATGGAAGGTTTGAGTTATAAAGATAAGCTGGATACACTGGGACTTTTTTTTCACTGGAGCATGAGAGGTTATAGCTATATTTGTCAATTGAAAGTAATGTGGATAGAAGGATTCTCTGTACAGTCACATTCAAATGTTTGACTGTTCTAAATCTAAAATAGTTTCATTTCAGATTGAGCAGATTTCCATTTGCCATTACATTTGTATGTGCAAACAAAGCAAAATAATTATAACCTTATAGAGGTTAATAAAATCATGACAGGCATAGATAAGGTGAATAACAAATGTCTTTTTCCTAAGGTGGGGAGTTCAAGACTATGTGAGAGGAGAAAGGTTTTAAAATTACATTAGGGGCAATGTTTTTTACACACAGTGTATGGAATGAACTGCCAGAGGAAGTGGTGGATGCAGGTACAGTTACAAAGTTTAAAATTTGGATAAGTACATGAACGGGAAAGGCTTGGAGGAATATGGGCCAAATTCATGCAGGTGGGGTAGTTTAGTTTCGGAACATGATTGGCATGGATTATTTTGACCATGCTGTATGACTCTGTGGCTTTATGAATGAACGCTTCTTGCCTGATCTTACTCATCAAAATGGCGACCAAATGTAACACAGAGCAGTTTATTCTGCAAATCAGATTAATTGCCATCAGATGCCATTTCCGCCACCTCCAGCAAGATACCACTGCCAAACATATATTCTCTTCCTCTCCCTTGTCCACCTTCCGCAGGGACCGTTCCCTCCAGGACACCCTGGACCACACTTCCTTCAGCCCCAACACCTCCCCACAGCCCCACAGCACACTTCCCCTGTAACCAGCGAAGATGCAACACCTGCGCATTTACCTCCTGCCTCCCCAGTATCCAAGGGCCCAAATATACCTTCCAGGTAAAGCAACACTTCCAAGAATCTAGTCTACTGCATTCGCTGCTCACAATGTGGTCTCTTCTACATTGGAGCAATGAAGCGTAGACTTGGCTACCGTTTCGCAGGACATCTACGCTCTGTTCGCAAAAAAATCCCTGAATTAGCTGTTGCCTGCCACTTCAATGCACCACCCTGTTCCCTGGCCAGCTTCTCTGTCTCCGGCTTACTACAGTGTTCCAGTGAAGCCCAGCGCAAGATGGAGGAACAACACCTCATTTTCCACTTGGGGACCCTACAGCCCTCCGGACTCAATATTGAGTTCAATAATTTAAGGGCCTAAACTCCCACATGTCCCAGCCCCCTACCCCACACACCAGGCCTTACTACCACATAGCCTGCTATTACACACTCCCTGTTGTTAGTCACTAACAGTCCCCATTAACAAGTATTCACCCTCCCAGCCTGATCGTTAGCAACTTCTTTGTCTGTTCAACTGTCTTTCTCTCTCTTCAGGCTCTATCCCATTGTTTACTCCCTACCCCACCCAACCCTCTATTTTCTGCATATAAACTTATTTTTTCCCAGACACCATCAGTACTGAAGAAGTTTCATCAGACCTGAAACATTAACTCTGTTTTCTCCTCCACAGATGTTGCCAGACCTGCTGAGCTTTTCCAGCAACTTTGTTTTTATTTTTGACATTAATTGCCAGCATGTCTGAGCAAACACAAAATAAAACAAAGATCTATAAATGCTGGAGATCTGTGAAGAAAATTCAAAGTTAAGGTTAAGAAATTTCAGTGTGAAAAATTACCATTTCCCTTCTAGTTTATTTACCAATTATTTTACTTGGTTACTAACTCATTTGTCAATTGACAGTAATGCAGTTTAACATAATTTGACAAATTTTCTGCTGGGCCCAATTTCTCTGGCTGTGGGTCTACAACAATGCCCAATTTTGAGCCTGTGGTCACTTGACTACAGTGTCCACACCACCCAATATCTAATTATCAATTGGCATAACAATGTTACAAGAAAGCCTCCTGCGAATTGAATATGAAATTGAATAGAAAGTTGCTGGTTTCCACTTTCCAAGTCAAAGTACACACTCGAAATGGAAAACACAAATCTAACTCAAAAATTAACTTTGACCTTTCTCTGAACAAGAATAAGATATTGGAGCCCGATTACTCTCTATAAAGAGATTAGCTGAGCCTCAGATAAGTGTTCTGGAAGGACATATGATGTGGCAGATAGCGAGTCAACAGCTGTTCAGAAGTCTATAGAACCAGGAGCATCACGCTTGCTCCTTGTAGCTTGATTTAGACTTTAAAAAGAAATCTTGTAGCCTTTTTCATGGTAGCTATTTGCCTGTCTTGACTCCTACTCAAAAATCGAAATAGAGCAGCTTTGAGACTACTACACCATTCAGTGTAGCTTAAAGAATCTAAAAGCAGGAATTAGTTTCCTATTAGCATAGGGAATGGATCCAGTATGCGGTTTAGGTAGCTGCTCTGGTTACAAGAAAACTGTACAATAACCCTTAGTGACCTGGATGTGGCATTGAATTTGGGGGTGTGGGAGGGTTGCTGGGGTGTGATAAAGAGGCAGTAAGGCTATAGTTTTCTCTTATCCCTGGAAGGAAAGTTGATTGCATGTCAACCAACTTTTAAAAGACTGCCGTGTGTTGATAACACACAGGGATTGCCTAAACAAACTGAAGGTGGACTGCTGTCCCTCAATGGATGGGAAAGCTCCACCCTCAATTACTGCCTGATTATTTGATTGGGTAGTACCTCCAGCATTCCCAGCGGTGTTGTGGGAACTACTTGGCGATCTGCAAGGGCCACCACAAAAATGGCACTGGGACTGAGGAAAGTCCCAAACTCCTAGAGCAGTAGGCTATCAGGCATCCTAGGGATGAACATTTCACCTTTGGGATGGCTCTTAGAGGCCAAATACAGAGAAATAAAGGGGGACAACAACTTGGGGAGGTGTTGCCCTCATTTTGCACTGGCCACATTCTGAAAAAGGCTCTTCCTTCTTTCTACCTTTTCAAATTGTTAGAAAAATAAGTCCTGCCATTCTCAACCAATTGACACTTCTCATCATTTTATGGAAGTGGGCGAGTATTTACTTTGTTAAGTAATATATACATTGGCACCATATAGCCTGCAATAGTCCCAAGGGGAGCCATTACTTGCCCGCATTCCAATGGGTTTGGTGGGTAAGCAATGGACTGATCATGTGACATATTTAAAGTGCACAACATTAGCACAACCTTATTAAAGTGCACTGGGCAGGTCAGTGAGGCCAATGCATATTTCAATCCAGAAAAATATTTCAATTCCAAGCCACTGTTTTTGTGCAGATGTCAATATCTGTTTTTCTAGCATCTGTGTAGGTCAACCATAATCTACAAAGCTTTTATTGAATTGGACAATTGTAGTTGCAACACTACAGAAATAGCAAGGAAAGAACCATGTCACTGACAATTCCCCAGTGGCATTTCCAAAAGTGTGCATGTCCTCTGTGAAAGTTGAACGAGAATAGAATGGATCACAGTTTTTCATATTGCCCATAGTCAAATAGGCCAATGACATTATGGTGTATGCACAGATCTAAAGGGTAACAACTTTCATGTGGCATCTGAAAGTTCCCACCATCCATAAACTATATCTAGACTGTGTCAGAGAATAGATGGGCAAAGTACTGGGAATGAACAGAAAAGGTCTTTTTTCTCCCAAAATATAAATTTCAGATGGGGATTTTTCAAGAATACAAACAGCTCATGTTCTTTCTTCAATCCTCTTGAGTAAAATTCTTGCACAGTGTGCCACCAATTCTGTTGCCTGGAGTTTGAATATGTCTGAATACACTTGCATTTTTATACTTCTCACTCCTGATGTCTTCCTTACATATCTCTTTCTTTCTGCCTTCAACATTGCACTTGATTTATTACCATGCTGCCTTCTTAGGATGTGACTAAATTATGTTCATCTATTTCACAAGCACTTGGTTCAGTTTTTCTATTGTTTTATCAACATAATGCTGATTTACTCTCTTGTGTCTGTCATTGATTTCAAGCAGTTATTTTCAAAATATTTCCATTACTTTCTAAATATTTTGCAGCATTGACAGCATTTTTTTTTTCGGTTCCTACATTACCCTGTAGGGTTTCCATCTCATTTGCTTTGTTGTTATCTTGCTGGTGTTTGCATCTCTTGTGACCAAGGGGGCAGGTAGAGGCGGTGGGTGGGTTGGGGGGGCGGGGGGTGCAGCAGTAAGTGCAGTCTGCTTCTAGGCATCTGTCAATGCTGCTTTCTTTTGTCTGTTAGGAAGTGTAAGTTTTTGACTGGTTTAATTATACAATTCTTACCTCAATTAATCAATTTACCCTTGATTCAAAAGTGATGCAGTAAACCATTTTAATTCAGGCAAGTCTTCACTAGGCAAAATGCAGGGCGCAAAAAAAACAATTTTATTAAAGGTATAAAGTATATATGTAAATAAAAGATGGAATTTTACAATTTTATTTGATCCTCAGGCCAAAGAGTAAGCCTCTCAAATGTCTTCATTGAAAACAATCTCTTCTGGAGACCTGCTTTGACAGCTTTCAGTAAGTGGAAAGCAAAAACAAAACAAAAGTAGCCAGAAATGTGAACGTTCAGGCCAAAGTTGGTGAGCTATGTCAAATTTTCTGGAGGAATATCCACCATAAGACCTAATGCATTTCCTCAATTATCAAACACGCCCCACTACTTACCTAAACAATCCCTCATGTCCGATTAGGGCCCTTCATCTTAGCACATGTTTTTCCCGGAACAATTTGCTATTCAGTGGATATCTTGGAATTTGTTGGCACCCTTTGTACCCACTCCATCTTTAAAAAGTTGTGGTGCACCGGGCAGGCACAGTCAGAACAAAGCTTCCCCACATGGTTCTGGAGATTTGCCCTGGACATGGCAGAGAGGTGCATATCAGTGTCCTATTCAGTAGGCAGAAACTCAAAGCTCCTGTTGGGCCTCTCGCTGTCACCCACCTCAATCCTGACACCACCAAGCCTATGTGCCCTCTGTGGTGCCTACTCTCTTGCTCAGAGCACATCCACGCCTTCACCAGAGATAATAGCTGTCGACCCATTTTCATCCCCCTTAATATTTGCCTCTCTCTCATTCCAAGAAGATAACAGCCCACACTAGGGCAGAAAGAGTCAAAACGGACAGTAGCCTGTCCAATTTAACTCCTCGGTCTTTACGTGAGTATTCTAACTCTGACCATGTCTCATGGCTGACTGACCATTTCTTAGCCTGAGATTGGAATTGGAGGCTGCTCTTGACTTACTGCGCCAGGATCTCTTGACAGAAGGCTATCTCCTTTGACTCAATGGAGGTTTGCTGGCAACTGTGACAATATTTCCTGACTTTGTGTCTGCACTGTGATGCACCTGTGCTAACCATAGTGCCACCCAAAGCCCAGCCCCTTGTTCACCAAGAATGTGTCCATCTCCTCTTTAAAAGTATACACAGTCTGCTGCAACCATTTTTTCAGGAGGTCAGTTAAACAAAAAAAACTCAGACCCTTTCTAGAAAAATTGACACGTCTGTTTTAAATGGGTTACCCATGATTTTTAAACAGTGACGCTTGGTTCCAGATTCTTCTGTCAGGACAACTCAGGATTTTACATGGTTACTCAAGAAACGTCTTACTTTTTCAAAATCCAGTGGATACAAGTCAATACTGACCAACCTTTTCTCATAAGATAAACCTTCTTTGAAGTGTTTCCAACACATTTACAACCATCCCCAGAAAAAAGTATCCAATAATGTGCACTGTGCCCTATATAACTGAAGCATAAACTCCTACTTTTGCATTGAATTTCCCTTTGTAATAATATGTAACTTTCTATTAGCTATCCTAATTACTTGCTGCACATGTATACTAACCTTTTACATTTCATGTACTTGAAAATCCTGCCATCATTTTAATTATAGGCATTATTTTTATATTCTTCTCGACAAAATTGACACTTGTATATTTTCTCTCATTATACTTCATATATTTACCAACTTACACAACCTATCAAAGTATTTTTGTACCATTGTATGTCCTAGTCACCATTTATTTTCCCACATATCTCTTTGTCATCTGTAAATTTGGCAAACATTGCATTCAGTCAGTTTAAGTCAGTTGAGATTTCAGCATTGATCAGCAATGGCACATCATTGCTACATATTGTAAGCAGTAATTGACCCAGTTATGTCTAGTCTCTGCTTCCCAGTGGCAACTAATTTTCCATTGGTGAGAATATGCTACCACCTACATATTGGCTTTTATTTTCTGCGATAACCTTTGCTGTGATACCTCATCAAATGCCTCCTGAAAATCAAAGTACAATAAATTCACCTTTTACCCTTTGTGCATAGCACATGTTACTTCCTCAAATAACTCCCTCAGATTAGTTAAACATGATTTATCTTCCACAAATTCAAGCCGACTCTTTCTGATTACTTAAACACACGAAATTTTCCTGCTATAAATTCTTTAATAAAAACTTCAAACATTTGCTGTATGACAGATGCTAAGCTAACTGGCCTATAGTTTCCTTCTTTCTGTCTCTCTCTTATTTTGAAGTAATCAGTTACATTGTGCTTTCACCCAACTGAAGGGAACCATTTCCAAATCATTTATTTGAAGATTGAGGATGAAATCCATCAGGGTGCAAGCACTTGTAAGCTGCTGCTCCAATAATTTTCCCAATGCCACTTCTCTCGTCACAAAATCCCCTCTAAGTGGAAGGAGGACATTGGGCCCATTGGGTACACACCAACCCTCTGAAATGTATCCCACCCAGACAGCATCCCCATCCCCATTCTGTTCCTGTAACGCTGTGTTTCCCATGGCTAATCCACCTAACCTGCACATCATGGGGTAATCAGCATGGCCAATCCATCTAACTTGCAAATTTTGGGACTGGAGGAGGAAATCAGAGTGCCGAGAAGAAAATGACGCAGACACGGGGAGAATGTGCAAACTCCACACAGACAGTCACCCGAGGCTGGAATCAAACCCAGGTCCCTGGCACTATGGGCAGCAGTGCTAACCACTGAGTCATCCAAAATTAATGATTGTCATTTTCCTGTTCCTTCCCTGCCTGTCATTTCTTGATTTATCACTGTTTTTGGGATATCAGTTGTATCCTCTCTAGTGAAGACAGGCACAAATTAAGGGTCAAATTCATCCATTACCTCTTTATCTTCCATTTTTAGACTTACTTTCTATCATACCAATGCTCACTTTGTTAACACATTTCTTCTGAAAATATCTATAGAAACTCATGCTATCTGTTTTTATATTTCTAGCTGGGTTTCAGTGGTACTCTAAAGTTCACTGCTCTTTTTAAATTTTTATTCATGTTTTGCATTATATTCTGTCTAACTTTCTGATTTTCCATCTTTCTTTTCACAATTATATGCTTTTAATTTAAGCTTGATGCTATTGTTAAACCTTTTAGTTAACCATGGATGGTGGGTGGAATTCTTCTTAGTTTTTGCGATACACTTGTTCTGGGGATTCGGAAATATCAACTGACAGCTGCTGTATCTCTATTGACTTAACCTGTCACCTAGGTCAGAAATTTACTTTAGCCAACTCTGTGTTTCTGCCTCATAATTGCCCTTATTTTGGTTTTAAAACATACTTTCAGGACATAGTCCCACCTCTAAAACTGAATGTAAAATTCAATCCTCTTATGTTGCTGCTGTAAAAGGGTAATACCCTGCTTTAAGAAATTACTCTGAAATTATCTATGAACTCCTCACCTAGGATGCCTTTGCCATCTGAATTTTTCTAAAATCTCTCTTCGTAATGGCATTTTGGATCTACCAGATTCAAATAGATGATGTGGTTCAAGAAGGCAACTCACTGCCATCTTTTCAAGGGTGACAAGGGATAGACAATAAATTTTGGCCAGCCAGCAATGCTCACATTACATGATTGAATGCAACAAAATACTAGTTGAGGTCACTTTGCAGCCATCTCTCCTAATGACTACCAGATTGTTCATATTTTTATTTGTGTTCCTAGGTCATCCATTTTGTTTGAAAAGTAATGCACATTTAGATATAGAGTCTTACATTTTATCTACTTAACCTTCTTGTAAATTTAGAATTATCTATTGCATTCTGCTTAGATTTTCACTCTCCATCCATTTCTTTCAAGGTCTGTTTAATATTTTTTATATTAAGACCTCTCTGTTTCCTATCTCTAAACTTTAACTTGCTACATCTTCCCAAGTTTAATCACTTGTCCCTGCTATTTAATTTAAAGTACTGTTTATTTCCCTAGTTGTATGACTTGTAAGGGAACATGCTCCATCGCATTTCAACTGAAAACCAACATGATAGTTTAGACATAACAAGGTGTAGAGCTGGGTGAACACAGCAGGCCAAGCAGCTAGGCCTGAAACGTGAGCTTTCCTGCTCCTCTGATGCTCTTGGCCTACTGTGTTCATCCAGCTCTACACCTTGTTATCTCAGATTCTCAACATCTGAAATTCCTACTATCTCTGATAGTTTAGATTCTACTTTCCTTAACACTGGTGCCAATTCCCAACAAATCAGAACCTACTTCTTTGAGCTAAATATTCATTTCTCTAATGTGATTTGCCCTATGCCATTGTGCATTTGATTCAGATATTATGACCTTTGAAATTCACCTCTTAATTTGGTACCTCACTCTTCGTTATGACTATGCAGAAACTCCAACTTTCTCCTGTCTTTATTATTAGTACAGACCACACAGATACTCCCTCTGTATTCTTAGCTCCTCTCCATCTCTAAGCACTTATCCTGAGCCCTGGCACTAGAGGGGCAACACTAACGTCAGAATTCACACTGTTTGTAACAGAGAACAATGTAAATCCCTTTAACTATATTATCCCCTACCAACACTACAATTCTTTTTGTTTCTCCACTTTAATTGCTTCCTATATCAGACTGTCACAGTCAAATACCTTGTCACTCTGCAGTTGCCATCTCATCCAAACAAGGTGAAAAAAACTTGATTGTTTTTATTAACAATTGTAAAGGCTGCAGATCCTATGTTTCGTCTCTATGCATTCCCTTACCAGTTTCACTGGAAGTTACACTCTCTTGTCCCTGAACACTAACCAAATCAGAAGATCCTGTTCCAAATGGCGAAAATTCACATCATGCTGCTGTGCAGAGGGGCCTGGGTGTTCTTGTACATAGATAATAAAATGTTGGTTGCAGGTGCAGCAAATAATTAAGAAGGCAAATCAAATGTTGTCCTTCATTGCTAGAGGGATGGAGTCTAAAAATAAGGAGATTATGTTGCAGCCGTACAGGGTGCTGGTGAGGCCACACCTGGAGTACTGTGTACCATTTCAGCCTCCTTACCTGAGAAAGGAGAGGGTGTAGAGGAGGTTCACTAAGTTGATTCTGGAGTTGAGAGGGTTGGCTGATGACAAGTGATTAAGTTGATTGCGAGTATAGTCATAGAGATTTAGAAGAATGAGGGTGGATCCTAGCGAAATATAACAAATTATAATGAGAATAGATAAGCAAGAAACAGAAAAGTTGTTTCCACTGGTGGGTCAAACTGGAACTAGGGGACACAGCCTCATAATAAGAGAGAGCAGATTTAGGACGGAGTTGAGAAGGAAATTCTTCACCTAAAGAGTTGTGAACTTGTGGAACTCCCTGCCCAAAGTTGCAGTTGAGGCTACCTTATTGAATGTTTTGCAGGCAAAAATAATTAGATTTTATGAACAGTAAGGGATTTAAGGGTAAGGGTGAACATGTAGGTAAGTGGACCTGAGCCCATGAAAAGATCGGCCATGGCCTTATTGAATGGTGGAGCAGGGTCAACAGGCCAGATGGCTTTTTCCTGCTCCTATTTCTTATGTTCTTAAATTCTTATGTAAATGGTGTGACTGTATCCTGGTACAAAGAATCCAGTTCATGACGCATTGTCATATCTGTAGCTCAGCCTCCAACTTTTGATTCTGTTCAAATATTAAACACTTGCTGTGGATGTCAAAGTTTCACCCAGCAGTCCCTAAATGAGCTAGCAGTGATGTACCATCTATTGCATCAACTTTAATATGTTCTAACTAATTATTCAGTTATGGTATATGTAATAAAGTTACATTTACCTACATGAGTAGTTTTTCAGATTTACTTCCACAGGCACAGCCTAATGTTTCCTTCAAATATCTCTACCTCCTGTTCGAGAGGAGATGATGTACTCAAAGCTTCCTTATAGTCATCTTACTGATGCTTGTTCTACCATTTTATTTCTGGTAAACTGTGAATTTATTTTTTAATGAATTCTGTTCCATATGTTTTCTTAAACTTTTTTTTGCCTCTTCACTATGCCTTTTGAAGTTAAGGCCTATAGGTTGACTTGCGATCAGTTGAAAACTGACTCCAGAGATGTTTACAACCAAATAAAGACCAGATATTTACAAATTGATAAAGATTGACAACGTTGAATGTAATCTCTTACATTAAGCTAACATTGCTTATACTGAGCTTATCTCTTTTGCATTGCCATTGGTGGAACTGCATCAAAAATATTGCAAATCAGAAAAGGTTAAAAGGGTATTCTTACTATTTTCTCATCTGCAACCTTGTCAGTTTGATGTCATGCTGTGAAGACATATCTTTATTTCCACTAATCATTTTCCTTACAAATGGTAGAAAGGAAATTACAGATGATGAGAAGCAAGTAATAAGTTTTCAATTTAAGCAAGAGCTCCAGATGATATCAAAAGCAATAAAAGCAAATTCTGATTAATTTACGAGCATCATCTGAAGTTCTCAATTAAACTATATCGATATAGTTCCTTTTTACAATTTAGAAAAACATGGCAACGAATGCACAGCAGCAGTCAAATTTAAAGAATGCTAATGGAAGTTAAAGGTAAACTACATTGACATTAACTAAATATGGAAAGATTGTTGGGGCATCAGCATTAAAGGATAATAGTATTTAGTAGATTGTAAAGCACAAAAGGCTGTTACTTGCAGTTGCCCATGCAGATTTACAAGTTAATTAGGAAGGCATACTATGATCCTGTTCACCGGGTTACTTGGGCTGTACATTATTATACTTGAATTTGTATAGTGTCATGTTTAGCCTAGACTGAATAATAAGATGCTAATCTAATCAAAAACAAAGAAAGTGCTACCCTGATATAATGTTTTTTCACATCCTTTGTTTTGACTTCTTAACCCAGGTTAGGATGGAAGTGTAGACCTCTGGGAACATTTTGGCTGGAATTGAAATGTCAAAGTCCCACAGCACCATTAAAAAAGAGGAGTTCCAGCCCCCCTGAAATCTCACAGCCATAAACTACTTTTGAAATATATACACTGTTGCTTTATGAACAAAATAAGAGATGAACTTGTGGGAAGGTTTATTAACATCAGTGAGAAACATTTTCTGAGAAAGGGTCACTGGATTCCAAACATTTTTCTGATTTCTCTTCACAGAAGCTTCTGAGACCAGCTGAGCCTTTTCAGAAACTTCTGTTTTTGTTTCAATTATCCTATTCTTCATGGTGCTGGCCAGGATACTGACAGGGTTCAAAGCTGCACTTCTAAGTAGTAATATTGTACCTCCGTTCAACATCTTACCTAAAGGGCAACAGTTCTCACAAAGCCATATTGCTTTAGTCCTCCTCTGAAGTCTTAACCAAGATTAGTTCATTTGGATTAGAAATAATAAAAACCTCAATGTGTTATTTCTGAAGGGAAAGTCATACTGAACGCAAAACATTAACTCTGTTTCTTCTTCCATAAATACTGCTGAATTTCTCCAGAACAATGTCACTTCTTTCTCATCCTCTTTCATGTTATCTGCTTTTGGTCATTCATCAGTATCAGTGGCCATTATTCAGGGAAGGATGATTGTGTCTGATCTTGTCGTTTCTCTATTTCTGCATACTATTGCACTTCCATTAGAGACCTCTGAATAGTAATGATGGGAACGAGTACTCTGCTCTGAGACCGACTCTTATAACACCAACATATGCATTCCAAAGTGAATTACAGCCTCGGTGTAAGTCACGTATTTAATTTAAAAGCAAAAATACAGTTGCTAGTATTTTTAATTCTGTTTTGTAGTTTTCTTTAAAAACTGTCACTGTTATGTTTAACACTGGAGCCAAATAGTTTTCCACCAGCATTTCTGCCACCTCCAGCAGAATGCCACCACCGAACATATCTTCCCCTCCCCTCCATTGGCAGCATTCTGCAGGGACTATTTTCTCTGTCACATGCTACTCCACTCCTCTATCACTTCTAACATTTGCGCATTCCCTCTTGGCACCTTCCCATGCTATCGCAGAGTGTGTAACACCTGCCCATTCTCTTCCTCACTTTGCAAGGACCCAAGCACATCAGCCAGACCAAGCAACGTCTTACTAGTGCTCCTTTCAATCTCGCCCATTGCATACCGTGCTCAGAATATAATCCCTTTTATGCAGGTGAGGCCAACCACAGACTTGGTAAGCATTTTGCAGAACACCTTCATTCTGTGTGTAGGAATGACCCTGACCTCCCAGTTGCTTGCTGTTTCAATAAGCCACCTAGCTCTCATGCGAACATTTCAGTTCAGGGCCTGATGCAATATTCCAACAAAGTGCAACACAAATTCAAGGAACACAGTGATAATGGGAACTGCAGATGCTGGAGAATCCAAGATAATAAACTGTGAGGCTGGATGAACACAGCAGGCCCAGCAGCATCTCAGGAGCACAAAAGCAGAGACCCATTGTACCTGGTGTGGCTCCCTCTAAATTGGGGAAACCAAGCGGATGCTTGGGGACCGCTTTGCAGAACACCTCCGCTTGGTTCACAATGAACAACTGCACCTCCCAGTCGGAAACCATTTCCACTCCCCCTCCCATTCTTCAGATGACATGTCCATCATGGGCCTCCTGCCGTGCCACAATGATGCCACCCAAAGGTTGCAGGAACAGCAACTCATGTTCCGCTTGGGAACCCTGCAGCCCAATGGTTTCAATGTGGACTTCACCAGCTTCAAAATCTCCCCTTCCCCCACCGCATCCCAAAACCAGCCCAGCTCTTCTCCTCCACCCACTGCATCCCAAAACCAGTCCAGGCTGTCTCTGCCTCCCTAACCTGCTCTTCCTCTCACCCATCCCTTCCTCCCACCTCAAGCCGCACCTCCATCTCCTACCTACTGACCTCATCTCACCCCCTTGACCTGTCTGTCTTCCCTGGACTGACCTATCCCCTCCCTACCTCCCCACCTATACTTTCCTCTACACCTATCTTCTTTTCTCTCCATCTTCGGTCCGCTTCCCCCTCTCTCCCTATTAATTCCAAAACCCTCACCCCATCCCCCTCTCTGAGGAAGGGTCTCAGCTTTTGTGCTCCTGAGATGCTGCTTGGCCTGCTGTGTTCATCCAGCCTCACATTTTATTTTTAAGGAACACACCTCATTTTCCACTTAGGCACTTTGCAGCTTCTAGTACACAATTTTTGTTCTACATACTCCAAACCTGACTGCATTTATTTGTTTTTGTCCATTTTTTTCTCACATGTCACCACCCCTAGCCTCCCCAACCTGCCTCACCTGTTCTTGCTTGTGTCTTGTTCACTTTGCACTCAGTATAGAGGACTCATTCTCTCCCTTTCACACTTTAATTTACACCCAGTTTGCATTTTTTTCTTTCACTACCTTTAAGAAGCCCTTTTATTTTACCTCTGAACACTATCTGTTCCCTTATCAGCTTCTGCCTCTGTTAAAAGTATACAAAACAGCATTTTCCAACTCCTTTCAAGCAAAGAAGAGTCATACTGGACTCGAAATGTTAGTTCTGTTTCACTCTTCACTGATGCTGCCTGATCTGCTGAGTTTCTCCAGCATTTCTGGGTTTGTGTTAGTTGGCAGTATTCCTATGATAATGGTTGCCATATAAATTGTTAGATGTTATTTCGCCCCTGTAAGCTTATAAAAATATCATTTGCAGGAAAATAACAGTTAAATTTGGGGAAAGTCTTGACATACAGAAGAACCTGCTGTGGGGTTTGAAAATAAAAAGATTTAAAAAAAAGAGGTTCCCAAAGAGCCTGCAAATTCTTCTTAACAGATTGCGGTCTAGACCAGACAGCTGACGTCGGAATCTGGTTATGAAATACATTTACTTCAAATGCTGCAGAACAGGAAAGGAAAAGGAACATGCACGTCACAGACTGGAATGACAATCTGAAACCAATGAGTAAGTGAAAGGATTTTGACAAGTGACATTTGGACAGGTACATGAATCGAAAAGGTTGAGGGGAATATGGGCCAAATGCAGGCAAGTGGGATTCTGGTAGTTTGGGAAACTTGGTTGGCATGTGCGCGTTGCACTGAACGGCCTGTTTCTGTGTTGTATGACTCTACTCGTGAGAAAATCTGATTCAAAACAAGAGTATGAGCCTTATTGCAATATTTTAATGAAGCTTTATGTCACAGGTTTATGTATATTTCAGGTAGAGTTCTGGCTGGCCATGTTTCCCATCGCATGGAAACCCACCAGCTGAGGAAAGGCGAAAGGTCCAGGTTGAATAACATGGCAGCCCAGACGTATATTCTGTTGACATTCTCTTACCAGCCCAAAGGAACCTGATTTCCAAGCCGCTTCGACAGTCAGATTACTTACAAACTCTCTGAAACCTTGCCCCCTGCAACATCAATGCAGTAAACTGTGCCCTCGTACTGCTGGCCTACCTACCAGCCTGACAGATAGACAGATAGCTAAAGCAAAACCTTACGGTCTGGTTGGCTGTGAATTGGAAACAGTGTCCGAAATAATGAAGGCATTCTGCAGTTTGATTTGAATACACTTCCAGGTAAACTGTTTTTTTCAGGATTTGCAGTCAATAAACCTCCCACACATCCCTCTCTAACTCCCACACATCCTTACTCCCATTAACCCATTCCATCCCACATACTTCCCGTGCCTCCAGAATCGATTCTCGGCTCCATGCTCTCTGCTATGTATTGGCACCTTCTCTCCCTGTGTTTGGCCTTTCCCTAGCTCATGGCCTTTCTCCCAGGTCTGCAGAGAGCCTTATTGTTCTTTGTTCTCAGAAGGGCCAACACTCTCAGCAAACAATTTTCCTCCACTCATATCAGAAATCAAAGACCATAAGTACGCCGATTCTTTCATACTTCCCAACAGACACAAACTTACTCAAATATTCAGTATCCTAACCCCGTCTCCAATCTTCTCTGGGATCAGCCCCGACACCATGGGTGCTTCAACCACTGTTATAGATCACGTGACTGCTGCTTCCATTGATGTAGAAGACCATATTACTGCCGACATCATTGCTGACCGATTTCTTCCACTTCTGCCTACATGGCCACTTCAGTGCATACACCCACTTCTGCTGAAGTCTCCATCCCACTCCTGGATCCAGCTCTACACACAGTCCATCCTCAAGACCTCGACATGTATTCACCATCACCCCAGCAATGCACAATTCGCCGCACCCCTCATGGGGTGAGGGGGGTGTTATCTTTCCCTGCAACTGCAAGAAGTGCTACTACCCCTACATCTCCCTTCTCACCTCTGCCCAAGGCCCCAAATGATTCTTCCAGAACTGGTAGAGATTCACCTGCGTTTCATTCAACCTGATCTATTTTATCCGTTGCTCCTGCTGTGGTCTCCTCTATATCGGGGAGACCAAAAGTAGACTCAGGGACTGGTTCACAGAGCATCTGTGCTCTGCATGCACCAATCAACCTGACCTTCTGGTTGCCATCCTTTTTATATCCCCTTCCCACTCCCCTGGTGACTTGTCCATTCTTGACCTCCTCCAATGTCAGAGTGAGGCCAAATGTAAACCAGAAGAACAACACCTGATATTTCACCTTCGGAGCTCACATCCCAATGGCCTTAATATTGACCCCACCAGCTTCAAATTCCCTCTACTCCCAGCCCTATCCCATGTCCAGCCCTCACTGTCCTTCTCGCCTCCTTGGCCTGACCTAATTTGTCCATCTTCCTACTCACCTATCAGCTCCAACCTTCCAGCTGACCAGTCACAATAACCCTGTACCTGCATCCACCCATTACTTTTTCACCTATGCTTCCCCCAGCCTCACCCACCTCCCTCTATTTACTTCTGGGGATCCCCCCCCGCCCCCACCCCAAGTCCTGAAGAAGTGTTTCGGCCTCAAACGTTGATTTTTCCGCTTCTTGGACACCATCTGACTTGCTGTGCTTTTCCAACTTCACATCTATGGATTCTGGCTTCCAGCATCTGTAGTCCTTACTGCCTCCATTATTAGAATTTTGATTTTATTTAGTATATGTTGCATGCAATAAATTGAAATGACATATTCTGGTACCGCTATGCTACGTTTCTTTCTGATAGGACGTGGGCTTGCATCAATGATTTCCCCTGTTGGCAGGTATGTGATTGCCATTAAAGTCAGTCACAGATGAAAATGCAGATGCTTTCCTGAAGACAGACCAGAAAAATTGGTTGGACACATAACGCAGGCCACAGGTGAACATCATCCAGAATCTCAGGACAGAGATCTGAAGATATCCTCTTTCCAGTGGGAAAGAAAAAGGTAGAAAGTGAAGAACATTAAATATAGCTCCATTACCTTTATGGATAATATGACTGAGGCTATTTAACCTGCAGGGATTTAGCGTGAGGAATATTAAAGGCAGTGTTCCGTAATGTAGCTGAGTGATTGACACTGAGGGGAATTCTCATTTTTACTGTGTGATTGGTAGTCTAGTGGAGTGAGACTCGCCTGTTTGTTTTAGAACCCATCTATTGAAATCAATGGGGTGAAAAGCAAACAAGTTCTATTGTGAGAAAGTGATAACTTTCACCAGAATATCAGGCAGGCAATGAAGATGAAAATTTACCACTGAATTTCATTATTTCTGTTACAGTGAGTTTTGCAGGAATCACAAATCAGCCCTATCCACAGACATGTATTCCACCCAGGTAGTTTGGAGAAATATAAAGCAAACGATTTGTGTTTTACAGTAACTGATGGCATAACAAATTATTGAGAACTTTCATTGGAAGAGATGTAAGATGGGTTCAGAATAATTACCAAGAGTGCAATTGAATGTTTGTTTCTATAATTAATTCTTCATTCTCTGTTTTTTTTTAAATTGAATCTCCTCATGTCACACAATGGAGGGAGAGACACAGGAGCAGACCTCGGAGACAGCACATTGATTTTTTGACGTGCCTTCTAAGAATATTCATGATGCACTATTGAATGAAAGAGCTGTGGCTAATATTTGTGGAAATTCTAAAGTGATCCTTTATTTGCGTCATCATCTGTGATCATGTAATCATTATTGGCATTGGTCTTTATCTGCTAGGTCAATAGTTAACCAGTTACTATCTATTGCCAAGATAATAAAATGTGAGGCTGGATGAACACAGCAGGCCAAGCAGCATCTCAGGTGCTCCTGAGATGCTGCTTGGCCTGCTGTGTTCATCCAGCCTCACATTTTATTATCTTGGAATTCTCCAGCATCTGTAGTTCCCATTATCTCTGATACTATCTATTGCCACACTCCCAAAGCCCTGTCTTTGGCCCTGAATTTACATCAGGACAGAAGGCATTCTCCACCATGATGAAAATATCAGAAGTTGCTAGGAATCTCAGCCAGATCTGTCTTTATGGGGCAGGAACAGGAGCTGATCATAATTTATACATGTCCAGTTCCTGGACTTCACTGACCATTCAACTGACTAGCTGCTTCCTCTGAAATCTAATTCTGAAGCCCTCAGTTTCTGGAAGTTGAAGTACAGAAATATGACCAGGTGACAGCAGGCCTGCTCTCAGTGATATTGCTTGGCCTGTTGTTTCATCCAGCTGTACACCTTGTTATCTCAGATTGTCCAGCATCTGCAGTTCCTACCATCTCTGTTCTCAGTGCATTGCTTTTGGATAGCCAGGGTGTGTCCCTTTGAAAAACTGAGATACCACACAAAAATTGCTACAAGGGGCAGCAAGTTGGATCTGCTTGTCTTGTACTTAGCAGGGCTATGACACAAGAAATAAACAGAGCTACTCCATGGACGTGGTCCCAGGCCAGAGTGCCATTCAGGAGGGATTCCAGGATTTGTATCCAGGGACATTAAAGGAACAATGATATAATTCTAAGTCAGATGTTGTGTGACTCGAACTTACAAATACCAATATTACAAAAGCTTCCACTCCCTTTGTCATTCTACATGATAGTGGGTATGAGTATGGAAAGTGCTGTTGAAGGATAGCCTTAGTAAATTATTCCAATGCATTTTATCAACAGTGCACACTGCTGCTATCATGTATAGAGTGTTGTAGAGTGAGTGAACATTGATTGTTATTAGATGAGTTGCCATCAAACAAGTTTTTTTTTACTTTTGATGGTGTATAGCTTCTTCAGCATCGTTGTAAAAGCATTAATCCAGGATACAGAATGAGTTATCATGGTAAGTAAAGGGACAAAATGTGGTATGTAACACTAAGTTTGCACTCCAAAATCAGAGCCCAGTGGGATGTGTGTAGCGCATTAGGTGGCATGAGCTGAAATGGATGTGACATTGGTTTTGTGTTGGGACAAGTGCTGGAGGAACATTATATATTTCACCTTGTTGTCAAAGATAAGCTGCCTCTTTAGATCTGGCACTTGGAAAACTTTATTGGAGGTAAGGCAACCTTGGGATTATGAAATTGCATGCTTGTTCACAAAAAGTACAAAAACTCTTTGGATTGACAAAATTGTCAAGAAACTGTCCAAAAGAGATGTGAAATTTAAGAAAAAAACTCATTTTAAATGCTTGGTTATATAAATCTACTTAGGATTTGTATTGCATGACCGATTTCCCAAACTATTATTTTCACAATGCGGTGCCTACTGATCAACATAGAACATAGAGCATTACAGCACAGTACAGGCCCTTCGGCCCTTGATGTTGTGCCGACCTGTCATACAGATCTTAAGCCCATCTAACCTACACTATTCCATGTATGTCCGTATGCTTGTCCAATGACGACTTAATTGTACCTAAAGTTGGCAAATCTACTACCGTTGCAGGCAAAGCATTCCATTCCGTTACTACTCTCTGAGTTAAGAAACTACCTCTGACATCTGTCCTATATCTTTCACCCCTCAATTTAAAGCTGTGCCCCCTCGTGCTCGCCGTCACCATCCTAGGAACACCTCTAACAGTATACTACATCAAAATATTTATTGACATAAAACTGTAAACATTTGATTGTGACATATATTGACATAAAATATGAAGCATTTGAGCAAAGTGTTTGCTCATACAAAGGATTTGTTGAAGCAATGTCAATGCATTCGGTTCTTTTTGTATCAAAGAGAGTTTATCTTTTTCAATGGTGATATCATCAATTGATTGGTAACTTTCAGGATGCCCTTTGATTAACTTCTATTCAGGATAGTAGTTGAGTTGTTGAGACAGAAGGGCAATGGATGGTGGTCAGTGATATGAGTTGACATTGAAGATATACATGACCATAGATATGGTAAGAGGCATATGAGGGATGAGGCACAGATTGGTTTAGGGGTAGGAATGAAGGGAGATGGATAAATTAGCATTTTGGATATGAGAAGACATGTGAGATGATGGGTGGGAATAGGCAGGCAGAGAGGTTTAAGTTGCCAAGGGGGAGACATAGTCTGGCATAGGTGGCATGGGTGCCCTGTCTTTCAGCACAGGTCAATAGGTCGACATGTTTGGAGTTTAGTGGTGAGAACAGGAGATAGTTTATTATTTTCAAACTTTTTGCCCAGTCTCCCTTAGGATGTTCCTAGGTTGCCAGGTCCAAATTCCAACCCAGTGTACCACTGCACTGAAAATCTGAAGAATAGAATCTGAGCCTGAATCTGAAGTGGCCATTTTTCAAGTTCAAGGTCATGGAGCTGAGATTGCCCCTGACTGTGCTTCTGTCCCTCTGAAAATCAGGGCTTTTGCCTCAGGGCAATATAAATGTAACATCCTAGGTTTTTTCTCAAAGTCTGTCTTATGGGGACAGACACTGCTGCATTTTCATCATTTATTTCAATCCCATATGACAATTTCTTTGAGGTTGCTGAGGATTTGTTTTATCCAAATTTGTACTTACACTCTCTCCTCGATCTTCTTTGTCTTCTTCCTTTCTTCTCACATCAAAGTGGAAAGTTGTATCTTTTTTGAGTTAATTTGAAATTCAACCACTTTCTGGAGGCATGAGCCAGCTTCAGTTGAAATGTGCCCATTGGGTGGCTATTCTGATGACTCTCTGCTGTTATGCGACATACCTGCACATTGAGAACTTTTTTACAGTCTGTTCGAAGGTCACAGTTTACATACTGTTGGGCAATATTTTCTTAACACTTTTTGGTAGTTTTGAGGAATGTACACTTCTCATTTAGTGTTCATCAAGTATTTTATAGAGTTTGTAGGACATCACTTCCACCATCTGCCTCCGAACTCCCAAATTATCCATTGACCTGATCTGAATCTCCAACCCATCTCATCCACGAGCTACTCCACCACCTTACCCATCATGCCACCCTTGGTCACGCATGTATGTTATTCACATGGTACCTCATGAAATTATCTACCTTACCCTGCCTCCTTACCAAAGTAACTCACCCACCTTATCCATTTAAATATCTAGTCAACCATATGTTCAGCTTAATTCAGTGAGATGCTGTAGAACAATAAAACTTTAATTATTAAGTACAGTTTAGCATGTTTTGGAGACCATCCCATTTCCTTTCATCTGTCCCTCTGAATGCCCAAGATGGCAGGAGTTGGAGGCATCTCCCTCAACTTGCCAGGCTGGTCGCCACAGTTTCCCGGTCAGGGAAATTAGCCAACTTTCTCACCCACTGAGGAGGCAGCTAACCAAGGCGGAGATGAGTTGAGATCTTTTATTAAGTGCCAATTGGCTTCCTAAGGTCACCTACGGACCTTTTTTGATGGGCACTTAACTGCTAAGATGGTAGAAAAGAAGGTGAGTTTCATCCTGAGCCGACATAACCCATTATTTCTGCTTCTCACTATATCTCTCACCACCTCTAGTACAGGGTTAAGCATGTCCATTTCTCTGCTCACAACTATAGATTAACAAGATGGAAATTATTTTCAGAAAATCTTTCTTTCCTGTAAAATAATGAATGAATTGACTAAATATATAGCACATACTGGATGTAAAAGATCGTACCAGCTATTTAGTGTTGTTACAATTATGAAATGAAATATTAATACTCAACTTCCAATAATTGACCTTAAAATCTGAGACTTTCATGGGCTGAAATTGTTTTATAAATGATGGTGCCAACCAAAAATGGCTGCGCTACTCACCTGACAAGCCCAGGCAGCTCACATGAAACATACAAAATTACCTGCTTTGGAATTGCTCTTGTAATCAGGAGGCCCTCAAGATCAGTAGGGCATAGAGACATTTGCATTTTTTGTTTCCATCATACTTACATGCTAAATTCACATTTTAGAAGGTGAATGATTGAAATGAAGCAATCGTACAGACATGAGAGTCCACAAAGGAACAAAACACAACAGCAGCCTTTGAGCAACAAGGAGTGAGAAAGCAACATGAACTGAGAAAAGCAGGTGTACTGAAAACTCTTCTCTCTCTTTCTCCTGCAAGCTCAAATACCATTGTCTAGTGAGGAAACAACTTGGAACAACAGCTGTTCATTAAAATTCAAGATCTACAAACTTTGACACCTCTAAAAAAAATGTAATAATTCAGAATACCTTATTGGAAAGGAACATCATTTATTGTTGAACACTAAAACAGAGTCACGATCCACGGCATACGGAGGCTAATTCCAGCTTGGGACAGACAATGCTGCAGAACCATCCTGAGATCTGATCTATAAATTGAAAACGAATTATTTAACCTATTTTTCTAATCAATTTGTTCAGCAATGTTATTACACCATGGGGCTTGAAAGCCGGTCTCTCAGCCCAAGAGTATGGACACAATCGCTGTGCCACTGCCAGGTCTTTCGATCTGACTTATAAAGGGGTCAGGCGATGACATCCAGCTAGGCAAGATATTGCCTGTTACCAAGTGAACTCTACTCAATGGGCTCCACAAAAAAAACTCCCCTCGGCCTTGCAGTGTTTGTGACATAAAACAACACCTTAATAATTGGGATTTGGGATTGATACTTCTAAGACTCTGAGAATTTTAAACTACAACTGTATTTGTCTTCCAATCTGTATGAACACATCACTTCTTCTTAAACTTATTACCTGTGTTTTTCTGTGTATATTTAATATATTGTTTTTGGAGGGTTGGGTGCTTGATGTGTCATAATATTCTTTGTATTCCACGCAAAGAAATCATGGATTTGGCTCCTTCAGTTTGATCATATTAGTTAAATTTTTATTGAAGTGCAGCAGTTGTGTGCTAAAAATAAATAAAAATATTTGTCATATTTATAACCAATTTAGAGGAGTTTAAAATGAAATGATCTCCTACCCATGTGTTTGTAACAATGGACATGTTCATTTCCTCAATTTGATTTTGTTTCATTCATTCACAGGATCTGGATGACAAATCTTATATAGTTTATGTTGCTATAATGTTCTGTTTTAAACCTAGGCTTATTTTTATGTCTTTGCATGGAAAACTTTAAAATATCAGGTCAGAATCTCTGGAGACAATCAAACAGAAGAAAAGCAACATATGGCTTCAATTTCAGTGCGTATTGTTATGCCATACATTTATCAAAATTATACAACAAATTTATTTTTCACATTTCATTTAGAACTATTATTTTAACCATCAGTTTAGATTGCTTTCCATTAGAATAGGTCATTCTTTTAGTGGAAGATCAATTCTATTGCCATAGGATTCCATTAGATTTGGGCCTTTGAATCTAACAGTGATATAATATTCATTGCTTCAATCAACTATGTCATTTTCTAGCCACAAACAACATCTGAAACTCAAAATACCTGGATTACTTTGACATTCCTTTGTATTGCTTTCCACAAAAATAAGGGGTTAAAAGAAGATTGCAGATGAGTAAAGGTTATTCTATGTGTATCCTCATCAAGTTTACCCATTGCATTTTGTAATTCCTAGTTTAGCTGATAAATTATGGAAATGTTTCAGAAGAAGAAAAACCATTTTAAATAAGACGTTTTTTCTTGAATTACGTTACGTAAAGCAAATACCAACCATGAGAAACTGATTACAATTAATTGCAATTACCACATAATTTAATATGCCTAACCCAAACATGCTATTATGGTATAATTATAGATTCTTAAAACATTTATAGAAGATGAAGAGCAGAAACTATACATATTGAAGAAATAAATTACTTCCATTCAGCAATAATAGTTAGGTAAAAAGCATAGTTGGCAGAGTTAAAATGAAAATAAGAAGTAGAAAACAGTGAATTTTGGCAACGGAAATGGGTTATAGCCTGAAATTTCATAGATGGACTCTCGCTTGGCCAAGATTGTATAGGTGATCTAACTGAAGAAGTTTTGTTCCCTTAGAAACAAAAACAGAAGTTTTTGTAAAACCTCAACAGGTCTGGTGGCATCTGTGAAGAAAAAAATCAGAGTTAACATTTCGAGTCCAAAATGTTAACTCTGATTTTTTTCTTCACAGATGCCACCAGACCTTCTGAGTTTTCACAGCAACTTCGAAGTTGCTGATTTACATCATTCACAGTTCCTGATTTACAGCATTCACAGTTCTTTTGGTTTTTATTTTGTTCCCTGAGAACCACATCAAGAGGAATGGGGGCTGGAATCAGCTTTGCACGTTCATAATTCATGGAGACAGCTACACATGTCAAAGGGCAGATATATTCAACTCAGTATAATTTTTATAGCTGGCTTGTCCAAGTCATGACTTGTGGGCTAATAGTCATTAAATGGCTGCAAATCCCTAAGTTGGAAATGGACTCACACCAGAGACTTTATATCGGGTGAGTTCTTCCCACATGATTTTGATGGCAATCTTGGATCAGGCTGGCATGGTTTTCATTGTGAGTATGATGCCAATCAAGTGTGTTGCTTTGTCTTGTGTCGTGTCAAGCAAGATGATCGATCTGCACACATCTAGGCAATTGGGGAGCATTCCATTACATGCCTAACTGTGCCTCGTAGCTGAAGGTCAGTCTTTAGGAATTTAGGAGGTAATTTATTTGCCACACGATTCCTGATCTGTTCTTATAGCCATTTAGATGGATGCCAGTGTTGTAGCTGCACTAGAATAGCATGGCGAGGGATACGCCAAATTCTGGCACACAAGTATTCAACATAGTTCAAGGAATGTTATCAGATCCCATAGACTTTGCAGTATCCAATACCTACAAACATTTCTTGATAACATGTGGACTGAGCCAAACTGGCTAAATTCAAGACTTTGTGATGCTAAGGACTTTCAGAGGAGGCCAGGTTTAATCATCCGTGTGTATTTCTGGTAGTCAATTGTTGTAAATGCTTCAGTCTTTTATTTTGCATCACTGTGCTGGGTTCCCCTGTCACTGAAGATGGACATATTTTTAAACTCCTGCTCCAGTGAGTTGTTTCATTTTCCACCATTGTTCATGATCAGACATGACACAATTGCAGAGTTTAGATCTGCTCTAGGGGTTGTGGGATCTCTTTGTTCCATCCATCACTTTTTTCCTTCTGGGGTTTGGCATGCAAATGGCCCTGAGTTGTGGCTTCACCAAGTTGACTCCTCATTTTTAGCGATGCCTGGCACTGCACATGGCATACCCTTCTGCACACTTCATGAAATTCATTGCTGGGCCTGCCAACTACAGCATGCAATAACTGGACCTGCAACCTCCCCTTGTTCAGGGTCAGCCAATGTAATGTCATTTATCTCAAGCGGGTTGGAATATAAAAGCAACGATGTGCTTTGGAGACTTTATAAAGCTCTAATTAGGCCCCATTTACAATACTGTGTCCAATTTTGGGCTCCACATCTCAGGAAGGACATACTGGCACTGGGGCATGTCCAGCAGAGATTCACACGGATGATCCCTGAATGATAAGCCTAACATACAATGAACAGCTGAGGATCCTGGGATTGTATTCATTAGAGTTTAGAAGTTTGATGGGAGATCTAATAGAAACTTACAAGATAATGCATGGCTTAGAAAGGGGGGATGCTGGGAAGTTGTTTCCATTAGGCGGGGAGACTAGGGCCCATGGGCACAGCCTTAGAATTAGAGGAGGTAAATTTAAAACGGAAATGAGGAGGCATTTCTTCAGCCAGACAGTGGTGGGCCTGTGGAATTCATTACCACAAAGCACAGTGGAGGTCGGAACATTAAATGTCTTCAAGGCAGAGATTTATCAATTCTTGATCTCACAAGGAATTAAGGGCTACGGGGAGAGTGCAGGGATGTGGAGTTGAAATGTCCATCAGCCATGATTAAATGGCGGAGTGGGCTCAATGGACAAATGGCCATACTTCCTCTCCTATGTCTTATGGTCTTTTGGCCTTATGGACTGGCTGCAGTCCTTGGGATGACCATTGTTCAGACCTGGTGCTGCTGGAATTAAATAGCTACCGAGCATTTAGATGGAGTGGTAGCTGTCTAAGGTTGGACTTCCTCCATATGAGAGAAGAAGTCTTACTCTTCAGCAAAAAAGGCTACATGGAGAGTGTTATGATCCCAGCTGATGTACCATAACTCAAAGAGTTTGGTGAAGTCAGATCCCAGAATGAAATCTGTTTTGATAGATTTCTTTTTTTTTGTTTCTTAATTTATTTTATCTGCCTTTTGCGGAAGCATGTACACATACATTTGCAGATTTGGTTTTAATAATAAAACAGAATTCATTACCAAAAATAACTGTAAACTAATCTACACAAAACTACTTAAAAATATTACATTGTGAAGAATTTCAAAGCACGGAGTAAAAAGAAATTCCATCTATTTCCCAATGCCTTTGCTTTGCAGTTAATCACAATCTGGAGGCATTCTCTTCCCAGTTACATTTACATTTAACTCAACTGCTTTTTCTCAATTTGGGCCCCCTTGTTTTAATAATTCATGGAATGTAGAGGTCATTGGCCAATATTTATTGCCTGTCCTTAATTATGCCCAGAGGGCACTTAAGAGTCAACCACATTGCTGTGGGTCTGAAGTTACATGAAAGAAAGACTGAGTTGGATGACAGAGATAACAAAGTGTGAAGCTGGATGAACACAGCAGGCCAAGCAGCATCTCAGGAGCACAAAAGCTGACGTTTCGGGCCGAGACCCTTCATCAGAGACTGATTGTCATGGTCATCATGAGAATCTTAATCCCAGTTTTTTTTTAAAGAATTCAAACTTCACAATCAGCCGTAGTGGGATTTGAATCCAGGTCTAACAGTGCATTAGTGATAATGGGAACTGCAGATGCTGGAGAATCCAAGATAATGAAATGTGAGGCTGGATGAACACAGCAGGCCCAGCAGCATCTCAGGAGCACAAAAGCTGACGCCTCAGGCCTAGACCCTTCATCAGAGAGGGGGGGATGGGGTGAGGGTTCTGGAATAAATAGGGAGAGAAGGGGAGGCGGACCGAAGATGGAGAGAAAAGAAGATAGGTGGAGAGGAGAGTATAGGTGGGGAGGCAGGGAGGGGATAGGTCCTCCTTGACCTGTCCGTCTTCCCTGGACTGACCTATCCCCTCCTCACCTCCCCACCTATACTCTCCTCTCCACCTATCTTCTTTTCTCTCCATCTTCGGTCCGCCTCCCCCTCTCTCCCTATTTATTCCAGAACCCTCACCCCATCCCCCCCTCTCTGATGAAGGGGCTAGGCCCAAGGCGTCAGCTTTTGTGCTCCTGAGATGCTGCTGGGCCTGCTGTGTTCATCCAGCCTCACATTTCATTATCTAACAGTGCATTATCTGGGTTTCTAGATTAGTATTCTACTATTAATACCACTAGGCTATCACCATCCCCACCTCTCCTTGTGAGCTGCAAAATCTTTTCCCTTTCACCACTCACAACTGAGATATTAAACTTTCCCAGCTATGATTAACAAAGCAGATTTCTACAATTACACTCCTGGTCTGGAAGTATCCCAGCTTAAACTTTTTTCCTGAACTGCTCAGAAAAGTTTCCTTTTTTCCAGGGGAGACTGTTACTTACATCTAACTTTGATCAGGTGTCCTTTGAACAGACCATAAGTTTACCAATCTTGGTGTTTTTCTAAGTTAAAATCAATTCTTGATTATTCTAAATATAAAACATAAGAACGTAAAGAACATAAGACCTAGGAGCAGGAGCAGGCCGTTCGGCCCTTCAAGCCTGCTCCGCTATTCAATACGATCATGGCTGATCTTTTTGGGACTCAGATCCATTTGCCTGCATTCTCACTGTATCTGTTAATTCCTTTATTGTTCAAACAAATCTACCTTAGCTTTAAAAAAGTTTACTGAAGTAGCTTCAGCTATTTCACTAGGCAAGGAATTCCATAGATGAACAACCCTCTGAGGCAAGAAGTTTCTTCTCAATTCAGTCCTAAATCTGGTCCCTCTAATCTTGAGGCTCAGCCCTCTTGTCCTAGCTTCACCTGCCAGTGGGAACATCCTCTCTACTTCTATCTTATCTATTCCCTTCATAATTTTATATTTTTCTATAAGATCCCCCCCAATCTTCTGAATCCCAATCAATATAATCCCAATCTACTCAGTCTCTCCTCATAAACCAACTCCCTCAACTCCAGAAGCAACCTAATGAACCTCCTCTGCACCCCTTCCAGTGCCAGTACATCCTTTCTCAAGTAAGGAGACCAAAACTGCACACAGTATTCCAGGTGTGGCCTCACCAGCACCTTGTACAGCTGCAACATAACTTCTCTGCTTTTAAATTTAATCCCTTCAGCAATGAAGGACAAGATTCCATTTGCCTCCCTAATTACTTGTTGTACCTACAGACCAACCTTCTGTGATTCATGGACAAGGACACCCAGGTCCCTCTGCATAGCAGCATGCTGCAACTTTTTACCATTCAAGTAACAATCCCTTTTACTGTTACTCCTACCAAAATGTATGATTTCACATTTATTTGCATTGTATTCCATCTGCCAACCCTTTGCCCACTCACTCAATATATCTATGTTCCTCTGCAAATTTTCATAGTCCTCTGCACACTTTGCTCTGCCACTCATTTACGTGTCATCTGCAAACTTTGACACCCTACTCGTGGTCCCCAACTCCAAATTATCTACATAAATTGTAAATAATTGCGGTCCCAACACCAATCCTTGAGGCACACCTCTAGTCACTGATTACCAGCCAGAATAGCACTCATTTATCCCCACTCTTTGCTTCCTGTTAGACAACCAATTCTCTATTCATGCTAATACTTTTCCCCTAACTCCATGCATCCTTATCTTATGCAGCAGCCTCTAGTGCTGCACCTTGTCGAAGGCCTTTTGGAAATCTGGGTAAACCACATCCACTGGGTCCTCATTGTCCTCCTTGCTCGTAATGTCTTCATAGAATTCCAAAAGATTTGTCAAGCAAAACCTGCCCTTCATGAACCCATGCTGCATCTGCCCAAATGGGCAATTTCTATTGCGATGCCTTGCTATTTCTTCCTTGATAATAGATCTAACCGGTCTATAATTCCCCATCTTTTGTCTACCTCCCTTTTTAAACAGTGGCGTCACATTTGCTGTTTTCCCATCTGCTGGGACTACCCAAGAGTCCAACGAATTTTGGAAAATTACCACCAGTGCGCCTGCTATTTCTCCCACCATCTCTTTTAGCACCCTGTGATGCATTCCATCAGAGCCAGGAGACTTATCAATTCTTAGCTCCATTAGCTTGCCCAATAATACGTCTTCCATAATAATGATTGTTTCCAGGCCCTCACTTACCTTCATCTCTTTGTCAATTACTGGCATGTTATTCGTGTCCTCCACTATGAAGACCGATACAAAATGCCTGTTCAATGCCTCGGCCATTTCATTATATCCCATAACTAAGTTCCCCTTTTCATCCTCTAAAGGTCCAACGTTTACTTTAGCCACTCTTTTTCATTTTATATATTTATAGAAACTTTTGCTATCTGTCTTTATATTCTCTGCTAGTTTTTTCTCATGTTCTACCGTGCTTTGCTTTATAGCTCTTTTTGTGGCTTTCTGTTGACCTTTAAAGTTTTCCCAATCTTCTAGTTTCATGCTGTTTTTGGCCACTTTGTATGCCTTCTGTTTCAATTTGATAGACTCCCTTATTTCCTTAGACACCCATGGCAGATTATCTCTTTTCTTACAGTCCTTCCTTTTCACAGGAATATACTTTTGCTGAGCACTTTGAAAAATTGCTTTGAAAGTCCTCCTCTGCTCATCAACTGTCCCACCATAAAATCTTTGTTTCCAGTCTACTTTAGCCAAGTCCTCCTTCACTCTATTGTAGCCCCCCTTGTTCAAGCACAGGATTCTGGTACTGGAATTTATCTTCACACTCTCCATCTGTATTCTAAATTGAACCATACTGTGATCACTCCTTCCAAGAGGATCCCTAACTGTAAGATCATTAATTATTCCTGTCTCATTACACAGGACCAGATCTAAGATAGCTTGCTCCCTCGTCGGTTCCACTACATACTGTTCCAGAAAACTATCATGGATACACTCAATGAACTCCTCCTCAAGGCTATTCTGACCAAGCTGGTTCAACCAATCTACATGTAGATTAAAATCCCCCATGATAATTGCCGTATCATTTTTACAGGCATTAGTTATTTCTTTGTTTATTGCCTGCCCCAATGTGATGTTATTATTTGGTGGCCCATGGGCTAGGCCTATCAGTGACTTTTTCCTCTTAGAATTTCTAATTTCCACACAAATGGATTCAACCTCATTCTCCGTAGAACCTATGTCAGCTCTCAGCACCGCCCTGATGTCGTCCTTGAATGTCAGAGCTACACCACCTCCCCTACATTCCCGTCTGTCCGTCCAAATAGGCTGGTACCCCTGGATATTTAACTCCCAGTCGCGACCACCCTGTAACCATGTCTCCGTAATGGCTACCAAATCATATTCATTCGCAAGGATTGGTGCCATTAACTCATCAACCTTGTTACAAATGCTACGAGCATTCAGATAAAGTGCCTTTATGCTAGCTTTCTTACTCTCACGATTTCCAATATCTCTATTAATATCACTTGAGTTATCCTTCCTTTTTTGCTTCATTCATAGTCTGCATTGAACTTAAACCCTCCTGCACACATCCTAACCCAGTGCTTACCTTTTTATTTACCATCATGCTCCCTTTCCCTTCCCCCCAACTCACATGTTTAAAGTCCTCGTGATCACCCTATTTATCCTTTTCGCTAGAACACTGGTTCCAGATCGGTTTGGGTGGAGTCCGTCCCATCGGTACAGATCCCTCCTGTTCCAAAACTGATGCCAATGCCCCATGAAATGGAACGCCTCTTTCCCACACCACGCCCTTAGCCAAGCGTTTACTTCCCTAATTTTCTTATCCCTAAGCCAATTTGCATGTGGCTCGGGCAGTATTCGGAGATTATGACGCTCGAGGCGCTGTTCCTTAATTTCATTCCTCGTGCTTGATAATCCCCAAATAGGTCCTCCACCCTAGCCTTGCCTATGTTGTTAGTCCCAACATGGACCGCAACAACTGGATCCTCCCCCTCCTGCACCAATATCCTTTTAAGCTGGTCAGAGATGTCCTGCACCCTGGCACCAGGCAGGCAACACACCATGCGGGACTCCCGATCCGGTTTTCAAAGGAAATTATCTATCGCCCTAACTATAGAATCCCCTATAACTACTACTTGTCTTTTTGCTCCCCCCTCTTGATTGGCCATCTGCACCATGGTGCCATGGTGAGCTGGCTCAACATCCCCGCAGCCCTATTCCTCATTCCCACAGGGAGCAAGTATCTAATACCTATTGGATAAGGTAAGCAAGATAAAGCCTTTCAATGCTTTATTTTCTGTCCTGTCACAACACCCCACAATATGAACAAACTTCCATGAGTACTCCAGAAGCCACATACAGTTTAACAATATGATTCTAGAAAGACTGGCTTATATAATTTTTAAACACCTCACAACAAATAGATGAATACCCAGATGCAACTATTTAAACCTAAACTCTAAAATAAATGCTTTTCACATTTAAGCTTGTACTTTGCAAGAATTGATGAGTACCTGCTCCCCATTACAAGTTTGGGAGGTCAGGTAGAATAACCAGTCATTTGAAAAATTCTCTTCTATGTCTCCATATATAAAGCCCAGTTCCTCTATGCCCTTTGATCCACTTTCTGAACCTTTCTCTGCCACAAACAGCAAATTATGCCCACATAACTCTAGGTTTATATGTTCCTATGTCCCTTTTTTAGAATTATATCTTTGCTCTATAATTTATTTTCCCATTCTTCATTTCATTTTGTACCTGTCTATATTAAAATGTCATCTGCCACAAGTTCATATATTCTACCAACCATTGTGCTCTTGAAGTTTATTACTGCCTTCTTCACATCTTACAATATCTCCAAGTTTTGTGCCACCTGTACATTTCAGAATTCTTCGCAGTGTCCCCATGTTGAGGTCATTAATACAGGTCATAAAAAGTAGTGGTTATAGTGCTGAACCTTGGAGAACTCTACCAAATATTTTCCTCGAGTCAAGAAGAACACTTCACTTCTATTCTCTGTTCGCTGTTTGTGAGCCAGCATTCCCCTTCATCCATAAGCCTAAAGTTTGCTGACAAGCCTGTTACTTTACTTTTATCAAATATCTTTTGGAATCCATGTACACCACATCAACTGCATTACCCACGTCAACACTTTTCATTACCTGAGAATAAAAGTAAGATGTCAGGTAAATGCAAGTTGCTTTTAGCAAGTAAATGCCGGCTTTTAAAAATTAATCTATGTTTCTCCAGGTGACAGTGACTGACTATAGCTTCTAAAAACTGTCACTGTACTGAGATTAGCTGACAAGCCAATAGTTGCTGGGCTTATCATTACACATATCTCGGGAGAGATTTAATTTGTACTGCTTCTAAAATGCCAGTACATAATGATATCTAGTTTTAGTCTTACTTTCTAAAATTCAGAACAATCAATTGCACCTAAAGCTGATGAAAATGAATTTGAAATTAAAATTGAAAGCATTTTGTATATTGTCCTAAGTAGTGCAAGATGAAAAATTTCAATAATATGTCTTTTGTCTTTTGAGAGAAGTTAAAAACTCGATGAAACTAACAAAATGTGGTTTCTAGACTGATAATTTATCATAGGCCATCATTGATTCTGTTTACTTTTTCTTTATTTCTCACTGTGTGGCTCTAAATCATGATAACAAGAAGCACAACATTAATGCAATGAAAAATAATGTTGTTTGATCTCAATGCTTCCTTCAGATGGTTATTGATTGTTGAGATGATGGCTGATTCTGAATAACAAATCTATTCCAAAGATCATTATTGTCTTTCTTTATCTAACACACAGAATCACTGTAGGAACATTGTGCTCTCCAGGGTGTGATAACAGCCTCTGAAGCATTAATGACACATGATAAGAACGTGTCTTTTAATTTCTGCCATATATTTTTAAAGTATAGATGGTTACTTTCACAAACAAATTAGAGACCCAGTTACCTTTTATTTGTCGACTGGGTCAATAGATCTAGGAAGTTATTGTGCTTATGGTGAAAGAGGAATTACTTCAATGTTATAATTCTTTACAAATGCTGTTAGCAATTGTTTTTTAGATTATTGCTGACATGATCAGTTTCTTCTCGATTTTGCTTTCCAGATATTTGAAGTACATTTTCTCTTCCGATAAGAACCATACTGTTTCTTTCTCAAAACTGACTTGACCTTATTAAATCTTTATTTTGTAATTTTTTTAATAATCACTTCTAAGAATAGCAATGATTGTTAAGATAATTAGATGCCAGTTTACGTGACAGTTAAAAACTAGCATTGAGCTAAAAATATGTACAAAATAAAAACCAAAAGAACTGCAGATGCTGTAAATCAGGAACAAAAGCAAAGTTGCTGGAAAAGCTCAGCAGGTCTGGCAGCATCTGTGAAGAAAAAATCAGAGTTAATGTTTCAGGTCCGGTGGCCCTTCCTCAGAAAGGGTCTGTTGTGAAGAAGAGCCATCTGACCCGAAATGTGAACTCTGCTTTTTCCTTCACAGATGCTGCCAGACCTGCTGAGCTTTCCCAGCAACTTTGCTTTTGTAACAAATCTGTACAAGCTGTATCACATATGCAAAATCCACCTCTATAACAATATTTATATACACAGACTTTAAATGTCCTTGAAGCTACTGAAGTGCATTGTGTAGAACTCCTTCCATCAGAAGTCAGACAGCCAGTTGTATGTTTTTCTCTTTGCCACACAATTATTAATGTTATTGTGGCAAAATCCCATCTACTTAGAACTATTTCATGTTTTATTCTATTGAATTCAACTGAACTAACCAATATTTGCACTTCATCATGACTGACTGTCTGATTCAATGAATTGCAAACAAAAGAAAATCCCCTCATCCTAAAACCGAGATTTGAAATTTGGAACCAAGGAAGGATTTCAGTGACATCCATTTCTTACATGTATAGGAGGCCAGAAATGTGACAACTATTCTGTCAGAAGTGACCACAAGCACTATGGGGCTGTGCAAATAATTGAATAAAAAAGACAAGGAACAATATTCAGAAGTGCTAAAGTGGAAGATGGCATCCAAGGCATATCTGTGCTTTCCTGATATGGGTTACACTAGAAGACATGCTGCCACCTTGGACCTCAATGCTTCAACTAAGATCCCTTCTTAACTTTTAATGACTGGATATACATTCTGTGACACAGGAGGTATTCCCATTGGTGCTATGTAAATGGATCCTCAATTAATATCAGGTTAGTTCCTAATTGATTGCTATTGGTTTTTCTGATAGAACATAAGTGGTACTTTCTAAAGTCCTTTAAATTTCTGAAAAATAACACATGATATGGTGTGACAGGTACTGAAAGAGTTTTTTATTTGTGCCTTCATGTCTCAGGCACCTGTCACCTTGCAGTGTGCCATCCACTGGCACATAATAAGGGAGCCACTGAAGCTTTCTTTTCCAAAAGAGTTTCTTGCAATTTACTTCCTCTTCCAAGATTTCTGAAGGTTCTCGTGTCATAACTCTGTTTCATCTTCATTTGAACCCCTTCCATAAAACTAAGGTTGGCTACTACTCAACAAGGGGCTATCTGCTGACCATATGCTTCTTGACTCTGTACACAACCTATGCACACCAGAACAGTATGCATAGGCTGAAAACATTTTAGCCAGGTGAAGTATGTTAGGGCACACCATTGACATGTTGAATCAACGCATGTCCAAATGGGATCAGTCTGCACAAACTCTGCAATATTCAACACTGCTTGCTGCATCATGAAGGCACTGCCATGAGCTCCAAATGTACAAAACATACTTGAGAAGCAGAGAAGAAGGAATTGGAAATGACTGTCTAGCCAGGCTATCTGTAAACAACTCATCTGACTGCAATACCAGTGAAGACAACCCCAATTCTTCAATCAACAACAGAATCATTCCTTATCTTCCATATGTCACTGTTCATCACCCTATCCACTTCAACATAATGCTAATTAAAAGCCAGTGCAAAATAAAAATCCCAAACCAACTTTATAAATCATTGTATGTAATATTATACAAAAATATCACGCTTATTCATTCCTTTACAGCCTTTAACTATCCTAGTGTTCCTATACATTGGTGCCACAGTGACCGCAGTACGGATGGTGACAGGAGGCTGACTTGCAGTTGGGAAGTCCGAGTGACCGATGGACCATTTCCGTACCCCTGCACTGGTAGCACAGGCTGCCCTTGTTTTTCTGTGCTGGGGCAGCATTCAGGGAAGGTGATCTCCCTTGATTTGACTGAGGTCTGCTGACAATCATGGTGAGTTTCAGGTTTTGTGCTTGCACTAAATGATAAGGCAAGACAACAAGAAAGCATTTAATAAACAATGTTTTCCCTTAATTGGCAACTCAGCATCGTTGAGCACGAAGCTCAACTTGCTGCTTGGCACATGCAACAGGATGTTCCTGATGTTCAGATTGGCCTCACACAGTTCTGCCACAAATTGTGCCGTAGCCCACATTGTTGGGGCCCAATGTGTTCCAGCCCAAAAACATTTTTGGTCCTCATCTGTCTGCTCGATTTGTGCTCATTTAGGCCCTGCTGTTTATCTCTGTTTCCACCTCTCTGCTTTAAACCTAATTAAAAAGAAACCAACTTCAGCAGGCTCCCATTATAATCATCACAGCAATCCTCTGAGAGGCCTGTGATCAAGACATAGATCAGGTTCCCATTTTGTGGTCCAATTTTCTGGAAGACATTCTGGAGATAGAGGACTGCTCATCTAAACCAGGCCAGTGGTGTCAGCAGGCTAGCAGTGTGTCACATCTAAACAACTTGCTGGAAGATTGACTGTGTTGCAGTGAATGAGACCTGGAATTGAAAAGGTAGATGCTGTTTTTGACTGGTGCAAGCTTGATGGAGCAAGGACCTTTTTCTGTGCTGTAGACTCTGTAACTCTCTTCTTTCAGAATCGTAAGATTCTGGATTCAAATTACAATGAAGGGCATTTGTACAAAGATTGAAACAGCTGTTAGAGTAGAGTTGTCTTCCAGATGACAGCTTAAACCAAGGGTTTGACAGCATTGTTTTGAAATAGACTTTGGTGCATTATTTCAGATGTCCCTGACAGTATTTAACCTTTGATCAACATCATATAAAAAAAATTAACCAGTTATTATTACATTACTATAAGTTTACAATGAGCATTGGCTACCAAGGCTCCAACATCAAAATAGTAATCATACTTCATTGGCTGCGGCTTACTTTGGAAATTTTCAGTAAATGTGAAAAACACAGTGTAAAATTAAGCTTTGTTTTTCTTTTTTACATAAAAGATTCCTTTCGAGAATAGTTCCTTCAGTAGTTTTCATCCCTTTTTCACTGAATCATTTCTGTTCAGCCTCAGGTTGTCTCTAACAAATATGATCAGTCTACTTTCTTTCCTTGAAACATTTCTGAATATAAAACTCATTGTTATCCATTGGGTTGAGCTGAAGGCACTGACACCATACATATTGTTCCTGAAAGCTCCCTCAGCCTTCAGATCCTGAATCCTAATTCTAATCAAGCTAATGTTTGCACATAAGAAAACTTAATGCAGATTTACATTCTTTCATGTCTCTGAGTCTTAGATTTTTCTCAAACTCCTGCAAATATAGCTTCCCACGAGTTGACCACTTTCAGAACTATGACACATTTCATGTGTCATCTGGTTATTACACTGCCCTCCCCAGTGGCACATCTCTTTGTAGTTTAAATGGTTTTCACATGCTGTCATAATGGTTTTGCAAAACCATATTGCATGACTCTCCCTCTCTTGCTCAAATCATTTTATCCTGATAACAGTCCAAACCTTTGAAGATAGCATGCTTTCTCTGGTAGCAGTTTACAAGTTCTTCATTTATTTCCTTGGTTTTGGGAATTCCTTAGGAATTCTCCTTCCCAAACAGAGAACATATGTCAAGGGATATGACATGATGTTTCCATCTTTAAGTTTCTGAAACAATCTTTTACACCTTTTGAGTGATAAACATGCTAAGGGTTGAAATATAAATAATATTTTGACAGGTGAATTTGACCAAAATGGAAAAAGAAAGCTGAGTGAAGGGCGAGTAGGATATGTATTGCAATTAAAGTAGATTATATGCAAATAATAATTATTATTATTTAAATAAAATTTATATTGAGAATAAGGGAGAGAGAAATGGGAGTTCTCAGCGACACATATTTGAGGAAGCAAATCCTCCACACACTACCCCACAAACCCACATTATCTCCTACTGTGGAAAAGTGCCTGGAATATCTCCCATTCCCAAAAACTCACCTTCAACCAACATTCCATAGAACATTCCCATAATGACTGTAAACAGACATCCCTGAAACTCCCAATCCTTCAAATAATGACTACCCTAACTTTCCCTGAACAGCTTTCTCCATTCTAGTCATCAATGAAACTGCTCAAAATATCAACTTAGCCACTGTTTCCAAAAGGTTCCTTGATCCTAGAGATTTTGTCATCCTAACTTGCCCAGAGCCTTCTCCTTTCTCTGATCACGCCTGGGCTCTTATCTCACCCTAACCGCCTTCGAGAGCATTTCCACATATCTTCTCATTGGTGAAAGATTCCTACTTCAATCAGACGGTCAAGTAGCTCACCTGGTGAGATTGTGGGGTTCTAATTACACTTGTGAGATTGAGGGTGGGATTCTAATTACACTTACTCAAAAGAGGTTCTCTCAGGAACTCTGCAACCTTGACTTCACCAGGCACATTTCTTACTTTAACAGTCTCCTGCTCACTCCCCTACTGCTTCCTCGTAGTTCCATAACCACCTCTCCTTCCCATCCCATTGTAAACTCCAAGGTCATTGTGCTACATATAGATATCCTGTTGAGGGTTAAGCAGCTGGTAATAGGAGTGGGAAAAAATGTTAATTATGCAAAATATATTTTTAAAAAGTGTCCTGGTTTCAATTTAAACAGATATCAATGTGCTGAAGCCTGTATGGGAAATAATCCTGAAAAGGTAAAAGTTTTTGACTTCAGCATGTTTATGATACATTTTACCAAACAATTACACAAGAACGTATTAAGCATTTAGCTCCTTGACTATCTGCAGGAAACACATAAAATAACCTTTTATTAGACACATTTCTTTCAAAAAAGTGTAACCCTGTACATGCAAACTCCATGTGATCCATACAATATTTCGAACACTGTCAATATTTGGTGTAAAAGCTTGAGCCATTACAACAAAGTTTTAAATACTAATATCCTTTGAATAATTAATATTGCCAACTTATAATCATTTATAGAACCTGTAGATAAGAGCTTTATGTAGAGTGATATGTATATTCAAGAGGCTTATGGAACTTTAGGGGAAAGCAAAAAATCTCAATTATCCAGTAATTATTTTGTTGACTATCTACAATACATAAATATTGTTTACAGAAGGCAGTTTATTTTAACTTTTATTTTAAGTATAAGCGTCAAACCTTTGATGGCTATTGTAGTGCCTTTAAACCAAATAAAGCCTAACCAGTTCACATTATTCAGTCTCGTTGAGAGAAATGTTCGAAAGGGGTGATTTTTTTCAGCCATCTTATCAAATTGAGTATCATTGATATAAATATACAACAATGCAAAATTAGACTCAGCCTCCTATTGAAATGAGCAACGATTTGCATTCCCATTCAGGTATGGTCAGTAAAATTCATAGGTTAACCTTTCCACTGGCCTCCCATCCACTCAGCCTGATGGTAACTTTAAGAGGGGAGGGGCAAGCTCCAGGCTGGCTCACCAACACTTTACAAGTTTGGGGTCCCAAAATAGCCAACTAATGACTAGTTAAAGGCCACCACCATCCAGATTCCATTTTCAGGCTGTTGATGCTTTGTGGAGGAACCCCAAAGTAATTCTTCTCAGACTTCACGCATGGTGGGGGATTGGGGCATGGGATGGTGTGGGGGGGGTGGGGGTGGTGCGGGGAGCTTTGCTATTTTGAGGGTGGATGTATATCATAGGCTTCCTCTCAACATTGTGCACACAGTCAACCTAATAAAATCTAAAGTCTACCTCCCATCTCCCCTAATTGCGTGACTACGTCCAATCACTCGTCTTTAACTCTCCACCCCCCAAAACCCACAACTTCCCATCTTCCCATATTCTTTTCTTCTGAGGTGTTCATACTGATCTGGTCCTCCTGGATCTTAGGCCCTCTGGACTGCTTGTAATTCCGGACTTCTCCACGGCAGTTTCCAATGCTCCTGAGAGTAGAGAGCCAACAGCCAATCAACTTGTGATCAATTGCTCCCTGTCATGGCGGCTGCAAATTCAGTGTCCCTTGGCACAAGATGACGTAGAGGTACTAGAGAAGAGGCACTTGTGGGGGGAGGAAAGGAAGGATGTTGTGGGAAGAGAGGCTCAGCTACTCATCTGAACTTAGACCACTCAGGAGCACTTCTCTCATATCCACCTACACCAGGATTCACCAAGGAGGTAGCCACAGAACTGTTATCTGTTGAACCAGACCTATCACCTCAAAATGGATTAAGCTTTGTCACGTGACTCTATCCTTTTAGGTTTGAACAGATGATCTGGCTAATGTCTCAGTTTGCCGCCCACCGCAGTATCAGGCAGACGACCACCCTACCAGTGTCCATCAAAATCTCCTGGTGCAGAGATTTCAATGTCAAGCGTATGTCTCATTTGGCACTACCTCTTGCCTCTGGAGTCTAGGTTTGATCACATTTAAGAGAGAAGTGGAGGTTTAAACCTACCTCAGAAGTAAGGAGACATAACTGAAGCTGAACTGCAGTCTGTTATTGAATGATGTCTACAATACTGTTGATGGCACGCTTTATATGCAATATTAAAACTAAGATTTTGCCTGTTTTTTCCATTTTTTTTCTACATTTTAGCAACTACTGTATTTTGACGTTACATTCTACTATATGGAGGCACCGTGAGATTCTTCCATGATCTTATAAAATGTTACATAAATGCAAATATTTTGTTCTGATGCAACATCCAGAGTGTGATGAATATTTGCCACCGGTCTGGGTAGCTGCAGCACCAACAACACTCAAGAAGTTACAACCTCCTCAGACAAAGCAGCCTGCTTGATTGGCACCATATCCACAAACATCTGTTTGATCCACCACCAGTGCATAATGTGTGTGCCATTTATAAGTTGCACAGCAATAGCACATCAAGGTTGATTCGACAACACCTTTCAAACCCAAAACCATTACACCTAGAAAGCAAAGGCAGCAGACATAAAAGAACATCACAGCCTGCAATTCTCTCCAAGGCACTCACTGCCCAGACTTGGAGACATACCTCCAATTTTGTTGGGCTAAAATCCTAGAACTCCCTTTCTGTCAGCACTATGGATGTATTTACACCACATGGACTGCAGCATATGAAGAAGATAGCTCACTACTACCTTCTCAAGGATAGTTAGGGATGGGCAAACGGTGCTGTCTCAAGCAACAAATCTCATTCTCTGAATGAATACTTTTTAAAAGACCTTAAGCCTCAGTAAGATGAATACATTTCTGACATCAACTTTTAGACTGAAACTGCAAAAAGTTTCTTTGTAGATATATCATGTACCTTCTCAAATGTACTCAGCTTTAAGGAACCTCTTCTAGGTTTTATTGTAACACTCCTGGTATGGGACTTTAACTAACTCTTCATCTAAGGTACCTCGTTTACTACACACCCTCTCTTCTCAGGACACTGCTCTGTACAGTCAACATATCCTATGGACAGCACAGTTGCATTCAATTTTATGTAGAACTAAAGGAAAAAGTTTCTCTCTAAGCTATGGATGTTTCCTTCAAGGTTTAAAAAAAGCTCTCCTGACCTAAACTAAAGCTCATTTATCATATTAATTTGTAAATCTCTACCAATACAGTACTTCTAAAGTTAAGACTCAAAAACTGTTCTAAAATAAATCACTATGATTGCAGAAATGCTAACAAATTCATTATTAATTCCAGATTCACAGAAAACTTATATTTCTTGCAACCTCAGAATCCAGGAACTCAAAGTTGAAAAAATGTTAAATATATTGTTATATATATTTATAAAGCACACAGTTTGTATCATACAGGAATCAACAGGAATTTATCGGACATTATCTTGCCCAATTTTACTTTCCATTGACTCCAGCAGGCATGAACAAAAGAAACACTACAAGAAATGGTAAGATCCATAGCATACTCATACCCTTGATACTGTATAATTTTGGCAGAAATATATATATAAATTTATATTTCAAACAGAATGAATTTTAGGAAACATAGTGATATTTTTCAATATATGGCATATAATTCCCAATAAAGTGTCAGAAGGAAGAATTTTAGAATTATTTCAGAAACAATTGGATGTTCAACAAAAAGTGATCACCCTGAATTGTAAACTCTTTCACTCCACAGAGGCTGTTAGACCTGTTGGGTTTTTCTAGTATTGTCTGTTTTTCTTCCCAATTCCTGAAACCTGCAATATTCTCCTTTCATACGAGACTTCAGAGTTTTAATTATTGGACACTGCAGTTTCCAAAATCAGAATTCCTAAAAAAAACCTCTAGTGACTGACACATTCTCTCAGATTACTAATACAAGCAGGAAAGGACATCAACTTGTGCACGTTCCACACAAAATGTTGCTTTCAAATCAACTTGAATAACTAATTGAGAGAATGTAATGCAGTTCTATTAATACGCTGGGTTGATTCAGAGGTTTACCCAGATCATTTGATGTTTGCAAAGAGCAGTCTATCATAAAACAACTATTATAAAACGAATTTACTGAATCAGCATCTAAGTCAGATTGACAGAGGGAATTTTATGCTTTCATTGTTGATGGATTCTTCAATGTAAAGGTGCAATGTATCCAACAACTGCAGCACCAAAAATTCAAATTAAAATCCAAATATGTCAAGTACCTGTATTTGGAATTCCTTTGCTTAGTTCAATTCTAATTTTGGAACTGTGAAATGTTTCATTGAAAAGTATGCCAGTGTTTTCATAAAAACAGTGCTTTGTCAACAGACATTTATGACTAATAAAACACAGAACTAACTTCTGAGGCCAAGAGAAAAAAAAATGAAACTGTTCTATCTGTTAACAGGATGCATCCAAGAATCCCAATGATAATGATGGACAACCTAAACAACTTTACGTCAATCAATCGAGGAAAAGCACACTGGACAATACTACACTTTTGACTCATCTGGAGCTAGCTAGCAGATATTGCAAACTTGAGAAGCTTAAACAAGTCTGACACCATCTGTGGTTATTATTCAGTTCTGAACAAAGCATGACAATGTTTTTCTCTTCACAGATGCTACCATCTGAGTTTCTCCAGCATTTCCATTCTTATTTCAATTCTTTAGCTTTGCAGTATTATGTTTTTACTACCAAACTGTTAGGAAAAGAGATTACAATTATCCTATGACTCAAAAATATGTCAGAATGGAGTAAAAGCAATTTGAAGATTTAACCACAGTAGAACCATGATTATAAGGCAGAAGGGAGATTTTACTTCCAATGTCACCTAGCATTGGCAAATGAACGATGCTTTGTATGTGACTGAATTTTGTACAAGTGTGCCATAGGAAGTGAGAATGTAACAAAACAGGAAATAAGAGGTGGTATCTTCCCAACTCCTGATATGCATTGGCCATGGCAAAATAATTGGGGAAATTGTGTTGAGTTGAGGACATTCCTGACATCGAGATCAAGATGTCCCATTCTTCAACCAAACACTGGATGATGTGAAATGATTCACATTAGTGAGTGGCAAGTGACTTATTTACAGTTAATATTGCTCAATATTACCTTCATTGCTACCTAATCTTGCATTATTAATATGCAGTTTCCCATTCTCACACTAGCTGGATAGAAACAAGGTATTGAGAATTCCTGGCGACTACCTGGTTACTCCAGCTCATTGTTTGTGTCTCAGGACTTCTATCTTGGACACCAACATCTCAGGATGCACTCCATGGACAACACCCATATGAACCCACATCCAGAGATATTGGCATCCAATACATACCAATCTTATTAAATCATCATAGTGCACCTCTGATCCATTTACTGTACACTTCGGCACTTCAACACTGTTTTAAAATGCACCAGCACTTTTCATTGCAACTGCTGAGTACATTATATGTATTAATAGTTATCCAGCTCATGCTTTGGACTCAGATATAGCTCAGGGCATGCTTGCTTAGCAGTCACCCACATTGTGTCTACTTCACAGCGTTCCTGTCATATCTTGCTTTGCCTGACCTTGCATTGGGTTTTTGCACTTTGCCACCTCACCCAGAGCTTAAGAATCACAGCACTTCGATATCTGTCTTTTAGCACAGGCACTAAGATTGTTGTGGTTGCCAAGACCTTTCTGTCAAGAGGGTAAACGTGTTGCTTTATGTCACTGCATTATACCAAATTCACACATACACTAAGTACCAGTCCATGTGTACCAAAGACAATGCATGCGCTTCAAGCAAATGGCAATTTGCAAAGTTTAAAGAGAGTAGTCTTCAATTAAGTTAGGAAGAATGCCCTTCTGACATGGGGATTACAGCTCAGAAATCCAGATCAGCATCCAATATCAGTCAGGGTCTGGGGCATGGGCAGTTAGGCTCTCAGGATAGCCAGCATTTTGAGATCCATAACTTGACAGTCGACATAGGATGTGGGTCACAGTCAGTGCTGTGGGTCCAATTCACACTGCCCATGAAGTCGCGGGAAGACAGTTAGCGAAATCTACAGATATCAGTCAGGGACCCTGGTCACTCATCTTTCAGGGCTGTATGGCCCAGCCACTTAAGGATATGGTCCCTCCCTTCAAGAATTAGTTGCTGGTAAAAACTGCCGCTGCTCTTTGTCAGTGAGGGGTTTCTGAATATTTACGTTGATGGATGGTGTGCTGATAAAGGGGTAAACTCCAGTGAAACCAATCCCAACATGGTCAATCCCTCTTCATACGTCAGACCTGCCATTCTAAAGAAGGGTCCAGGCCCGAAATGTCAGCTTTCCTACTCCTCTGATGCTGCTTGGCCTGCTGTGTTCATCCAGCTCTACACCTTGTTATCTCAGATTCTCCAGCATCTGCACTTCCTATGATCTCTGAAACAATTTTATCCCCAGAATCAGCCTGGTAAACCTCTGTTGCACTCCCTCAAGAGCAAGAGCATCCTTCCTCAGAAAGAGAGACCAAAATTGCACACAATATTCCAGGAGTGGTCTCACCAAGGCCCTGTACAACAGCAACAACACACCCCTGCTCCTGCATTCAAAACATCTCCCAATGAATGTGAGGCTGGATGAACACAGCAGGCCAAGCAGCATCTCAGGAGCACAAAAGCTGACGTTTCGGGCCTAGACCCTTCATCAGAGAGGGGGATGGGGTGAGGGTTCTGGAATAAATAGGGAGAGAGGGGGAGGCAGACCGAAGATGGAGAGAAAAGAAGATAGGTGGAGAGAGTATAGGTGGGGAGGTAGGGAGGGGATAGGTCAGTCCAGGGAAGACGGGCAGGTCAAGGAGGTGGGATGAGGTTAGTAGGTAGATGGGGGTGCGGCTTGGGGTGGGAGGAAGGGATGGGTGAGAGGAAGAACAGGTTAGGGAGGCGGAGACAGGTTGGACTGGTTTTGGGATGCAGTGGGTGGAGAGGAAGATCTGGGCTGGTTGTGTGGTGCAGTGGGGGGAGGGGACGAACTGGGCTGGTTTAGGGATGCAGTTGGGGAAGGGGAGATTTTGAAACTGGTGAAGTCCACATTGATACCATTAGGCTGCAGGGTTCCCAGGCGGAATATGAGTTGCTGTTCCTGCAACCTTCAGGTGGCATCATTGTGGCACTGCAGGAGGCCCATGATGGACATGTCATCTAAAGAATGGGTGGGGGAGTGGAAATGGTTTGCGACTGGGAGGTGCAGTAGTTTGTTGCGAACTGAGCGGAGGTGTTCTGCAAAGCGGTCTCCAAGCCTCCGCTTGGTCTCCCCAATGTAGAGGAAGCCACACCGGGTACACTGGATGCAGTATACCACATTGGCAGATGTGCAGGTGAACCTCTGATTAATGTGGAATGTCATCTTGGGGCCTGGGATGGGGGTGAGGGGGGAGGTGCGGGGGCAAGTGTAGCATTTCCTGCGGTTGCAGGGGAAGGTGCCAGGTGTGGTGGGGTTGGAGGGCAGTGTGGAGCGAACAAGGGAGTCACGGAGAGAGTGGTCTCTCCGGAAAGCCGACAGGGCTGGGGATGGAAAAGTGTCTTGGGTGGTGGTGTCGGATTGTAGATGGCGGAAGTGTCTGGTATATCTTGTCATTTCTCCTCTCACTAGCATGTGGCACTGCTAGTAATCTTAGATCCCTGTATCCTGCCTTTAAGACACCACTCCTTTTTTTTAACCTAAGTCATTTGTACTGATGTGCACCACAGCCACTGACTGTTCATCCTCCCACTCAAATGTCCTGTACCCACTCTAGGACACCCATGACCCTAGCAGCAGGGAGACAACATATCAGGGCAATCTTGTTTGTGGCCACAGAAATGTCTGTCTATTCCCCTTACAACTGAGTCCCCTCTGACTATTGTCCTGGTACACTTTTAACCCTTCCCTTCTGCAGCAGAACCAACCATGGTGCAACAAGTTTGGCTGCTGCTGCTTTCCCTGAGAGGTCATTCCCCTCAGCAGTGTTCAAAACGGTGTATCTGTTTTGCCACAGGAGATTCCTGCACTACCTATCTATCTCTCCCTTGCTTTGTCAGTGGTCACCCATTCCCTTCTTGCCTGCATGCCAGTCTGAGCCTGAATTTAAAAAAAAACAAATAAGTAACATTTGCTAGACAGTGTAAATATGGTGGGAGAAGGAACTGTTAATTCCTTCCAAAGTGCTTGAATACACATCATTAAAGGCTGGAAACAATTTGTTTATCATGGTCATTATGTGATCATCATGAATCATTATTCAGACAACTAGGGAACTCATTAGAATGATATTGTCATAAACACTATAAGGATAACTCAAATGCTGGTTTGCAAACGATCTGTTTTTCAGATAATGAATCAGTATTTGTCTCTGAAGAATTTGGATAGTTCATCAGGGAATGGAATTTCAAGCCTGTTATTCTTAGGAGCGCTACAAAATTGGAACAAGCTGTCCAAGCAGAAATATTTCCAATAGGAAAAGTCATGGCCACTTGGAAAGGCATTAACTTACCAATATCACTTGAAATGCAGATACACAAGAAAAGAATAATAATTGCAGAGTGCCAAGATGAACAGAAGAATTTTGGTCATGCCATCTACTGTAGCTACCGAGCAAGTTTGCAGATATCCAAAAGTCTTTGACATTCCTCAGGAGGAGATGTGTGATGCTGCTGATAAGAGTTAAGAAAGAGCAAAAGGCAGTGTGCTTCTTTTGCATCGTAACAACTCAGTGAAGTTGTGATATGAGGAAGGCATAAAGGGATAATTTAATTTGTTACTTTCATCAATATGCTGAAGTAAAGATCAGATGCCTACATTTCTAAAGCAGAAAAAAAACTGGAGCATAAAAACAGAGGGAAGAGAATAAATGTCCCAGATCTGATAAGAATTTAAAATAAAATAAGTTATAACAAGATCTGGGTGGGCTGTTAGTAGTGGAATGAAATCTTTGGCTACTTTTTTCAAAGTTATGTTAACTCGGAAAGTTATTTGTTGATTTTTTGTGAGCAATTTTATGAAGTTGTGCGGAGCAATCATGAATTGGAAAGCAGGAAGCTACAATTTTGTTTTGAAAAATGGTAAGGGAGAAGACAGCATGGTTCCTTTAAGAGGTGAAAGAGATTTTCTCAGCATAGAGATTTAGAGAAAAAAAACCTATGCCTGTACGTAGCTGAGGAGGTGCAGACAATTCTGAAATTGAAACATGAATCAATTGTCTGTGCAGTTGGAAACCTTAGGCTTGCTTTGATGTTTTGGAAACTAGCTTGAAGACCAGCATATTAATTTAAAGCAAGCACTTCGCAATTGAAAGCCAAATGAGTTTAAATCTGATGGTTTTGACAACCTTGGATGAATACTATTGTAAGAAAATTGACAAGGCATATAAGGAGCGGGTTTTTGAAAATCAGTGTGAGAGCGAACTACCATCTGAGAAATAAGCATCTAGGTCTGACAAGAAATTGTTAAGTTCACAAGGAAAGCACCATCTATCCTTAAAAAGGTACTATAGCACTTCTAGCTAGAAGTCCTCACAAAAGACTTCAGATAGAACACATCCCTGACAGCTGGATCAGTAGAAGAAGGGTGTTTATGACTTGAGAACAACAGAAGAAGGGCATGTAGACTTTGAGAGACCAAGTTTAAATTTATTTTATTACTTGGTTTTATATAAGTAGGCTGGAACAGCATACTAATAGAATTTAGTTGACTTCGGGAATAGTTAGTGCTTAAAGAGGAATAGTTCAGCTTGTTAGAAATTCTGTTAATTTATTCACTGTTAGGGTTAAATAAATAAGTTGTTACTTGTTGTTTTCAAAGTGAATATCAGGGCTTTTCTTTCATTTAAGCACTTTTTAACAAATAATGAAAGCAAGACGAGTTCCTCTGGGTGCTTTGGACTGAATTTTTAGAAGGGAACCTCGACTCTCGCCATAACAGACAGGGGGCTCAGGTCCAATATTTGGCTGGTTTGTGTAAGGGATCTGAATGTATTTGGACAGATTTGAACAGACTTGGGGTGTGAAAGGTCTCAGTGGATTTAGACTGACTTGGGGATTAGTGTGGAAAATCTTTAAATAAAATTTAGATGTAGGGTGGAAGATCAGTTTAATTTCAGTTACTTGTGGTTATGAAATCAAAAGTGGGGGAAATGGCTCTTAACATTGTTAAAGACGTTCTGGGATTTGAGGATGCTTCCCAAATATGACAAGAAAATTTAGAAAGGCAAAGGAAGGATATAGTGCCAGAGTTAGAAGCAGGTTAGATTTGAGTTTAACTAGGGACAAGAGGAAAGCTGAAATTGTAAAGGAGTTATTTAAGCATTTAAGTATACCAGAGAAACAGGCAAGTGCAGTGGAGTTCAAAAAAATTAAACTGAAAGTTAGACAGTTACAATCAGAAAACAAAGGGAAGGGAAGAAGCGCAAGGGCAGAAGAGATAGAATGGGGACTGAAAATGTTTGAAATACTGTTATAAGCAGAGAGAGAAGAAAGAGAGTTTGAACTTCAGAAGTTGCAAATAAAACAGGGGAGCTGACTTAAAAGGATGATGAACAAATCCATTGTAGCCAAAAATCTGGTAAAGATATGTACAAATATGTCAAAACATTACCAAAATCTGATGAAAAACGTGTAAAAGCCTTTTTCATTTCCTTTGAGAAACTGGCTAGGCAGAGGGACTGGCCAGAGACTGTTTGGGTAATGTTAATTCAGACAAGTTGGTAAGTAGAGCTAGTGAGGTGTTTGCAATGCTGTCAGATGAAGTGCCAAGAGAATATGAAGATGTAAAACAGGTTACTTTGAGTGCCTATGAATTGGTACCAGAAGCATATAAACAACAATTCCAAAATATAAAGGAACCAGGTCAGGCCTATGTCAAGTTTAAAAGAATTAAACATAGCAGCTTTGTTAGATGGGTGAGAGCATTAAAGATCGAAAAGACATATGAAGCTCTTAGAGCGATTATGCTGCTGGAGGAGTTTAAAAACTCACTTGCAAAAGTGATAAGAACTCAGATTGAGGAACAGAAATTTGAAAGCGCGAGAAGAGTTGAAGAGGTGGGCGCTATGGTGGCTCAGTGGTTAGCACTGCTGCCTCACAGCACCAGGGACCCTGGGTTCGATGCCAACCTCGGGCGACTGTCTGTGTGGAGTTTGCACATTCTCCCCGTGCCTGTGTGGGTTTTGTCCAGGTGCTCCAGTTTCCTTCCACAGTCCAAAGGTGTGCAGATTAGGTGGATTGGCCATGCTAAATTGTCAGTCGTGTTTAGGGATGTGTCACTTAGGGGGATGGGTCTGGGTGGGATGCTGCAGGGATCAGTGTGGACTTGTTGGGCCGAAGGACCTGTTTCCACACTGTAGGGATTCAATGATGAAAACACATTAGGGCATAAATCAAAATCTAGTTTCCGACAGCAATTTCATTCAGTGGGGGATAGAAATGGAGAAGAATGAAGATCCTTCAGTGAAAAACAAGAAGATCACACTGGGAACAATTTACCACAGGTGAAAAAAGAAACCCAAGAAGGTGAGAAAGAGTTGAAAGGCCTCAAGTATTTTCACTGTATTGAAGTTGGACACATCAAGTCACAGTGCTGGTTGTTTAAGAAAGGCACTTGGAAAAAGGATATGGTGAAAGAGGCTAAAACAGTGGGATTAGTTGAGGTATTGAAGGAAATCCCAAAAGGAATCGAAGAGTTGCAGGAGAGTGTATACCCTAGTTACAGGCTGGGTTGTGAAATGGTGCCCGATCACTACAAAACTTCTGTGGGTAAGATTTACTCAGGAAGGACAGGAGAAAGTAAAGAGGTTAAAATCTTGAGAGATACCGGAGCTAACCTGTTTCTAATACTAAGGGATGAAAGCGACAAGAGCCCACATTCAATGGTTACAGTGAGAAAGAAAATACCCAAGCGAGGGACAGAGGAGTTGGGGTCCAGTTATCTGACACCCTGTTTGATGAAATGGTAAAGGAAAAACCTGAACACTTAGAGTATCAGGGCAGAGGTGTTTGGTTCTGAAAGATTAATCGAGTTACAACAAAAAGCTGAGGCAATAAAAGATTTATATCATAAAGCCTACTCAGAAAAGGAATCCAAATGTATTCCCAAATGTTATTACGTTAAGGATAGAATCCTAACGTGAAAATGGAGTCTTCAGAAGTTTGGCGTAGATGAGAAATGGGCAGAAGTTCACCAGATTGTGTTGATGGTACTAGACTGACAGGAAGTATGGTAGGATGGTAGGAAAGCTACAGGCAGTTATAAAATCAGTGCATTTGTTGTCAGTTCCCACATTTGAGTAGCCTTTCACACAGACTATGAGTGATTGTGTAGGTCCCCACCCTAAAACCAAAAGTGGGAAACAGTATTTGCTACCATATTGGATGCATCTACCAGATTTCTGGAGGTAATTCCATAATGAAATGTCAATGCAAAAACTGTTGTGGAGGAGTTGCTTGCTTTCTTTACCTGTTATGGATTACCCATGGAGATTCAGTCAGACTAATGGTCCATTTTTACAGCCAAGCTATTTAAGGAGATCATGGATAGTTTAGGCATTCAACACTTTAAATCATGTGCATACCATCCTGAATCCCAGGCAGCATTGGAACGGTGGCATCAGACTGTAAAGACCATGCTGAGTGCCTAGTGCTAGGATTACCCGAATGATTGGGATAAAGGTATCCCATTTGTATTATATGGAAACCGAAAGAACTGCAGATGCTGTAAATTAGGAACAAAAACAAAGTTGCTGGAAAAGCTCAGCAGGTCTAGCAGCAGCTGTGAAGGAAAAAAACAGAGTTAACATTTCGGGTCCAGTGACCCTTCCTCAGAACATCCACTATCAGTCCTGAGGAAGGGTCACCGGACCCGAAACATTAGCTCTATCTTCTCCTTCACAGATGCTTCACAGATGAGTGACATCTATCTATAAAAGGTACTGCAGCACTTCTAATAAAGAGTACTCACAGAAGACTTTATAGGGGAAGCATCCCTGACAGTCAGATCGGTGGAAGAAAAGTATTTATGATTTGAGAACAACAGAAGACAGGCATATGGACTTTCACAGACTAAGTTTTAATTTATTTCTTTATTAGGTAGGTTTATATAAGTGGGAATTGTTCTTGTTGGATCAGCATACCAGTAGAATTCATTTCAGTTAGAGAGCAGTTAGTACTTAAGAGGGAATTGTCGGTTTGTTAGTAATACTATTCATTTGATCACTGTTAGGATTAAATAAATAATTACTTGTTAATTATAAAGTGAATATCAGGGACTTTCTTTCATTTATCCACCCTTTTTAACAGCCTATAAAGGCAAGGTAGGCTTCTCTGGATGTTTTGGGTTTAATTAATTGAAAGAAACCTCTACTCCCACCATAACAGATTGCAGGATTGTGTTTTGGTTTAATAACAGACGGGTTCAAAACGCCCTGCATAACATCAGACATTTCAATAGAATTGATAACAACATTAATAGTGACACCAATACGTGAACAATATTTCTTGGATAGTCAATACCACAATAAAAGATGAGATTGTCATCTCATTCATTGCTCTTTGTGAGGTCTTGACATTTTCAAAATGGTTATAATGTTTACTTAAACCACAGTCACTCTACTCCAAAATGTTGTATGAAGCATATTTCTAGATATTTAAGAGATGTTACATAAGTTTTACATTGTTATAGATTAAGTAAGTACTTTTGGCTCCAACCATGTTAAATTTGTTAAAAAATTCATGATTAATTGCTACAGCCTTCAGGAAATAATTAAGTGTAGAGGGTCGAATTAAATCACTGTTGGCCATGGTTTGAGATGTGGGGAAGGGGCTGTAGAAATGAAAGATCATACGCCATCTTTCTCGCACTCTGTATCGCACTCCCAGCCAGGGAATGTCAAAAATGGTCTTCATAACAGATGCCCTTAGGCAACCAACTCATCCTGTTGGTAGTACTGCAGTAGTAGGCAGGCCCAACATCAGATACCAGCAAAAACTGAGGCCATGCCCTTGAGTGACAAGGACCTTTTAAAGACTTCACTTCCCTTGAATCCATGCTTCAAATCACGACCCCACTGAAGCCTGCCAAATGGCCTCAGCAAGCCTGATGCACATGCATCCATTCTGGGACCTCGCCCACTCTTATTGAACCAGGCAGCAGAGAGCACTGTCATCACTGATGCTGCTGGGACTGAAGAGCTGCCAACATTCTGATCAACTGGCAATTCTTGGAGGCATGTTTTGGTCCATTAAAGGCATGAGCATTTTGACGTTATGCAGTTTGTTGTGATCTGATGTGCATAAAATTACGCTCAAGCTTCAGGTAACAGCTGCAGTGGGGTTGCTTCAATTACCATCAAGGTCATTGCTGCAGTCATTAACTCAGGAATAATAGAGAAAGGTGTCAAAATGAACTGGTCTGTTGAAACAATCAGCATCCATTTTAATTAAGGTGTCTTAGGACCATCTGACATTTCATCTGAACAAATGCCTGCAGTTGTACATTGTCAAAGTCATTGTGAAACTTATAGCCCATGTCTGAAACAACAAAACATCTTGGAAATAAAATGTTTTTATTCAGAAGTAGCGGTTTTCAGGTGGCTCAGTGGGTATGCTCTGTGACATAAGTTCTGGATCCCAGACCCAAATCAGGACTTGCTGGCCATGGAAGGATTGTTCATGACACAGCATGCTAATCCCTTCAATATACCCTCGACAGGCAATAAGTGTGGGTGAAATTCTTGGGTAGTCATTACTGACAAAATGTTTTGCCGAGAATTCAATATACAGCAGAAATTCCTCTCAGAAAAGGCTCAGGGAGAGCTACATCCCACGATGAATGGACAGAGCCAAATAAGGCCAGAAATTCAAAATTCACCTTGCTCCATCTTAATGACATGGCTATTGGGGTTACAGGTGCATTGGTGTTAATTTTTATTAGATTCAGAAAAAAGTTCTAATAGGCTGGAAAGTAGCAAATATAACCCATCCATTCAAATGTGGAGGAAACAGAACACAAGAAGTTATAGGCCAGTTAGCTTAATGTCTCTCAGTGGGAAAGTGTCGAAAATAATCATTACAGCATTTATACTTACTTGAAAATTACTCAAGATAATCAAGAAAGTCTACATAGTTTTGTGAAGGATAATTCATGCCCACCTATTTATTGGAAGTCCTTGAAGGATTAATGCATGCTGTAGATAAAGAGGCATACTGTACATAAAGTTGACCTGTACTGTACTTGGATTTACAGAAGCCATTTGACAAGGTTCCACATAGAAAATTATTACACAAACTAGCAGCTCATAGTTGAAGGGAAAATATACTTGTAAGGATAGAAAGTTGGCTGGCTGTCAGAAAACAAAAGAGTGTAGAAAGTAGGTCTTTTTCAAGCACGATGTAACATGTAGATACTGCGGAGGTCTATGTTGGGACCTCAACTTTTTGTTCACAATCAGTATCAATGGCTTAGATGAGGGAATCAAAGTCATGGCTGCTAAATTCACAGGTGGTACCAAGATAGCAAAGTATGTCATGAAAATAATGCAACAGAGATATACACATAAATAGGCAGTGAATGACCATAAATTTGGCAAATGAAATATGTGGGAAAATGTTGTTCATTTGGCAGGATAAACTAAAAGTAGAATGTTACTTAAACATTGAATTATTGCTCAATTCTGGGATGCAAAGGGGCCTAGGTGCTGCAGCGTATAACTTGCAACAAATTAGTATGCAGAGAATGAAGCAGGCTAAACATTTATTTTGTGCTTAGCATTGAATTCAAATTCCACCATTTGCCTTGGCAACATTTGAACATAGGTCTCCTGGACATTACCTGGGTCTCTGGATTAAATCATCTCGCGGTAATATCAGTGGCCATCACCAATCATTAGATCAAACTTCACCAGTAATGATAACATCTTCCAACAATGATCATCAACAGCTTCCAAATCCTCACAGCACATTGCCACACTTCTTTGTATTCTGGATTCTGCTGTTTTGTGTGTTTGGGAGTTTGAGTAGAGAGTCATGCGGTAGAGATAGCCAAGTAGAGTTGATACAACAACCAGGTCAGTCATGATCTTCTTGAATGGTGGAGCAGTTTTGCGGGACTAATGGCCTTCTCTTGCTGCAAACTCCTATGGGATTTCTATTTTGATGATGTAACCTTTAACAACTCATATTCTGTAATTTAGACCATAGTTGTATAGGCTACAATGTAATATGCATGAATTCCATAGAAGAGATTTGTATCCAACACAGCTATAGATAGTTTTTTATATTTGCGGGACTCAAGGGATTATCTTGTTTAGAATTAAGTCCTGAGTTTAGTTTTTGTTTTGTGTGGGTAAACTATAAGATATATACATATACTAAGAAGATTACAGAAAGTGACAACGAATATTCAAGTAACCCTTAGAGAGAGGACAAAATGACCCAGATTTCACTTTATTCAAATTGGAAATTAGTTCAGCTTTCCAAAGTAGCCAGCAGAATTCTGACATCAAAAGAGGACCTACTTAAAGCTGAACAGCATCAGGTTCTTTTCTTTTAGAAAAAAAATTAGCTGATTGGTAACCATTCAAAAAGGATGGGTGCATTTAAGGGGAAGCTAGCTTAGCTGCCCAGGGAGAAATGAGTAAAATAATATGCTGATAGAGCTAGGCAAAGTATGCTCGTAAATGTGGTCATGAAACGGTCTGGCCAAATGATCTATTACTGAGGTGTACACTCAGTGTAAAGTGATGAAAGATTCCATGGACTTTCTAAGTCCCATACGTTTCTTTTAATGTCCCACTGCAATTTTACAGAAGACTGTTGGAAATCTGATAATAACAATGTAAAAGTGCAGAGATAGTAGGAACCGCAGATGCTGGAGAATATGAGATATTCCAGACCATCGTCAGCACCTTTACAGAGGCATATAAGAGCATGGGTCTCACGCTAAGCATCACCAACCTGGCCCAGCATTGTGGAGCAAACCCCCAATTATAAGGCCGATGGGGAGACCTTAGAGAACACTGACCACTTCTAATACCTCAGGACAGTCCCGTTGGCCAAAGCAGCTCTTGATGAAGAAATCCAGCACTGCCTCCAGTGGGCTAGTGCAGTCTTTGGCAGCCTGAGAAAGAGGGTGTTCAAGGACAACAACATCACATCCAACACCAAAATCATAGTTTACAGAATTATGGTAGTTTCCTCCCTCCTATATGGCTCTGAGAAGCTGACTGTTTACTGCAGACACTTCAAGGCGCTGGAGCAGTACCACTTCGACCAGGCCAACATTGAGGCACTGATTACCCTTGATTGACTACAATGGGCTGGGCATGTTGTCCGAATAACCAACACTTGACTCCCCAAGCAGCTGCTCTACTCCCAACTTCGAAATGACAGGAGAGCCCCAGGTGGATAGAGGAAGCACTTCAGTGATGCCTCAAGGCCTGACTGGCAAAGTGCATCATTCACATGGATGCGTGGGAGCCACTGGCCGAAGACTATCCAAAGTGGAGGAGTAGCATCTGGGAATGTGTTGAGTACTTCTAGACTTGCTGTTGGGAAAAAGCAGAAGCCAGGCAAAAACAGTGGCAAGAGCGCACTGCTCCACCAATGCCCCATCCACCCCTCCCTGTGTTCACCATCTGGCCCAAATGTTACAGAATCTGTGGTAGCCATATCGGTCTGTCCAGCCAACACCAGACTCACCCTGAGAGGGTAAGAGAGCCTTTAATACCTGCAAGTGACTGCAGATGATCTAACTGTCCTGAAATCATTCCATTTGTTGAACTGGAGAATTTCATTCTGGTTTGAATCCTATATCCATTTCGTACATGAATGAGGTATCTCCAAAGTTCAGTTTTCTAGAATGTCGTTTTTACCCTGTAACCAAACGATGTAGGTGCTGTTGTGATGTTTCCTAACTCTTGCATATTTACAGTCAGAATCATCAAGTTGGTGCTTTGTTGCTTCATAACATCTGCAATGGAATGAAGCAAAGTTGTATCATGCGGTGTAAATCCCATTTCAAGACAGAAATGGATAAGTGTCACTAGTACAGCCAAGAGAAGTGATTCTTTTCAGGGTGTGCACAGAAGATTGTCGGCCACCTCAGGTGTGGCCCATCCTGCCCACCTTGGACTGGCAGTTCCATGAGCATTCCTTATATGCATCACTAGCAAAAGGACTGGAACTGCTCTGGTTTTGAACATTCCTGCTTTTGATTCCCATTCCACAAAATTTGGAAGCTGCAAGCCTATTTTATGAACTTAATTGATTATAAGAATTAAAAGTAAGCTATTTGGCCTTTTGAGCCTGCTCTGACAGTCAGTAAATTGATCTGAATGTTGTAAATTTACTCAACAGTTCATAGATCAGTCAAAAGTCAGGTGCAAGATGAGTCAACACTTACATTATTTAATTACAATTATTTAAGTTCTGGAACAAAAGTCACAGGGAATATTTTTTTAAGAGGTTCTGCTGCTTCAAGGAGTTGGTGGAGGTGATATGACAAGTTCCTGGATTTCTGCACTATGCAGTGTATTAATATTTCCTTACAGAGAGGACAAAGGAGTATGTTCGTGCAAAGCTCAAAAGTTATGGGAGCTGCACTATAGCAATGTGAATTTTCCTGAGTCAGGAGCACAGAGTTATCAGCTCAGGGCAGTTATCAGCTCAGAAAATCCAAACTAGGAAACATGCACCAGAAGTTGGGATTTCTATTTTCATTCAGGGAGTCCTGGTCGGAAAGGAGCTGGTGTGAACAAGTGTCCTGTGGCCCTCAATATTCCCAGAAGCATGGCAATTTTCTTTCTGTCGACCTGCACCACTAAGACATCCAGCAAGTATCATCAGCCTGGAACTTTTGAAGCGTGCTCTAACCTCTTGTCTTCCTGTTTAGAATTTTAACAACAGGGTTCAGAAGCAAATCCTTGTGATTCATTGCAGTTCTTTATGACAGGGACAAAAGATTGGCTGTATCATTGATTTCAACTCAATTTTATTTGGCTCCCTGCAACACTCTGAAGTTGTAAATACAGCATCACAATGGCGCTGGAGTTTCTTGGCCCTATGCTGTAATCATACAAGTGATGTGGTAGCACTAAATTTGCGCAGTACCCATCTCCACCAGACCTGACACAGGCAAGTCATGGACCACAATTACATATGGCCCATCCCCACACCCATGTGCAATTATCAGTGTGTCCCAAATTTTAATTGAATATATTCTAAATAGTCTTGTATATTCTGAAAGTCAAGAAAGTTTTCAGTATTCGCACTCAGATTTGCAATGACATTTGCAAAGGCAGATTTCAATTCAGCTGAGGCTTTGATACACACTGCTGCCCTTCTTCATCAGCCTTTATAGAAAGATCTGTAGAAATTGTGGGATAGGCATTTCCAATCCACTGATTCCTTGCTTGGATAGTTTTATGGAAAATTTATTTTGAGTCATGATTGAGTTCACAATCGAGACAATGAATTTTGGCAACTCTTTAAAGCAATACCTCCTCTCTGTGGTTCTTCTGAAACATGTTATGCTTTGGAAAATTTATATAATTTGCTTGATGTCACCAGCCTCAAATGCTTTATCATTGACCTTCAATCTATTGTTAATCATTTGAACGAAAAATACCAAGAATCAAAATTTAGCTCGAGAATTTAAAAGGAATACTTTGCTGAAAAGACTGAAAAAAGGCTAAGTGGTAGGATATGCCATTACTGAAAAGATATGCAGCATTTTAAAAAATATAATAACCAAAGATTTACTGTAAAATTAACATTGGACTGAATTTTACCAGAAATCAACTATGTCTCAGTTTTGGCAGATTACTCTCCATGAGCCTGAGGGGATTTTGTTACTTTATTGTCTGCAATCTGCCAGTGTAGTTATGCATCATGCCTCTATGATACCCCCATCATCCCTATCATCAATGTTGGAAACAGTAACCACTGTCAGGACCTCCTGAGGTTCCTGCTGTCGGTGCCATTTCTAAAATACTGTTGTTCATTAGGTTAAGTGGTGTCAGTCCAGAGATGCCTGCATTACCACTGTTTCTCAAGAATTACCATCATATGGCCAAGAAAGTGAAATTAGCTCACTATTTTACTGATAATTATGGAAGGTGCAGGGGACTGCCAACTTCTTTTCATTGCTGAGACCTGAATTATTTTAATTTTATTTTAGTTTTTTATTCAGAGCTGTGATCTGTGAGCAGCAGCTGAAGATGACCTTTGGACTGTGAGCTGCCACATGTTTCTAGAAAGAAGAGAACAAACAAAGTGTTAATTGTCTATGTGGTCAAACCTGTAAGATAATTGCACGTTAATTCGTGCCTGTAGAGCAGTGGGCATTTTGGTTCATGAGACGCAGTAAACAGATGGCAGGTGATAAATGTTAACTAGGGCTTTGCAGAGAGAGAACCAGTCTAACAAAAAGAAACAGAAGTTGGTTTTTGAACTGTGTTTATCTCAGAAGGATTTTGCCTGCCAAAGCTACACATTTGATTACCCCCTGGTTGTTGTCCCATTATCAACTTAATGAAAGTTCAGAGATTACAATCTCAGTTGTAAATAGAGTCACAGAGTCATAGTGCACGGAAACAGTTTCTTCAGCCCAATACGTCCATACCGACCAGGTTTCCAAACTAAAACTCCTCTCACTTGCCTGCATTTGGCCCATGTCCCTCTAAGCCTTGCCTATTATGTACCTGCCCAAAAGACTTGTCTTTTAAATGTTGTAAATTGTGCCTGCATCTACCACTTCCTCTGGCAGTTCTTTCCATTTACAGACGACGCTGTGTGTGAAAAAATTGTCCCTCAGGTCCTTTTTAAACCTTTCTCCTCTCACCTTAAACCTATGCCCTCTTGTTTCGATCTGGAACGTGTTTGATGACAACTCCCATGGATTGGGACTGGAGGCATAGCTGTCCATGGAAGATGTCTTTACATGTTTGTTGTCCAAGAGTATGTGCCCTGAGTAATATGTGCATTGACAACGCAGTTGGGAGAAGAAAGGGTGAGACCAGCAGAAATTAGATGCCTGACGTTGAAAACCCAAAGTCCAATTCTCCAACCCAAAATCCACCAGGGGAAAGACATTGGCTATTCACTTTATCTATTCACCTTACTGGTTAACTTTGTTTTGCTAAAGCTACTGCATTATTAAGCACTTGTCATATATTTTGTTCAAGATGGAAACCCGATACCAGTTATACAAAAAGACAGGTTTGGAACCATTGGGGTCAATGTTAGGTATTTTAATTTTGTTGTATGGCAAATATAGGGCTTAACTGATTTACCTGTCTATCTCTGCATCGCAACACCACAGGGACCACTAGAAGAGACCATACTGCCAGACACAGACGGATATAATAGATTCCCTGGGATTATTTCAGAGAAAAGGTGAGTTGTTAATTTTCCATGGAATGCCATGCAGATCAGGGCCTGAGGCAGTCGTGCAATACACAGAAGGCCAGGCTGTCCAGCATTTCTGCAATGTCACAACCCCTCCCACTGGGACCAATGAAGTATATAGGATGGCTCATTGGCTACAAAGTTTCTATGCAGGCCATATCTTGTGTTTCTAACTCATATTATCCAGAGAGAATGGGCTGTTTGATTCTCGGAATCACTACTCCAAATAATTTGGGATGCACAAAGGCTACAGGAGGAATGATGGGAATCCGTGAGATCTGCAGCATTATGGCAATGAGGAAATTTATTCAGAAGGCACAGCTACTTAAACATCCTGCATCACAGCAGGCTGGGTCAAAGATAATGCCATGAGAATGTTGTGAGGCTGGAATGTGTTTGATGGCAACTGCCATGGATTGGAACATAAGGTAGACCTGTCCATGGAACATGCCCTGAGATGTGTGCTGGCCAAGATGGAAGTCCAGAATAGCAAGCAGTGAGCTGCAGGCAGTGAGTTGGGCATACCCCAGGCGTCTAACAACCCAATTTCTAAATAACCGGCAGGACACTAGGAAACTACAAGTCAATGAAACAAGATTAGCTAACAACAGTGCAATAATACAAGCAAATGGATGCAAGTAGAGTGCTGACTGTTCATTAGTGAGATTCATGTCTTGCTGTTCAAAACATGGTTGGAGAATTGGACTTTGGGTTTTCAACATCAGACATCTAATTTCTGCTGATCTCACCCTTTTTTCTCCCAACCGAGTTGTCAGTGCATACACTACTCAGTGAACATACGCTGGGCCTCTGTCTTGGGCAACAAACACCTCAGGGTATCTGCCACAGACAGCTATACCTCCCGTTCCAATCCATGAGAGTTGCCATCAAACACTTTCCAGATTCCTCCTGTTGAGGCTAATATCATGTAGTATAATTTATGCGTCTCTCAGATAGCAAAATTAAACAAATTTAAATGTGCAGTTAATTACAAAAATTTTAAAGTCACCGTTAGAGGTAGTGCTTCTCCACAAGTTGTGCGCATCTAGTTTTCTGGCTCCTTATCCAAATGTACCAAGTCGTATGCAGTGCATGTATCGATGTTAGGTATGGTAGAAAATTACAACTGGTTTATTTCTGTCTAAATATCTGTTTTAGCATTGTAATAGATCTTTAATTATCATCAAACAACCTTGTTGGCATTGAAAGTTTATTACTTTTAGTAGACAATCTCATTATTTCTGACTTTAATTGTTGTTGGTTTACAAAATATGTGTTACTTTTGTGCCATTTCTCTTGGTCCAATCTTTCTTTCCATTACTTTATTTGAGTTTTATTCCCTAATTTGATGTTGGATTTGCTATTTTAACGTATTATCCTGGTTCTGGTTTTGCATTTTTATTTAGAATCCCAACAGTGTGGAATCAGGCCCTTTGGCCCAATAAGTCCACACTGAACCTCAGAGCATCCCACCCAGACCTAGTCCCTTGTAACTCATCTAATCTACACATCCCTGGACACTATGGGCAATTTAGCATGTCCAATCCACGTCACCTGCGCATCTTTGGACTGTAGGAGGAAACTGGAGCGCCTGGAGGAAACCCACACAGATGCAGGGAGAATGTGCAAACTTCACACAAGCAGTTGCCTGAGGTTGGAATTAAACCCAGGTCCCTGGCACTGTGAGGCAACAATGCTAACCACTGAGCCACTATGTCATTCCCCATGATTCATTAATAGCCCATAAAACCTATTCACTAAGTAGCTGCATGCTTTCTTGCCTTGTGAACACTGATCCCAGGTTTTCTATGAAGTGTGCAGTGGAATTTGATCACTAGCTTTCAGTAACATCTAGTGCAAATGTTGGACAATGACAAGCCTAATGAACAGTGGATGCTATTTGCTCATTGAGTAGAGCCCGTCTGATCTAGTAAAGCAACAGATTGCAATAATGCCTATATATTTTCCAACAATGTTCTGGAGACCCAGGTTTGAATCCTTCTTTGGTAGATGTTGAAATTTAAATTCAATGTAATACAAATCTGGAATTAGGCATCTAATGATGACCATAAATCTGTTATCAATTGATTGAAAAATCCATCTGGTGCACTAATGTCCTTCAGGGAAGGAAAATGCTATCCTTACCTAGTCTAGCCTACATATGACTCCAGACCTACAGCAATGTGATTGACTCCTACACAGCCCTCTGGGCAATTAGGGATGAGCAATAAATGCTAGCCTGGCCAGTGACACCCTTATTCAGTGAATTCATAAGAAAATGTATCAAAATAAAACATTTGGTAAATCAATGTTCAAATTTACATGGCAAAGAACAAATCAAAAGTAAACAAAATCATTTCACAAAGTAAAGAGGAATAAGTTACAGGACAACAGAAAAGAAGTATACATAATTAAAGAAAATAAAATCTACTGTTAGAGCGGCTAACTAAAATTGGCAACTCGATGATCTTTGAAAAATACAACAGCAATAGTGAAACCCTTTGTGATGATCTCAGAAGTTGGAAAGATATTTGATATGTATAGGTCATCGTGCATCAGTCTTGACTCCTGAGGATGATGTTCATTTACAATCAATAAGTTAAACACTCTATACAAATACAGAAAGAATAAAATATCCGAGAATATTATCTTAAAATGAATTAGGAACCTCAAAATAGAGCTGTGGGGCCAGGCTGAATCCACATGAAAATGTTCTTTTTTAAATTTAATATCTTCTTTACCAAACCCCCTACTGTTCCTCAAACATAGGAATTGTTCCCTTGAACTACAAAGAAGTTCATTTTCAAAACAAAAATAACAAGTTAGCTTTAGACAACTACAAGCCCATTAGCATACATTCAATCATAGGGAAGATACTATAAAAGATCACAGGACATGTTCTGCTGTGATTAATTGTGTAAAAGATGAGTTATCAGAGTATGCAATGTGATTTGTGAAAGAAAATGTTGTTTCTTATTAATTCCATTGATTTCTTTGAAAGTTAGTCAATGAGATCAGTAAATACTGTCCATTCTATTTTTTAGGAAACTTTTGGTAATATAATGCACAGATTCTGCCAGAATGTGGAATTATACATTATTGATGCAGTGTACTACAGGTCGCTAAAGAAATAGAAATTGGTTATTGAGTGGAAGTGTTTGGAGAACTATTGTACAGACATCTGTCATTATTGTTTCTTACCGATATTAATTTATTCAGTAACAAACTGGACGTAGATGTGTGGAGGAATGGTCAATAGATCGGTATGATTTTCAGGATTGTGGGTAATTCGAATAAGAAGCCCTTGATGAATTAGGGAATTAGACACCGATCAAGGAATGGCACATTTTATTGATAAATGTAGCACTATAAGACACAAAGGATACCTATGCTGTAGGCCTGATGCCCAAAATGTTGGTGATATAGGATGCAATTCTCTCAGGATCACAACTAATGCTGGGACCCAAGCAAAAAGAGTGTTAGGTTGTGTCAGTAGGATAATTCAATTAAAAATAAAATAAACCATTTTTCTAAAAACTGAAAGAACGACATAGGCTGTTAAATCAGAAATAAAAACAGCAGTTGCTGGAGAAACTCAACAAGTCTGGCAGCATCTGGGAAAAATAAACTGAGCTAATGTTTTGTGTCTGGTGACCCTTCCTCAAATAATTTTTCTATCCTTTTTAAAACTTTGGTTACAAATTACTATTTCACTTCTGATCCACTGAAGTGATGATAGGCAAAGAGAGTTTGAAAAATGCAGAGAAAATGCAAAACAAAACCTAATTTAAAACATATAATTTCCTAAATAGGCGTAAAATAATGGACCTATTGATTTTGTGCAGAATCTGGGTAATCTTATAAAGATTTCTAAATAATGAAAAGATAGTGATATGATTGTAATCAGAAATTAGAAAGGGCCATGGGGCATTTACACATCTTAAGGACAAAACTAGATTAAATGTCAGGAAGTTTCTCTTTTCTCAGAGATAAGTAGAACTTTGGAACAAACTATAGGCTTATGCATTGAGCACTGATTCACTGATTCACTCTCAAAAAGGAGGTGGACCTGTTGGGGCCAGAACTTATGTCATACAAAAGATAGCTGAAATACTAAGCCATATACATCATGGCGAACAAGATCCTCTAAATTAATGGTAATTACTTAAGGAGGTTGTCAAGAAATGTTACAGATATTATGCCCTGACAATTATTGGCTAATTTTGATTTTTAATTACATCTTACTGGAGATTGCATGATTGCTGGTGGGAGGGAAACCAAAGGTTTGGCTGTTGAATGATACGTAAGGAATTGCAACTGGTAAGTTGGCTTGCTGAATCTGAATGTACAATTTTGTACATTTGCAAGGCCACACGAGGAATGTGGCTCTTCAATAATGATTCTGTATTATACACTTGCATTCGCAGCTTCTCCTGTATAAAGCAGCTCACGTGAGCTGATAACAGGGTAGTGATAATGACCAAGTTTTGATTGACAAGTAGCAGATCACAACGGTGGCACATAAATGCCAGATAATGGCCGTCAAAAGCCAAAACAAGTCCAGCTTTTTTCTCTTGAGCTTTAGTAGCAGTAAGACCTCACAGCAATATCTTACAAGGTCATGATCCTCCAGATCTACAATACCTTCATGGCTGTAAGCATAGCATAGAACCTGGGCACCTTTCAAATTTTGACCCCTCAAAACCTTTTCCACTCCTGCCAAGGCATGTCAGGAATATGATGAAGTACTCTCCAGTTTGCAAGTGAGCCAAACACTGTGTGCCAAAGTATCCAGAATGGAATGTGGAAATTTGAAGAACTTTGTCTTCATATTGCCTGATAAAAATTCCTTTGAAGGAAGGAGCATACATCAGGAAGTTTCTAGATCAGGAAATGATGAACTATGATTCCTCCCTAGAAACCAGTTATAACTTACTCAGATAAGACTATCATCAGACTGAAGTCTCACAACAAATGATAAGTAATTGTAAATCATCAACAATTATCCAAAATTAAAATAGACTTTGATTGCAAAGTCCAGAATATGTGGGGATAAAATGATGAAGAAACTGGGACAACTTTGTAACTCATGTTTTTCTTATGAAGTGGCATGTTCTATATGTCTTCTATTTGAGGATCAGGCTATAATCCCGTTTGATGAATAGTTTGATCTGAAAAAAAAATTGGCACTTGTGAATTTGACATTTTTTATTGCTGAAACTAAGACCATGTTTCCTTGCCAATACAGAGCTCAAGCAGGCTTGCATCATGCTCATCTTTAATTCTTCGGAGGGCTGCAAAGTCGTCTCTGATACAGAAACAACCTGGTAGTTTATTAGTTATACAATCCATATGTTGATGGAATATACTCATGTGGACAGATAACCCAAATGGTAAGCTGAGAAAAGAATATTGACTGATAGTTTGAAAAGTTGTTAGCTTCTGCAACTCCAGGGAAAGGTGTATGAACCAGTACCAATCTTGGCATCAAGCTTGAAAAAACCTGAAAACTTGAAATTAAGATCTTTCGGGGTGGATCTTGCATGTGAATCTGGTTAGCAAAATATTTTGCCACTTTCGAACTAAGCATATACATATGGTGCTGTCTTTCTTCAAGTACAAATAATAGAAAGATACCAGTCAGCATGATTCTTCACTTTGGGGATGTTGGTTGTTTAATTTAAGTTTTGAATTTATCTTGAATGACAATAATTCAAGATTGACTCAAGATTGAACGTAATTGTGGCCTTGCTAATGATGTGTTTTGTGCTGCCAGGATAATGTTCCCTACATCGTAGCCCTTCTGACAGACCACAAAGACTGGTTTCATATTGAGACACTTCTTGAAATTTATTAACAGGAACTGCTTTCACTTCATTAGATCTCAGGCTTACACATAGCGTTGAATCATACTTTGTTTTGGCCAGGGTGGAGTTGCATCATGTTTTCTGGAGACACTTGCACTGTGAGGCCTAATGAGTTCCCCCGCTTTATCTTACCAAACCAGCCTCACTGACCGCCTTGCCCCTATGGTGCCTTTCACATTCAATTTCCATCCACCCTTCCATGCATGATTCCCACAACAAATCAACACTGAGCAAATATCTAAAAAATCATCCCTTATGCCTGATCCATCTTTAAAGCATATTGTGCATCCAGGCAAGCACTGTCAGTTTGGAGATACTCTGCGAAGTTTCTCAGATTTGTACCAGTGATTTAAGAAAGGGAGAAACGGGTGTCCTGTTTAGTGGGAAGGGACCTGGTTGCCCTGCTGAATGGATGAATGCATAGGCAGCAATTCCTCTTCACCCAGGACTGGCAGTGGTGGCCACAACACTAGCCCATCCCAGCTTAGTCTGAGGTTAGCAGTGCAGTCAGAGCCATCTGGGGAAATGTAAGAGGAAGGACAATGTTTTCCTTCATTTCACCAGGCTAAGTGCTACCATCTTCTCTCTGATACCTCACCATTACTCTCTCTCTGCTACTGCACCTATCTTCTAAGAGTTCGTGCAGTACCACTCTCACTTCTGACTCTTTCCCACTCATTCACACCTACCCCAACTCTCAATACCATTAACCCTGCATGTCCTCTGGACTCCAGGCATTTCCCCACCTCCACGAGCTGTGTAAATGTCATAGCACCCGCCTTCATTTTCTATCCTCACTTATTTCAGGATGAAAACAGTTAACAATGAGGCAAAAAGAGAAAGCTGAGAGATGCACTGTCCATCATCTTTCATGTGGAGAGGTTCCTGACTCTGACTGCCTCATACAGCCCTAAATTGTTTTTATTCAACTTACTGTGCCAGGACCCCCCCATTGAAGGTTATCCCGTTTGATGTGACTAAAGGCTGGGGCCAACAATGACAAGCTTTTTGGCAGTGAATCTGCACAAAACAACAAACCAAGACAGCAATAATCTGACCCTGGTATCTTTGGCTAAGGGGCGAAGTGTGAAAGGGCAAGGTTTTGCAAGTCATGATGTTGTGAACATCCAAGTAGGTCAGATTGAGTGAGTGCTAATGACAACAAGAAAACAGACCAAAAATGTACTCAGATCCAATCCATGAGTTGGGTGTCTGTCCCTGAGTGCACAGTGCCCTTGGTGCAGTGTCACATTGGTAGCTTCTGATGCAGCACAAAGTACAGTATGAAACATCAATGCCCATGGACATGGAATTCTATGTGACTAGTGCCCATGATGTGGGGATGAAATGCTGGTGTCCCATTTTCAACACGGAGGTTGTTTGGAGCATGCAGCAAGTTGAATCTTCTAGGTGCATGCCTTGGCTTCCTTGTCTAGTTTTGCTGATATCTTGGCTGATTGTCAAGTTTGGAATTTGCGTATTGAAGAGGTGAGCTGTGGCATTAACACAGCATTTAACAAACAATAATAATAGTCAGTTAGCATCTGCTGCTATCTTGTGAAAATATCACCGAGCCTCTTATGAAGAACACAAAAGATGGAGTGAGATGATCTTGAAATCGAAATGGGCCTCATTGCACTTGTCATTTAGAGCCCCATAAAATTCCAGACATAGTCTGGGTTCTGTGTTTACTGACTACATAGAAATAAAAACAGTAACTACAAGCTGGCTATTACTATCAATACTGGTACTGCAACAAGAACAGGAGGTGAGGCAGGTCTTTATACTGGTACCCCACATTTTCAATTATCATTTAACTAAAGGCACACTAAAGGTACACTACCTGTCTGCTCAGGGATCAATGCAGCAGTAAAACAATGTTTTCAGTTGAGAATAAATATTTAAAACATCATTTTCCACGAATCTAGTCATTTGCAGAAAACATTGTTTTGTTTGGGCATATTTATGTACGGAATGATGGTTTGGCACATTGTAATCCTCAGAGTCCAAACGTTGCCAAGATTAACTATTGTTGATGTAGAGCCAATGTTAAAATTAAAAATAAGTGGATGCTTTTCAAAGTCTAGAAATTTCAGCTATTCAAATGGTTATATTGGAAGCTACACATCTGTCCACAATCATTGGAAAGTGGTGCTTGATCTTCCTTACCCAGCCATTGAGGACAATGAGGTAGCTATAAATACATTTGTGAAATAGAAATTTAAAATAATAGTGGGCACAGAAGCTTATGCGCGTACTGTGGCTTCACCATAACTCTAGTCCGATGGAATCCACCCTGTAATATGAAGCTGCTACCAGTTTTCCAGTCAACTCATCTTGTCATAAAAATGCTAAAATCTTTGTCAATCTTCAAGTCTTCTTTAGATAACTTGAGTGCCTTTCAAAAATAAACAAAAAATTACAGATCAGCTGTTGGGTCCAAGATTTGGTCTTGAGTCTGCAGAATTACCTGATGTGAAATAAAAATGGAGGTGAATAAAAGGGCCAGGTTTTGATACAAGCTCAGCTACCATTGACCCTTGTGGATAAATTTCTATGTGTGACTGTTGGATGACAGCAGCATGGGAGGTCACCAGTGAGGTTCTCCATGGCCTGATTATCAGCAACTAAAGTCACAAGTAAGGAATCATCAGTTCAACAAGGCAGGGTTGAAGCGATAAAAGGAAATGAAGGGAGGCTAGTCAGTTGCTTTCCCACATGTTTGTGTACAGGACTTTGTAGTTTATCGGTGGCAGATTGGTCGAGGTCCCCGGGGAATAGCACAAATAACCAATTACTTCATTTCCCTGGGTTTCTTCTATCCTGATGGGCAATGTAACAATGAGTTTTAGGATTTTATATTCTGTCCTGCATTTAAGTGAAGATGTTACCCAAGGCTCTTACTGTCTCTTTTGAGTTTATGTGACTTAATAGTTTCTTAGTAACCTATGAGTGACTTCTGTCTGACCCCAAGGTTTCCTCAATCTTTTTATTTACAATATTAAACACTGATTTCCATAGTAAACCTCTCAGGTACCATGTATTTCACCATTTCTTCATCACCATGACTGCTTATGCCATTGTCACATCATTCCACAACCACCAACTAACTATCATAGTCTTTCTCATGACACTTCAAGTTGTCTCCCTATGATACCTTTCAACTTGTGTTTGAGTGTGTTTTCAATACCATTGATCAAAGGTGATGTTCACAAAAAAAATCAGATTTCTGAAAGATGATTATCATTCTGCAATGTAATGAATTTAGATTCTTTGTCATAATCACGATGTTTGTGTTAATCATTATCATTAGTTCTCCTGCCATCAAATAGTATTAATGTTTTTCTGGACTCGATTAATGCTCCACCCAGTGTTTAAACAATGTAAGAGTACTCTTGCTCTGACTGTTTGATGACTGTACCTTCTGATTTGCCATCTCTGAGTCATACCGTCTAGATTGATATTAAAGCAAATAAAGTCTTCACTTTATGCGTGAAATTATACAAGTTCTTCTGTTTTTTTTCTATCAGTCATTCCTGCTCATTCTTACTCTCTATGATATTAAGTAGTAATATTTCATCTGAGACTTGGTTGTGGTTGGTTATGAAAAAATAATCTCCAATTTTAACCTTCCACCCAAAATTGGCTCTGCCAGTAAATATCTAGTGCTCAAGGCTATTGCTTTGTAATTCAATAAAACTGAATTCAATCATTATTCTTAGCCATTTGTACCTTTATGATTTTCACTGCTGTCTTGACCTTCAACATGTGATACCAATAATACTGGATTCTGTTATACATCTTATGAACATTGACCATTGAATGAAACAATCTCAGCTGGAAGCTCATGTGTGCAAAATATATTCCTCAATGACTCATTTGATCACTTCCAGCTGTCACAGTGGGAATTCTGATAACTTCTAATCACTGGAGTAGTAGTCTGCCACTATGATCCCAGACGATGCTAATATTGAACAAGTCAGGTCCTAAAGTGAAACCAGGCATCATAAAGCCTTTCCTTTGTTTTGTAACCAGGGAAATCCAAGTTAGTGAATGCATTCAGAAGAGTCTGCCGGTCTACATTTAACTCATAGAATGCAAAAAATTAAACGAAGAGAAAGCATAAACCAATTTACAAAAAATTGTTAATTTTGTAATCAAAATGTTTGGAAAGATTATAGTATATGCAGATTACTAACCTCAAAAAAGGATTCAAATTCATGCTAAAGTAGGTTATGGAGCTGGATGAACACAGCAGGCCAAGCAGCATCAGAGGAGCAGGAAAACTGACGTTTTGGGCCTAGACCCTTCTTTGGAAATTGGGGAGGGGAAGGGGGTTCTGAAATAAATAGGGAGAGAGGGAGAGGCAGTAAGAAGATGGATAGAAGAGAAGATTGGTGGAGAGGAGACAGTCAAAGAGGTGGTGATGGCTCCAGTAAAGGTGAGTGGAGGTGGGGAGGTAGGGAGAGGATAGGTCAGTCCAGGGAGGACAGACAGGTCAAGGGGGCAGGATGAGGCTAGTAGGTAGGAGATGGGGGTGGGGCTTGAGGTGGGAGGAGGGGATAGGTAGGAGGAAAGACAGGTTAGGGAAGCAGGGACCCCCTACCCTCCCCCATTTCTGAAGAAGGGTTTCCGCCAAAACGCCAGTTTTCCTGTTCCTCTGATGCTGTTTGGCCTGCTGTGTTCATCCAGCTCTACATCTTACCCAACCTGTTATCTCAGATTCTCCAGCATCTGTAGTTCTTACTATCTCTTCAAATTCATGCTGTTCCTTTAATCCTAGCAACATCTTTACAAACACTAAAAAAAAAATCACTTAAGATTTACCTCTACCTCACTTCCAAAACATTTTAATCTAGTTGCCCTAAGTGTCACTAATTTCCTTCTGCTGCTATTTCTCTCCCGAAGACACCTAAAACATACTGCAAAACTATAACCACCACTGTTTTCACTTCAGAACAAACCTGGATTCTCAAAACTCTGGTTCTAGCAGTCAACCTCTCATGCACACACTCACTGAGTGACTTTCAGATTTTCATGCCTTCCAGAGTGTCCTGGTATGCCGGATACCAAGCAACAGCAGCTTTTCTTCACCTCAGTTTTTGATGAAACCACTGCATCCAATTCTTTCATTTCAAGAATTGTAAAACCATAATAAAAGTTCTTGTACACAAACAGGCCTTCACAATTTTCCAGTACCATGCCCACAAAGCAACTCCACAAAATGAAACAAACCATACCTTCTCCTTAAAACACTAAATGCAAAAAGAACTACGTTAAACTTAATTATTCTTAACAACTAATACTTAATACATTATTCTTAATAATATTCTCTCTATAATGTTGAAGGGTCCAGTCCCAACCTTCTGTTAGAGTCTGGCTATTTATTGCACAAGTACTGCAGGACACTATTAAATCTTCAACTGCTTTTGAAATTCCTGGCCACCATGTGGACTGTTGTGTAAAATTAAACATACTTTTATTGCCAAGTGAGCTTCATGATTTTAAAAAAATCCTGACAGGCTTCAGCATTACCAACCTGTGGTTAAACTCAAGAAGATTATCTCTATGGCACAGGACTTCCTTCGTTAATAACGCTTCCAAAACAGCTGACCATTTCAATTATATTTGATCAAATTTCTTCAAAGAATTTATATAGCTGGTACATTTTATATCTGTCATTTATGCCTCCTGTGAGGGCATTGTGGATCAACATACAACTCGTAGACTGCAACAGTTCAAGAAGGCCGTTAACCAACATCTTCACGAGGGCAACTTGAGATGAGTGATAATTGCTGGCCACCCAATGACACCACATCCCATAACTAAATAAAAATAAAATATTCTTGTAAATGCTTCTCAGAAGCTGGTAACAAATTAGAGCATTTCCTCTTCTGAAATAAGAACTAAACCCTCTGCTTCAAAGAATCATAGGAAAAGGAGGCATATAGCTATTTAGGTCATCAAGCCCTCCCTGCTGGTCAATATAGTCTTGGCTGATCTTCTATTATAATGTCACCCAGGAATCAATCTGGTAAATCTTTGCTAAAATCCCTCTATTGGAAAGTATATCATTTCTTAGGTAAGGAGACCAAGCTGTACAAAACACTCGAGGTGTGCCCTCACCAAAATCGCGTCCAGCTGCAATAAGAAATTCTTGCTCCAGTATTCAAACCCTCTTCCAGTTAAGACCAGAGAAAAAAAAATGCTTTTTAGCTGATTTTTAAAAGATTTCTTTAATTTGTTCATGGGGTGTGAGCAGCTTAGATCATGTGGAATACAGGGAGAACTAACAGTTTGGATACCAAACTGGTTTGAAGGTAGAAGGCAGAGGTGGCAGTGGAGGGATGCTTTTCAGACTGGAGGCCTGTGACCAGCGGTATGTCACAAGGAGCAGTACTGGGTCCACTGCTTTACATCTTTTATGTAAATGATTTGGATGTGAACATAGGAGGTATAGTTAATAAGTTTGCAAATGACACCAAAATTATGAGTGGAGTGGACAGCCAAGAAGGTTACCTCAGAGCACAACAGGATTACGATCAGATGGGCCATAGGGTCGAGGAGTAGCAGATGCAGTGTAATTTAGGCAAATGTGAGGTGCTACATTTTGAAAAGGCAAATCAGGGCAGGACTTCTACATTTAATGGTAAGGTACTGGGGAGTGTTGCTGAACAAAGAGACCTTGGAGTGAAAGTTCATAGTTCCTTGAAAGTGGAATCACAGGTAGATAGAATAGTGAAGAAGACATTGAGCATTAGGTCAGCATTTACTCTACATTTTTAATTGAATTCAAACTTCACCATCTACTGCAGTAATATTAGATTTTGGTCCCAGAACATTAGCTTGGGGTTCTGGATTGCTAGTTTAGTGAAATTTTCACAACACCAGGCTTGCATGCTTGATTTTAGTAACTGTGTACAAGAACATCAATATTCATACATCATACATGCAATCTATTACCATTAAAGTAATTCTCTGCCTTTCCTGTAATTTTCTATACCCAAGTGGATAACTTCGCACTGATCCAATTTGATCTACTATAGCTTCAAACAATGCACCATCTTGGAAAGGTTATCCATACCTGGTTTTTCATTACTGGTCATTGTTTATGTAGTTTGATTGTGAAGACTCACTGATGGCTTTTGCTTTCAGGATCTGTTCTTATTAATGTCTGTTGAAAAATATGTCACAAGAATATAATTCTTGTTCTTACAAGTCCACATTTTTCACTCATTGTGAGGCCTGTGTTTTGTAATATTCCCTGTGGTCATGCTTCTGTTATGTATTGCCCTATAGCCATATGATAAGTTACCAACGTTCTCTTTAATCTGTGCAGCTGTGCACACATACAGCTGGTCCAATGTTCCATGTTCGGCAATTGGCATCAGCATACTAATCATGGTATTGGCTTCCAATTCCTGAAGTCCATGCCAGGAACAGGCCTCAGAGATCCATGCAGCTGGTTAGAAAATTAGAGAGAAAGCTGCAAGTTACCCTTTTGTCTTCTTCTATAATGTTTGACTTTGTGTACTGAAATATTTCTGCAGCTAATGATAAAAAAAAGCAATTTAAACGAGATTGACTGAAAGTCATGATCAATATTAATATCAGCCTTACCTCAACAACTAGGCACGTTTGCCAAACATCGCTGCTGGCATCGAGCTTGGTGAAAAACATGCTGTTGGCAAAATTTGCCAGTCTGACCTCCATGGCACATATTGGATGAATTTCTTTCTGCATTGATTTATTCAGTTCTGCAAGGCCAGTTCCTGGCTAGAGGTCCCAATTTGGCTTGAAGATATTATATATCCTGTACACCACATTATTGGCTCTATAACTGGTAATATTATTCCATTGCGCAGTACACTGTTAAACTGCTTGTTACTTTTCCTTGGAAATGGGTATGGTGCCCTGCTAGGAGTGTAAAGACATAATGGCTTGGCATCTTGATACAATACAATGTGACATTCATTTGTGATCTTGTAGAAACTTAGGAAAAACTACAGAAATTCTTTATGGAGCTATGTCCTGCTATTGAACTTCATCTCTTCATTTCAGGAGTCTGGTTGTGTACAAACAGAATTGTCCAATGAAAGGGGTGTGCTACATAAGAATACAAGAAATAGAAGCAGGTCGTATGGCTCCTCAAGTCTGCTCTGCCATTCAATAAGATCATGGTTGATCTTTTCATGGACTCACTTCCACTTACCTGCCCGTTCATCACAACCCTTAATTCCTTCATTGATCAGAAATCTATCTTGGCCTTTAAAGCATTCAATAAGGAAGCTTCAACTGCCTCACTGGGCAGGGAATTCCACAGATTCACAACCCTTTGGGTGAAAAAGTTCATCCTCAGCTCAGTCCTAAATTTGTTCTCCCTTATTTTGAGGCTATGTCCCCTAGTTCTACTTTTACCCATTAGTGGAAACAAGCTTCCTGTTTCTATCTTATCTATTCCCTTCATAATTTTATATGTTCCTTTAGGATTACCCTCATTCTTCTAAATTCCCAATGGCTACATTCCCCATTGTCAATCTTTCCTCCTGAACCAATCCTCTTAACTTCTTTGATTCCTTAAGACACAGAGAACTTTTACCCCTCTTGTCTATGTATGGTAGTGATCTGACCTTCACTTGGGGATCTGTTTCTGTGGACTTTGTAACTTAACTCCGGCTGCTTAGTCATCCAATGCTTCGAGCCATTGCAAATGGTTTGCCAAGATTGTACCAGCTTTTCCAGGGTCTCACTTAATCTCTGTCTTGAACTCTTTTACTTATAGTTGGACTGGTCCCAGCCTGTGCCTCCTTGACTACACCAAAGAGAGAGTTTTTGCTTTCTTTTTCTTTATTTCCAAATATGTGATTTTTTTTTTGTTTATCAATGCTTTTCTGCAATGCTGTATTCTGAGGATTTTCTCCTTTTTGTTTACTAGTTGCTGTGTTTTTGAATTTGCAAAATGCTGAAACTGTGCAAACTTCCTGCATTGAAAAGATTCTAATGCCCCTAATGGGCGTTTGTAGCATCTGTGGTTTCATTTATCTCCATAGCCTGAACATTTTAAAAAGCTCCAGTATTTTCTGACCACTCTTGACCATTTTCATGCAATTCTGAGTAGGTCGGAGTGCCTTCTTATGGCTTACCCAATGAATTTATTCATTTCAAACTTGCCAATATCAGATCTCTGATATTGGCATATGTAGTATACTGAACCATCTGTTCCAATGCCAAACCCTAATATGGCTGCAAACATTTACAGAGCTTCTCATCATGGATACCTTTGACAACCTAATTGTGAATCAGCCCAACAACTACAACAACTAGCAAATCAGTTCAGATCTTTTAGAAAAGATTCTATGGATTATCCTGGCCATTGGGATCTCTGATTAAATCACATTTGCTTGATTACCAGATATACTTTTTCGCTGAAAAAGGCAAAGAATTTCTTTACAATGGGTTTGAATTCTGCAGTGATCTCTCCTATTTGTTGTCTCATAAGAACATCATCAGCAATAGTACAGACTATGTACAGGAATGTAGTAACCTAGTAGTGACATACATATCTGACATTGTTTAATACTTTTGGAGTGGCTAGATCAGTGATGACAGCAATAAGAAATTTCTGAGTATTTGATTTGCTACAGCAGGGGCACTGACTGCTCAACTGGTGATGTCATCGTTAGATAAATCTTCCAAAGTTCTTCCCTTTTGTTTTGAACTTATCTACTAATTTTCTCCCAAGAATTTTATTGTTGGCTCCAACTTCTAATTATGTTGAAATCTCCCTCACCATTACTAAAATGTGATCTTCTATCTCATTTGAACAATCATGAAATTAGAGGCTCTATATTCTATCTTGCACTTGGGAGACATTGTTACCGTAGGCAACACCACAGAAAAAGCATACTGTATCCTGGTCTTTTTGGGAGCCTAATGATTTCTCCCTCACCTCTGAGTGACTATGTCTGACTCTCTAACTCTCTAGTACATTTATTACATCTTCTCGTCACTACTCTTAGCCTGTGACTGCTCTTGTCATCATTACAGCACACTCTCCATCACTATTTCTTTACCGTATTCATTCTCATAAGTTTATAATTTCCTGTGATATTTCACTGAAGTCACAGAGACAGACATTCTGTTGGGAATTGCTATCATGCTGATAAACACCAGAATAAATCAGATACAAAGCAATTGTAATTGCGTGAGACATTACCTATTTCGATGTAATTAAATTTGAGCAGACTGGAATAATTTTCCATTATGAATGCACAGAAAGCATATATTCATGTAGTTAACCCTAAAATAATTGTCAAAAATCATTCAATATTGCCATTATCCTGACATCTGTGGAAAATGCATCAATCATCAAGATTAGGAGAATCAAAGGCACTATTTTGTTAAATTCCTGAAACATTGCATATTTTCCAAAAATATTCCTCAAAAGTCTGTGTGCTTTGAAGATTAATTTATACACCATTCCTATTCTGATAATATTTGTCTGGGCACTTAAGGTTATAAGAACAGTGCAGTGTGCCAGATACTGCACTCACTGTGATAAAAAAAACCTTAATAAATCAATATTACACACAGGTATTTAAATGTAAGCTTTTGAAAGAGACAAGCTGTGCATTTTGACAATCGATTGTTGCATTTTCACACACGAAAGATGGAACCTGGATGGGGTTTTGAGAGTCCCACTGGATGACCGAAGAGCAGTGAGAGTCCTCCGGTACCTTGTGCCAGTCCATTGGAACAAGCACAAAACCGGCAGTAATGTTGCAACCAGGGTGGGGCAACCCAGGAATCTGGATTCAGGGCCCAGGAGCCAGGGTCTCAATGAAAACTGAAAGAATTGTGGATGTGGTAAATGAGGAACAAAAGCATCTTCCTCAGAAGGGTGACCGGACCTGAAACGTTAACTCTGATTTTTTTTTTCTTCACAGATGCGACCAGACCTGCTGAGCTTTTCCAGTAGCTGCTGTTTTTGTACCAGTGTCTCAACTTGTTGGAGCTGACCACCAATCAGAAATGTCAATGTGCCTGGGCTCAGTATTGCCACTGAGGAGTCAATGAGTGCTGCCAGTAAACATCTTCTGGTATCCCAAGATAACAAGGTTGCTAGGCCAGAGTTGAGAAATGTGAGCATTTCTTTGTCTGTGTGTGTGTGTGTGTGTGTGTGTGTGTGTGTGTGTGTGTGTGTGTTTATATGTGTGTGTGTATTTGTGAGAGAGAGAATGTGTATATGTGTGTGTGTTTGTGAGAGAGTGAGTGTGCACGTATATATGTGTGTGTGCGTGTGTGTGTGTGTGTTTGTGTGAGAGAGAGTGTGTGTATGTTTGTGAGAGAGAGAGAAAGTTTGTGTGCGTTTGTTGGGACAGACTCCAAAGCAACAGTAGGAATGTGGCTCTCATTGGAATCCCTCTCCAATGTGAATAAGATCGTGGACATTGGGGCAAAAATAGGCCATTTGGCCCATCAAGCCCACTCAGCCATTCAATAAGGTTATCTGATAATTCTTACCTCAATTTTTCTGCCTTATCCCTATAACCTTTGATTCCCTTCCTGGTTGGAAATTTGTTTATTTCCTTAGATCCTTTGATCAGGGACTGAATACTTTTGGATTGAAAGACACCCCCACTTTAAGATACAAGGCATCATGCACAGTTTCACCCGTTTTGCACACCACATAGCAACAGGTCCAACTGCAATTGCATTCATCCTAGCAATGGCAGGAAGAGACTCTTCAGTGGCCCTGAGACTGCTACTTAAAGGACTCAGTTAATGGCAGAACAGCAATGTCAGCCAGATATCTTCTAGCCTAGAATTTAATTCTAATGGAAGCAAGAAGATTGCCAAATTTGAGTCAATCACCACCCTGTATAACCAAAATGCCCTTCTCTACTCCAAGCTCACCAACAGCAAAAGAAAATAATTTTTCTGTGTGACCTCAAGCAAGATCAAGGAGCAAGAAGGAGGAACAAAATATTTTCAACTTTCTACCAACTATATTTATCTTTTAATTGACAATGTTTTGTAAATTTAGAGTTAATGATTAATTAAACCCTCAAAAACACATCCTTTGTATATATATTCAATAAATCTCATATCTCATTGAGTGGTAAATGACCTCTTCAATAAAGCTGGCTCTTCTCTGTCTATGGTTCAATCAGTTCAACATGAAATCTGGAGAGGAGGGGCCTGTCTGAGGATTTGTTCTCCAGATGGTGTCCAGAATGTCTATTAAATAGACTTGTAATTTTCCATTTTGTCTTTACCCAATTTGCTTCAGTTTAAAAGTTTCTCAGTCATGTTATTCACATTCTGGCTACCTATTAGTTCCTAGATTATTAATAAATCATTTGTCCTCTCTTTAAAACTCTAACCCTCTAATTTTTAACATTTTCCAAGTTTTCCTTTGTACAAAATCTCTTCAACTGCAAGTTAAAACTAATTAGCTTAATCAGCTTTACACTGTCCCTGGTCAGGGAGGATATAGTGATGTACCCTCCTAAGTGGCACAGTGGTGATTTAGGAAATTACTTTGCTCATTGCTGACTGACTAAGATTACTTTGATTGTCTCTGAAATGTGCCAGAAGAATAAAAAGAAATGAATGCAAGTCACTTGGATAAATTTAACCATTGGCTAAAGCAACTACTGTGAATGTAGCATTCCAAACTGAACAATTTATCAACATTTGTAATCAAAATAACAATGGGTCTAATGAGGTTCAGTGTCACTGAATGTAAATGGTTGCAGTAGGTTCGGGCATGGAGCAGATGCGTGGTTACGTCCAAACATCAAAATGGTGGATCATCATTAGTGTTTTAGTATGAGTTCACCTGTTAAAATGAGTTCGGATGAGACCTTGAGGTGTTTTTCCAATTAGTATTATTTACACTACATGCACAAAAATCTTGCTGCAGACATCTCTGCTCTAAGTTGCTCTTGCTCCAAACTAACAGCACTGTCTGTCTCATATGATTACTAAGGTCACAGTTACATTGCGGCTTACCTCAGAAGCTAATCTGTGTATTCATTGTTGTGTTATGCCTCACAGTTAGCATACCTTCAGAAGATATACTCATGATATAATCATTCCATCATAGTACATGGCCTGGGGGTATAAAAATCTCATATCCATCTTAAATCAGGATCATTTGAAGAATTACATGCTACAGGAAGGCATGTTGCTAACTTGTATTCTAATACCTTACAGTTAGCCTGTATGTTTTTGTGCCTGTGAGCACAATGTTTGTATATAACAGTTACGATAAATGTCGGTTGGATTCTTCAGTACCATGCCCAATTTCTTGTAAAACTTTCAGGTGAAAACATTTGTTATCAAAATAAGAATGACACCAATTTCAGGTAAAAAAAAAGTTGTTGGTGATAGAATCACTTTATTCATTAAACGTTGCCCCTAAATCTCCAATTTATGCATTATTAGTTTTCAGCATTATTAATTGAGTATATTTTGTGAATCATATCACCTGCAAATATTCACCTGAAAGAAACTACAACTCTAGTGTTCTTCTACCTTTCTTTAACATGTATTCATTCATATGGAGGTGGACGTCAAGGGTAAGGCCAGCATTTATTGCCCACTCCTTACTATCCTCGAGATATTGATGCTGAGGCACTTTTTGGAATACTGTGGTTTGTGTTGTGCAGCTTCTCATTCTGTGTTATTAGGGAGGTACAGAATATAGATCCAGCAATGAAGAATTCAGAATGGTATATTACACAGAGGCAAACTGAAAGGAAATGACACCTCTATTGTTTTCTTCTCTTGTACTTTGAGATGTTAGAGGTCATAGATTTGAAGGTAAACCCTTTGTGAATTATTGCAATACATCTTGTAGATAAGATATAATGCAGCCACTGCATAAAAATTTTGGAGGGAGTGAATGTTTGGGATAGTATACGAGGTGCTGATCAGGGAGGCTACTTCTTTCCTGATGTGCTTTATTGAAGCTGCCTTTATCCAGCATATCATATCAAATTCCTGACTCGGTGCCTTAAAAGTTAGTAAAACCTGTGGAAATGCATAAAGTATGTCATTCACTGGAGAATAGTTGAACTTCTGACCTGCCCTTGCAGCTGCATTACTTACATGGCTGATCTACTTCTAATCAATCATTGCACAAGGACATTAATGATTTGGGATTCAATAATGATAGTTACATTTACTGTCAAACAGAGGCAGTTAAATTCCCAAATTGAAACAAAAAACTGCGGATACTGAAAATCTGAAATTGAAACAGAAATTGCTGGAGAAACTCAATACGTTTGGAGACATCTGCTTTCTCTCTACAGATGCTGCCAGACCTGCAGCTAAATTCCTGATGCGGAGCGGCATTGTTTGCCACTCATGTCACATGAATGTTGATTGCCTGGCATCAGCTAAGTCTGGAGGTTGCCCAGGCTTTCAAGTATGCAGTCCTAGACAGGAGCATGATCTGAGGTATTGCAAACTGAACATAAAACTGCAATCATAAGGTCTGTATTCATAATATTGCACCATAATTTGAAACTTATGATGAAAAGAGCGTCATTAACAAATTTGAAAAAGCTGGATGAGTTTCATATACTGCTCCGATGAGCTCATGTAGCAATGTCCTTGGACTGAACTGATTGGCCAACAACAGCACCATCTTCCTTTATCTACGTATGATTCTAGTCAGTGGACAGAATTCCCAAAACTGTGAGGCCAGCAGGATGGGGTTTAAGAATTAGGGCAGTGTGGGCTATGAAGGGGGAGGTGGGGTGGTAGGGCAGTGCAATAGAGTTCTGACAGCTATCCTTCTCAGACCTCCAGGGGCTGGTTATCCTTCTACCAATGTTTGGGACATGAGATACTCCCTCCCCACTTATCTGTCAAATCATGACTCCCATAGTTGTACAAGGTCTAGGTTCTGAAGAAGTTCATGTACTTGGTACATTGAGCTCCATCCAATCTAGTGATGTCACAGCCTACAGATGGAGAGAGTTGAGTTCTACCTGAATGCGCAAAGGGGGCAGATGCATTCTGTCCAGACTCCTTTGTAGTGATGGTTAACAAGTTAATGTAAAAAGGGGGCGAGTTACAATCATGTAATAAATTGTTATGTAAGACAAGTGCCTCTTCTGTTTAGATTCACCAGTATTCTATCCACAGATAGAGTCATAGAGGTCTCCAGCACAGAGACAGGTCCTTTGGTCCAAACTTGTCCATGCCGACCAAATTGTCCATTCACACTAAGCCCTTTTCCCTGCACTTGCCCATATCTTTCTAAACCTTTCCTATCCATGTATTTGTCCAAATGCCTTTTAAATGTTGTTAATGTACCCACCTCAATTAGTTCTGCTGGCAGTTCATTCTATATGAGTACCACACTCTGTGTAAAAAAAGTGACCCTCAGGTTCCCATGTATTCTTTCCCCTCTTACCTTAAACTGATGCCCTCTAGCCCTCAATTCCACAACTTTGAGAAAAAGACTGAGTACATTCATCCTATCCATGCCTCTCACAATCTTATACACTTCTGTATGATCCTCCCTCAGTCTCCTATGCTCTAAAGAAAAAAGTCCTAGCTTGTCCAACCTCTCCCTTTAACTCAGTCCCTTGAGTCTTGGTGATACCATTGTAAATTTCTTCTGCACTCTTTCTAGTTTAATAACATCCTTCCTATAGCAAAGTGACCAAAACTGAACACAATACTCCAAGTGCATCCTCACCATGGTCTTGTACAACTACATCATAACTTCCCAACTTCTATACTTAATACCCTGAATGATGAAGGCCAGTGTGTCAAAAGCCTTTTTTACTGCCCTTTTATCTGTGCCTCCACTTTCAGGGAACCATGTACCTGAACTCCAAGGTGCTTCTCTTCCACTACATTCCTTAAGTTCCTAACATTCACCATGAAGCTCCCACCTGGATTTGACTTTCCAAAATGGTAGGCCTCATACTTATCTTTATTAAACCCCATTTGCCAGTTCTCGACCCACTTCCCCTACTGATCAAGATACTGCTGCAAATTCTAATAACCTTTCTCACTATCCACGATACCACCTATTTTAGTGTCATCCACAAATTTACTAATCATTCCTTCTACATTCTCATCCAAATCATCGATATCAATAACAAACAGCAATGGGCCTAGCACTGACCCCTGGGGCACATCACTAGTCACAGACCTCCAGTCAAACAAGCTTTCTTCCAGTATTATCCTCTGCTTCCTAGCATCAAGTATCCAATTTGCCAGCTCGCCCTAGATTCCATACTATTTAACCTTACAGAGCAGCCTATCATGTGAAATCTTATCAAAGGCCTTACTGAAATCCGTATACACTACATCTACTGCCCTGCCACCATCAAACTTCCCAGACACTTCATCAAAGAAATCAAGCAATTTGTGAGGCATGATGTGAGGCAATTTGTGATGCACATGCTGACTACTCCTAATCAAACTCTATCTTTCCAAATGCATGTATATCTTATCCCGCAGAATCTTCTCAAGTAACTTATCTATCACGGATGTTAAGTTTACTGGTCTACAATTCCCAGGTCTTTATTTGCCACCCTTCTTGAATAAGAGCATAACATTTGCTACCCTCTCGTCTTCTGGAACTTCACCCGAGGCAAACAATGATGCAAATATATCCGCCAGGGCCCCCGCAATTTCTTCTCTAGCCTCTTGAGGGTTCTTGGCTATTTCTGGTCAGGATCAGGATCAGGAGATTTATCCACCTTTGAACATTCTAAAACTTCCAACACCTTCTGTACTGTGATATGGACTCTCCCCATGATATATCCACCAGCTTCCCCATGTACCCAAGTCTTCATGTCTTTTGCCATGGCAAATGCAGAGGAGAAGTATTCATTGAGGACCTCGCCCATCTCTTGTGATTCCAAGCATTCATGTCCAATTTAGTCCTTGAGGGGTCCTATTCTCTCGCGAATGATTTTTTAACCTATAAATTACTTAAAGAATCTCTTTGGATTTGCCCTAATCTTCTCATCCAAAGCCATATTGTGCCACCTTTTTGCCCTCCTGACTTCCTTCTTCAGTAAACTCCTGTATCCCCTATATACCTTCAGGGATTCCCTTGATTCCAGATTCCTGCTCCTGAGCCATGCCACCTTCATTTTTCCGGCCAAGGCCTCAAAATATCTTGTATTCCAGGGTTTCCTATTCCTGCCAACTTTGCCCTCCACCCTCAGAGGAACATAAAGACCTTGAACCCTAGCTGTCGCACTTTCAAAGGTCTCTCACTTGTCAGAGGTCCCTTTGCCTGAAAACAAACTACTCTCATCAACACCTGAAGGTTCCTGTCTAATTCCATCGACATTCTCCTTGTCCCAGTTTAGAACTTGAACCTGTGGACCAGTTTTGCCCTTCTCTATAACTATTTTAAAAATAATAGAACTATGGCTACTTATCCCAAAGTGCTCCCCCACTGTTACTTCAGTCACCTGGTCTGCCCTATTTCCCAGGAGTAGGTCAAGTTTTGCCCCTTTCTGAATCGGGCCCACTATTTACTGTTTAAGGAAACTTTCCTAAACACGTAACAAATTCCATCTCATCTAAGCCCTTTAAACTATGGCAATCCAGTCTATGTTACAAAAAGCAAAATGTCCCACTATCCCAACCCTATTGTTCCTACAAATCTCCCCAATCTCCCTACATATTTGTTCCTCTAACTCCCATTGCTTATTTGGGGGCCTGTACTACAACCCCAACAATGTCATCATCCCCTTCTTATTTCTTAGCTCCACCCACAAAGTCCCACTAGATCATCCCTCAGATATTCATGTCGGACTGCTGCTGTGACATTCCCCTTAATCAAAAATGCAACTCCACCTCCCCTCTTTCCTCCACCTCCGTCCCACCTAAAGCACCTGTACCCTGGCACATTAAGCTGCCAGTCCTGTCCCTCCCTTGGTCATGTTTCTGTAATGTCTATCATATCCCAATCCCACACACCTATCCATGCCCTGAGTTCATCGGCCTTACCTGTCAGCCCTCTTGCATTGAAATAAATGCAATTTAATTCAACAGGAATTCCTCGCTTCCTGTCCTGTTCCACCCTGACCTGTCTCTTCAGCTTGCTATTTCTGATTACTGTATCTCCTTCCAGCCTCGCACTTGCCTCCCTGCTGTTTAGGATCCCACTGCTCTGCCAATATAATTGGACAGACACTGAAGACAGCATAGAGAAAAAGCATCAGTGCCAGCGAACTACTCAAAACAGGACATCACATGCTATTGTTGCTGATGGATATTCAGGCACCAATCCTCTCATCTCTTTACCCCTCAAGGTTTTTCCTCCTCATTGTAACTCTCCAGAACTCCCTGAGCACTAATAGTTTCAGCAGTGCCCAATACTCCTGACAATGCTGTCATAACCACTGAGTTTCCAGAAATCAGATTGGCCAGCGCTTCTAAGGGATGAATTCTGAAAACGTGAAGGGTAGAAATCTATCCTCCAGACAAGTAACAGTCATTATGGGCATAAATAGCTGTGGAACATTCCTGATTGACATGGATGTACTCCTACTGAAGGTCAGCTAGGAAACCCTGCTCTCAGAGAGAAATCCAAACCTAGATTTTGTTGCCAAAATAACAATGAGGTTCACCAGTATTTATTAAATGGTACACTTGTACAGGCAAATGGCTAATGCACATTTAGGTGGAAATGTCTAAATATTACCATCCAAGGCATTCCATTCCTTCATTAACTTCACAAAAGCAAGATCTTGCTTCTTACCTCATTATTACTATACATTGAACAGAGAAGTGTTGCTTTATCTGTGCATCAATTATGGATGAATCATGTCACAGAAATCATTACTTGTCATTATAAGTTCAAATACCCTTTTAATGATATGATAGATATTAATTACTACCAGTAAAGTTACTGCCTCTGAAACTTCACTATTAATGTTGTCTTAATATTTTGGAAATTTAAAATATCTCAAATTTTAAGTGATGCATCAATAATCATTTTTTTTCCTTTCATAATGTCATATTTCTTTTCCTCTCTTTACTTTTATCTTGGTGCTGATTTGAAATGGAATTCTCACCGTTATTTTATATTCACTTGCCACTCCCAGCAAAGTTTAATCCTTAGTTTTGTTTTGTTCACTCAGATGCCTGGAGTTCAGTTTCCCTCACGGGGAAATTATCAGCTCTACATTTTAGCATTATTCCACTCAGTTTGAAAATGCAAACATACAGGCTCAACCATTGACAGACATAATTAGGTGCAAATCTGGACTCTTTGTACACAGCAGAATAATGCACAATCCAAACTATAACTTAAAAAAAGAACAAGTAAATAAAATGCTATGCATTGGTTAATACAAGCAAAAGGCAATTGACTTTGCTTGAAGAGAAACAGGCACATATATATGAGTCAAAATATGCAACATCTGTCAAACTGATGTGTCAAGTGTGCTCCTGACAGAGTACATCAATGAGATTAATGCATTAAGCAGTGTTCTCATATCATTTCATCTCTATTAGAGGTGAAACACAAGCATATCAAATTTCTCTGCTGATTTTGATCTTATTGGTCATTGCTGTTACTGGTATCTGTGAGACATACCATTATGCCAATTACAATGTTACAATAATTGTTTACAATCACCGAACCAAGATGTAAGAAGAGAATGATAAACATAGGAATAATAAACTAGAAATTATTTGTAATTTCAAAACCATAAGCAATAATTTTATTTCATTAGTCTGACCTCAATGCTATGCACTGTTGTTTCTCGAATGGATGACTTTTGAGCAAGAGAAGGGTTTCTGTGCAGTTCCCCAAGGGTTGCTTTTGGAACCCTTGATTTTCATAACACAAATTTATGATCTAGATCATGATGTGCAGGTGACCATTTCTAAGTTTGCAGATGACGCAAAACTTGGAAACATCATGAACCATGAAGACAACAGTGTAAAACTTCAAAAGGCCATTAACAAGAGAAGAGATAGCTAGGAAATGAAGTGTGGAGATGTGTGAGGTAGTATATTTTGTTCGAAAGAACGTGGACAATACGCGTAATATGAGGGACATTGTTCGAAAGGGTTTGCGGAGCAGGGATTCAGGGGTGCATATGTGCGTAATTCAAATGTTTATTAGTCAGTAAATGTGGGAGGAGAGGTACAGCAAGCAATTAAGAAATCTGTATCCTAGGATTTATTAATAGAGCACACAATACAGGAGGAAGGAGGTTATGCTGAACTTGTATAAGATGTTAATTAGGCCTCAGCTGGAGAATTGTGTAGCGCTTTAGGTAGGATGTGAATACATTGCAAAAAAGGCAGAAGAATTTACAAGAGTGGCTCCAGGGATGAAAAACTTCCATCAGGAAGATAGTTTGAAGACATTGGAACTATTATCCTTGGAGAGAAGTAGGCTATGAGGAGATTTGATAGAAGCCTTCAAAATCATGAGGGGGCCAAACAGAGTAAATAGGGCAAAACTGTTCTCTTTCTTAAAGGGGCTGAGAACAAGTTCTGAAAGATATAAGGACATTTGCAAAAGATGCAAATATGTCAATGAGTAATTAGGGCCTGGAACACACTACCTGGAAGTGTAATGGAAGCAAATTCAGATGAACCATTCAAAAGGATATTACATAATAATTTAAATAGAAATAATATTCAGGGTTATGGGGAAAAAACAAGAGAAGGCCATTAAGCTATAATGCTCATTCAGAGAGCCAGTTCAGACACCAGGGCAGAATGGTTTCTTTTTGCAACATAAACAATTCCTCTGTGATTCTAAGTGATTTGAATTGCCTTTGTCTAGATACATAAAAGCACAAGGCTTTTTGATGATCCTAACATTATTGTTATTATTGACAAGCTGTTCAGAATGCCATTACTGATAATGTTCCCAGCATTTCACAGTGAAATTGCAATCAATCAGCACTTTTATTCAAATCATTTTATGACTAATTTTCATTCAATTTATCTGAAGAATTCCATTCTTATATACCTACCATTGCTAGAGTTTTAAAGATCATAAAATTGAGATTATAGTGTCTTCAGCACTGAATGTTGCTTCATTAACATCAAGCCAAGTGGTAATAAAATGAATAACAAAACAAGTTAGATGTCATCTTATAACAACACGCTTTTAGCACGATTTTGAAAAGTGCTGCTTTGGATGCATTATTGTATCCTCAACCAATAATTTCACGAAGTGTTCTCTTGGAAAGTTCATCCAGGGTTAGTCTCCAGAATATTTTCTCACATCAGCTTCCCACGCTGACCTCCAAATGTGCTTTAAATCACCTGAATCAATGTGGCAGTCCAGGTGAGAATAGCTGGGATCACATCCCAAATGTAAAACCACTTAATGCCATTTATTTTATAATTGGGTTTTGCCAGGATAACAAATGTTTGTTGACTGAGGTCAGCCAGAATCCATGGATTTGTTGAACTGGGCATTTCTGGTTAGATGAAACCAAACAGTATTTTCCTGAAGTATGTGTTCTTTCAAGTCAAACTAAACATTAGTGTAATTATCGTGGTCTCTCTTAAGTAAATGGAAGCCAGCATGTTTTAGCATTGTTTTGAAAATTGCTGCAATGACAATAATAGTAGGTTAGCAAGTTAGTACTTTCCAGATTATAAAAAGGAAGGTTTCAACCGGAATTATAATAGTACAAGAATTTCAATTTTTAAAACATTTGGCTCTGTGTGATGAAAGTAGTGGGTATAAAATCAAATCAAAGGGACTCTTTATATTTTGAAGTTAAGAATTTGCATTAGACACTACAGAAGAGATTGAAAACAGCAGGAACATTTCATCTGGAAAGAATAAGTGCAGAGGCAAGAGTAGGTGACAGCACAAATTTAGCTGAGACAATACTTCAGGGCAAATTTATCAAAAATGATCATGTCCAATTTACTTGGATTTAAGTGCTCAACTTCATGCAGCATAGTGTGAAAAAGTAATGATTACAAATTTGGTAAATATGTCTGAAAAATATAACTTTAAAAACAAATGTGAATGTTAGCGGATACAAAAAGTGACTCTAAATAGCTGCAGAATAATGTAAAAAGCAACTCAACATGCCGAAAGTGCATTCAGCTTCAGAGTCTATCATTGTTAGACAGTAGATCACTAGCTATGATCTGGTTTCAGGCAGGTAAAAGGTTCAAAAATAACAAAAAACAGAAGTTGCTGGAAAAGTTCAGCAGGTCTGGCAATATCTGTGAAGAAAATCAGAGGTCCCGACTCGAAATGTTTTTTTTTCTTCACAGATGCTACCAGATCTGCTGAGCTTTTCCAGCAACTTCTGTTTTTGTTCCAGGTTTATAGCATTCTCAGTTCTTTCAGTTTTTAAAGGGATCAAGGATGCCTGGTTAGCAGGGCTTTTTTTTAAGTATAATTAATACAACTTACTGCCTGAGTTTATCTCAAACTACAAACTATAACAAAGTTGAACTGATTCAATGAGAATTAAATGACAAGTTTCATAGTATTTTAATGAAATTCTAACAACTTCAACAATTAATCGATTTGCTTATGCAACAGAGAATTCTAGTTCCATAGGTGGTTTCAGAATGACATTACATGGTAGTTGGATTGTTTTAAGTTATCCCACATTTTTATCTTCATATGATCTGATTTGCATTTTTTTTAAATGAAGCTGAACTTTTTGAAGATGAATTCTTAATTTAGAACAAGTAGTTAAAAGACAAATCTCTTATAAAATTACATCATTTAAACAGTTGTCAGCCCATATATGTAAATGTTAATATTTCTTGGAAAACTATTTTTTCCGAACCTCAAATATGGGTTTCTACGGGAACAGTAAAAAAGGTGTTGACTTGTTCACATATTTTCAACTTACTTTTGCAATAAATAAGCTTTATCAAGAGATAACAAGGTATAGAGCTGGATGAACACAGCAGGCCAAGCAGCATCATAGGAGCAGGAAAGCTAACGTTTCGGGCCTACACCCTTCTTCAGAAAGATACTTCTTTAATCCTACTCCAGTGTTTCATAAAATATCTTTATTGTAATCTTTGTTCTGGAGCTCAGTGATAACACTTTTGCCACAAAATCAAAGAGCTGTGGATTTAGTCTACAGTCCAGGTGCTTAACAGTTCATTCCAGTATCAGGAAAATGCTATATTAACTCTGGGTCCATTCTTTGAATGAAACATGAACATAAGGTCCAATCTGCCTGTTTCACTGTCTGCATTACTTGAAGTGAATCTTGAAGATTTCCCGATATCAATATTATTCCTTTTAACAATACCATATTAAACAAATGATGAACAAAAAAAAAGGTTCCTAGAAATGCTTTGCAGGTCTGGCAGCATCTGTCAAGAAAAAAAAGAGTTAATGTTTCTGGTCCAAGAAACACCAACTCTGTTTTTTCCTTCACTGATTCTGCCAGAACTACTGAGCTTTTCCAGCAACTTTGTTTTTGTTCCTGATTTACAGCACCCACAATTCTTTCAGATAATATTAAACAAATGATCTCAGCTTTTATTCATTTATGTTTTGTGGGATCTTTTGTGACTAAATATGTTTCCTTTTCTGGTTAGCTAGCTGTTGTGACTAAAATTAATTTATTAGGAAGTACTTTGGGACATCTGCATGATGTGAAAGATGCCCTACGAATTTAAGTTCTTTCTTCAGGACGTCAATCAAAAATGAATAAATTAAGCTTGTGACCTTCAGTTCCACTTGTGAGAAAATGTACATTCCTATCATCAGTATAAATTGGCAATTAAAGCCATCAGCGATATGTATGTGGATAATAATATGCAATATCCGACAAACATTGTATTTTTCATTTGCACAATATTAATAACCTTCACGTATCAATTCTCCTTCTCTGCCACTCTGTTTGCTGTATTACATTTACAATATGGTAGTATAATAGGGAATGTTTAATGACAGCAACTGTTATTGCCCTGTCATTTATTCAAAATACTGGTCAAAACAAACAGTGTTTTGAAGGCAATTTGGAATTCCTACAAAATGAAATTATGCGCCAAATAGCACCAAAAAATGTTATAATAAGATGTTAAAAATTTATGTTTTCTCGGAATGTTTTTAGTATGCTATTGTTCAATTGGCACTCAGAACAAAATTATCTCTTCAGACTTTATAAAAGCCGAAATTCATTTCGCACATTTAACACTGTAAAACATCTCAAGGTCATTAAATAAAATGTGATATCGAGCCACTTAAGGAAGTATTATTCGGGGGATCAAAACTTGGCCAAAAAGGTGATGCTTGAAGTGGCGGGTGGATGTGATGCTTGAGTTTTTGACAGCCGCTTGTGTTTGGCCTCCAAATGGACTTGTCTTTGATGCTGGAGATGATTGACACCTTTGCCAATTCTTGTTCTGCGGATTGAACAGTCTCGAGCAAGGCATTCTGATGTGGCAGTGGGCATATTGCATTCTAACTGAGGCTTTGAAGATGTTCTTAAGGCATTTCTCTGCCCTCCTTATAACTATTTGCTGTGTTAAAGCTTGGAAAGAGCTTGCTTTTGTAAACCTCATGTCAGCATGCAGTCAAAATAGCCCACCAATGCAATGGACTGACTGTAGCCCCTGATTCAACACTGTCTTAGTTGGCTTTAGAGAGGTCATTGGTATCTGAGGGCCAATCCCGTCTGTGGGTTTGCAGGATCTTGAGAGAGAATTGTTGATGATATTTCTCTCAGGATTTTGGATTATCTATGTCTCTGATGCACAAAGGAAGTCTGGTAGCACTATTGCTACATACTATGGGCTTGATGCTAGTTTTCAGGCCTTTTGTCATCAAACACTCTGGCCCTTATATGGTCAAAGCCTGCATTGGAACACTAAAGGTAATATTGAATTTTATTGCCAATGCCTGCCTCAACGAAAGCAGGCTCCCAAGTTATGAGAATTGATCCACATTCTCCAGTGGGTCTCTGTGGATCTTGTTGTGGAGTGGGAACAGACTGGTAAAAGATCATACCCTTGAAGATCTTCAGTCTAATTCCCATTCTATCACCTACCTCCACAATGTGCTGTTGGTTTTGAGCTTGGCTTCAGATGGTGCTTGTATGTGCATGCTCAATGTACAGAAACTCAATTCGAGGCTGGACTGATTTTTGTTTAGACTGGAGGCAACATAAGTTGCACAGTTCTCTGTTCAAACTGTCGAGAAACTCCACCTCAGTGGGAAGATTCATGGATATGGGGTAATATATTTCGGTGAAGGAGAAAGATAAGAGCTTTTGTGCAATGACACAGTCTTGTTTTACCCCTGTTAGCACATATATTGGATCCGTGGTGGACCGTTGTTGATGGTCGCATCATGCATGTTGTCATATAGAAGGCAGAGGCGTTAATGTAGTCAGTCAAACTTGAGGAGGACAACCCTTGCACACTGCAGAGATAATGGGAACTGCAGATGCTGGAGAATTCAAGATAACAAAGTGTGGAGCTGGATGAACACAGCAGGCCAAGCAGCATCTCAGGAGCACAAAAGCTGACATTTCGGGCCTAGACCGTTCATCAGAGATGTTTTGCCATGATAGTCCCAGTGGCAGTCAGCTAGGGAAATCGCTCTCTTGTTACCAGAATCAGTCTCACCTGTTTGTCAATGACTGAAATGTTCTGCTTCCGTTGAACTGAAAGGTCATGAGATATTGTGATTTTCATTTTGTCTGGATTCTTAGAGGTAATGTCTTTTCGATCCAAGTCCAAGTCATTATCTCAGACAGAAAACAACAGTGGTCTCAACGCCAACATGTGAGCCCATCATTGCAACTTCTCTTCTGACTGAAACATGATCACTCACCACTACTCTAACCCAGAAGCAAAATACCAAGAATGCTGGAAATCTGAATTGGAGAACAGAGAAAGCAGAAAATTCTGAGAAAATACTCAGACTGTCTGACAGCATCTTTGGATTAAGAAATATATTGATTGATATCTCATCTTGATCAGCTTTCAACAGAAGCTTATCAAAGATGCTACGGAGCCAACTGAGTGTTTCCACCTTTTCCCATTTTGTGCTCTCCCACTACTTTCCATCTTCTTTTGCCATTTCATATCTCTGTAGCCACTGCCCTTTAATCATATGGGCATTGATTGTGATGAAAACCTTTTATGTTGCACTTTACAAATGTCCTGAAATTCCATTTCTATACTTGCGTAACCCTCTGGGACCATTAGGTCTGCCTGTCAAGATTTAATGTGGATCTGCAGGCTGCGGGCTCAGAAATTTTGGAAGGCACACGTAGCCAAAAGGTATAATTCTGCTTGAAAACTTTATCTAGCTGTGCATAACAAAAACTGCCCAGTTGTGAGATCGGTACAGAACTTGAAATTTAGTGGAAGTTTAACAAACACAAATTAATTGAAATGTGACAGGTAATTGTCTTTAAAGAATACATAATATGGAAACAGGCAGATTCTTAATAAGCATTTTGAGATGAATGTTACTTTGTTTAGTTAAATGTGAGTTTCCACGAGTTCTTTGGAGGGTTTTTCACAGTGAGGTCTAAAGACTTACCTATTCATATCTTATCAGATCCGATGCATTAATTACCACATACCCCATAGCATAGCTAACATCCAATTCCAATCCCACTCTTCCATGCACCATTTCCAAAGCAAGTCACCTTGCAGGACATATCCCAGAACTCATTGGTATTCCTTGCACCTACCCCAGCTTTAAAGGTGCTTTCGGCACCCAGACCACCACCATCAATCTGACACTTTCATCAGCTACAGCAGACAGAGAGGTCCTTATCCCCCAGATCTCGGAGTGTAGGTTACAACACCAGACCATACCAGCCTAGTCTGAGGTTTTCATGTAAGTCACTGCATTCTCACCCAGTTGAAGGAATGCACAACAATGTAGGGAGAAACTCAATGGTTTTCTCCATTCCACCAGTGCAAGGGCCACCATTTTCTCCCTGACAATTTGCATTTGCTTTATCTCTGCTACTATATCCAACTTTCACAAAGGTTCATATGCTGCCACTCTCAAATTTGCCTGCAAATTCCTCCCTCACTCACTGTCCCCTATGCCATCTACCTGCACCATAACCCTGCGTGCCCTCTGTGACTCCTACAAATTCAGTTGAGATGTCTCCCCACCTGTACCAAAATTGACAGCTGTGTCACCCACTTTGATCTCCATTAGTAGCTTCCTGCATCTCATTGTCAAAGGAAAGCAGCACTTAATAGCGTAAGATGACTCAAGACATGTGGTGAGGTGCCTAATGTTCAGGTCCTCACTCCATAAGTAAAGTTCATCCTGACTCTGATCACTCCTGGCCTCGTGTTGGAGGCTGCTGCTGCCTTACTTTGCTGGGACCTCTGACAAAGGATTTTCTCCTTGACTTGACAGAGGCCTGCTGATAATGATGACAAGCTTCCTTCCATTGCATCTGCACTAAATGGCAATGCAAGAGAAAAGTAATATGAACTTCAGCACTCTGGCTGAGAGGACAAAGCACATGAATGATGAGACAAGGCAATGTGAGGCAAGGATGCCGTTAGCATTCAGGGAGGCGGAGAGTAAATAGAGCACTATAACAGTGGGTGATGAGTCCAAAGATGCAGCTTTATCCCTCTGTGCACAGCATCCTTGCTACAGCATTACAATGTAAGTTGCTGGTGCAGCCTGAAGCACAGTATCGAAGTGAGGAAGCATCCTGTATTTAGTTTGGAGATGTGCAATGAGGGTTGTTACAAGCAGACACATATCCAATACCTATATCTGTTGACATTCTGTTTGTGGCCTGTCCTCAAGTTGTTGCCCAGTGTCTGACATGGAGGTCCTCCAGAACAAGAGCTGAAGTCGATGGGTACCTGCTCTGGGTTTTCTCAATGGTTGGATTGCTTGCTGATAGGAAGCTGAACTTTAATCACACAAGTTGGGTCATCAAAGAAGCCTATATCATGCAGTAAACCTCTTTAATTAGCAACTCACAAGAACTTTCTCCATCTCTTGCCAAAAGCCTGAAAAATGACATGAGATGCTTCTGACTTTGAAGCGATAATAAGAACTGGCGACGCCAGAGTCAGAGATAGCACAGTGTAGAGTTGGAGGGGCACAGTAGGCCAGGCAGCATCAGAGGAGCAGGAAAGTTGGTGTTTTGGTTGGGGACCCTTCTTCAGGAATGGGAAGGGGGAAAGGAACTCTGAAATAAATATGGAGAGAGGAGTGGTGGGACTAGGGAAGGTAGATGGGATGGTGATAGGTGAGTGCAGGCAGACAGTGGTGTGGATTGGTCAGTGAGGTTGGGAGGGGCAGAAGGTGGGAGGAGAGATGGACAGGTTGTGTCTGGTCAAGGAGGTGGGGGGTGAGAGGGAGGGTTAGCCATGGGATGAGGTCGGGGGTGGGGAGAGTTTGAAACTGGCAAAGCCCACTTTTAGGACACCGCGACTTTGGCCTCATCCATGACCAACACCCCCTATCATCCCACCTCCTTGACCTGACACAACCTGTCCATATTTTCTCCCACCTTCCACCCCTCCCAACCTCACTGACCAATCCCCACCACTGTCTGCCTGCACTCACCTACACCTACGTTCCCAGACCCACCCCTCCTCTCTCTATTTATTTCAGAGCCCCCTTCCCCCTCCCCCGTTTTTGAAGAAGGGTCCCGATGTGAAACATCAGCTTTCCTCCTCCTGAAATGTTGTCTGGCCTCCTGTGTTCCACCACCTCCAAACTGACATTGAAGTGGACCTCATTGGAATTCTTATCCAATTCTGTCACACATCTCACCACAATGCATGTCATTCTGAATGGGATAAAATTTTGGGCCTTGTATCATTGGATCACCAAAATACAACAGTTGCAGTGATAAGTTGTCATTTTAAGCCACATTTGAGCTTTGGTGATCGATGTTATGACAGGCAGCTCCAGCTGAATTGCCAACTCAGAAATGTGATCGAGCAATGGAGGTTGCAGCCAGAAAATTATGGCATCCACAAGCTCAGTGAATAGCAGTACAACACAGCATCAAAATATTGTTCGCTCCTTGCATCAGTTTTAAATTTCAATTTGCTATTGGAACACAAATTATTGAATTATTTGATAATATATAAAAGCTTTTAATTTGATGCAAGTATCAATTAATGTGGTAGGAGAATGAATGCGATACTCACTTCCTAAAATCTCATTGGTCTATGAAAACGATATGATTCTTCGTGTGTTATTTGTTATGTTTGCAATGATATCTCTAATTTTAATCACTACACTGTTGGACGGCTGTGGCTTCAGTTGATCATAAAATAAAAGTCCAGGACACTCCCTCCCTAAACCTCTCCAACACGTTAACCCCTCTTAACTCATATGAACAGAAGAAATAGGAGCAGGCGATTCAGAAACTTGCTGATCTCCTGACATTCGACAAGGTCATGGCTGATCTGCTCAGTGCTTCACCCCCTCTTTCTTGCCAACCCCTCACAATACTCAACTTCTTGATACTTCACCAAGTTATCCATGTTCTCGTTTTTAATGCATAACTTGCTGGCGTGGACAATTCCAAACATTCATGCCCTCTGTGGGAAGAAATTCCTTCATATCTCAGTTTTAAATCATTTTGCCCTGATTTTGTAACTCATCCTCTAGCTTGAGATTGCCCCACAAGTGGAAACATCATCTCAACATCTCCCCGTCAATCTCCCCAGAAACTTCTGTTTCAATTAGATCACTCCATGTTCTTCTAACCTTGAATATATAAAGGCTTAACTTGTTGAGTTGACTTGCTAAGTCAACTCTTCATTCCAAGAAATCAACCAAGTGAATCTTTTTTGAACTGCCTCCAGTGCCAAGATATACTTTCTTAAATATGGAAAACAAAACTGCATACTATGCTGCAGGCACAACCTCATTAACAACCCGTACAGTTGTAACAAACTTCCAGAAATAAAGGCCAAAATTCCATTTGCCTTAATTACTTTCTGCATGCTAACATTCTATATTTCATGCACAAGAGCACCTTGAACCCTATGTTCTGTGCACACATTTGGAGTCTCTCTCTCCATTTAAATAATAGACTACCTTTTTGTTGTTCCTAAAAAAGTGAATGATCTCACACTTTCCTTAATTACACTCTATCAACCAAGTTTTTTGCCTACATAACCAAGCTTCCCTATGTCCTCATCACAGCATGCCCTCCCACCTATTTTTGTATCTGTAGCAAATTTGGATATATTACACCTCCTCCGAGTCAGTAATGCAAAAAGTAAATATTCAAGGTCCTTGGACTAATCTTTGCGGTATTCTACTAGTTATGTTTCCAACTTGAAAAAGGCCTTTTAATCCTGACAGTGCCTTCTGTGCGTTAATCAAAAATCCTCAATCCATGTTAAAACATACCATGAGCTCCTGTCTACCTTATTATGACCCTTATTAAATAACTTCTCAATATCCAAAAACACTACATTCTCCTAGTCCCCTTTATCAGGTCTGCTTTTTATATGTTCAAAAAGCTCTAGAAAATTTATCCAACATAATCTTTCTTTCACAAACTGTGTTGACGCTGTTCGATAGCATTAAGCTTTCCTAAATGCGTTGTTATTTTTTTCCTGAACAGTCTCAGTATTTTCCCAAAGACTGATGTAACTCTTTTAGGATGCTCCTTAAAATGTATCTCTTTGACAAAACCTGAATATCTTATGTGCTTTAGTATTAAATTTTGCTTGATTGTAAGTCTAAGAAATGCTTTGGGATGTTGCACTATGTAAAGACTCTACGTAAATGCAATCATTTGTTGTTGGTGCAGCAACAATTAGTTGTAAAAATTAGTCCACATCTTAGACATATATTAGTTCCATTTAGTGCCAACTATCACTCACAAATCATTCCTAATGAATCTCAACTATCTTCGCAGTCCAGCCTAAAATCTTGCTCTTTTGGAAGAAGTAAACCAAATATGTCAGTTAATCCACAGAAAACTGCAGAAACATTGCCGCTAAACACAATATATTTGCTATGAGATTAATCAGTGATTAATCATTTCTTCAAGTTGAAGTGTTTTACAGAAGTTGTATAAAGCAACATTATAAAAGGCGTGTGCCATGCATGTTCTTAGTATACAAGTTTTGAATTGCAGATGCAATAAAAAGTGGACTGCACTGTTAATTATATACTGCTTGTTCTTGCTCTCTCTGGGCTTCAATTGTCTGCTGCTTTTTGCTGTCATTTAAGACATTCCCTACTATGTTGGTGTCCTGTGAAGCCAGCAGCTATCACTTAATTAATTCTTTGAACTAATGCACCATGAACTTGTGATGAGCTTCCCAGATGGAAACACAGGTGCTTTTAGCTGTGATAATGGGAACTGCAGATGCTGGAGAATCCAAGATAATAAAATGTGAGGCTGGATGAAGACAGCAGGCCCAGCAGCATCTCAGGAGCACAAAAGCTGACGTTTCGGGCCTAGACCCTTCATCCGAAGATGGAGAGAAAAGTAGATAGGTGGAGAGGAGAGTATAGGTTGGGAGGTAGGGAGGGGATAGGTCAGTCCAGGGAAGACGGACAGGTCAAGGAGGTGGGATGAGGTAGAAGATGGCGGCACAAAAGCTGACGTTTCAGGCCTAGACCCTTCATCAGAGAGGGGGATGGGGTGAGGGTTCTGGAATAAATAGGGAGAGAGGGGGAGGCGGACCGAAGTCAGAGACTTCGTGTGCTCCTGAGATGCTGCTGGGCCTGCTGTGTTCATCCAGCCTCACATTTTATTATCTTGCTTTTAGCTGCCTGTGTCCGTCACCATGTCAAATATATTGGCCACACTTGTTCAAGTCGACAATTACAGATCAATGGACCATACAGTTGAAATCATTCAGAAGCCTTAGTGCTTGATTTTCAACTCTTTTATTACAGACCATTGGACTGAAGGCTTAAGTAAAAATAAATGCTGCCGACTGTGATTCCTTTCCACTGATAAGAATAGAAGAAAAAAGGACATTTCTAATCACCTGGACTGGACTCAAACACAAAGGTTCATTTTAACCTCATCCACACAGTGAAAACTGATGTGTGATTGCAATCACTAGAGACTAAAATCACATGAATTGCAAATCGGATGGCAAAATGCACATGTTAGTGGCTTCAAATTAAAATGATGCCAAAAAACATCTGATTTCAAATAGGGTGCATCAATTTGCAGGTGCCTGTATAACAAGATGCCTCTATACCTCTATATCAACATCAGGATAACTATTGTAAAGAGAAACATGGATTGGGACATTGTGTGATCAACAAGGGTGTGATGTCAATTATTTGTGGTCAAAATGAATGGGAAGCCCTGTATAATGAATTAAAACTGTGGTAAGCATAACTGTGATGGGATCAGATAATCACTGCGGTAAAAGCAATATTGAATCATTTGATAATTTCCCAGGATTTAGCACAAAACCATTTATCCTAAAGCTACGCCCCGTGTTCTAGATTCCCAGCCAGTCAAAATAATCTAATTACCTCCACCCTATCAAGTCAGTCAGATCATTACTCATTTTTTTGAAACTCCAGTGTATATTAACCCAAGTTACTCAGGTCTCTTATCAAAGATGAATTCTCTCATCCCAGAGCCACTCAAGTAAACCTTTACTGGACTATGCTCAAGAAAGGTAGATCCTTTTTTGGAAATGGAGTCTAAACAGTACACTGAATTTCAGGGGTTATCTCACAAAAGCCATGTACAATTGTCAAAGAACCTTCCTTGTTCTTGACTCCAATTACCTTGCAATGAACACCAAAGTGTCATTTGCTTTACTAATAGATGCACCTGCTTATTGTATTCCTTATAGGAGCACACCCAAGTCTCCCTGAATACCTACATTTAAAAGCTCTAGTCTTGAAAAAAATGATCTTTTTCTCAGTTCTTACAAATAAATCTTCCACCTTCCCACAATTCCATTATCTTGCCCGCTCACTTAACCTGTCTATAACTGTATATAAGTAAAGGTAGGGAACCGAGGCTATAGAGAGGTCAAGCACAGTGTGATGCCCACTGCCAAATTAAAATTGTATTCCTCCAGCACTTTGACAACAACAGGATGCTTTCCCAACAGGAGAGAATCTACCTAGTGCGCCTTGAAGTTTAATGTCATTACCTTACTGGATCCTCCACCATCAACATCTTGGGAGCTACCACTGACCAGAAACTGAACTGGACTAGCCAGATAAATACTGTAGCCACAACAGTAGGTCAGAGACCAGCAATCCTGCCTTACAGCCTGAATCCTGGTCACCACTTGCAAGGCACAAGTCAGGAGTGTGATAGAATTCTCCCCACTTGCTTGGATGAGCGCAGCTCCAATAACACTTAAGGAATTTGACACCATCTAGGACAAAGCAGCCCAGCTTGATTAGTACCACATCCATAAACATTCACTCCCTCCACCATTAATCTGAAATAAAATCAATGAATACTGGAAACCTGAAATAAGAATGAAAGATCCTGAAAAACTCAATGGGTCTGGTAGCATCTGTAGAGAGTGAAACAGAGTGAATATTCCAAGCTTAATGATCCTTCAACAGAACTGAAAGCATCTGGGAAAAGATGGTATTGAATCTGATGGTAGTGATGGAATTGGAGAAAGAGCGAATAGAATTATAGAATCCCTATAGCTTGGTAGCAGGCCATTCAGTCCATCAAGTTCACACTGACCTCCAAGCAGCATCCCACCCAGACTCAGCCCCCACCCTATGCTGTAACCCTGCATTTCCAATGGCTAATTCATCCAGCATACACAGCCCTGGACACCAAGGGCAATTTAGCATGGCCAATTCCCCTAACCCATACATCTTTGGATTGTGGAAGGAAAATGGAGCACTTGGTGGAAACCCATGCAGGCACAGGGTGAATGTCCAAATCCACACAGACAGTCATCCAAGGGTGAAATTGAGTCCGGGTCCCTGGAGCTGTGAAGCAGCAGTGCTGACCACTGAGCTATCGTGCCACCCTAATGCATGGAGACTGTGCTGAGACAGTAAAAGGGAGAAGCAAACAAAAGATTTGCTGTTGGTAGGCCCTGAGGGACATAAAGGCTGCATGGGGTGCTAACAAGACATGTGAATGATTGAAAATGGTTGACTGTGCTGGGAGTAAGTCATACAATGCAGGGCCTGAGGGCGTGTGAGTGAGTAACTGTAGAAGCGGGTGTTCGATTTCTGAAATTGTTAAACTCAATGTTGAGCCCTGAGGGCTGCAAGATAGCTAGCCATTAGATGAAGTATTCTTTCTCCAGCTTGCATTGAGTTTCACTGAAACGCTGCAACAGGCCTGAGACAGAAACGTTGGAAAAGTATGGTGGCGTGTTGAAGTGGCAGCAAATGACCTGGAACCCCATCATCAGCATAAACACTACTTTTCCCTGGTGCTCTCAGTTCTGACAAAGGGTCATTGGACTCAAAATGCCAACTCTGTCTCTCCCCACAGATACTGCTGACCTTCCCCAGCACTTTCTGTTTTTGCTTCTCCACCACTGCTGGCCAGCAGCTTCAGTGTGTACCATCAACATGATCAGTGCAGAAATTCACCAAAGTTCCTGAGATAGTAATTTCCAAACTCACAACTACCACTAGGAGAACAAGTGCAGCAGAAACATTGGCATACCACCACCTGCAAGTTCCTCTGTAAACTACTCACCATCTTAACTGGGAAATATGTCACTGTTCCTTCAGTATCAGCATGTCAAAATCCTGGAAGTCCCTTCCCAATAATATTGTGGATCCAGTTGCAATACACGTACTGTGATGGTTCAAAGAGATTGCTCAGCAACCATTTCTCAAGACAAAATAAGATAAGGCAATAAATACTGACCCAGCCAACAGAACAATTTTAAGTTCTGAGGAAGGGCCACTTGACCCGAAATATTAACTCTGAGTTCTCTCTACAGATGCTGCCAAATCTTGTGTGCTTTTACAGCAATTTCTGTTTTTGTTGCAGTTATAAGTCACTTGCTTTAATGGCACAGTCCATACTAGAGAAGAGCTGAAAAATTTAGAACTCAAAACAATAAACCCAGGCGACAATTCCCAAAAAGAAACAATGTTCCATTGATTTGGCCACTTTTGGAATACTGCATTCAATTCTGGTCTCTTTGTTATAGGAAGGATGTTGTTAAATTTGAAAGGGTTCAGACAAGGCTTGCAAGGATGTTATTAGGGTTAGAGGGTTTGAATTAGAGGGAAAGGCCGAATAGGTTGGCATTATTTTCCCTGGAGCATTGGAGACTGAGAGGTAACCTTGTACAGGTTGATAAAATCATGAGGGAATGGATAGGATGAACAGTCAATGTCTTTTTCCTAGGGTAGGGAAGTCCAAAACTAGAGGGCGAGAGGGGCAAGGTTTAAAAATCTACCTGAGTGGCAACTTTTTCATGCAGAGGGTAGTGTGTGCATGGAATGAACTGCCAGAGGAAGAGGAGGAGGCTGGTACAATTACAACACTTAAAAGCTGTCTGTCAGGGTATATGAATAGGAGTTGGGGCGGTTTTGGCCAAATGCTGGCAAATGAGACTCAATTAATTTAGGATATCTGGTTGGCATGGAAGAGTTGGACCAAAGGGTCTGTTTCACTGCTGTACAGCTCTATAACTCTGTGAATGGTAAACACATTTCAGAATGTTTTGTTAGGAACTTGCTGGAGAATTAGTAACAGCAAAACAGACACAGGATGCATTGTGAGGTGGTGGTCTGTGAGAATTGTGCTGGTTGGAGCTAAGCACTGAGCAAAAAGGTATCAGAGTAAAATTTTAAATCCCTGACGTGCAAGGGGAGCTTTAAAATGGTACAATCATCCTAGCTAGGAAAGTGAGAAGTTGAAAAAAAAGATTGCTTGCACCTCATATCAGTGCCATAAATAGCGGACACCATGAAGCACAGCTGAAGAGATGGAAGTGAAGGACTACAAAGGAATTCTAATCCAAGGTTGCAGATCCAGGAACAATGCAAGTAAAATAATGATGTTGAGGCAGATTAAAAAGCTTAGCAGACTTCATCTAACAGGTGTAGAATATTTGGCAGACTTTATTCAGGTTACAGAATATGCAGGCAATCCTTCACAAGAGCCATGATTAAGACAGAAAACCATTTTTTCAAGGATAAATGGGAATTATTCATTAAACATTAGTCTAAAGTGGATGTTCTTCAGTAAAGCCGTGAGAAGCAGGATTCATACAGGAAAGGAGGAATTCCTCCATGTTAGCCACAAAATATGAGAATCTCCTCCTGTTTGGCAGCATATGGTACCTTTGAAACAGAAGCGTTATAATGCAAACATTAGACAGTAAGCAACTTAAGGAGATATTAGGGTAGATGGTTAAAATTGGCTGAAAGATGTTATTTATAAGGATCACCTGAAAAGGAAGAAAGAGAGATTAAAGGCTGGAATTTCTTGTGCACTTCAGATTTGAATCAAATGAGGGTGATGAGTTCACATTTGCCAACAGCAGGACTGGCTCAGCAATCCTCCAGGAAGCAGTAGCATAATTGGCTGATTCCACAGTTGCCATTCTAGTAAGGGCAATGTTTGCTGTGTTGCAAATTCAACCAGGAGGTCAGTAACTCTGGGTTCTCAGCATCTCCACCAGGAGAGCTAAACACTGTTGAGGCAGGTCAGAGTTAGTAAGGGCCCTTGTTAGTCTGAATCTCACTGAAAAAAATTAACTAAGACAGAGACTGACAGATCCACCAATGAAGCTCCAGTACTGACTACAACCTGAACTATGCTGCTGGCTTTCACCTTTATGGGGCCCTCTTTGGGGGAGTGGAAGCTTCGGATTCATTGCTCTTCTTGCCTGCCACAGTAGACTGCATCCACGGAACTGGTATGTTCTGTATGCTCAAATAAATGCGGATGCTGAAAATTTTGAAATAATAAAAACAAAACTCAGAGAAAGTCAGTGGAGACAGAAGCAAAGTTAATTTTTTGAGTCAATGTGACTCTTTAGAACTCTCAGTTCACACCTTTACCCCATTTTTGTCAAACAAGATTGCACTCATGAGTATAATTCCAGTGGACGGGAATGTCAATTACAATTTGTGATATACTAATGAATGGAAAAGAGATTGGGAAAGCTAACCCTCTTGGAAGGTTTGGAAAACTCAGTCGCAGAATTTGTACCCAACGTTGGGAAACTGTATTTTGGCCTCTGCCCAGTTGAGCTCCCCTACCCAACTACCTTTCAATAAACTCCAGAAGGGTCAGCAATAATTTTTCCATTCTGGGCACTGACATTTTAACTAAACTTCCTTGACTCAGATCAGAACTAATGAAAAAAATATTTCATAGTTGTCTTTATAATCTTTGTTCTCTTTTCTGATGAGTGAAATGAATAATACATAATTAATGCATTCTTCAAGAAAATCCTCAGCTTTATTCTTTGCACATGATAAATTATAAGGGTTCATTTGTTACTTTGTGTAAGTGGCTAAAATGACTAGGTTCATGGGGCTTTTATTTCATTTACAAAGTCAGTTCCCTCCTTGTGCCTGAACCAGTTCCTTATCAACCATTCTAAAAATAAAATGGTCCGACATTAATTACTGTTTATGAATTTGAATTTAAGTTTCTGTACCTTGTCTCTTGTGAACAGCCAGCAGTAATTCTCCCAACCCTACAAAATATTTAACTCAATCATCAGAAACAGCTGCACAGCTGACCAGCACATAAACGGTAATGTTATTGCAGAATAGTTTACTATTGAATGGAAAATGCAATTTATATTTGATTATAGCTCCCCTAAAAGACTTCAAATAACATAATCCATCCTCAAGCAGACAAGTATTATTCCTTTCTCCTTATATTATGCTCACTGATTAATGTGTATTTCTAAGCTTTTATTTATCTCATCTCTGCTTCCTCATGCTTCTTCTCTGCTTTTCACTTTGAAAGCGAAAATAAAAGAAAAGAGGTTAGAAACCTCTTCAGGAACTTAAATTAATGTGAGCAACTTCCTTGACATGATTTCTTTTTGTATTCCTTTTCATTTTCGCTGGTACTTTTCAGAAAAGTTCAGAATTACATTTCAGCGATAATGAAACAAAACTACTCACTGATGCTCAGTTTGGGTTCCAACAAGGACACTCAGCTCCTCAGAACATTAAAGTCTTGATCCAAATATAGACAAAAGACCTGAAACCCAGGATGTCAGATGAGCATGGTTGCCCTTGACATCAATGCAAGATTTAACTGAATGTGACTCAAAGGAAACATTGCAAAATAGAATCAATCAGAATCAGGAGGAGAACTCCCTGCTGTTTAGAGTCATACCAAGCACAATGGAAGATGGTTGTAGTTGTTGGCTGTCAATTTTCTCGGTCTCAGGGCATTACTAAAGGAGGTACTAAGGAAAGCGTCCAATGCTAAAATATTTTCAGCTGTTTCATCAATCATCTCCTCTCCATCATAGGGTCAGAATTTGGGATGTTTGCAAATGATTGCACAAAGTTCAGCTCCATTTGCTACTGCTCAGACACTGAAGCAGTCCATATCCAATTCCAGCAAGAGATGGTAGACATCCAGGCTTTAACTATTAAGTGGTAAGTCATATTTACAGGGCACAAGTGGCAGGCAAAATACATCTCCACTTAAAGAGGAGTCACATTTGCTGGCATTACCATTTTTGTGCCACCCACTGTGGACATCATTGATCGGAAACTTAAGTAGACCAACCACATACGTACTATAACTACAAGAGCAGGTTAGTGACTAGGAATTCTGAGCCAGATAACTCTTCTCCTGACTCCGCAGAGCCTGTTTTCCACCTTCAAGCAATAAGGTAGGAGTGTGCTAGAACACTCTCTACTTGCCTGAATGATTATGGTTCCAAAAACATTCAAGACATTTGACAACATCCAGGGCAAAGCAACCCAGTTGATTAGTATCACATCCATCCCTTGACCACAACATATAGTAGCCATAGCATTACCATCTCCGAGTTACACTGTAACAACTCATCAAGGCTCATGTGACAGCACCTTCTAAATCTGAAAACCGCACCAGTTAAAAGAAAGAACGACAATAGCAAATGAATGGAAACACCACCACCAGCAAGTTCACTTCCAAATCACACACCATCTTTATTTGAATATACATCACTTCACAGTCACCAAGTCAAAATACTGCAGTTCCATTCCTCACCATCTGTGAGTTTACCTACAACATGGACTGCAGCTGCTCACTAAGGTGGTTCACTGCTGGCTCACTGCCATCTTCTCAAGAGCAACTGATAATGTGGAATGATTGCTGTTTCCACAACCTGTGAACGTGTTTTTTAAAAATTTTTTTTAAACTTTATATTGAAGTAGATCATTCCAAGTCTATGATAAAATTAGTTTTTAAAACTTTTGGTAAAGTTGGAGTTCTGTGAAACTGTTCTGCTCCTAGTTCCTGCAAGAGTGAGGACGATTTGCAGTGAGAGATTCTGCTTTTTTTTTAACCAGTTGTTGAACATTGCTCAGCCTCTTTCTTACAACGACAAAATTAATATCTACTCTCGGGGTTCCCCACCTGGTTAGAGAGGGCAAATGGAATGGCACATCTATTCTGTCAGAAAAAGGATTTGTAATTAAAGGGACCAAACCATGTGTTACAAGTACACAACTTGCAGATGTTTGAGACAGTGGCAATCAGACAAGTAGAAATGGGGCATAGGAATGCTATTCCCTGCATCTCACTCTTCCCTGGACCTCCTGTTGCAGATTCCGAGGGATAACTGCGGAGTGAGCTTTCCACGAGAATAGGAAGAAGAAGACAATCTCTCTAACCAAACAGACATGAATGAAAGAGACTGAGAAATTCAGCAAGAGGCATGTACTTGTGTCCAACCTGGAGATAGCATATCAAGAATGTTCTCAAAGTTAATGACAGGTGAATGGCCTAACAGTTTGGGGAGCCAACAGCCACACTTTGACTTTCCAAGCATTGACCTGCTCAGTAAGACCAAAAGGCAGAGCAGAAGTAAGCCATTTAGCCCATTAAGTCTGCTCTAACATTCAATTGTCTGATCTGATAATTCTCAACATCATTTTTCCCCCTTTATTCCCACAGCTGTCAGGCTCATTAATGATTAGAAATCTGTCTATCTCAGGCTTGTAAATATTTAATAACTCAGCCTCTGAGAAAAGAAATTTCTCAATATCTCAGGCTTAAATGGGTGACCTCTATTTCTGAGATCATGCCTTTTGGCCCTATATTCTACCACAAGGGAAGAAAAAGAAATCTCTCAGCGTTTACTCTACAAGTAAAGCAATCTTCAGCCAGAAGTGCCAATTGGATGGTCCATTTGGCCTCCTCCAGTGGTCACCAGCATTACAGATACCAGTCTTCAGCCAACTTGATTCACTCCACATGATATCAAGAAATGGTTGGAAGAACTGGATACTGCAAAGGCTATGGGCTTGGACAACATTTTGGCAACAGCACTGACGACTTGTGTTCCAGAGCTTGTTGTTCCGCTAGCCAAGCGGTTTGAATACAGTACAGTTACAACACTGACATTTACCTGACAATGTGGAAAATTGCCTAAGTATGTCCTGTACATAGAAAACAGGAAAAATCCACCCCGGCCAATCACTGCCCCATCAGTCTACTGTCAATCATCAGTAAAGTGATGGAAGGTGCCATCAACAGTGCTATCAAGCAACACGTGCTCAATAGCCTGCTCAGTCACGCCCAGTTTGAGTTCCAAAAAAGTCATTCAGCTCCTGGCCTAATTACAGCCTTGGTTGAAACATGGACAAAAGAGCTGAATTCCAGACCATAATAAAGTGTGAGGCTGGATGAACACAGCAGGCCAAGCAGCATCTCAGGAGCACAAAAGCTGACATTTCGGGCCTCTCTGATGAAGGGTCTAGGCCCGAAACATCAGCTTTTGTGCTCCTGAGATGCTGCTTGGCCTGCTGTGTTCATCCAGCTTCACACTTTATTATCTTGGATTCTCCAGCATCTGCAGTTCCCATTATCTCTGAATTCCAGAGCATATCAGCGCTCGGCATTAAATATTTGGAAAATGTTGTCTGAGGATCTTTGGTGAATTTCTGCAGTGCATCTTGTAGATAGTACACGCTGCTGCTACTGAGTGTCGGTAGTGGAGGGAGTGGATGCTTGCAGATGTAGTGCCAATCAAGTGAGCTGCTTTGTTCTGGATGGTGTCAACCTTCTTGAGTGTTGTTGGGGCTTCAGTCATCCAGGCACATGGGAGTATTCCATCACACTCCTGACTTGTCCTGTAGATGATGAGCAGGCTTTGAGGAGTCAGCTGGTGAGTTACTCACTGTAATATTCCTAGCTTCCGTCCTGCTCTTGTAGTTACTGTGTTTATGTGGTGAATCCAGATGAGTTTCTGATCAATGATAATCCCTGGGATGTTGATAGTAAGGGATTCAGTGAATCAGTAAGGGATACAATGCGTTGTGCTACAACTTTCTGCACATTTCATCATTTAAGCAATATTCAGATTCCCTATTATTCCTGCCAAAGTGCATAACCTCACATATTCCCACATTCTATTCTATCTGTTATGTTTATGCACACTTGCTTATCTTCTCTATGTCCCTCTGTAGACTCTTTGTGTCATATTACCCCTTGGTTTCCTGTCTACCTTTTGTCATCTGCAAAGTTGGCTATAATATATTCACGGCTGTATTCCAAGCCTTTATTGTGCATTGCAAATAATTCTGACCCCAGAATTGATCCATGTGGCACTCCGCTGGTTAGGTGTAGTCATCCTAAAAAAAGTCCTTGAAAATTTCTTAACCCTTGTATTTTGTCTGCACTGTCTCTCTTGTACCAGTTAGACAATCCTATATCTCAGCTAGTATGCTACTCCATCATCATAGGCTCTTATCTTATTAACTAGACTAATGTGTGTTACCTTAACAAATGCCTTTTGGAAATCAAAATATATTGCATTCACTGCTTCTATTTATCTATCCTGCTTGTAAACAATTTAAAGAATTCTAATAAATTTGGCAGTCATGATTTCCCCTTTAAGAAACAATGTTGACTTTGATTGATGATATTATGTTTAACTGAATGCTCTGCCATTACCTCCTTTATAATAGACTCTCACATTTTCCCAACAACAGAAACTTAGCTAACTGGCCCGTAGTTACCTTTATTTTTGGCTTGTTCTCTTTTTGAATAAAACATTTTTACAGAATCTAAGGATTCTTAGAAGATTACTACCAGTGTAGTCACTATCTCTGTAGCTACCTCCTCTAAAATTCTTAAATGCATCCCATCTGGTCCAGGGGATGCATCATCTTTTAGCCCTTGCGCCCCCTCATCCATTAGTTTCCCTCAGGTTTTTTCAACAGTAACAGTTATTATATTTACCTCCTCCTGCCTCCCACTCCCCACATTTTGTGCCCTATTTGTTTAGTAATTTACAATGTTATTCATATCTTCTACTGTGAAGACTGATACAAAGTAGTTATTCATCTCCTAGTTCCCCATTATTAATTCTCTAGCCTCATTCTCTAATTAGCCAATATTCACTTCGGTGTCTCTCTTCCTCTCTTATATATTTAAAGAAGCTCTAGTTGATTGTCTCAAAATTGCTTACAAGTTTACCTTCAAAATTTCTGTTTTTCTATTTCTGGTCAGCTTTTTGTTGGTTTTTAAAATTTTCCTGATGCTTTAGTTTACAACAAATCTTTGTCACGTTGTTTGTTTTTCTTTGAATTTGATGCAATTCTCAACTTCCCCGGTCTATCATCTTCCTAGAATTTTTCTTCCTCTTCTGCAATATCTGCGTGAGATATGAACTATTTGATTCGATGTCTGCCATTGTACTCCTCAAATGGTGAAGGTTGACAGCAGGAAAGTCTAGCTGAAGGTTTGAGTTGTCCTGCAAAACTGAAGTGCCTTTCAAGAAGTAACTCCAGTGGTCAACCAGTAAATACACACACTGAAGGGAAAATGTGCTTTGAATTGCAACTTCTCACCTGATCACAGCTGGAGACTTTCAGGTTAACTGGTCCAAGGCTTTCCAACCTTATCACTTTCACTGAGGCTGCTTCACTTACCATGGTACTCTTGAAGAAGTTGATGGAGTTCAGGAAGTTTCTGCCTTAACTGGGACGATTGGAATCCAGAGTTAGAGAATATTTTTAATTGCTTTATTTACTTTTGCTTCAGACCCATTGGAATTTTCCACTAAACTTGGAACCTGCACTTTTCAAACCTGGGATGATGTCAGGATCAAGAATAGTGCAATATCTGTTGCCTTAATGCACCTAATGAATTCAGTTGGTTTGCTATCCCATAATTTACATATTACAACATCCTTGTCTGTTCACCCTGAGTGTGAAAGGAAAGTTTGAACTAAAATTTAAACTTTCCTGATTTCAGTGGCTATTTGATTGACCTGCCATCTGTAATATATGACACTAATTGTTAGGCTACATCATCGCTGAAGTCAGATTATGTTAGAATACATGGAAGTGAAATGTGAGTGACAAAGCTTCCAGTGAAGTGTTGCTGAAAATGCATAAGTAGGTAATAAATGTTCATCCATTTTGGACTCGTATGGTGTCCAGCTCTTGTTTTTAGAAAGCTTTCAGAACCTGTTTGGTGATATTCTTCATTAGTCAGTCCATTGAATTGTAGTCAGCTTCAGTAGGTGGTCAAAGTAATAAAGTAAAAAAATAGAGGAGCTACTTTCAGGATCTGAGGGAATCCTAATTTTAAAAGAAGTACTTTTGAAGTGTAGTCACTTCTTTAATTGAGGAAACACGAGGACCAAAATGATCACAACCAGGTCTCCCTTCATTCACTAATGCATGAGTGTTCTGCTCAAAATCTGATTCCATGCTCATTATCTGTTGATAATTCATCCTAAGCAGTTTTCTTGAATGTTTTTCCAGTAATAGTTTGTTATCATCTTCCATTTCAGAGACACTGTGAGGAGGCAGATGTCAAGTGTATCTCAACCAGAATAGATTTCAAACCTGTGCTGTTGGTGATCTTCATATCACAGATGAACTTTTTCATGGATTGCATTTAATGTCTGCTACATTGAAAGTGAAAACATTATAGCCGAAGAAGTCACATGACCACCAGCAAGCCAGCCCGTACATGATATGCAAATGCCTTTCTCCAAATAAACCCCATTTCATTAGAAATAAGCTACCATTTGCAGCTACAGGTTCTCCACTTATTAAAGTGACTGTTAATACTAGTCAGCTTCACTTTTATTGGCTTTGCTTTGATGCCAATTCTAAATGATATCTCTGCAAACAAAATGGCATAAATTGCAGATCATTTGAAGCAGAGAGAATTGAGTTGAAAAAGTTTCTTTGAAATGGGTTATCATCAGAATTCACTGTCAGTTTGTTTCTCCCAACCAAGTATTGATTAAAATGCTCACAAGTTGAACAATGGCTGGGCATCTTTGACCAAAGTGTCATTAATTTGTATTAACACCCTGGATGCTATTGTAAATGGTTGTCCTTGCTATATAAGCATTGTCCCAAGACGTATTGTCATCAGTGGTAGTCTGATTCGAGCGAAAACTGCTACTTGTCCTGTGTCCAATACATCAATAGTAAGCTTGTGCAGAAAATCATGTCTGATGAAAAATTTGACAAGAGCCTTGTCGTGGCATGGTAGCTTAATGGTTAGCACTGCCGCCTCACAGCTCCAGGAACCTGGGTTTGATTCCAGTCTTGGGCGACTGGCTGTGTGGAGTTTGCACATTCTCCCCGTGTCTCCATGGATTTCCTTCGGGTGCTCCGGATTCCTCACAGAGTCCAAAGATGTGCAGGCTAGTTGGATTGGCCATGCTACACTGCACATAATATTCAGAGATATGTAGATGAGGTGGGTTATAGGAGAATGGGTCTGAATGGGACTCTCTGAGCGTTGGTGTGAATTTGTTGGGCCAAAGGGCCTTTTTCAACACTGTAGGGATTCTATGAACCTCATTTGATCGCTCACTCATCCAGCAAATGCTTTCACACCCATTGGGCACTGCATCACGATTACAACACTCACCTTGCCAGGATCCAGGAAAAATCCTTTTGCTGACAGCAATTGTCAATTTTCAATTGTATCTTTTACTTGTTCATATGGCAATCTCTGTCCAACAGTTGCAGTACATTCTGATCACACTCAATGATCTCTTCTTCAATCACATATCAACACTCACAGATTAGCAGATTACCAGCAAAAGCTTCCATTCTGGGAAGATCACCAGCCATCTTGTACTGTCACTGTTAATAAACTAATCGAGCAGTGGAAATGCCAAATGGCCTGCGCAAAAATTTGTATTTCCCAAATGATATCCAGATTGTACTTATCGAACTTTGTTTTCATATGTGTACATGCCATATGGGCATTGCTGAATAAGCCAGATTTATTGCTTATCTTTATTTGCCCTTTAGAAGGGAATGATAACATACCTTTTTGATCTGCTACAGTCCTTGGTATGTAGGGAGATCCACATTGCTATAGGAAAGCAGTTCCAGGGTTTTGATTCAGCAACAGTGAAGGTCTGGTAATATAATTCCAAATCATATAGTGTGTGCCTCAGGGAGGCAATTTCTTGTGGCGTTGTGCCCATTTAACTGCTGCCCTTGAGTTTAGAGATAGTAGAGGCTGAGAGTTTGGAAGGTCAGAGGAACTTTGGAACTTGTAGTTTAACTTGTGATCGTGAATGTTACAAACATCCACCAGCGTGCATCAGTAGTGAGGCAAGTAAATATGGAAGGTAGTGCTTTAGCCTAGACGATCTTCTTAAGTCTTAAGTCTTACTGAAGCTGCATCAATTCAGGTAGAGTATTCCATCACATTCCTGCCTTCTAGATGGTTGATAGGCCTTCGGGAGTCAGGAAATGAGTTGCCTGCTATAGAATTCTCAGCCTGTCACTTATTCTTGTCACCACAACATTTGTATGAATGGTTCAGTTCTGTTTCTGATCAAACATGTTGATAGTGGAGAATTCAGCAGTGGCGGTGCCATTGAATGTCACAGGTCAATCATTAGATTCTCTCTTCCTGGAGATAAATAGTATTTGGTACTTTAATTGTGTGAATGCTATTTGCTACCTTTTATTACAAGCCTGGATCTAGTTCATTTCTTGCTGCATTTGAACATGATCTGCTTCAGTTCCTGAGGGCAGCTGGAAGTCTCCTCAGTAGATGCTGCCTTGGTCTTGATGTCTCATCCACTTTGTGCTGATACTTACCAAGGAGACACCAAGACATGCAGAAACATCTTTGTAGCAGTCCAGCATCTGTTCCACAGTCAAAGGCTCAGTGGTGTGCAAGCACTGCCAATCTCTTCTGGAATGCGAGTGTTACCATTTCACATTTGGACTTGCTTCAGCTGAGATGAGTGTTTTTTTTCTTAACATTTACAATCTTATAATGGCCAACACTTTCCATTATTATAAAAATCTGATTCACTAAAATCCTTACAGAAAGGAAATCTCATCATCTACTGGTTTAGCCAACACATGACTCCAGGCCACAGAAGTATGGTTGACTTTTAACTGTCTTCTGGACATTTAGGGATGGGTGACGAATGCTGTCCCAGTCAGGGGCACCCTCAGCCCATGTATAAATGATAAAAGAAAACTGTGTGGAATGCCATGTTTTCATTCTTCCCATTGCATTTGGCTAGCAGCTTCAACTTTATTTTTTGTGGTCTTCATTTTGAGTCCAACATCTCAAACCAATTTCTGCTGGTCTCAAAAGCTCAAGATGCTGCACAGAGTCTGTCCCTGCTGCTCAGAAGGGAAGGGGGAAGAGGAGCAGAGCAGTAGTCATTGGGGATTCCATAGTTAGGGGGACAGATAGGAAGTTCTGTGGGGACGAGAGAGATTCACGGTTGGTGTGTTGCCTCCCAGGTGCCAGGGTGCGTGATGTCTCTGATCGTGTTTTTGGGTTCCTTAAGGGGGAGGGCGAGCAGCCCCAAGTCGTGGTCCACATTGGCACCAACGACATAGGTAGGATGAGAGATGGGGATTTAAGCAGAAATTCAGGGAGCTAGGATGGAAGCTGAGAGCTAGGACGAACAGAGTTGTTGTCTCTGGTTTGTTGCCCGTGCCACGTGCTAGTGAGGTGAAGAATAGGGAGAGAGTGGAGTTGAACACGTGGCTACAGGGATGGTGCAGGAGGGAGGGTTTTGAATTCTTGGATAATTGGGGCTCTTTCTGGGGTAGATGGGACCTCTACAAGCAAGTTGGTCTTCGCCTGAACCAGAGGGGTACCGATATCCTGGCGGGGGAAATTTGCTAAGGCTATTCGGGTGGGTTTAAACTAATTCAGCAGGGGGATGGGAACCAAAATTGTAGTTCGACTATAGAAAAGGTTGAGAGTAGGGTGGTCTGAAATAACGTTTCAGGGACGCAAGATGGCACTGGCAAGCAAGAAATTGGTTTGAAGTGTGTCTACTTCAATGCCAGGAGCGTCTGGAATAAGGTGGGTGAACTTGCAGCATGGGTTAGTACCTGGGAGTTCGATGTTGTGGCCATTTCGGAGACATGGATAGAGCAGGGACAGGAATGGTTGGTGCAGGTTCCAGGATTTAGATATTTCAGTAAGAACAGAGAAGATGATAAAAGGCGGGGTGGTCTGGCATTGTTGGTCAAGGACAGTATTACAGTTGCAGAAAGGATGTTTGGGGACTCATCAACTGAGGTAGTATGGGCTGAGGCTAGAAACAGGAAAGGAGAGGTCACCCTGTTAGGAGTTTTCTATAGGCCTCCGAATAGTTCCAGAGATATAGAGGAAAGGATAGCAAAGACGATTCTCGATAGGAGTGAGAGAGACAGGGTAGTTGTCATGGGGGACTTCAACTTTCCAAATATTGACTGGGAACACTATAGTTTGAGTACTATAGATGGGTCAGTTTTTGCCCAGTGTGTGCAGGAGGGCTTCCTGACACAGTATGTAGATAGGCCAACAAGGGGCAAAGCCACATTAGATTTGGCACTGGGTAATGATCCTGGCCAGGTGTTAGATTTGGAAGTAAGTGAGCACTTTGGTGATAGTGATCACAATTCTGATATGTTTACTTAGTGATGGAAAGGGAGAGTTATAGCTGGGGGAAAGGCAATTACGATGAGATTAGGCAAGATTTAGGGAGCATAGGATGGGGATGGAAACTGCAGGGGGTGGGCACATTAGAAATGTGGAGCTTATTCAAGGAAAAGCTCCTGTGTGTCCTAGATAAGTATGTACCTGTCAGGCAGGGAGGAAGCTGTAGAGCGCGGGTGCCGTGGTTTATGAAGGAGGTGGAATCTCTGGTCAAGAAGAAGAAGAAGGCTTATGTTAGGATGAGATGTGAAGGCTCAATTAGGGCGCTTGAGGGCTACGAGGTAGCCAGGAAAGACCTAAAGAGAGAGCTCAGAAGAGCCAGGAGGAGACATGAGAAGTTGTTGGTGGATAGGATCAGGGTAAACCCTAAGGCTTTCTATAGGTATTTAAGGAATAAAAGAACGACGAAAGTAAGATGAGGGCCAATCAAGGATAGTAGTGGTAAGTTGTGTGTGGAGTCAGAGGAGATAGGGGAAGCACTAAAAGAATACTTTTCAACAATATTCACTCTAGAAAATGACAATGTTGTCGAGGAGAATACTGAGATACAGGCTACTAGACTAGGTGGGATTGAGGTTCACAAGGAAGATATATTAGAAATCCTACAGAGGGTGAAGATAGATAAGTCCCCTGGGCTGGATGGGATTTATCCTAGAATCCTCGGGGAAGCCAGGGAGGAGATTGCCGAGCCTTTGGCATTGATCTTTAACTCGTCACTGTCAACAGGAATAGTGGCAGATGACTGGAGGATAGCAAATATGGTTCCCCTGTTCAAGAAGGGGAGTAGAGACAACCCTGGTAATTATAGACCAGTGAGTCTTACCTCAGTTGTTGGTAAAGTGTTGGTAAAGGTTATAAGGGATAGGATTTATAATCATCTGGAAAAGAATAAATTGATTAGGGCTAGTCAGCATGGTTTTGTGAAGGGTAGGTCATGCCTCACAAACCTTATTGAGTTCTTTGAGAAGGTGACCAAACAGGTAGATGAGAATAAACTGGTTGATGTGGTGTATATGGATTTCAGCAAGGCGTTCGATAAGGTTCCCCACAGTAGGCTATTGTACAAAATGCGGAGGAATGGAGTTGTGGGAGATATAGCAGTTTGGATTGGAAATTGGCTTGCTGAAAGAAGGCAGAGGGTGGTAGTTGATGGGAAATGTTCATCCTGGAGACCAGTTACTAGTGGTGTACCGCAAGGGTCGGTGTTGGGTCCACTGCTGTTTGTCATTTTTATAAATGACCTGGATGAGGGCGTAGAAGGATGGGTTAGTAAATTTGCAGACGACACTAAGGTCAGTGGAGTTGTGGATAGTGACGAAGGATGCTGTAGGTTACAGAGAGACATAGATAAGCTGCAGAGCTGGGCTGAGAGGTGGAAAATGGAGTTTAATGCAGACAAGTGTGAGGTGATGCACTTTGGTAGGAGTAACCAGAAGGCAAAGTACTGGGCTAATGGTAAGATTCTTAGTCGTGTAGATGAGCAGAGAGATCTCGGTGTTCATGTACACAGATCATTGAAAGTTGCCACCCAGGTTGACAGGGCTGTTAAGAAGGCATACAGTGTTTTAGCTTTTATTAATAGAGGGATCGGGATCCAGAACCAAGATGTTATGCTGCAGCTGTACAAAACTCTGGTGCAGCCGCACTTGGAGTATTGCGTACAGTTCTGGTCACCACATTATAAGAAGATGTGGAAGCTTTGGAAAGGGTGCAGAGGAGATTTACTAGGATGTTGCCTGGTATGGAGGGAAGGTCTTACGAGGAAAGGCTGAGGGACTTGAGGCTGTTTTCATTAGAGAGAAGAAGGTTGGGAGGTGACTTAATTGAAACATATAAAATAATCAGAGGGTTAGATAGGGTGGATAGGGAGAGCCTTTTTCCTGGGATGGTGACGGCGAGCACGAGGAGGCATAGCTTTAAATTGAGGGGTGAAAGATATAGGACAGATGTCAGAGGTAGTTTCTTTACTCAGAGAGTAGTAAGGGAATGGAACGCTTTGCCTGCAATGTTTGTAGATTCGCCGACTTTAGGTACATTTAAGTCGTCATTGAATGAGCATATGGACGTTCGTGGAATAGCGTAGGTTAGATGAGCTTCAGATCGGTATGACAGGTCAGCACAACATCAAGGGCCGAAGGGCCTGTACTGTGCTGTAATGTTCTATGTTCGATAACATCACCGTTTATCACATATTTCACATTCATTTCATGCTGTTGTTTTGCAGTCATCATACTTACCTTTACAATCAATTTATCAGCTATAGACCTGACCGTGCAACCTGCTGTCTGGTGCTAAGTAACTCATCAGAATCATTGGCTGACATTCCAAACGAGATCCTTATAATTCTCCTTACTATTCTGTGAATATTTCTCCATTTTTTTCTGATATGTTATTATTATGCAGCCTTGACTATTGCTCAATATAATGCAAACTCTCATCTGCTACCCCATTAATATAGTCTATCTGATGGCTGAATATCGCAAAGCTTTTAAGCATGTCATTAGTTTTTTTGGGAACTAGTTTCCCCTCTTTCAGTCGCTGTGCTCTCACAGCAGGGCTTGCATGCCTAAAAAATCCTATGTCTGATAAGATCACCTCTCAGCTGCTAAAGCTCACAGGATTTAACTAGACATGTCAGTGCAAACTCATGCTCATTAGGTATTTCCCCCACTTGAGTTCTAATGTTGAACATGTACTGTTCATAAGCAATATTAATAGGTGATTCTAGGTACATCTTCAAACCTTTCAAAATTCTTACTATTTGGGATCTTTGCTCCTCAAATAGATGCAAATTGCAAGACAGCTGGTCACACTTTTCCGAAGCACTGGCAAAGGGGTTGGAACTTTTACTTAGACAACAAGGTGTAGAGCTGGATGATCACAGCCGGCCAAGCAGCATCATAGAAGCAGAAAAGCTGACGTTTTGGCCCTAGACCCTTCTTCAGAAAAGAAGAAGGGTCTAGGCCCGAAACGTCTGCTTTCCTGCTCCTATGATGCTGCTTGACCTGCTGTGTTCATCCAGCCCCACACCTTGTTATCTCAGATTCTCCTGCATCTACAGTTCCTACTATCTCTGGGACTTTTACTTGTTCAGTCTTTTCATTTAATTCTGAAGCTCTTTCATAGCTTTGTTACTGAAAATGGGAGCAGGGGAAAGATCAATTCTGCCTGAAAGATCCTTTCATTCCAAAGCAACATGGAATGGGAACACGTATAGCTACTCTGATTCATCTAGCACTTTAAAGTTGCAGACCATGGTTTAAACTCTTCCTCGTTGCATTTTTGTTTTACAGTGACTGACTGCCTTACAAATTTTGCAAATTCACTCAATTCCAGCTCCCCAGCTTCAACACCATGTTTTATGTAATGTGTGGAATGCTTGCCACAAACTTATAACTGTCTTTCACTTTCCACATGCTCCGACAGAGTATATCAACTAACATATCCAAGCTAACTCCAGTCCACATTGAAGCGTAAAATTTACATGCTAGTTAAAGACACCACTATTGAAATAAAATACTTTATTTGTAAGCTTAAAGCACTAATCTCACAGTTTGGCTATTTAATTGATTAAATAGTCTGCAAACACAGAAACATCTATGTATGAAAATATGATCAAAAACATGGGAGTAATCGAAATTCAATAAACTTGGATATTGGTCTGCCTGCTAAAGCTTTGATAATTCAGATGCACTATTTCCCAAAGGTGAATTTAATCTGAAGGGCAGAATAAAGGTAAAATGGAGTTACCTTGAGGCTTGTTGATAAAGTATCAGGGAAACAAAAAGAAGGAAAGTTTTAAGTGGCTGGTAATTTTTGTTTTGTAATTTATGGGCAATCTGTTGAACTGCTGCTGTGTGTTGCTTTTAAGACTAGTGTAGGATATCTTGCCAAACCAATAAGACCAGTGAAAATCAAATTGCCTAAAGCAGAATATATGCACCCAATTAAAATTGCTGTGTGTTGCTTTTAAGACTAGTGTAGGATATCTTGCCAAACCAATAAGACCAGTGAAAATCAAATTGCCTAAAGCAGAATATATGCACCCAATTAAAATTGCATGAGCACATTTGCACCAATGACTTAGGTTGGAAGAGAGATTAGGTCTTTCAGTTAGAATTTAGTGAGATAGTAAGAAAATTAACAGGTGGGATTTCAAACTTCATAATTTCCAGATCAGCCCTACTGCAAGTGAGCACAAAATCTAGGAGGACAAGCCTGACGAACTTGCAGCTGAAGAGTTGATGCAGTGGGGCAGCTTTAGGTTCCTGGGTTATTGGGACTGGCTTTGGGGGTGATGGTAGTGATACAAGCCAAACAGATTGTACTTGAATAGAACCAGGGTTGAGTTCCTTGTGGGGCTGTTTTGCTACTGCTGCAGGGAGGGTTTTAAACTAACTGGACAGGGGTGTAGAAATCAAGAGAGAATATTAGAGAAAAAGAAGAGGAATCACAAAATACATGGAAAGATGAGATAGCAGCAGGAAAGGGAATAGAAAGTCCACCAGTGTAGTCAGAATAAGAGAGAAAGCAATACAGTCTAAATTAGGGCTACTATACATTTATGTGCATGCATAGAGTGCACTAAATAATATCGGTGTATAGCAGGTATAGATTGCCATATGGAAAAATAATGTTTTGTGGACACAACATAAAATTGGCTCAAGGAAGGGTAGGATTAGATGTTGAATGTTCCAGGGTTAAAGGAGATCAGAAAAGATAAAAATTCAAGGAATTGAGGAGTGATTTGATATTCATTAAGGAGAGCAGCACAGCTCTGAAGAAAGAGGATGTCTCAGAGAATTCAAGCTCAGAATCAATAAGGCCGGAGCTAAAGAGCAAAATGGATGCAACTACAGAGCTCAGGACAGTCTATCGATGGCTAATGAGTGTGAATACTGTAGAGAAATAAACTTAAATCAAAATTACAGATGCACAATGATTATATAGTCATAACAATAGAGAACCATTAATTACCTGAATGACCTTGTCCACCCCAGTCCAACACTGGCACCTCCACATCATAGCTACCTGAATGTAGACTGGGATAGTGTTGGTGAAAAGGGTGGAGAGGAGAAAACATTCTTAGTTTTGGCTCAGGAAACTTGTTTTACAATAGTATGCATCCAGTCTAATAAGAAAGGACGCACAGTTGGATAGTTCTTGAAAATGTAGCAGGTCAAGTTAATCAGTTGTCCCACAGGCTGAAGGAAAAAATGGGAGAGGGTGATTGTTGCATTGTAAGGTTTAGGATGGAAATGGAAAAGGATGATAAGTAATCAGGAATAATAACAACTATGGAGAGCTGGCTACAGCCGGGCAGAAATGGATCTTAGCCTCTTAAAGTCTAACAAAATTTTGGCAGGAAAAATAATGTTGAACAATGGGCAACTTTCAAAAATGAAATGGCACAGGCACTGTCAAGTACATTCCCTCAAAAAGGAAAGGTAGGGCAAACAAAGTCAAATATTTCTGGATGTTAGAGGATATAGAAATTAACAGAAGAGAAAAAGTGTGCTTATGACAGGTATCCTGTAGAAAATACAATTGAGAACGAAGATGAATACAGAACTTGCAGAGGGGAGATGACAAACATATCAGAGAGGTGAAGAAGATGTGTAAGAAGACACTGGCAGACAACATAAAGGGGGAATCCCAAAGTATTTTTTGTGGAATCATAACATTAAAAGTATGGTAAAAGGAGGAAAAGGGCCAAGAGACACCAAAAATGGAATTTGGACATGGAAAGAGGAGGACTAGCTGAAATCTTGAAGGGAGCACAGTCATAGCATTTAAAAGACCACTTACATAGGTACATGAATAGGAAAGGGCTGGAGAGATATGGGCCAGGAGCAAGCAGGTGGGACTGTTTTAGCTTGGGATTGTGTTCAGTACAGACTGATTGGGCCAAAGGGTCTGTTTCTGTGCTATATGACTCTCAGACTCTATGAATACTTTACATCTGTCCTTATGAAGGAAGTAGATGCTACACAAAGGGAGAAGCTTTGTCACTACAAGGATTCAAATTGATAATGAGGAAGTGTTAAGTAAGCTGTAAATACTTAAAATTGGGACAACAAGGTGTAGAGCTGGATGAACACAGCAGGCCAAGCAGCATCAGAGGAGCAGGAAAGCTACGGATGCTGCTGTGTTCATCCAGCTCTACACCTTGTTATCTCAGATTCTCCAGCATCTGCAGTTCCTACTATCTCTGAAACAATACTTAAAATTGACAAGGCACCAGGACTGGATGAAATGAATCTGAAACACTTAAGGAAACAGAACTACAAGGTTACTGGTCATAATCTTCCAGCCTTGCCTGGACTAAGTGAGGCACCAGCATACTGGAGAATTTTAGGCATTGCACACTTGTTCAAAAGAAAAAGTTGTAAGAATAACACAAACAATTATAGATCAGTCATTTTAACTTCAGTGCTGGAAAATCTCCTACAAATAACTATTTAGAATAGAATCAGTAGTCTCATGGAAAGACGTAAGTTGATGAGGAAGAGCCAAAGGGTCAATGACGGTAATGATTTTGATGTGATGTACAGGGAATTTCAAAAGGCATTCAATCCAACACAATGTAACACAGGTGAATTGTGAGGTAGAGCCATAGTTCATTAAATAAAAGGAATAACTTGGATATGGTATTGGCTGAGTAAGAGGAAAAGTGTAAAAGTCAATGGATTTTTTGGGTTAAAGGAAGGGTTGTTGTGGAGTTCCCCATGGATCAGGGTTGGGACTGTTGCTTTTGATATATCTCAATTTTATAAATGTAATTGTGCAGAGGACTTTTTTAATGCATTTCAGTGATATAAAACATGGAAGCATTGTAGATTGTGAGGAAGGCAGTGCATAACTTAAAAAGGATGCAGACATGTTGCTAGAATGGGCAGATAATTGGCAGATATGTTCAATGTAGACAAGTGTAAAGTGATGTATTTGGGTTAGAAGACAATATACAGGCAATATAAAACAAAGGTGCAATTTTTAAAGGGTGTGCAAAAGCAGAGAGACCTGGGTGTATATCATTGAAGGTGGCAGGATGAGTAGAGAGCGTAGTTAATAGAACATCCAATATCCTGAGGTTTCTCAACAGAGGCATAGAGTACAAGACCAAAGATTGAAGGTGAGCTAATAGAAGATACTTGTTGACTTCAAGTGGGGTACTGTCCATTTCTGCAATCTCATGGCCAAAATATCACCCACTCTACCCTTACCATCTAACAGGTGATTAACTCTGTGTCAATGATAATCAAAGCAGATAAAGACAGGAGGGTATGCCAGGAGCAGCACCAGACAACCTAAAAATGAGCTGTCAACCTGGAAGCTACAAGACAGGGCTACTTGTGTGCAAAGTAACCTAAGCAGAAATTAATGGCCTGAGTTAAATGATTCCACAAACAAAGGATCACATCTAAGGTCTATAGTCCTGCCACATCAATTCTTAAGTGACAGTGGGCAATTAAACAATGAATCGGAGCAAGAGAGTCCACAACTGCCCTCATAAAAATTGGGGAAGTCCAGCACATCAGTGGAAAAAATAAATCTGAAAGTATTTGCAACACTCTTCAGCCAGAAGTGCTGAGTGGATGATCCATCTTGGTTTCCTCCAGAGGTCCCCAGGATTACAGAAACTAGTCTTCATCTGATTCGATTCACTGCACAAAATGTCAAGAAAGAACTGGAAACACTGGATGCCTCAAAGGTATAGGTCCAGAAAACATTCCAGCAATAGTACTGAAGATTTGTGCTTCAGAACTTGTCTTGTACCTCACCAAATTACAACACTAGCATCTACCCAACAGTGTGTAAAATTGCCCAAGTATGTCATTTGCACGAAAACCTGGATAAGTCCAGCCTGGTCAGTTACCACCCTCAAGTCTACTGTTGATCAGTGAAGTAATGGAAGGTGTCACTAACAAATCTATCAAACAGAACTTGCTCAACAATAACACGCTCACTGACCACCACTTTGGTTTCCGCCAGGGCCACTCAGCTCTTGACTTCATTATAGCTTGAGTTCAAACATGAACAAAAGAGATGAAATCCAGAGGTCAGTTCCAAGTGACTGCCTTTAACATCAAGGCTGCAAGTGCAACATCAAGGAGCCCTGGAAAAACAACCTGCTGGTCAGAGCCTGTCACAAAGGAAGATGGTCGTGGTTGTTGAAGACCAGGCAGCTGTGCTATAGGGCATGTGAATATAGGAGGCATGATTAATAAGTTTGCAGATGATACCAATATTAGTGGTATAGTGACAGCGAAAAGGGTTACCTCAGAGTACAATGAGACCTTGATCAAATTGCCAATGGGCCAAGGAGTAACAGATGGACTTTAATTTAGATATATGTGAGATGCTGCATTTTGGAAAGGCAAATCAGGGTAGGACTTATACACTTAATGGTAAGATCTTGGGCAGTTTTGCTGAACGGAGAGGCCTTGCAGTGCAGATTTATAGTTCCTTGAAGGTGGAGTCATAGGTGGACAGGTGTTTAGAGTGTTTGTCTTTATTGGTCAGTGCATTGAGTATAGGAGTTGGGAGAACATGATGCAGCTGTACAGGACATTGGTTAGGCCACTATTGGAATATTGCATTCAATTCTGGTCTCGCTGCTATAGGAAAGATGTTGCTAAATGTGAAAGGCTTCAGAAAAGATTTACAAGGATGTTACCAGGTTTGGAGGGTTTGAGCTATAGGGAGAAGCTGAATAGTCTGGGGCTATTTTCTCTGGAGCATCAGAGGCTGAAGGGTGACCTTATAGAAGTTTATAAAATCATAAGGGGCATAGATAGGGTGAATAAGCAAGGTCTTTTCCCATGGTAGGTGAGTCCAAAACTAGAGGGCATAGATTTATGGAGAGTGGGGAAAGATTTAAAAGAGACCTTAAATGTAACTTTTTCATGTAGAGGATGGTGTGCACATGGAATGAACTGGCAGACAAAGTGGAGGAGGCTGGTATAATTACAACATTTGAAAGGCATCAAAAGGGTATGTGAATAGAACAGGTTTATAAGGATATGGGCTAAATGCTGGCAAAATGGGACTAGATTAATTTAGGCTACCTGGCCAGCATGGAAGAGCTGGGCAAAAAGGTCTGTTTCCATGCTGTATATCTCTATGACTTTATGACTCTACGTCAGCAGGAGTTCCTTAGCCTAAATATAAGCTCAAAAGTGATAAATTTGCTGTTTGTACAACATTTAACTCCATTTGTGGCTCCTCAGAAACTAAGGTAGTCCATGTCCAAATGCAGCAAGATGTGAACAATATGCAGGTTGGCTTAAGATATGACAAGTAACATTCATGCCATACAACTCCCAGGCAATGTCCTCCACCAATAAAAGAGAATCTGACCAATGTCCCTTGATATTCAATGGCATTACCATCATTGAATCTCATATCATCAATTTCCTGTGGTTACAATTTTTTTTCTATTCACTTGTGGGATGTAGGCATCATTGGCTGGCCAACATTTCTTGCCCATCCCTAGTTGCCCTTGAGTAGGTGGTAGTGAGCTGCCTTCTTAAACGGCTGCAGTCCGCCTGCTGTGACTTGACCCACAAAGTCACTAGGGAGGCATTTCTAGGATTTTGACCCAACGCCAGTGAAGGAACAGCAATATATTTCCAAGTCAAGATTGACCAGAAGCTGTACTGGAGTATCCATATAAATACAGTGGTTGCAAGAACATGTCAGAAACTAGAAATCATGCAGTCAGTAACTCACCTCCTGACTCCCCAATGCCTGTTCACATCTACAAGGTAGGAGTCAAGAGTACACGAGTATAATGGAAAACTCCCCACTTGCCTGGATGGGTGCAATTCTAACAACACTGATGAGCAGCCCACCTGATTGGTTCAACTTCGACTCCTTTCAATACTGACATTCAGTAGCAGAGGTGTATACTATCTACAAGTAGCACTGCAGAAATTCACCAAGGCTTCTTAAACTGCATCTTCCAAACTCACACTCATTACCATCGAGAAGGACAAGAGCAGCATCACTTAAAGTTACCCATGAAGTCACATACCATCTTGGTTTGGAAATATATCACTGTTCCTTCAGTGTCATTGAATCAAAACCCTGGAGTTCCTTCCCTAAGGGCATTTTGGGTCTACCTATAGTAATTGGGCTGCAGCGGATCAAGAAGGCCACTCACCACCACCATCTCAAGGGTAAATCGAGACGGCAACAAATGGCAATCCAGCCAGTGACACCCATATCTTGAATCAATGAAAAATAAAAGTAATTATTGAACTTTGATTGCAGGAAAGTTTTATTTTCCCCCAAATAGTCAACTGATGGAAATATCTTCCCATCTGTCCTAGACAGTGATCAGTTGATTAGAGATGCTGGGGAGACAGAGGTCTACATTATCAGTGTCCACATGAAACTTCACATCATTCAGATGAAGTTCCTGAGAGACAGCATGTCAATGTGTGATGAGACATTGGCCAGGCTAGCTCATTGAGGGATTTCCAGAGGTAACTCTGCAGGAGTCAGAAGCAAATTTACTGCACAAAAACAGAAGTTGCTGGAAAAGCTCAGCAGGTCTGGCAGCATCTGTGAAGGTGAAAAACAGAGTTAACATTTCAGGTCCAGTGACCCTTCCTCAGAACTGAAAACAATTTACTGCATTCTCAGCCATGATTGGATAGATTTAAAAATAGTGATCAGGCAACTTACCAGTCCTTCTCAGCGAGCCAGTGGTGATGAAGACGTGTTGCAAACTGATGATACTATTAACTACATGAACGGCTGCTGAAATTTCAAGGTGAGTAATGAGAGTATTTTATCACATTCAGATTTGCAAACGATGCTGTTTATGATTCTGACAAGGGCCATTTAAATATTGTGACAGGAGCAGAAACTAGATGGGAGTTGATTAAAAATGAACTTGTCAGTAAAATAAGCATAAATTTGGGAGATGATAACATGCACAAAGATTTTGGAGATGCCCATGTTGAAGATGGGATGGTACTTTGCAAGCATAGAGGGATCAAGGTTGAGTTTTTTAAATAATGCCAATGCCAATAAATATGTAAGTGAAGGGCTGGTACCATAACAGAGAAGCTTATTATACAAGACCTAGGAGGGAAGTCGGATGAGCATTTTATCATGCATCACAAGAGCAGGGGGTGTGTCTTATGAAAGTAAAGCTTTGCAAATAAACACATACAGCGTGATAAAATAATTCTAAGGTGTGAATTGAGCATTTTAATTTGCATGCTTCAACTCTGACTCACGTATTTTCTCCCAGACACGCACGGGCATTATCTCAGCAGGATAGGAATATTGTACTCCACAGGCTCAAAAGGGCATTTAATCATCTTTGTGCTTTGTTCCGATAAAGGTTAGTACTCTAATCCCACGCTCCCAATGGAGAAGCCACACCGAACGTGAATCAGAGGAAGATATTAAAACCTTGATTCTCTGACCAGTGCTCCTTGGGAGTGTAAAACCATGAATTAGACTAATAATTTCCAAACTCGCTCTTAAACAAAATATTTATTCAGCTGTTTAATGGGTAATTAACACAAAATAATTGCTCACACTGAGATTCTATTTCATATTACCTGATGTACTTCGTGTGAACAATATTTTTTATAGTTTGCAGTCATGCTTGACTTATTAATGTGCTTGTTAATTTTGTACTGTTGTCCTTCAGTTCTGTAACCAAAACTCAGGTATAAAAATACTTTTCCACATTATTTTATTTTAATAATTTATAATATTTTTGAAGGTAAGCAACATTCTCAGTTTTTTTAATCAAGAGAATAATAAACAGCATTTTTTTAATTCTGTTCGAGACAAACGACAACACCTTCCAGTTGTGAGCCATTTCACCTCCCCCTCCTACTCCCTGGGTGAAATGTCCATCCTGGGCCTCCTCCATTGTCACAACAATGCTACTCAGAAACTGAAGGAGCAGCACCCTGTATTCACCTCGGGAGCCTACAGCCCATGACCTAAATGTGTGCTTTATTAGCTTCAAAATCTCCCCACCCCCGGCATCATCCCATGACTAACCCTCCCTCTCATCCCTGTCTCCCTGACCTGACACCACCCGTGTTCTCCCTGAGCTAAGCATTCCTTCCACCTCACTGACCAATCCCCACCACTGCCTACTTGCACTCACCAATCACCATCCTGCCTACCTTCCCCACCCCCACCCCTCCTCTCTATTTATTTCCCAGCCCTTCCTCCTCCTCCATTTCTGAAGAAGCATCCCGACCCAAAATGTCAGCTGTCCTCCTCCTCTGATGTTGCCTGGCCTGCTGTGTTCCTCCAGCTCCACACTGTGTTATCTCTGACTCCAGCACTGGCAGTTCTTATTATCTCCACGTTTCTTGTTTTGTTGGCAATTTGGTCTTTGTTTACGTTGTGCCAATTATTTTGATTAATCATTGTTAATAATTCTATTTGCTATTTCACTGGTCAGAAAATGCTGCAATATTACTCCCATAAAATGTAACAGTTTATGGCTATAGTGCAATTTCCCCTGTCTCCACACTTCCCATGCCCTCTCTCCCTCCTTGCCAAATAAATCACGTACCTGTGTTGCCTTCTTCACAAACTTATTTTGCTTGCTTCTCATTCTTCCATGGAATGTAAGTATCACTGATTAGGCCAGCATTAATTATTTGCCCATTTTGCCATTGAACTGAATGGCTTGCTAAGCCAATTCTGAGGACAGTTGGGAGTCAACCACATCACTACTGATCGGAGTCATGTCTAGGCCAGAAAAAGTAAGAATGGCAGATTTTCCTTCTGTAGGACACTAGTGAAACAGACAGGTTTTTACTGCAATTGATAATATTAGTAACAGTCACCATTAATGAGATATCCTTAAATTGTAGATTTATTAATTGGATTTAAATTAAACTTTCCATGGTAGAATTTAAACCCATGTCCCAGAACATTAGCCTGGCCTTCTGGATTACTAGTTCAGAACAGCCTCCCAACACCATACATCACTCTTTTTATCTATTCCTTTCACTACTTTTAATTATTCCTTTCAGCAGCTCTGTTTGTTCCATCTCTGTATCTCCTGAAATAACCTTAAAAACATTTCCTTTGAAGCCACACACCAAGTTTTTCATTGAAATATGCTCCCATTTCCTCTATTACCCTCCACATTCAACCACGTCATTGAGTTGAGGCTCAATATAGCTCTCCTTGACCTCTTTCTCCGAATGCATAGCCACCTCTAATATTTTTCTTCTATAAATACAACCATTGTTTATGTCCTTTCGGTTCTCATTCTCTCAATCTCAAAATAATGTTACCACTGACTGCAATTTTGTATCCCTCACCACTCAACCTTCTATTCCTGTTAAACCTCATTTTCTCCTACATTCACCCTGAAAGAAAACTTTTCCTGTCATAAACAAAATATTGTTGTCTTGCTAAGTTGTTCAGGACATCCATATTTTCAATCTGTTAAACATCTGTATTTCTGTGTTCCTCTCACTATACACATGGCTAGCTGTTGTTTCGTACAGTTATAAAGTTCTAAAATAATTGATTTTGGTTTGTGCCAGCAACCTTTGGGTTTAACTAAGGGGCCTGAGAGTGCCAGACTGACTGAGATGAAGTTCTTGCTTCGAACAAGGAGTCAGATTTATCAAAGTGATTAACGTCATTATTAGATGTCAGTGAGGTCTTTTTAAATTAAATTTCATTGACATTTACATTTAAAGGTTCCAGAATGAGTTGCCAGAGACTTGTGACACTCAGTGAAATGAAAATGAGATTGAGCTACATTTCATATTAATATTTGAAGTTATGTTTGTCCCATCTGAATAAAAGCTCAGTTATTACAGTTGGTGCCTCAATTCCCTGTGGCAAATATTTGACAAAGATTTATTTTGATACAGCTTTTTCGGAACTTTGGAGACTTTCAAACTGATAAGGCCGGCATAGGAGGCCTATTGCAACTGGTTAACAAAACCATTGCCAACCAGAGAAGTGGCAAATTGTGAAGAAGTACAAGGAGACAGGACTACCTGAAGAAAAGTGCACAAGAGGCAAGGTGAACAGGAACTAGGTCCTAACCAAAGAGCTGCACCCAAGAGAGGCATACAAAAGAGGAGATGTGTACACAAGGAAATGCTCAGGAGGAAGATATAGAAAACTTGCCACCTTCTAGATCTAGATCTGGCCAACTAGTCAGTGGTTGTGAAAAACACCATAGCATTTTTTTTGCATCTGAATACACCTAATTGCTGTTAGAGATGTATCAATGGATTCCTATTCAGTTTAATATGAATGCAGAAGGCAGATGATGAATGGATGGTTTTCCACAGTTGGGGTTTATGTCAACTTGCCCATGATGACAATGCCTGTAGATTCTGGCTATTTACATTGGCTTGTCTGGCTGTCTAACCACAGGTACATGTGGCAATTTGAGCACCACCACAGAGACTAAAGGCTTACATACACTCATTTGAGAGGCATGCTTGAAGCTCAATGAAGGCAACAATCACAGAATTACTATGGTGCAGAAGGACGCCATTCATCTCAATGTGGCTACATCAGCTCTGAAACTCTTGTGTCTTTTCCCCCCATAATCCTACATATCATCTAATGCCCTCTTGATTACTTCTTTTAAACTTGCACCCACTATACTCCCAGATAATGCATTGCATACTTTGATTGTTCACTATGTGGAAATGTTTGAGCTATCTAGCGCTTGCTTCTTTTGCAAAACTCTTTAAAACTGTGCCCTCTCGTTCAACTCTTTGCATGGCAGCCATTCTCAGAATTCACTGCATCAGCTATTCACTGGAATCTGTGGAGAGTGTGTTGATGTAACTCTGATATTCTCCTTCTCATGATAGCCCTAGTCTTTAGTACTCTTATCCAACTAAAGAAACCCTAGATGCCATTGTGCCTTCCCAATTCATGGACTCTCCAGTCAAACCTGCCAGCAGCACTTGCTTGTGTTTTCATGACTGTTGTGAATCACCAGATGTAAACCCAGCTATCTCTCAATGCTGCACCCACAGAAGTATGAGTATTTGTACTGCTGTGTTTAGTTTTATTCATTAAAGAGATGAGGATGTCGCTGGTTAAACCAGCATTTATTGTCCACTTCTGTTATTATATTTACTTCTTCTGAAGTAGAAGCCATATCAAATTCAAAATGTTAACTCTGTTTCTGTCTCAACAAATACTGTTGAGTTTCTCTAGCAGTCTCTGTATTTGTTTCAGATTCCAGCATTTAAAGTATTTCATCTTCATTAAATCTGGCTGTTGCCAAAGCACTTGAAAATGTTCTGGCTCATTTAAAATCAATTCCCTCATTGCCATTTCAAGTGGATCTTAAACTACATTATGTCGGTACACAAATTGCCCACTCCATAGCTTGATATTGTGAAATCCAGGAGTCAAAATTTGTTGCCTCAATCAAATTGCTATCAGCAATTCTGCTGTGCTGGCTTGACTGAAATTTTGCACATACAATTTCAATCCCATGTTGGAAGCCTTCTTCGTAACGTTATCAGGACTTTGTAGCAACCAGACACTTGTGCAGAACTTACCATCATCAACAAAGATAAAAATATATATTTATACAGCAACGTAGTTATTTTCATTACTTCATAACAACATCAGAAATAATCTTTAGTGAGCTCCATTGGTATATGTAGACTAATTACAAACAACAAATGCAGCCATTACTAAATTTTCTAAAGTCATAGATTGGTTACCATACAGTTGAAACGCATGACCAGTTCCCATTAATTATTCTGTTAAAATTCTTTATTCATGAACTCCTAAAATCCTGCCTGAGGCTCTTTTTAAAAATCCATCTTAAAATTTTTACTTCCCCACTACAGTTTGCAGGAATTGGATGGTGACTGAAAACTATTCATTTGGTTTTCTGAAACAGAAATAAAATATCCATGTGAGTTCATGATTTGCATCGAGGTCTCTACATCAAAAGTAGCGGGTGCTCTCTCTCAAATATTAATGAGAGTCTCATCTCCAGCATCCTGTTGGCTATCTGCCATGCTGTATCAAAGGAAGAGAAGAGTGGATTTACATGAAGATTTTCACAGCAGTCACTGTTAATAATGTCGTTTTATTTGTAGTCTCAATCTTGCAATGATTTCATTCAGTGCAGCAACTGTTCAGAAATATAATGTATTACATATATTTATGAGGCCAGTGGGCACATGTGTTCATTCTGCAAACACACTGATTTGTCAGGTGATAAATAGCAGAGGGTCAGTGGCCGAAAAGTTCACTGGAAGACTAATATTGACAGTAAATGCACTAATGTTGCTTCAAACATTTTGTTATCAGTATAAAGAACACTTTGAACAAATATCAGCCTCCTTGTTGGCCACACACCACTGTAACCATTGGCATCAAAATCTAATAATCGACTGAGCATTTCTGCATCATGGTGTGCTTTGGGGCTGAGAATGGCTCTAAAAATGTAATACACCTAATGACTAAAGAGAGATTAGATAACTCTACATTTACATCAAGCTTGCCTCACATTCAGTGATCATGATGATCAGAAATCAAGGTCAAATATCTGGAACATTATAGGCAGATTCAATTCAAACAAAACAGCATGGATTAAGAACAGGCTAGTAAGGCATATATGAATTGAGAACTGAAAAGAATGTATGCAGAGATGATAGATGAACAAGCATGTACTTGTGTAGAACTAAATAAAACAGATTTTAAGGATTTTTTTCATTGTTGTGCTTTAGTGGACTGTGCTGCAAGTATATGTTGTGCTGGAGGTTAGCTAATTTTGTACCTTCATCTGAATGGGGATTATAACTCAATTTTAATATTTTTAGCCTTGAATAACATTGTAAAAATATTATGTGAATACTTTGTTTTGTGTTTTGTTGTTAGCTTTATTAATAACCATTCTTCATACAGTTCAATGTATCAATGACATTTGCCAAATAACATTGTCTAACCAAGGTACTATGAACAGTGAGGGCTTGGCGGCTGCCCGGATAGGAGATGAGCTACATTTACAGGTGACACACTAAGAGAAGCTAAAGAAGACAGCTTATTGGTTTCTCAATGGATATGTTTGTAGACAGACTGCTCTGCAAGTAGGCACAAGGCTGGCTAACTAGATGAAGTTACCTGCCAATCATTACTTACATATCTCAACAACTATCGATGAGCAATAAATGCTGCCTGGCCAGCAATGCCCTTATTCTGTGTATGAATAAAGAAGAAAAAAACTAGGGCACATAATATTTTCGCACACAGCTCTTCCTATCATTTCCCAAAGAATACCTTACATCTATGTCCCCAAATTGCACCAACTCAGCTGAAGAGACAAAAACTGAACCAAGGAGAATGAGAGTTAACTGACAGTCACTCCTGATTCTGATTAAAAAATATTTAATTAATAATATCTTATTTAATTATTAGCTCATGAGACCTGGAGGTTACTGGCTAGGCCAGTACTCATTGATCTTCCCTTATTGCTCTGGCAATGGTGAGCTGCCTTTTCAAATGGCTACGGACTTTGAGGCATTAGGGACAGTTACAATGTTGTTAAGAAGGGAATTTCATGCCTTTGACTCAGAGCCAGTGAAGGCTTGATGATAAAGTTCAAAGTCAGATTGGAGTAGGGCTTTGAGGTGAACTTGCTGATGTCGGTGCACCCACACTTCCATTGCCATTGTCCTTCAAGGTGGTCGAGTCGTGGGTTTGGGAGGCGCTGTTGAAAGACCAATGTTATAGCCTTAATTGGAACAGAAATAACTAGTGCTTTAAAATAATGTTGAAACACAAACAGTCAAGTGATCCTTTGCTGCCTATGGCCAAACATTGGTGATACTGAGCTATCATTGCCAGATATATTGAGATCGTAATGAATCTTCAACAGTTGTGTAAGTGGCACTAATCAGTCAACAACCTGCAGTTGTATATTAAATATTAGCCAAATTATCAACGAGCTTATCCCTCAATAATGGAATCTCTGAAACTTTGCAGGTTCTTCATATTGATTTGTTATCAAGGGGTCACTGTCCTTAATTGGGTTATATTGTATTGATCAGTCTGGAGTTGATTTTTGGCATTATCATGTTTCCATGCCAGAAAGCAGGCAACAATTTAGGTCTGACACTTGTATGAAATGGATCATGATTTGCTGAACAATGTGTAATATGTGATGTAGTGATTGCTATCAATTAAACCACACAACCTCTTCAGTCGCTAATCACTTTAAAATGTTATCAAAACTAAACATCTATCATGTCAGATTAAAACAACATTCTTCTGTTGCCAAATTAACAAATAATGCTATTTTTCATTCTTTGCTTGTGATTTCCAAACATGTTCATGTGTAATATTGAAACAACAGCAGTTAAAATTTGTTTGACCATAATACACATCGGACAATCAAAATCTGAATAAGCTCTGTGTGAAGCATTAAAGCAGTGAATCTGCTTTTCTATTAAGTTGAAAATAAGTTTGAACAAAACTAGAATTCTGTTATGTTCAGAGTGTGTTAGTTCATTTATTTTAAAGTTACAGAACCCCTTTTTATAATCATCAGTTGTTAACAATTCATGCAGTAAGGTGTTTCACATGTGCAACAGCCACTGATGAAGAAGTATGAGTGATTGCTTTAATTCTGAAGAAGGGTCCCAATCTGAAACATCAACTTTCCTGCTCCTCTGATGCTGCCTGGCCTGCTGTGTTCCTCCAGCTCCACACTGTGTTATCTCTGACTCCATCATTGGCAGTTCTTACTGTCTCTAAGTGAACCTTCATGCCTGCCAGATCTCTTTGTATTCAACTGAGGCCTCTCTTTTCCAATTTCAACTATCTATTGGGGCATTTAAGAAACATTTATGTCACAATTAATTCCATACTGCCTAATAGATTTTGCAAGATCTTCAAGCATGGAGCTCTTATTTATTATCAGTTGTCTGAGTTCATAGCTTTCTGAGAAAACATTTAAATGGTAGCCATTCCACATAGCGCAACTGTTCATTGTCCATATTAACACTTAATGTTAGCTTTCTAATTGATGTCCCTGGGTGCTAGTTATTCATATAACTATTAAATGAGTAAACTCAAATAGAATCCTTAATGATCCATCTTGAGCTAAAAAGAAGTTCAGGTACCTTAATGTACTCGCTATTGATTACAAATATCCACCACTAAATGGATGTAATTTAGGCATTCCACTAAAACAGCTACCAATGATCCAGAAAACAACATGAGGAATGTCTGCTTCTCTAAGGATAATGTATTGATGCACTTAGTCCTAACAATAAAATCCTTTGAGAGCCTTTATTGAGCCATGTAGTAACTACACATCTCTAGCCTAATGTGGGAAGTATTCTTTTATTCATCTAAGATAGGCCAACTGTAATTTAGATGCAATAATGCTAATTAAATGAATTAAGAATGAAGGAAAATGTCCTCTTGATACAATTTTCATTGAAATTGATGCCAATATGATAAGCAATGCATTTAAGATTTTATAGACATAGTCAACAGAAAGAATTTACCTCCTGTATAAACAAATTTGAGAAAACCAAGCTCCAGCCAACACAGTAACAACTTGACTTGCTAAAGAAGAACATTGGGAGGAAATGGCCATTTCCTTCAAAGACAATCAAATCCTGAGTTATACACCTCTTCAGAACATCAAGAGGAATATTTGAATTCAAATCTCTGCAATTTCTATGGTCTTTTCAAAACCTATTTCTAGAGCTTTTTGTGCTCCTGAGATGCTGCTGGGCCTGCTGTGTTCATCCAGCCTCACATTTTATTATCTTGGATTCTCCAGCATCTGCAGTTCCCATTATCACTGAAACACTGGACCAGTACAGGTTTGTGTTGGAATCTCAATAAACTGCATCCACGTTGTATAATGAAAGACTATTTTATAGGCTATTAATGAGGATGAATGAACAACTTCTATTAAATATTTATATCAGGCTTTCCACACTATCCTCAGGTTGAATTCAACACCTTCATTTAAAAAGTGTCAGAAAACATCTCGACACTCAGCCTTTAATTTTTACCTCCCTTGTACCTTACATAATTTACCGATATATCTGTGTTAGGGAAAGAAAGTGTCACAAGTGAAGCAGTCTCTAAATTCCCAGCAAATTTAGTTGTGCCTCATACCTTAACATATGGCTGGGTGTTCACCTACATAAAGCTCCCTTCAGGATAGCGCTGTTATACATAAAACATTAATTATGATCACGATGCCCTTCATAATAATTCCCTCAATTATACATGCCATCACGTGGTGGGTAGATTTGAGATGGAGCACTTTCTGATGATAAGAGGGACGAAGTTAGAGGGACAAATCATTGTCATGTATATCCCGTAGTGGGTTACAAAGTAGCATTTGTACAAGCCTGTGTACTTATCGTGCCATGGTTATGAGCCTTACAAATATTCAGGAAATGGCTTCAAAATGACAAAGCAGAGAAACAGGCGTACATTTATACATATCTTTTAAAAAGTACAGAATTAACATATAACTCCACAACTGAATTTGGACATTTACCAATCCGTTTTATCAGGATGTTAACAATTTAAGAACACAAATTGCAGCTGGCTGAGGAAACTGCAGTGCTGTATCAGGTTAATACAATTTGTGTTAAAATGCGGTACATCAGATGAATGCAGGGAACACTGACCCACTGTGGGTGGGCCTCATTCTCCAATATTAGAAGCAGAAAGGGAAAATGTAAAAAATTTAAACAAACAGCAGTCCCTTCACGGACTGAGAAGAGTTAATTTTTTTATTATAACAAAGTAAATCAATTCCTTAAAATATTAAAGAGAGATACCAGCAGGCTGTAATATTTATTAAGTTTGAAGAAAGTGTGAACAGTAAGGTTGTTATCCCTTATTTAATTGAAGTTTATAACAGATATTACAGCACAGTGACATTTAGACTCCTCAGTAAGGACAGGGGAGGATATTAAAAGTGTCACGTTTTTAGTTAAGGAGTTCGTTACTGTCATAAGGAGGAAGGATATCATGGAAGGGTCTCCAGAGAGAAATTAAAATAGGACGGCACAGTGGCTCAGTGGTTAGAACTGCTGCCTCAGAGAACCACCGGCCTGGGGTTAATTCCGCCCTCAACATTGTGTGGAGTTAGCATATTCTTGTTGTGTATGCATGGGTTTCCTCCTGGTCCTCTGCTTTCCTCCCACAGTCCAAAGATGTGCAGGTTAGGCAGATTGGCTGTGCTAAATTGTCCAGGAATGTACAGAATAGATGGATTAGCCATGAGAAATAAAGGGTTATAAGGTAGGATGTGGGTCTGGGAGAGGTGCTCTTTGGAGGGTTGGTGTGGACTCGATAGGCTGAATAGCTCGCTTCCACACACTGTAGGGATTCTATGCTTCTATGATACTTATTTCAATGCATTAAGAAAGGAATAAGCAACCCCAGGCAAGAATAGTGCTAGATAAAACACAATGATGCTGTTTTCTAGGAATGGAGCCACACTCTTAAAAGTGGGTTAGAGGCACAGATACAATACCAGAGTACTGATTCTTCAACCTGTCCTTGATTCAGATTCATACTGGCGGCCAAGACTAAAGCCAGATTGACAGGGAAGAGCGGTCCTAAACAGCAGGGAGGCAAGTGCAAAGCTGGCAGAAGATACAGTAATCAGAAATAGCAAGCTGAAGAGACAGGTCAGGATGGAACAGGACAGGGAGTGAGGAATGACCATTGGATTAAATTGCATCTATTTCAATGCAATAGGGCTGACAGGTAAGCCCGACGAACCCAGGGCATGGATAGGCATGTGGGATTGGGATATTATGGTCACTAGAGAAACATGGCCAAGGAAGGGACAGGACTGGCAACTTAATGTGCCAGGGTACAGGTGCTTTAGGTGGGATAGAGGTGGAGGGAAGAGGGGAGATGGAGTCGCATTTTTGATTAAGCAGCGTATCACTGCAGTAGTCAGAGATGAAATAACTGTGGGATCAACTAGTGAGGCTTTTTGGGTGGAGTTAAAAAATAAGAAGGCAATGGTGACATTATTGGGGTTGTATTATAGCCCCCAAATAAGCAATGGGAGTTAGAGGAACAAATATGCAGGGATACTTGGGAGGCTTGCAGGAGCAATGGAATTGTCATTGTGGGAGATTTTAATTTTCCTATGAAAGACTGGGATTGCCCTCGTGCTAAGGGCTTAGATGGTACGGAATTTGTTAAATGTTTTCAGGAAAGTTTCCTTTAGCAGCATATAGAGGGTCCTACTCGAGAAGGGGAAAACTTGACCTACTCCTGGGAAATAGGGCAGAACAGGTGGCTGAAGTGACAGTGGGGGGCACTTTGGGACAAGTAACCATAGTTCTATTATTTTAAAAATAGCTATAGAGAAGGACAAAATTGGTCCACAAGTTCAACTTCTAAATTGGGACATGGAGAATGTTGATGGAATTAAACAGGAACCTCCAGGGGTTGATGAGAGTAGTTTTTCTTTGCAGGCAAAGGGACCTCTGACAAGTGAGAGGCCTTTGAAAGTGTGACAGCTAGAGTTCAAGGTATTTATGTTCCTACGAAGATGAAGGGCAAAGTTGGCAGGAATAGGAAACCCTGGATGACAAAATATTTTGAGGCTTTGACCAGAAAACAGAAGGAGGCATGGCTCAGGAGCAGGAAGCTGGGATCAAGGGGGTCCCTGGAAGTCTATAGGGGATACAGGAGTTTACTGAAGAAGGAGGTCAGGAGGGCGAAAAGGAGGCAAAAGATGACTTTGGCTGAGAAGATTAGGGAAAATCCAAAGAGATTCTTTGAGTATGTTAAGGGAAAAAGAATTGCTAGAGAGAGAATAGGACCCCTCAAGGACCAAAGTGAACACAAATGTCTTGAACAACAGGAGATGCGTGAGGTCCTCAATGAATATTTTTCCTCTGTGTGTAGCATGGAGAAAGACTTGAAGGCTTGGAAACTTGGGGAAGTTAGTGGTGATATCTTGGGGCCAGTCCAAATCACAGTGTAGGAGATATTGGAAGCATAAGAATGTACAAAGGTCGATAAATTTCCTGGTCCTGATCAGATATATCCAAGAATCCTGCAAGTTGCTAGGGAAGAAATTACAGGGGCCCTGGCTGATGTACCTGCATCATCGTTAGCCTCCGGTGAAGTCCCGGAAGACTGGAAGGTAGCGAATATTGTGCCCCTATGCAAGAAGGGCTATAAAGAAAACCCTGGGAATTTTTGACCAGTAGGCTTAACATCTGTGGTAGGTAAACTACTTGAGGGATAAGTTATACATGCATTTGGAAAGACAGGGTTTGATTCGGAGTAGTCAGCATGCATGGGAGATCATGCCTCACAAATTTGATCAAGTTCTTTGATGAAGTGACCAGGGAGGTTGATGAAGGCAGGGCACTAGACGTAGTCAATATGGATTTCAGTAAGGCCTTTGATAAGGTTCCACATAGTAGGCTGCTCTGGAACATGAGACCACATGGAATCCAGGGAGAGCTGTCAAATTAGATGCACAGTTGGCTTAATGGTAGGAAGCAGAGGGTAATACTTGAAGGATGCTTGCCTGACTGGGGAGGCCTGTGACTCGTGTTGTACCTCAGGTGTCAGTGCTGGGCCCATTGTTGTTTGTTATCTATATCGATGATTTGGATGAGAATGTCCAAGACATGATTAGTAAGTTTGTGGATGGCACTAAAATAGGCAGTATCATGGACAGTGGGGAAGGTTATCAGAAATTGCAGGAAGACCTGTGTCAATTGGGGAAGTGGGCCGAGAAATGACAAATGAAGTTACTATAGATAAGTGTGAGGCCTTCAATTTTGGAAGTCAAATCCAGGTAGGAGTTTTATGGTGAATGTTAGAAACTTAAGGAATGTAGTGCAAAAGAGGCACCTTGGAGTTCAGGTACATGGTTCTCTGAAAGTGGAAGCACAGATAGACAGGGCAGCAAAGAAGGCTTTTGATGCACTGGCCTTCATCATGCAGCATATTAAGTAAAGAAGTTGGGAAGTTATGATGCAGTTGTACATAATGTATATAAGACCGCACTTGGAGTTTTATGTTCAGTTTTGGTCACTTTGCTATTGGAAGGATATTATTAAACTGGAAAGAGTGCTGAAGAAATTTACATGGATGTTACCAGGGTTCAAGGGACTGAGGTAGGACTGAGAGGTTGGGCAAGCTAGGACATTTTTTTTCTTTAGAGTGTAGGATACGGAGTGGGGGATCTTTTAGAAGTTATAAGATCAGGACAGGCATGAATAGTATGAATGCACACAATCCTTTTCATGGGAATTGAGGACTATAGGGCATCAGTTTGAAGTAAGATGGGAAAGGATACATGAGAACCTGAGGGACAACTTTTTTTACACAGAGGGTGGTACACATATGGAATGAGCTGCCAGCGGAAGTGGTTGAGGCGGGTACATTAACAACACTTAAAAGGCATTTGGACAAATACATGGATAGGATAGGTTTCGAATGATATGGGCCAACTGCAAGGAAACAGGCTCAGCATGGATGGATATTTTGGTCAGCACAGAACAGTTTGGGCCAAAAGGTTTATTTCTTTGCTGATGTTGGGACCTGGTGAGTAGATTTTGGGGTCCTAACAAAACAATAATGGAGGAATGAAATTTATGTTTGGGATTAGAACTCTATGACTCGATGAATCTAAGTATTATTGAATCAACTCTTTATCTGATTATGCCCTAGCTCAGGATTTTGCAGTTATCTACTCAAACTTTTGTGTTACATTTCAGTATTGGCATCACAATGAAGTAGCTCAAATTAAAAGTATCCATTGCAGCATTTAAAAACAGTAAACGTTCTAACTCCTCAGATATCAATTAAAATACTTTGCCTCAGTTGCGGTCCTAATGTGTACTGACATTGAGACCCAGAGTTTCTGAGAGTTGATATTTGAACACAATTAACTAATTTTGGGGCTCTGAGACTTGATGTCAGTGTTTTAATAGCTGTGAGACTCAGTAAACTGATGTTGAGGCTCATGAGCTAACGTTGAAGTTAATTGGGCAGATATTAGGACTCAGCAGGTCTGGCAACATTAGTGGACAGAGAAACACAGTTAACATTTTGAGTTAACAGATGCTCCCAGATCTTCTGAGTTCCTCGATGCTTATTTCAGATTTCTATTCCCGGCAAAAATTGAGTAGGTTCAAAATTAAGTTTAAACTATTTTGCTTTTCGCTTTAACAGCAACCAATTCACTGCATCTAACGGGAGACAGTAGTCTCAAGCTAGACTCATGCGTCAAATTGTATGATGGGATCAATGATTGGATTAAAGGTGCTGATGATATATGGACCATGATTTTCACAGGATGGCAGAGGGCTGCACAGCAGTCTGGCAGGAGATGGTGATTCTAGGCAGATTAAGGATATGGAAACTCTGCACATCGGGTGTAACTTAATTTCCAGATATTAATCTATCATTTAACCCTCTCTCTTGTCACATGGGGTAGGGAGGGTACAGAAGCATGGGTATCAGTTACAACTGAAACCATGGTTTGTGTTTGTAGAATTGCAATATTTAAGTCAAAAAAAAGATGCCATTTAATACAAAGTGAATTTGGCTTATTAAATACCTAATTGAAAGCAGGCTGAATTATAGAATTCAATTACTAACACACTACCAAAAATCTTGTGTAATCACAAGTAGTCAAAATGGAATTTGACTTAATCAACCTCAGTTCTAAATCTATCTTCGTGTCGTTGACTGAAAACTTCATTGATATCAAACTTGCGTCATAACACAAAAAAAGGGAGTGAAAATTGGCTTCCATTTTAAAATTCAGCCCATTGGTACCTGTCTTTCACTCTGAAATTTCTTGACAGCCTAATAAAAATATGCAGTGCAGAACAAGATTTTAAAAATGTCTTCCTTGGGCACTTTTGCATAAGTTGCACATTTACAAAGCATTTGTATTTTGATCACTTTCAAGGTGATTTTGAATTATTTTAAATTTAGAAAAAATGCATTCATATTCAGCAGGAGTACTAAGCCTTTCTCCTAAATGTACTGAACAAAAGGACATAAGATAGTTGAAACCTTTTTCTTTCTGTCAAAGTGAGTAAAACATCTGCTGAATACATTATTAAGACTTTCCATCAATGATTTGGTCCTTGGCCTCATTTTATTGATTTTTTGCTCTTTGTATTGTCACTTAGCTCCAGATTTGCCGATAACCTATTGATCACTTTGCAGAAAATCAATAGTTACTGTTCACCTTATATCTTTTGAGAACTTAAATTTGTCTTCATAAATGTTGGCACTTATTTACAAAGAAATTCCCAACAATTTTGAAAACATATTAACCACAGCTATTCAATTTGTCTTTAAAATATTTCCCCTTAAGTTGATACAGCACTGTAATGTATAACTATAATATTAAGGCAGAAACAGGTTGTATTTCTTTTCAAGGAAAAGTACAACCCAAGTTGTGGATACGGCCTGTGTGTGTGGGCTTGACTTTTAACTCAGAAACAACTGTGTAAAACATATGTGGTGATGCCTCTGTATGTTATACACTAAAAAAATCAAGGGTCCTGATTTGAACCAAACATTCTTCATAGGAACTGGTGGGTATATGGGGCCTGTGGTATAGTGGTAATGTCATTGGACTGGTAAATCAGAGCCTCAAGTTAATGGCCTGTGGACTTGGGTTTGAATTCCACCATGAAATCTGAATTCAATAAAAATCTAAAATAAAACATTTGCCTAATGCTGACATTGTAACTATTATCAGTAGTCATAAAAATCCATCTCGTTCACAAATTGCCCTTTCAGAAAGGAAATTCTGTTATCAGTACCTAATCTGGCCTATATATGATTCAAGAATAGCAGCAACATGGCTGGCTCCCTGTGGGCCTTGGAATTGGCACAGCAAGTTATTCAGCCATATCAAACTATTAAAAAGAAAGCAACCAAGTGAATGGACCAAATGGCGTTGATTTTGGTATCGGAAATGAGAAGAGCAAACCCAGTCCTGTTGACCCTGCAAAGTCGGCCTCACTAACATTAAGGGTCGTGTGTCAAATCTGCAAGATTTGTCCCACAGACTGGTCAAGCAACAACCTAACAGTGAAACTTGCCGATTCAGACCTGACACACAATGTCATAATTACCACCATCACCGCCTCACCAGGAGCACTGACCCGCCACAGGTGTGGACACAGGGATATACAGGTAAGAAGGAGTCATCCTCAATATAGGCTCTAGATGACATGAAGCCCCATGGCTTCAGGTCAAACACGGAGAAGGAAACCTCTTATGATTACCACCCATTGCTTACCCCATCTCCTTTTGAGAGTACTGAGGGACAGAATGTACTCTTGGTGGAAGGTCTGCAATGTTCATCACAAAGGTAGGATGAATAGTACCTCTGTTAACCAGGCTGACTGAGTCCTAAAGAACATAGCTAAAACATAGAACATAGATAGAACATAGAACAGTACAGCACAGTACAGGCCCTTCGGTCCATGACGTTGTGCTGAACTTTTACCCTAAACCTAAGGTCAATCACCACTACCTTATACTATCATCCATATGTCTATCTAATAGCTGCTTAAATGCCTCTAATGAGGCCGACTCCATTACCCTCTCCAGAAATGTATTCCATGCCCTTACCACTCTCAGTGTAAACAACCTAGCTCTGATATCTCCCTGATAATCTACCTCCTTTCACTTTAAAACTATGTTCCCTCGTAAAAGCTACCTCCACCCTTGAAAAAAGTCTCTGGCTGCCTACTCTATCTATACCTCTGATCATTTTGTACACCTCTATCAAGCCACCTCTCATCCTTTGTTGTTCTAAAGAGAAAAGCCCTGGCTCTCTCAACCTTTCATCAAAAGACCTTCCCTCCATTCCAGGCAACATCCTGGTAAATGCAAGATTTCTAGGCCCTTCTTTTGAAAAGAAATCTTGATTAATTTTCCACATGATTCAAAATAAGGCCAAGAATTTTTTTAACCAAAGGTATGACACGGGAAGCTCAGTCCTGAGTGTTGCACAGTCGGTAGTACTTGGGAATTCTTAAGTACTCCTGGCAATCTGAAAGAAAATGTAGGCTACTGGAAGTGCCACAGGTTGCACCAGCTTGAGACCTGGGTTGTGAAGATTGAGCATCAACTGGGTGCACTGCAGTATCTGCGATTACTGGATGGTATATTTTGGATGGTCACCACACAGCTTAAGGAAGTGCAGTAAGGGAATGATGGGTGATCATCAGGCACAAGGCAGGCAGGCAGGCGGGAAATCCCCAGACTACATCTCACTCAAGAACAGTTTATCTCATAGAGTCATACGGTAAGGATACAGGACCTTTGGCCCAGCTCGTCCACGCTAACCAGGGTTCCTCAACTGAATTAGGCCCACTTGCCTGTGTTTGGCCCACATCTCTCTAAATCATTCCTATTCATGAATCTGCCCAGATGTCTTTTACATGTTGTAATTGTGCCGCCTCTACCAGTTCTTCTGGCAGCTTCTACAGATGCACAATTTCAACAGATGAACAACTTAAAGCACACTGTCTGGGTGTATAACAGCCTGGTATGACAACTGCTTTGCCCAGGACTACAAGAAACTATGGAAGATTGTGTGCACAGCTCAAACTATCATTGAAGCCAACTTTCCATCCATGCATTCCATTTACATGGCTTGCTGATGCAGAAAGGATGCTAACATCAGAGACTCATTACATCCCAGCAATGCTCTCTGAAGAAGGGTATAAGCCTGAAAGGTCAGCTTTCCTGATCCTATGTTGCTGCTTAGCCTGCTGCGTTCATCCAGCTTTACACCTTGTTAACCCAGTAATGCTCTCTTAGCATCACTTCCATCAGGCAGACGATACAAAAGCTTGAACGCACGCACCAGCACATTCAGGGACAGCTTCTTCCTGGCCATTATTAGACAGATGAATGGGCTCTCTAGCCTCCAATAATGACGATCTTGTTAATTTTGATCTCACCTAGCACGCGCCTTGAGCAATGATCTGCTTGTACAGCTCGTAAACAAAACTTTTTTCACCGTACTGCAGTACATGTGACTAAAAAAAAAATCAATCATTCTATAAACGCATCACCTCCTATGTGAAAAGGTTGCTGCTCGAGTCCCTTTTAAATGTTTCCCTTCTCATCTTAAACCTATGCCCTCTAGTTTTGGACTCCTGTACACTAGGGCAAAGACCTTTGTTATTCGCCTAACCTAAACCCCTCAAGATATTGCAAACCTCTACAGGGTCACCCCTCAGCCTCCTACACTCCAGGGAAAAAAGTCCCCACCTATTCAGCCATTATAACTCACACCTTCCAGTGTTGGTAACATCCTTATAAATCTCTTTTGCACCCTTTCCGATTTAATAATATCCTTCCTATAGCAGGGTGACCAGAATTGTACACAGTACACCAAATGTGACCTTACCAATATTGCATACAGCCACAACATGTTTCTTCAACTCCTAAACTCAATTTTCTGACCTATGAAGGCAAGCGTGCCAAACACCTTCTTCGCCACCCTGTCTAATTGCGACGCCACTTTCAAGGAACTGTGTACTTACACCCTGAGATGTCTTTGTTTGACGACATTCCCCAGGGCCTTATCGTGAACTGTGCAAGTCCTGTCTCAGTTTGACTTACCAAAATCAGAATAAACTGCAGCTGCTATTCCACAGACAACTGGCCCAGTTGACCAAGATCCCATTGTACTCCCAAATAATTTTCCTTCCTGTCCTCTATCCACCAATTTTGGCATCATCTACAAACTTACTAACTATGCTTCCTATATTCTCATCCAAGTCTTTTACATAAGTGACAAACAGTGAGCCCAGCAACAGTCCTTGTGGCACACCACTGGTCATAGGTCTCCAGTCTGAAAAACAGCCCACCTGATCGCCCTCTGTTCCTACCAACAAGCCAATTGTGTATCCAATTTGTGAACTGTCCTTGGATCCATTTAATCTAACATTACTAACTATTCTACCACATGGTACCTTGTCTATATGATCTTGCTGAAATCCACGTAGACAACATCCACCATTCTGCCTTCATCTATTGGCTTGGTCACCTCTTCAAGATGCTCAGTCAAACGTTTGAGATATGATTTCCCATGCACAAAGCCATGCTGACTATCCCTCATCAGTCCTTGCCTTTCCAAATGTATATAGATCCCATCTTTCAGAATCCTCATCAACAACATGCTCACCACTGACCTTAGGCTCGCTGCTCTGTATTTGCCTGGTTTTTCCTTGTAGCCTTTCTTAAATAATGGCACTGCATTAGTTGCTTTCCAATCCTCTGGCACTTCACCCATTATTATCGATAATTCCGAGGCAGGAGTGGTCCCCTTCCCAGAGCTTCAGCAGCAATGGGAGTGCCCCCCTTCCCGAAGCATCGGCAGCAACGGGAGTGGCCCCCTTCCTGGAGAGTCAGCAGCAAAGTATTCCTTTCCCAGGAGATGGCAGCGGCAGCAACGTAAGCCAGAACATGACACCCACTGTTCCGACGTGGTGGGCACAGTGTCACATTGGCTGCGACAATATTGTTGGGGGCAACATTGTGCTGAATAATGGTGACACAGTTCCAGAGGCAATGGTGCAGCTCCAGGCCATGGCTGGGCCCAGGTACCTGATGGCAGAGGAAGTGACATTCTGGCTACAATAGCGTGTGGGGACTCAGAGCACTTGAGCATTTACAGACTGAGGGATAGACTTTGTGGCTTTGATTTTTGGCAGTGAGGACTCATGGTGGAGGTGAGGGAGTGCTCTGAATGTTCCCCTTCCTTTTGGCTGTTTCTTTTATTTCTGCTTCTGTTTTCAATCTTTTGTATTCTTAGCTGGCACTGGAGAATGACAATTTCGTACACTTTTCACAACACTCCTATATTCCTTTACTCAAGTACAAATGCAGTAAAATCTAAACCTAAATTTTTCTGCTAGATACCCACAATTTTTCCCTAACTTCCCACAATATCCTGCGATACATTTGATGAGGCCCCAGGGATTTGTTCAACTTTATGTGTTTTAAGACCTCCAACACCCCTCTTCTGTAATGTGGACTCTTTTCAAGACATCACAAATTACTCCTGAGTCCCTTGACATGTCTTTCTCCCTGATAAATACTGATGAGAAATATTCAATTAGGATCTCATCATTTCTTGTAGTGCAGTAGAGAGCTTTATGTATTGGAAAAAGAAGAAGTGAATGACACTTCCTCTTGGGAATGCAGTCAGAACCTAGCTGCATAAGGGGAGCAAATGGAAATGAAGAGCTAGAATAGCGGAGACCCAAAAATGAGGGGTACAGAAAGGCATTTCTGAAACTACAGACATTATTCAAGGAGAGTCTGTTGCATCCCAGAGGCTAGAATCACAGTTGAAGGAAGGGTTGGACTGGACACCCAGTATCCCAGAGCATCGAATCCTCAAGCAAGACAGGGAGGATGTAAAAAAAGGACGTGGTATTGCATTTTGATCAAAGTATCAATTATTGCAAAAAAGAGGCAAGGTATCTTATGCTCCTCAATTCAGGCCAAAAAGGTGGAACCTAATACCAAAAAGGGGGCAAATACATGATTACACTCCAACAGTCAGGTGGACATAGGAGGCCAGATAAGTAGGCAAATTTCAGAGAAATAATAGATTAGATTAGATTCCCTACAGTGTAGCAACAGGCCCTTTGGCCCAACAAGTTCACACCGCCCCTTGAAACATCCCACCCAGACCCATCCCCCTATAACCCACACACCCCTGAACACTATGGGCAATTTAGCATGGCCGATCCACCTAGCCTGCACATCGTTGGACTGTGGGAGGAAACCAGAGCTCCCGGAGGAAACCCTGCCAACACGGTGAGAATGTGCAAACTCCACACAGACAGTTGCCCAAGGCTGGAATCAAACCTGGCTCCCTGGCGCTGTGATGCTGCAGTGCTAACCACTGAGCCAACATGCTGCACCTAGATAGTAGGGTGTTTCATCTTCCCTAATATCAACTGGGATAAACAAAATGTCAAAGGCTTGGATGTCAGGGAAAAGAACCACCCCAGAGATAGGGGCCCTACCATTGCACAACAACAGTCCAGATAGGTGCTTGATGACCAGTGCAGTAACAATGGGCCAAAAGGCCTCTTTCCATGCTGTAATACTCTATGGCTCTGTTATAGTTGCCAGTCTTCAATTTTATTCACTCCATGTGATATCAAGAAATGGCTGAAGGCACTGGAATATTTCAAAGTCTGTGGGCCCTTCCAATGTTTTGTCAAATTGCTGTATCTTAAGCCTAGCTATTTTAGTACATCTACAATAGGTTTTACCTGACAGCGCCTAGACACAAAAAGCAGGAAAATTCCAACTCAGTCAATTAACATCCCAATCTACTCTCAATGATCAGTCAAGTGATTGTAGGGGCTTTCAGCATTCTATCAAGCAGCACTTGCTCAGCAGTAACCTGATAATTGATTCTCAGTCTGGGTTCCACCAGGGTTACTCAGATCTGAGATGAATAAATGCTTTGATGAAAACCTAGATGAAAGAGCTGGATTCTAGAGGTGAGGTGAAGGTGACCACACTTAACATCAAGCCAGCATTCAACAGAGTGTATAATGAAGGAACCCTAGCAAAACTGGAGTCCATGGGGATTGGGGTAAGCCCTTTTCACTGGGTTAGAGTCAGACCTAGCACCAATGAGCATGGTTGTGACTGTTGCATATCAAACACCTCATCCCCAGGATGTCCTTAGGCCAGTGACCTAGTGCAAACCACTTGCAATTGGTTCATCAATGACTTTTCCTCAATCATGATGTCAGAAACAATTGCAATGTATTGACTATCATTTGCAATTCTCAAATATTGAATCAGTTCTTGTCCCCATGCGGCAAGACCTAGACAACATCCAAGCTTGCAATAAGTGGCAAGTAACATTTGCACCACTAAAATGCAAGGCAAAGACCAGCTCACAGAGAGAAGCTACCCAATGTCCCTTGTCACAACTCACCAGAATAGCACACTGAAAATCATGCCCCATTAGTTCAGGAGTCATCACAAATGTTAAAGTTTTCATAACCTTGAAGGTGGAGTCACACATAAACAGAGTTATCAAGAAGGCATTTGGTACACTTGCTTTTATTAGTCAATGCATTCAGTGTTGGAGTTAGGATGTCAGGTCGCAGTTGTACAGGATATTGGTTAGGCCACTTTTGGAATATTGCTTTCAATTCAGATCTTCTTGCTATCAGAAAAATGCTGTGAAACTTTAAACAGCGCAGAAATGACTTATAAAGATGTTGCCGGGGTTAGAGGGTTTGAGTTATGCGGAAAGGCTGAATAGACTGGGGCTGCTTTCCTGGAGCATCAAAGACTAAAGGGTCAAATTATAAAGGTTTACAAAATCATGAGGTCATGCAGAGGTGAATAGCCAAGGTCTTTTCTCCAGAGTAGAGCATTGGCTTAAGATGAAGGGAGTGAGATGTAAAAGGGAGCTCCGGGGCAACTACTTCATGGAGAGGTTGGAATGAGCTGCCAAAGGAAATAGTGGAGGTTGGCACAATTACAACATTTAAAAGGCATCAGGTTTGGTACATGAATAGGAAGGGTTGAGAGGGATGTGAACCAAATGCCAGCAAATGGGGTTGGATTAATTTAGGATATCTGGTTGGCATGGATCTTTTGGACCGAAGGATCTGTTTCCATACTGTACAATTCTACAACTCTTTGACTCTAAAAGTATGCAAAATTCCTCGATTTATCTTTTAGTTCCAGGTTGACAGCACAGATCAAATTCCAGTACTCAAAAAAATTGCTAATTATTATGAATAAACAGACTCTGACTAAAGGCAAACAATTATGAGCCATCAGCATAGAATTCTATTTATTTAAAACCTAACCCCTAATAAAACTTCCTCTACATACGCGTACAGATAAACACCTGTAGAAACATAGAAATAACACGGTGTGAAACTGGATGAACACAGCAAGACAAGCAGTGTCAGAGGAGCAGGAAAGTTTGATGTTTCGAGTCGAGACGCCTTCTTCAGAAACATGGTTGCTCTGGGCAGAGGAAAAGGCTGGGAAGACATTCATTGTTTTGTGTCCACAGGGTTTGTCAGCTCCTGCTGCTCTTCAATCTTCCTTCCCGAGGTCCTTTCATTTGCTTCCAGAAGGCACAGGGCGACCAGTTTACACTTGAAAAGTCCGATTTATTGGTTAAGAGCCACATTTTACAACAACTGATGATGTGCAGAAAACTGGCTTTCTTTGGGCTTGAGGTGCTATTAGGTGCTATTATTGAGGTGACTTTAGCAAGCTGGGAGTCAATCAGATAGCTGTTGGCAAGCAGAAGGCCTTTAACAATGGTGTGGGGAATGATGGCTCCCATTGTCAATCCATTACTTTTGCTGACTCTCCATGTACATGCTCCTTAGCTCTGGCTCATCTGCAACTAGATTTTTCCCATTGTTTGAACAAACAGCAATGTAAACAGAACTTACAATGACTGTTAGGAAGCTTTGTTTTTAAAAAGTGCAGTAATCCTTTCCACAATCTTTATTATCTGAAACTGCTTTTTCCATTTCAGTCCATATTCAAGAAGAAAGAAAAGTCGAAACAATTATCAACATCCACAGAATTATCATTAACTAGGAACTGAGATAAACTGGTTCAGTTTCTTTCTTTCAGGTGTGAGAAACAAGCCAGAAGTGTAATGAGATACCCTGTACTTGCCTGGGTGAGTGCATTCAAGATGCTCGACACTATCCAATACAGAGCAAAGCAGCATGCTTGATTGGCATCCCAACAGTTCAACATTTACTGGGGATGCAGCTTGGCAACAGTGTGTACCATTAACAAGATACACTGCAACAATTCATCAGGAATTCTACAACACCTTACAAACTCATGACCTTTACCACTTAGAAGGATGTGCGTGGGAAAACAACCTGTGAATTCCCCTCAAAGCCATGAATCTTTTTAACTCAGAAATATATTGCTGGTTCTTCGTTGCTTTTCTGGAAATCACTTCCTAACAACTCTGTAAATACATGTATACCCTCGGGACTACTGTGTTGTAGAAGGCAGATCACCATCATCTTCTTCCAGGCAACGTGGACAGACAATAAGTGCTTGCTTAGTATTAGTGATGCCCATATTCCATGAACAAGCAGTTTTTAAAAATGATTTTAAACTTATTTGCTGTCCACTCCCACCCGAAAGCCTCCAGCTATTGTACTGTCAAATTAAAACTTAAATGAAAATCACCAGCCAGAAACAGGGGTCTCATAAATAAATGTCAAGCATGGGCAAACTTGATGTCTAACCAAGCTACTCAGTAAAGCATTATGCTGTTGGTCTATTAAATTAGCTGATACAAACAGAATCAATATTTGAGGAGGCAATTACTTGCAAAAACTCAGATTACGTGTGTACCAGTGTGCTTAATGGCTATTCAAGGCAGCTTGCAGATTCCAACTTTCTGATTTTTCTCACTAAGACAGTATCTAGGGACTGTACACTGGGTTCCCAAGAAGTGTAGGAATTCTAGTATTCAGAATTTCCACTCCAATCACATTATGTCAATGATTTGTTTTTGAAAGTGTGGATGGTATCTCCACCTCAGAAGCCCGTCCCAAAAATCACAGCACTGGGTTAGTGCCTACCTATTTAGCAGGAATATTTTAATATAGTTGCAGATTTTGTTTCTTGCTTGGCATGCTAATGACTAGCTTCTTAGGAATGCTGTTGCATGAGTTGAGTATAATTGTATTGTGGTTTTTTAGGCTTTAAAAGACATCTTCCACAGTGGAAAAAGTAGCATTGCGAAAAGAATCTACTTCATTTGTTGTGTTTTCTTCCATGAATGCAGATAAAACTTTGTTTGATGAATTATTGAATAGTATTTTTTTCTAAAATGTAATAATATTTTTAAAGAATGGTTTACCCACCTGTTTAAAATGATTGGGATCCTTTGTTCATATAATGTATATAAAACAGCTAATTGAGCTGAAACAGCTTGGATGTTTTTGAAAATATAGTTGTACAAGTCTAATCAGCCTTAAATCATTTTGTCTGTAAAAACAGCTAAATGGTTCATAAATCTATTTATTGTTTTACATTGTTACTATACATCACCATCGTTGTACAAACTGAAGTTGTTCACTTAATGAGAATCAATTAACTCATCACATTGTTCATTGAAAATTATTACATCCTCTCTACACCATTTTGCTGTCACATCTAATTATATTTTCATGTTTAACTATGTTTTCTCACCTACTAACATTACATTAATACTTCTTATCCTCAGCATATTTATCCACTTATTTTCCCTTATTTCCTATTCCAGAAAGCACAAAGCATGAGCCTACTTTTTCTGATTAAGCCTTAACAATGAATTTTCCCAGATTGGCCAATAATGTCATTTTGTCCTCACCAGGCCCAATTCACCAAACAACAAATGTCACCCACCAACTGAGAACTACAACTCAATGCCATTTTTGCCAGTTGTCCAAGGACTTACATTATTTGATGTGCTTTTGTTACAGTAATCCCCCATCCCATAACTAAGTATTACACTCTATATACTATCTACATAAGGTTACATCCATTAAATTCATTCAGACAATATGAATAATTAACCATGGCCAATTACAATCAAATGATAGTACATGCACCAAGTGTCCTTGCATGACCCATCAGATCCCAGCACCATAGGACCTATACCATTCTTAAATAGCTGAATGTCGATTACAAACTATGGTCCTCCTCATCTGTCATTGAAGATTCGCAAGATTTATGAATTGAGGGCAATTGTTAAACAAGACGCACCTTGGGCAAATCACTTAAAACATTGAATCAAAACAAACTTTAGGAGACTATTCTTCTGTTTATACCACCAACCTCTTCAACCATAACAAATCCAAATTGGGCAGGTTTGGACCCTTCAGTGAGCTCTTTGATTTCTTGGCTAAGATGTTTATACTTCATATCTTCTTATTCCAGGTACCTTGTAAAGGCTTCTTGTCATCCTCAAAACAAGTCATAATGGCAACGCAATCACAGGAAGTGCTACACTTTCCTCCACACCTCCTCCCTCACCCCTATCCCAGGCCCCAAGATGACCTTCCATATCAAGCAGATGTTCACCTGCACATCTGCCAATGTGGTATATTGTATCCATTGTACCCGATGTGGCTTCCTCTACATTGGGGAAACCAAGCGGAGGCTTGGGGACCGCTTTGCAGAACACCTCTGCTCAGTTCACAACAAACAACTATACCTCCCAGTCGCGAATCATTTCAACTCCCCCTCCCATTCCTCAGACGACATGTCCATCCTGGGCCTCCTGCAGTGCCACAATGATGCCACCTGAAGGTTGCAGGAATAGCAACTCATATTCCACTTGGGAACCCTGCAGCTCAATGGTATCAATGTGGACTTCACAAGCTTCAAAATCTCCCCTTCCCCCACTGCATCCCAAAACCAGCCCAGTTCTTCCCCTCCCCCCACTGCATCACAAAACCAACCCAGCTTGTCCCCTCCCCCCACTGCATCCCAAAACCAGCCCAGCCTGTCTCTGCTTCCCTAACCTGTTCTTCCTCTCACCCATCCCTTCCTCCCACCTCAAGCCGCACCTCCATTTCCTACCTACCACCTCATCCCAACTCCTTGACCTGCCCATCTTCCCTGGACTGACCTATCCCCTCCCTACCTCCCCACCTATACTCTCCTCTCTACCTATCTTGTTTTCTCTTAATCTTCGGTCTGCACCCCCCCCCCCACCCCATTTATTCCAGAACCCTCTCCCCATCCCCCTCTCTGATGAAGGGTCTATGCCCGAAACATCAGCATTTGTGCTCCTGGGATGCTGCTTGGCCTGCTGTGTTCATCCAGCTTCACACTTTGTTATCTTGGATTCTCCAGCATCTGCAGTTCCCATTATCACTCATAATGGCAACGATTGTGATATGTTGATTATTTTTAAAGTCTAGGTACAGTTTCCAAAATTGTCCCTCCCTATCCTTAAGACACAGCTCAATGCACTGCACTTTGTTATGTGAATTATCCCTGCCTCCACTTCCATAATGGGCCTGTTAGCATCTTCCCCGTCATTTGGTCCTGAGGGCCTAACTCCCAGATCCATGTCATTGCAGTAAATAACACAAATTCTCTTAGTTCTCTCTTCTGGCTCTTCTGTCTGTGGAGAGATGGATTTCTAGTGAGCATTGGTGACTTTGCTGCACCCTATGTGGCATCAGCATTTTCCATGGATCACTCCCACATAGGTACCTGACGGGGGCAGGGGAAGGGAAGGTTTTCTCTGTGATGTTTACTGTCTGGACTGAGGTGTGTTATTAAAACCCTTCATTCACAACTCTTTCTAAATTAGCACCCAGTGCTGCAGAGAATCACAAAACACACAGATCAAGCAGCCATCTCTGAATGACTTATCCAGCCAGCATGAAAAGATATTGCTGTTACCAGCAGTTAAGATGGTAGGACGGACAACGTGGTAGACAATAACATGTAAAAACTACCATAAAGGTAACCAGCCAGGTCAGGCTCCAATGGGAGAATTTCCATTAGAGTAAAAGTTACTCCCACCATTGACTGGAAAATAATCAGAAGAATGCCATCAAGAGATGTGGAGGTCAATAGCAATGTCCTCTTGCTACCTGACATGATGGTAGCTTACTCAGTGCAGAACTGGGATCACATGTTTTCTACATGATTTCAGTTCCTCATGAGCAAGATTGTGAATTATCAGAAAGCTCTTGTTCTTCATCCTATTGTGCTTGCTCTTCTAGAAAAATTAGAAACAAGAATCACCTATCATTATATTAAATCTGGGGCAATATTCATACTTAATTTTTTTTCAACTTGATCCAAATAATTGTACAGAGGATTATTGACAAAAATCATGCAATTGCTTTAGGGTTTTTAATTTATTTTTACATTTCCTTCTTTAGATATGTATAATGGATTTAGGGAAACTTCTTTATCTAACTGTGATAACAGACCCATTTAGCAATGTTGCCTGGCTCATGTCATCATACTTTTGTAACTCTGAAAAGTTGCTAACTCATGCTCCAGCAAAGGGAATTGAGCTTGTATACATAATCATAGAATCCCTACAGTGTGGAAGCAGGCCATTTGGTCCATTGAGTCCACACTGGCCCTCTGAAGAGATTCCCACACAGCGCCAACCCCTTCCCTATCTCTGAAGCCCTGCATTTCCCATGGCTAATCTACCTAGCCTGCACATCTTTGAATTGTGGGAGGAAGCTAAAGCACACCCATGCAGGCACAAGGAGAGTGTGGAAACTGCACACAGTTACCTGAGGCTGGAATCAAACCCGGGCCCCTGGCCCTCTGAGGCAGCAGTGCTAACCACTAAGCCACTGTGCTGCCACCTATGAAATTCATTAATGCTTCATCAGTTGTGGAGCTATTGAAGGCAAACAGTTAGAGGAAGGCTTCTCTTCAGGATAAATATATTCAGTAACAAAGAAAATACATCTGAATGTATGAACAATCTTCTAAATCACTGCTGGTTCTGTGTGAGTATGTCAATATACCAATTCTGTGTGGAACTGGAGACAAAGTGGTAGCTCTAAGAGATGCAGTAGGTCCTTGCTAGATTTTATACACATGCTGAGCATCAAGAACCATTTTTATACACAAGCCCTCCTTCCATACAAAATGGAATAAGACTTGAACATACAATATCTACTACTGTAGCAGTGCCCAGGCAACAAATAGAAGCCCTTGCTACAGTATCTGATTTACTGGAAAGGCCCACAGCATTCTGAAGATTTCCTGCATTTCAAATATCAGAAGAATAAATCTTCCATGATGTAATTTAGGAGATCAACCACAAACAGTTCTGTTCAAAGTAATAGATAAGTTCAAATAATTTCAACAGCTTGCATGATTCTGGCAAAACAATTAACTGATGTTCTCTCTTCAGTTACATTTAAAAAGCAGCAAATTACGAGACACTTTGCTAACCTGATTAATGATCCAAATTTTGGACAAATGTTCAAGCTGTAGAACTTGCACTTAGATTTATAATGTCTCACAAGAATTCCACGAGAACTCCACTGTATGAGTTGCTTTACGACACTGGTAAATATAGACTGTTGAATTTCAACTTCTATCATTGCTCACCTGCCCACAGGCTATAAGACAGGACGACCTGGGAGCAGAAGTAGGCCATTCAACTCTTCGAATCTGCACCACCGTTCGAAGAGTGTAAGGTTGATGTGATAATCCTCAACTTGACCTTCCTGTCTTTTCCCCATAATCTTTGATACCCTTACTGATTAAAGATCTATTTTCACCCCTTTCTCTGTGATCATGTCCTCTGTTCCCACAAGGGAAAATATCCTCTCTGCATCTGCCCTGTCAAGCCCTCTAAGAATCTTATATATTCCAATATGACCTTCACTCATTTTTCTGAATGTCAGTGAGTACAGGGCCAACTTACTGATTATCATAAGACAATTCCTCATCTGGGATCAGCCTAGTCAACTTTCTCTGGACTGACCCCAGCACCAGTAAATCTTTCTTTAGGTATTGGGACTAAAACTGTTCACAGTATTCCAGGCATGGTCTGACTAATATCTTCTGGATATTTAGCATGACTTCGCTACATTTATACTCCATTCCCTTTGAAATAAAAGGCAACTTTCCATTTGCCGTCCCTATTGCCCATTGAATTTGAATGCAATAATTTCATAATTCATGCACAGCATTCTCAAATCCTTCCATGCTGCAGCTTTCTGGAGCATTTGCCTTATTAAATAATATTCAGCTCTTCTTTCTGCCAAAGTCTTAAACTTATCTCAGATCCTGACTACTCCTTGGGACCAGTGTGAAACTCTCATTAGAGTGTTTTTTTTTCCTTTGTGTTTCCTAAAATCTACAGACATATTCTATGTCTTTGGATTCTATGTCATTTCTTGTTCTGGATTTAATTTAATTTCTTATTAACAATGTAATCTCATCCCATCTGCCTTTCCTTGCAATAGGATGCATATCTTTAAATATTTAGTTCCCGGGCCTGATCTCCTTGCAGCTAATTCTCCTTGATGCCCACAAAATTATATCCATTAATTTCAATCTGCTCTGGAAGTTCATTAACCTTGTTTCATACACTACATGCATTTAAATACATCAGCTTCAGAACTGTTCTGTCTGACCCCATTCTCATAGTTGTTCCCTTATCTGCAGCGCCTGAAGTTAAATTCTGACCCTTTCCATACTGTCTGTCCTATTACTTTATCCAGGAAACTTTAATAACCTCTGTTGAGCCCTCCCCCCCTTTAACTATCCTAAAGTCCATGTGGCAACCCTCCTTAGCCTTTCTGCTAAAATCCTGGTGCCAGATTGTTTCAGGTGGAGCCCATCTCAGTGGTGCACTTCCTTCCTCTCCCAATGCTGCTGCCAGTTCCCCACAAAGTTGAGCCACTCTCCAGCACCACTCCTTTAGTGTCATATTTACTTGTCTTGACTTGCTTATCTTTATGCTAATTTGCATGTCGCTCCGGTAATGATCCACAGATTATAACCTTACAGTCCCGTACTTTAATTCTTTTCCAATTTCTTCATATTTCCTAAACAGTACCTTCTGTCTACCTTTGCCTATGTTGTTGGTCCCAAATGGACCACAACAACTGAATCTTCTTTCTCCAATTCAAATTTCTTTTCAAGCTGGTTCAAGACATCTCTTCCCTTGGCACCTGGCAGGCAACATCTGTGGGACCCTCAATTCTGCTCACAAAAGAAAGGAAAGTTTAACTGCATTCGAATGAAATTATAACAATGGATCAAGGTTGTTCCCAGGAAATACCTGGACGCAGGCTTTCTGATGATTTGAAATGTGTTGAATCTACTGCAATTGTCATAATAAAAGCATAACAAACAAGAAAAACAAATCTTTCAATTAAATTGAGTTCTCTGCTTTCATTTTAGAAGCTGTATGTTCACATTCCATAATACTTGTTACAGCAGTTTCCTTAGAGTTTATCTTGTTATAATTGATTGTCGTTTTATGGGCAAATGAATGTTCAGATTTCCAGTAAGAGGAGATGAATAAACCATTGTGTAAGATTATTGAATGGATAAGTATGTAAGCAAAGAATTCAATTGTATTCATTTAATCCTAATGAGTTTAAACTGCAATGTATCTTGCAAATTCTAAACACAAGCTGTGATAATTGGATCTCAATCAGCTCAATTGCAAAACTTAATCTCCTGAATATCTTGGATTACGATCTAAGAAAGTTACACAATTGTATCACTTCCAAATTGAAACCATCTTGGTTTCCATCTCAGCACCCACGGTGGGGAACAGTTAGGGCAATGAACAGTGCTAGTCAGGAAGTCATGTGTCCATTGTGCCACCAATACCACCAACACCCATTTCACAATTGACATCCATTTATGTTATAGATGAAAAACTTGAGCCTCAGACCTGGCCAATGTTTCTCCTTGGTTGCCTGGAGATTCAGCCCTGTCATTTTGGAATCTGATCAAGGTCAGCCTCCAGTGGGTGATCCTGGTTGTCAAGCAGAAAAATAATTTTATAGACTTTATACATTAACCACATATTAAAACAGAGAATAATTTGATTCTGTTGGTTTACATTTTAAATTCTCTGTCATGTTGTTAATATAGTAGATAATATTTGGAAGATCCATCCTCCTTGTTGGGTTTCATTGCTGTAACTCTGTGGGATTAGCTGGACTGCTACATGACAAACAATGAATACTGTCATTTTTTTGAGGTTCCTTGGGTTATTTTAGTCTTGTTAGCTGACTTTAATATGAAGCACATATTCATATGTTCTTCATACATTAGTTTGAGAATAGGTAGCTGATATCCTTGGAGCCAATGAGTCAAGCTTGATGCTGCTCTGATCAAAATTTATTGGGTTTGATATTCATTACAAAAAATTGTTCTGAATGTGCGAAAAATGGGCCATATCTTTCCTAAAGTCACTAATTAGTGATTAACAGTAAGGTCTGGAGTAGATTAGCAGAAGATCTGGTCTCTTAGAATATTTGTAGAGTTTAGAGTCATTTATAAATTCTTGTCCCGCATGGAGAGAAGGTATGTTGACCAAATGTGTCTTATGGGAGGTTACAAATTGACTCTTCACATTCACATCCAAATAAGAAAGCAACAGATTCACAAGGTACAAAGTCCAGTACAGGGGCTTGTAGCAATAGATGGGCTGGTAACTTCACCCAGAGTAATATGTGCTGATCAGAAGGGTAATAGAGGACTAGAGCAACTCAAGATGGAAGTACGTTCCCAAGCCTGTTGAAGGTTTAATCATGTAGAAGGTCCACAGCTCTTGGAATTTTTGGAGAGGAAATAGTTCAATATGAATTTCCCTGGCCTAGGTTGCAGCTATTAGGCTCACAAAACCCAGTAATAGGATTCAGTGAGATTAGGCACTACTAACCCCCTCAGCCTCAAGCACCCAGTTGCTGCTCAGTGGGCCGATCTATCCAGTGCCAGGAAAGTTCCGGTCGTGTCTGATAAGTGGGTCTTATTTGATCCTGATGAGTAATCACTGCTACAACATTAGCAGCAACCTGCGATCCTACCTCTGTGGAGCTGGGGAGACCCCACTGAAATTCCCCTTCAGAGCCAAGGTATTCTTTACCATTTTCTGGACAAAATAAATGAACACAAACTGACAAAGTTAAAACTACTAAAGATATACTTTGAAGGGGCACAAGATGAGGGGAGGTATGAGTTTATGGTAGAATGACCCAAATTCCCATGTCCAATGCTCATATGTTTAAAATTTTAAAATTGAATGCCAGAACTGGCTGCACTGATCGAAGTAACCAGAAATGTTGCATGGATGAAAGGTTCAATCTCAAGCTTATAATCAGGATTGTTTTGGGAACCTAATGCTATTTTCATATAAGCCATTAGGGCGACAGATGATGTCACGGTCTTATTTGAAGCTAATAAGAAAGCACTTGGGAAGGTTTCTTCTGGGAAAAAAGAAAGGTCAGAAATATAAGCATCCGTGAGATAACATCAAAGCTCTCAGCAGCTGCTTCAAAATTGAATTCTTTGGCTGTGTTTTCAGCACTTTATAGGTAAATGGAACATTAGTAACAAAACCTTCATTTCATATTGCAGGATTAACTCATTCTATCCTCTCCTCACATTTCTCTGTGATTTAGCTGGCCCCTGGGCTGGACTCTTGGTGTTCAGATGGGAATACCAGCAGCAGAATCCCATTAGATTTCAAAGCCCTCCTTGTTGTTCTGCTGTAAAATAATGGCCAGAATTTTTCACAGAGGATGAGGTGACCTCCCCTCCCTCGCTCAATTGAAAAATCAGGGGTGAGCCCATTTCCCCAAGCCCAGGAAGTCCAGATCTGATTTTATGGCGATGAAGCTATTAAATGACTCATGAAAAAGCTTCAACCCTCATCTGGGGAGGAAATCCTATCCCATCTGCCAACCAATCCGATAGTCAAATGCGCCGCACAAAGAGTAAGGCTCTAGCCGAGGTGGATTGACAGTGTGTATAACACTGCACCCCACCGCCCCACCCCCCAACAACAAATGTCCAATTCCACTCAAATCTGGGACCCCATCTCAATGACAACCCATCTGTTAGCACCCTCCCAAAGGGGGAATCAAATCCCCACCAGAAACTGGTACTAAATTGTGCTGATATTATTCATAAAATAATCCTAGTTAAATTTCTATGTTCCATTCCATAACAAGAGGTGGATCTGATACTTGACTTGGCATGAGCTACAGACATTGTTCCAGAAAATCATTTGAACATCTAACTAGCACTATTAATAATCTCCACTGAAAATATTAATCAACTTTAGATAGTAAACACGCATATTAAATTCAAAGTGCATCTATTTAAGCATAACATGCAATATCTTGCGAGAATTCAATCATTCACCTCTCCCTCCTTCGTTGGTTTAATGTATTTTGGGCCATCTATTCAGTCTAGTGTTAAAATCAGTTAATTTGTGCTTGTAAAATAGTGGATGCAGTAAAGATCAGTGTGGGTGAAAGCATTATCTGGTGTTGCATGAAGTCATATAAAACTCTGGGTTCAATTTCCAGGTAGTGCTATTTTAAACTGATCTCAGAAGATTTAGCAACAGAAGCATTGAAATTTGCCTTTAAATCTGGATTATAAAGGTTAAAAAAATTGGACATAATTGAAGTGCTGGACATGCACATGGACAGCAGTGAATTGAGGGGTATGCAGGTTAAGTTATTTTATTTTTGGATTAGGATTATTCCACGGCACATCTTGGGCCGAAGTGCCTGTACTGTGCTGTACTTTTCTATGTTCTATGTTCTACATAGTGGCCGGTCCAGGGGTCTGTGCTAACACAGCCATGGAGATTGTACAAACACTAGTCAGAAGTTTGGCCACTCCTCATCTGAGGCTGTCCATTTAAGTCCTTCAAGGGGGTGAGCAGTCCTTGAGCCTGAATGGTAAATATATGACGGTGGGGCAGAAAGGAAGTTGTTGCTGTGAAAAGGAGATCAGCAAACCTATTTGTGGATACTGGGGGTCTGTGAGGCAGAGAGGATGACCACTGTGAATGGACCATCTGCATACGTAAGGGGTGGGGGGAAATAGAATTATTGACATTCTTGTGGCATTGTCATGTGCTGTCCAGTGCTGACCCAGGCAGTGACTTCAGGCTGGTGGGGTCTGATAGGCTCCTCTGCTGCTCCTGGGGAAAGAGGACATTCGCCCAAGACACCCTGCTTGTAAAGCAAAGCACCTATTTTGCCTTGTCAGCCATGTCTGGGGAACAGGTGACAAACTGTGCTGGGCAGTTTCAGAAGGCCTGTGCACATCTGAGTGCATGATGGCCTTACTGAAGAAGGTGTGGCCAACAGGAGTGCCAACTCATTTGGGGTACCTGGTGAGTGGTAAGCATGTCTGGCTACAGTGAGCGGGAGAAGCAGGGTTGCATTGGACAAAAAAGGTATGGTAGAAACATGGTAGGTATTTATCAAGGGAGTTTTAAAGTGATAATGGCAAGAAATCTCACTCAGGTTTAAATAGAGATACCATCTGTGAATTCCAATGACATCAATGTTTGACAAAGTTCAGCCCATAGATTTTGAAGTTTACATTAAGGTATTAAAAAGAAGATTTTTGGTTGCTTTTTTTCGGTGTCGATGCCCCAACAGAACGTTAACTACTGCACGTGTGTCAACATTAAATATCACACCACCAACAGCCTGTCGTCCTTGTTGCTTCTGAATTAGCAGTGAGACAAAGAGAAGGTTGAGGCTAGTTCAGAACGTAAAGAGAACAAGTTAAATAGACCAGGCAGAGACAGAGCAGGGAACGAGGGAAGACTGATAATTATGCTGCATTTATTTCAATGTAACAGGCCTGACATGTCAGGCAGATGAACCCAGGGCATAGATGTGAACATGGGACTGGGATATCATAGCAGTTACAGAAACATGGCTGAGGGATGGGCAGGTTTGCCAGCTTAATGTTCTGGGGTACAGATGCTATAGGAAGGGTAGAAGGGGAGCCAAGAGAGGAGGGAGAGTGGTGTTTTTGATGAGGGAAAACATCATAGCAGTACTTGGAGAGGATATTCAGAAAGCATTGTCCAGTGTAGCTGTATGGGTGAAACTGAGAAACATGAAGGAGGTCATCACTTTGATGGGATTGTATGATAGGTCCCCCAATGGTCAGTAATAAACAGTAACCCAGGAGATCGCAGATCATTGTAAAAATATTAGCATTGTAATATTAGGGAATTTTAACTTTCCTAACATAGACCGGGACAGCTTTCGTGTAAAGAACTTGGATGGGGAAGAATTTGTGTTCAGGAAAACTTTCACAATCAAAAAGTAGATGGCCCCGCTAGATAATGGGCAAAATGTGACCTCCTCTTGGGGTCTAAGATAGGGAAGGGGCTGAGGTGTTAGTGGGGGAGCACTTTTGGACCAGTGATCATAATTCTATTAATTAATGTTCCAAACTGGGACAAAGCCAATTTTGACAGTATTAGACAGAAACTCTCAAAATTTGAATGAGGGAGACTATTTGCTGGTAAAGCTGCATCTAGCAAGTGGGAGGATTTTAAAAGTGAGATAACGAGAGCTCAGGGCTAACACATTTCTGTTAGTAAGGCTAGTAGGAGTAGGGAATACTGGATGGCCAATGATATTGAGGCAGTGGTCAAGAATGAGAAGTAGGCACATAGCAGGTATAGGCAGTTGGGATCTAGTGAATTATTTGAGGAGCGTAAGGGATGTGGGATTACACTTAAGAGGTAAATCAGGAGGGAAAAAGAAGACGACATGAGATAGCCTTGGCAGATAAGGTAAAGAAGAATCCAAAGGGATTCAACAAGTATATTAAGCGCAACTGAGTTATAAAGAAGGGAATAGGGCCCCTTGAAGATCAATGAAGTGTGCATCATCTATGTGTGCAACCACAAAAGATGAATGAGATCCTAAATGAATATTTCTCCTCAGTATTTACTGTGGAGAAAGACATAGAAGCTAGGGAACTTGGGGAAATAAATAATGATGTCTTGAAAAAAGTCCACACTTCAGAAGTGGGATGGTGGACGTCTTAAAATGCATAAAGGTAGGTAAATCCCTGGGATCGGATCAAGTGTATCCCAAAATATTGTAGGAAGCTAGAGAAGAAATTTCAGGGCCGCTGGCAGAGTTATTTGTATCATCGACAGCCACGCTTGAGGTTCTAGAAGATTGCAGGGTGGCTAATGCCATTTTTAAGAAAGGCTACAAGAAGGAGCAAGGAAACTACAGAACAGTAAGTCTAAGGTGAGTGGTAAGTATATTGTTAGGGGGGAATCTGAGAGACAGGATCTGGATGCATTTGAAAAGGCAAGGACTGATTAGGAATAATCAGGGTGGCTTTGTGCATGGGAAATTGTGTCACTAAAATTTAAATGAGTTTTTTTGAAGAGGCGACCAAGAAGACAGATGATGGCATAATGGTAGATGATGCCTACATAGATTTTAGCAAAGCCCTCAACAAGGATCTGCACAGTAGACTAGTTAGTAAGGTTAAATCATATGGTATCCAGGAACAGATAGCCAATTGGGAACTAAATTGGCTTAACTGTAGGAGATAGAGGGTGGTGCTAGAGGGTTGTTGTCTGGCCTGGAGGCCTACAATCAGTGTTGTGCCACAAGGCTTAGTGCTGTGTTCACTGTTATTCATCATTTGCATAAATGGGTTGAACGACAAGATCAGAGGCACAATTAGTAAATCTGTGGAAGACACCAAAATTGGTGGCATCATGGACAGTGAAGAGGATCATCTAAGATTACTCAGGATCTTGATCAATTGGGCCAGGGGCTGAGGAATGGCAGAAGGAGTTTAATGCATATAAATACGAGGTATTGCATTTTAGTAAGATAAACTAGAATAGGGCTTACACAGTCAATGGTAGGATAACAATTGGGAATGTTGTCGAACAGTGAGACCCAGGGGTGCAGGTATATAGTTCCTTGAATGGACAGTCACAGGTAGACAGGGTGATGAAGAAATTGTTTAACAAGTTTATCTTCATCAGTCAGGGCATTGATGCAGGAGTAGGGATGTCATGTTACAGCTTACAAGACACTGGTATGGCCATATTTGGAGTACTGCAAACATTCTAGTTGCCATGCTATAAGAAGGATGTTACTGAGCTGGAAAGAGTGCAAAAAAAGATTTGCAAGGGTGTTATCAAGGCTGCAATGTTTGAGCTATCAGCAGAGGCTGGAGAGGTTGGGACTTTGTTTCCTAGAGCACCGGAAGCTGTGCGATGAAGTTTATAAAAGCATGAGGGTCATGGTTGGGGTGAATAGCAAATGTCTTTTCCCTAGGGTAAGGAATCCAAAGCCAGAGGGCTTAGGTTTAAGGTGAGAGGAGAAAGATTTAAAAGGGACCCGAGGGGTAACTTTTTCACACAGGGTGTGGTGCTTATATGGAATGATCTGCCAGTGGCAAGTACAACTGCAACATTTAAAAGACATTTGAATAGGTACATGGATAGGAAAGTTTTAGAGGGATATGGACCAAACAGGCAAATAGGATAAGTTCAGTTTAGGAAATATATTCACCCCAACCATGACCCTCATGCTTTTATAAACTTCATCGCACAGCTTCTGGTGCTCTAGGAAACAAAGTCCCAACCTCTCCAGCCTCTGCTGATAGCTCAAACATTGCAGCCTTGACAACACCCTTGCAAATCTTTTTTTGCACTTTTTTCAGTTCAGTAACATCCTTCTTATAGAATGGCGACTAGAATTGCATGGGCGAGTTGGGCTGAAGGATTTGTTTCCCTGCTTTCAATGACTCTAATTGGTGCAAACAATCTGACCATAAAGTGGAATCTTATTGGGATCTGAGTGACATCAAAAGTGACAAAAAATTTTGGCAGAGCGAAGTCCCGTGAGGCCAATTTCAACATCAAGAGCATCTCATTGAATCCTTTATGCTTTTCACAAGTGGCGTGGGGGACAAAGACTACCCTCTCTAACTATGAGTTGACCAACTCCATTACTGAACCCATTGAGTAAAATTAAACATGGATATATTGCAGCTTCGGTTACACCAGAGCCATCATGAAACAGAAAATAGGACTACTTCAAGTTCCAATGCTTGAATTAATCTGGAAACACCCTAAAGTACAGTCAGATAATCCTTACATTCTGTGCTTTCTACAACCAGAGCTGGCAAAGATGGGGGTAATGGATACTGTAGAGTTGGAAAAGAAGTTGCAGTTTCCTGAGGAAGAAGACAAAGTTGACCAAGAGAAACATCACCTACAGACGATGCAGTACAGGGTGTACCAAGGCAGACTGGACTTCTTTGATAGCTGCTTCTAAGACATTCAGATTAGGTAAAGATGTCATGCAGTGAATGTAGATTTTTTTTTGTTGTTGCAAAACCGAACGACCTCTGTTGAGTAACAAAAGCAAATGCAGCTTCTTTGCTCTTTGTTTGCTTTTCACGTTATACAGTAGAAGTGTTAGCAACTGGATGAAGCTTTTACAACTGCTGCCCCAACATTCAAGAATAACATTATGTATTGTGGTGTATATTAATGAAGGATTTAGTACTCAGTTAGGCCGGGTTATATAGAAAGACAGAAGATAGGAGCAGGATCCCTTCAAGCCCGCACTGCTAATAGATACGATCGTGGTTGATTTTCAAGCTCAAATCCCACCCTTCCACCTGTATTCCTTGCTCCCTTTATCCAAAGGAGCTACATCCACCCCTTCTTGAAAACACAATGATTTGTCCTCAGTCACTCTGTGGTAGCCAACTCCATAAGCTCACCACTCTCTGGATGAAGAAGATTTTTCTCATTTCAGTCCGAAGGATTATGCCTTACCCTTAAGCTATGACCCCTGGTTCTGAACTGCCCCACCATTGGGAACACTCTTCCTGAATCTAATCTGCCTCATCCCATTAAGATTTTATAGATTTCTTTGCCCTCTCCTGTTATTTTTCTAAACTTCAGTGAAGACAATCCTAACTGACTCTTTCTCTCCTCATACGTGAGTCCTGTCATGCCAGGAAACATTTTAATAAACCTTCACTGCACTCTCTCAATAGCAAGAATGTTGTATGATGCTCAGGAAAGTTAGCTTCTCACATTTCATTCATAATCAGATATCTGAAAGCTGTATACTGAGTTCTACTGTAGCCATCATCAGTTTCTGATACATTCTGATGCTGATTCTTCTCTCTCACTCACTCATCATCATTCAGCATTTACTACTAAATGAACACATGCAGTGCTGTAAGTAAACTTCACCCCAACATCAAGTGTAACAGAGCCTGTGCGTAAAAACTCTGTTCCCACCAGAACAAAGTGCTATGAAGCAGGTGGGATGTTAAAGGAGAATTTATTGTCTCCTATTCTTAAAGAAGTGTGTTCCTTTCTAAGATACATAGGTTGCAAACTTTCATTCTACCTGAGAAGTATGAAATCAAAAACATTTACATAATCAAATAGACACAGTGTTCGTAAGTGTGGAACATGAGTGAAGGCAGCAAACTATTAGAAGGCATACTCTTTAACTCTGCAACCGATCATCTCCTCACCAGCGTGCCTAATCTTGGCAGCATTCAGGATTATAATATTTGAAGGATTAATAACGTAGAAGGTTGTGTGAAATAAGTCACCTGGCCCATAAAGAGAGAGAAACTCTTCAGAAAACTCCTCCGAGTTGACACTTAGACAAAATATGGAAATATTCAGTACAAGAGCTGAGAGAGGATATAGTATTCATAACTTCATAAAAATTCCAAAAGGAAGGCAGCTTGCCTGTTATTTAGGAACAGAATGTGGAAGAAACTGGAAACTTCAGATGTGTTAGCTAAGATCAACTATGAGGAGGTTATTAAAATCTATCATCAGAGTCAGTATGTCTGAGAACTTGGGCAAATATTCATTGATCAAAGAGTAGAAGATTTTTGAAGTATAGATCATGTCTGATTAATCTAGCTGAATCTTTTGAGGAGATAACTAACATAATGGGTTAGGAAGTACAAATGGATTTTGTCCATGTATCTTCTAGATGAATCCACAGGTGGGATTATTAACAAAAATAAAAAAAAGCATAGAAGTAAAGCTTTTGCCAGAAGTAAAACAATTGCAGATAAAGTTCAGCATGGCGATGTATGAGGTCATGCACTTTGGAATCATGAAAGACAAATCAGAATATTTTATGAGTGGCAAAAAGGTAGAAGCTGTGGAGGAGGAAGATTATTTATTTATGTACAAATGGCTTAAGTCCAGTAAATAGGTAAACATTATGTCAAAAAGATTAATGGCAATTTCATATTTATCTCAAATGGGCTGAAACGGCAAGTAACAAATTTACGCTTGAGATGGAGAGAACCCTGGTCAAACACAATCTGGATTTCTATATTCAATGTTAGGCCCTGCGCTTCAGGAATGATATCTTTGCCTTTGAGAAAGTACAATGAAGACCTTTCAGAATGATCGCAGGGACTAAGGGCTTATCAGAAATTTAGGTCGTGAAAAAGGTAAAAAAAATCAAAACACATGAGTTAAAAATGACTGGATGAAGATGAAGTATAGATCAGCTGTTATCTGATTGAATGTCAGAACAGATTGAAAGAACTGCATGACATACAGCAGCTATGGAAGATATATAAAACAGAGACAGTTTTTTCTTTTAACTTTGCATTCATATGGTGTGTTTCTCTGGTCCATATGTAAAATTGGGGTCTAGAAATCACTGAACTCCAACTGTACCCACAAGACTTTCCAAAAAGAAATCCTCCCAATGAGTTACTTATTTTGCTTCAGTTAAACTAACAGACCTACTGCTCTAGCCCTAACCCTAACCCTGGCCAGGGAGTTAAAGTCATTGCTGAGTGGTGTGTAAGGGGGCAAAAAATTGGCGTTTGCTTTGATTACTGTTTTCTCATTCCTGTTTAATATTGGGATGTGAGTAACAATGGAATTCATTCTTGCTAACATATGCATCAAACTTATCAAAAGCTATTTATCTACACTCTTTTTTCCTGCTATGGTTGATCTTTGAGGGTCCTTCAGTTAGAGGATCACGGGATGCATATGATCATTGTTTTGTCTCCCTCTAATGGAAAAGTCAACTAGTGTTAAAGAGCCAACAGAGAAACAGGAGCAATGTTGAACGTATTGAACATATATGAAGAAGAGGCACTGGACATCACAGACAGAGAGAGAGAGAAGTAATATAAATTGAACTGTCCACACAAAGAGTTCTCCTTCGGAGGAGGAGCATTACAAATTGACTAATCTGACAAAAATACCATGCAGCTCTCTGGAATGCATCTGTGACATGATATTGAGTGCTACAGTCACTGGCTGTGTTGAAGGGAGTGTTGCCTCTTTTAACAACCATTGGTTTAGATCTGGATGCAGCAAAAAACTGTGACTAATATACAGGCTCCTGATTCAGAGCTTCTGGGAATGGGTATGAGAAAGAGCATCTGGGCCCATGCACGCTATTAGACAGATTGTATCAAGATGGCCCGGCTTCAGTTGTTGCTGAATTGCATTTAGTATCCTTTGCAGTCACCAGCTGATTCAATTTCTTCAGTCCAGTGATCATATGAATGGAAATTTCAATTGCAAAGCTGATTGTCCAATCCTGTTTTGAAATAGAATCCTTTCTGAAGGCAAATACATCAAGTTTTGTCACTGTAAAAGTGACTTTGTACACTATCTACCACTCCTCTCACTCCCTGCAATCCATAGTCAAAACTCTCCAAACATACACTTTGTTCAACTTTTAACTAAATGTGTCTGAGCAGGTGAATCGATTGTAGGAAAAAATGTATCAGAAACTTTTGGAATGATAAAAAGTCAGTAAAAAACAAAATAACTGCGGGTGCTGGAAAACAGAAACAAAAACAGAAATTGTTGGAAAAGCTCAGAGGTCTGGCAACATCTGTGGAGAAAAATTAGAATTAATGTTTGGCATTGAGTGACCTTTCCTCAAAACTGATGGTAGCTGGGAACATGTTGGTTTATTGCAGAAGATATGGTTAGGGAAGTTGGTGATAGGGAATAAAAAAATTGATGCAACATTTTGCTATTCTGCTAGTTAGTCATTTTTCAGCTACAAGAACTTGCATTTAGAGTCAGAAATCCAAATTAAGAATGGCAGTGGAGTGAGAAAATTGTGTCATGGAATAACGGAAACAGATTGTAGAAAGGCCAGGTTCCTGCAAGGGTCCTGCATATGATCATCACAGCTCCAAGGGCAGGTCAACTGTGTTTTTTTTTGCATGAAAGATGTTCAAAAATAACCAGTAATTTCTGAACAAATTGAATTTAATCATCACAGGATCCATGTAGAATTTCAGATCCATCACACAAGTAGGGACTTAAAGAAGAACATAAGAGAAAGTGACAATGTAAGAAAGTTCTTTGCCACTATCCCATCTAATTAAATATGGGCCTGAATCGCAGATATCTTACCCAGGAAATGTTAGTTTTAAAGGTACTTACTTTAACAGGTGCTGTAGGAAAATGATTTCCAGTTATCCTACTCAATGAAAGCATTGACTTCAGTTTGGTGAAGTTGTTCATGTTCTTGCATTTGAGTTGGACGGTTGAGCGTTCTGGAAGTTCAATCTATGCTAACACAGTAACATGTGTTGAGGATGGGCTACATTATGAAGCATGTTGCATTTTGGAGTCTATCTGCCTGACCTATATGATAGTAAAAATTATGTAACACTGTTTGAAGCAATATTGGCCTTTAAATGACAGTTAAAAGTAAAATATATTACTACAAGTGGCATGAGAAGGCCATATCTGTAGTGATGAGCAATGTGGTAATGATAAACACCCATGTCCATGAAATAGGGCCATGAATTTGACGTCATATGATTGAAAGAATTTTAATTCGGAGAGTAGAAAAGTGGCATGCATTCAGTCATTGATCTAAAACCTTGAGAAAAGTAGTAATTCATAAAAGTGTGCAGGTTTTTTCACTGATTCAGTTCTTGTGTACAAAGACAACTTGTAAATCTCTTTTCTATTAACTAATACTAGGTGTAACACTGGTGTGACATGCAGATCCAGTGCAGAGAGTTTTTTTAACGTATTGTTCCACATCTCATATATAACGTTGCATAGCCTTTTCATGATTGATATCGAGTAAAGAATGAGCATTAAACAAGTAAAAAATTGTATCCTGTTTCTGGTTTTCATTGGTTTGAATTTTCTCGGTCTGTTACACTGTCAAACACCAATTGAAAATGACATTTTTGACATGTATAATTGAATCAAGGAAAACTTATACCTTTTTAAAACCATGAACAGTCTCAGATTAAAACTATCCCTATGTCTTTTTTTCATTTACTTCATGATTTTAAGCATTTTGATAGCTGAAAGGCCAATCTCATTTCTGTTGTTGCAATAAAAACAAAACATCGTGGAAGCTGAAGATCAGAACTCAAAACAAAAGATGCTGGAGAAACTCAGCAGATCTGGCAAGACCTGTGGATGTTGGATGCGTTACTTCTGAAGAAGTCATTGGATTTGAAATGTTAACTCTGCCTCTCTTCATTGATGTTGTCTGACCTGCCGAGTTTCTCTATTCCATCGTTGGGGTTACACGTGGATTGGCCTCATTGGATTTTGACACACATTAAATTTTGTGATGACTAGAAGAGCAGTAGTTATTTTTCATCATTCATACTGATGTGAACAAAACAGCGTTTTGGCAAGAGGGCTTCCCCTTTTCCTCATGGCAGGTATATCCTCAAGTCTCATCTATACTGGGTTATTATAAGTTCAAAATCATTTCACGAACATCTTACTGCTTTATGTCTCAGCGTACCACAGAGATTTCTTGCCCAACTTATACATTTGCTGCTAACAAGTGATAACAAAGTTCTGAAATCAAGTAAGTGTAGCCAAGGGGACAATGCATGCTTAAATATGTCGAGAATTACTGCACTGTATTAATATTTAATATGACAATACAGTACGCTCTGTGCACTGGGATCAGCTAGTTGTGGCCTCTCTGCACTGATATTATTAAAACTCAGAATTGATTTTCCTTTTTTAAAAAAAAGAATAATAGTGAGATGAAGTTTACAATGTGTTATGGTATTTTTAGTGTTTGGTATTCCTAGAAATGAATGTTTAGACATTGTGGTGTTTCTATGCATTCCCGAATTTGATGTTGGTTTTGATGGTTTGCTCTTTGCAGTCATCTCTTTGTGCTGCACAGCATGTTGATGTGTAATGTTTAAGGTTCAACCAATAAGCAAATGTAAATCTGTGTGGAATGTACCATTAAAATGGCCCAATTTTAACCTAGTCTTGATTTTATTGTATACCTTTTACCATAGGAGGTCTTGCGACACCATGGTAGTGTCCCTGCCTCTGAGCCCTAAGTTCAAGTGCCACTTGGGGGCTGAAATTTATGTGGGGGGAGCATGTCATTCCCAGTATCAGAAGTAAGACACGCAAACAAATCGGCTGTGCAGCCATTTCATTATTCCTTTATGAATGATGGCAATTTCAATACCCACCCACCATTCATATTATGCAGGTGAGTGAGTTTGGGATGGGTAGAAAGGTTATGGGCTAGGTACTCACCATCTTTTATTTGTCTCCACTCCCTCTAAAGACAACACCCAGCAAGAGGGCATATTACAGCTAGTCCCAGGACTTGATGATCAAAGAACGTGCCTTCATAGTGCATCTAAACAGTTTGAGGACCAACCTGCAAATTCTTTTAATGTATACCAATGGCAATAGGTAACAGCAGGAGAGATTCCCTCTCAACCACCACTGTTCATGGTTTCAGGCTGCAATGTACACATGAAAATATAGGTCCTACATCAATTTTTGGGGATGTATTGGCTCAATTGACTGAGTCAATTGGTTAGATCAAATTGATTCCAACAGTATGGGATTCAATCCTTATTCTGGTTGGGGTGAATTTGGGACCTTCGTCTTTGACCTACACATAGTGGAGATCATGGTTCTGTAGGCCAGATTATTTTCAATGAGAAAACTGATGATGAAGCAGAATTTTCATTGTGGCTCTGAGCATAATATAGATTTTGTTTGGAATCATTTTTGACCTCTGTGTCAACAATCATCCATCCTTCTCAGGAAATGATGATTGTACCCAGGGATGTATGGCTCATCTGGATGAAACCTATTAAGATGCCAGAGGCAAATTCATTACCAGCAGACAGACCTACCGCTGGCACAGAGGAATATCATTGGTTGCCTGATAATTTTCCTTGCGGAGGGTTCTGTTTTCTGCCAGCTAGTCTTTTTTTTTCTCTTGTGTCATCTCCATGCCAACCTTGACCACTAATCTCCTGCATTTGCAATCATCAGCAGGGACTTTGCAGATATTGGCTCTGATGTGAGTCAACTTGAGATTTCGGTTACAGATGTTATTGCATCACAAGCTTGTTGATCTTGTACTGATAGTGAGCACAACATGGAGCATGTATTTGTGGATACGGGCATCATCCATTTGGCTCACATGACTCAGCCAAGGATACGGCTAGTGACTCAAGAGAGAAACCAACTGGGTTCCCACCACGCTGGTGTAATTTCACCTCCTGCTTGCCAGAAGATGCCCAGTTTCTGTCCGGTGCAGTGGTGGCAGTAGGCATTTACAGTCTTGTTTCAAATATGGATAAAAGAGCTGAATTCCAGTTTCAAAATAAAAATGGCTAACTTTGACATCAAGTCTCTATTTAACTCTGTGTAGCATCATGGAGCCCTTGGGAAATTGGAGTAAATGGGAATTGGGAGAAATCTCTTCACTGGTAGCAGTTATATGTGGCACAAAGAAAGATAGTTGCAGTCATTAGAGGTCTATCATTTCCGGTCCATGACATCTCTGCAGAAGCTCCTCAAGGGAGTGTGTTAGGGTTGCAAGTGACAAGTGATGATTACACCACACAAGTGCCAGTTAATGGCCATCTAGTACAAAACAAAATATAACCATCAACCCTTGAACTTACCATCACTTAATGTCCCACCATCAACTACCTAGCTGTTACTATTGATAATAAGTTGAACTCACCTGGTGATATGTGTGCTATGGCTACAAGAGCATGTCTGAGGTTTAGAATCCTGTAGCAAATAACTCATCTCCTGACTTGTAAAAACCTGTTCATTGTTCACAAGGCAGAAGTCAGGAGTGTAATGGAATACAGTCCACATATCTGGATGTGTGCAGCTCCAGCATAACACAAGGAGTTTGACACCTTCGGGGACAAAACAGCACACTTGAATGGCATCACATCCATAAACATCCATTCCCTCCGCCGCTGATACTCAACCGCAGCAGTGTGTACCTCTACAATATGTACTGCAAACTATCATGAAGGTTGCTTAGATAGTACTTTCTAAATCCAAAATCATTATCGTCCAGAAGAAAAACATGGACAACTGTTACATGTGAACACCTACACTTGCAAGTTCTCCTCCAAACCACTGAACATCCTGACTTGGAAAGACATCACAATTTCTTCAATGTTGTTGAGTCAAAATCTTAGAATTCTCTCCTTAATGCTGTTGCGGATCTACTTGCAGCAAATGGACTGCAGCAGTTCAAGAAGGCAGCTTGCTACCATCTGTTTGAGGGCAGCTTAACATGAGAAATAAGTGCTGCTCCAGCAAACAATGGCCACATCCCATGACTAAAAACAAGTCGATGGCAGCCCTGCATCAACATGTCATGCTATAAGTAGTTTTATCATCTTATTTAAGAAAGGCTGTAGGGGAGGCAAAGGCCTCTTGGTATTATAGCTCGACTGTTAATCAAGAGACCCAGACAACATTCTGGGGACCTCTGCTTGAATCCAACCTTGACAGATGGTGGATTTTGAATTCAATATATATCGGGAATTGAGAGTCTACTGATGACCCTGAATCCATTGTCGATTGTTGGAAAAACTCATTCGGTTCACTTCAGGGAAGGAAACTGCTGTCCTTGCCTGGTCTGGACTACATGTGACTCCGGACCCACAGCAATGCGGTTGACTCTTAACTGTCCTCTGGGCAATGGGCAATAAATGCTACTTAGCCAGTGAAGCCCTCATCCAGTGAATAAATAAGCAAAAAGGCTGTAAATGCATTGGAAGCGGTTAAGAGAATGTTTACTTGATTACTGGCTGGAATGAGCGAGCTCACTTAAAAGAACAGATTGAGTTTGTTTCCTCTGGGGTCTAGAACAGAGAAATATGAAAGATTTTGATAGTCTTGACAAGATAAATGTGGGAAGGATATTAGAACTTAGCTGAGGAGATTTTTTTCTCTCTCTCTCATAGGGTTGCTTGGCCTTGGAATTTTTGAATTTGGAATGCCTTAGAATGTGGTGGATATGGTGTCATTGAGTATTTTTAAGGCCGAGGTAGGTAGTTTTTTGTTAGGTGAAGGAATCAAATTTTATCAGTTGGATATGGGAATGTGGAATTCAAAATATAAACAGATTGGCTATGATCTTGCTGAGTTGCAGAATAGGCTTATGTAGTCAAAAGATCTACTGTTGGATTTCATTGTGGATGAAAAATATTACTTTTATCCACTTTCCGTATTTCCTACTGGATATTTGTATCTAAGGATAATGGACTGGATTTTATTAGTGCAGAGGAGACTGTGCAGATTAAAAATTTCAGAAGCAACAATTTTCTAGAATTCTAGGCCCCATTACTAGTAGCTGCAATTTTCACCAGTGCGGGAAAAGGGTGTGGGGCACTACGAGGTACATCCCCACATCTTGCAGTCTTGATTCGGTCATTTTCGTTACTGGCATAGGCAGCTTCTAGACCATTCAAGCCCCACCCCTGCAATTTTTGTGGGATCTCATCAGCTTTTCGAGCATTTACCATCCATTGCCCCTCTGTGGCATAGTAAAACATAATCTGGATGATAGTCTTGAGGGAGTCATTTGAACATTAAGTTCAGAAGATTTTAACTGTGTGCCCCATGTCAACTTTGCGCCAATGACTCACCACCAATTCCTGCTGATTATGGTCTATGACGATTCGTCTCTCTCCAATCACTCCCAATGGTCCCTATTATACTCCACATGAATCCACACTCCTCCACGCAAACTCCAATGGTCCCTCACCTTGAAGACCACTTTCATATTATGTATCCATGAGGTGGAGAACATGGATTATACACTTAGGAGGTGGTTACACTGTAGTTAGAAGTGTACAGGCAGTGAGGGAATAGGTGACCACCTGGTGTGTATTGCAGCAGTGTCCTGAGACCACCCCGCCATTTGGCTGCTAATTTGTATTCCATTTTGGATACAGGCATGGGAAATGATTCCTCAGGATCATGTCACCTGAGGATAGCCTATGGTACCACATGCAGCTCAGTTGGACAGTGTTGTGGGGAGGAAGAAGAATGGATGAGCAATGGTAATAGGCAGTTCCATGGTTGGATGATCAGACATGATTTTCTGGGGCCATTCACATGTATAACATTTTCAGATTGTACCCTATTTCCTTGTTGCCAGTGTAAAGGATATTCTGGAGCACCTGTAGAGCATTCATACGAAGGAGGGAGATCAACTACAGGTTATCATCCACATTGGTACTTCAAGGATATAGGTAGGAGATTTAAAGGCAGAACTGCATTAGTACCCATGTCAAGATTGCTCCCAGTTTTGCATGCCAGTAAGCATAGATGCAGAAGACTTGAATGTGTCTGAAAAAGTGTGTAAAGATGCCTCAGATTTTTGTGGTCTTGGAACCAGTTCTGGGGGTGTTGGGACCTGTACAAACCAGACAGTGCATATCTGAACATGACTGCCAGAAATATCTTTCCTTTGATTGCATTGTTGGGGAGGATTTAAACTAGGTTGGCAGTTTGATGGGAAGCTGAATCGGAGGCAGAAATGTAATGAATTACTTGCAAAGACAAAGGAAGTAGAGGTTAGAAAATATAGCCCTTCATTGAAATATCGACGTATACATGAAATGGAAACATTTCTGGAATGGTAGGACATCACTACTCCCTTTTTGCCATTGATATACTATTCTAACTCTTACCCTCTGTATCCATTTTTATCAGTTTTTAATCTTTTTTTAACTTCATTGTCTCTTCATAGTCTTTCCCAAATCTTTCTTATCTGATACCTTGTCAAAGGTTTTTGGACATTCCTTGGCAATGAGTTGCATTTCTCTATCCATGATATCTGCCAAGTCTTTGAAATCTGTGATAGTTCATGGTTAACTACGGTGTAATTATTTAGACATTTAGCAATTCAATGGTTAATGTACTAAACTAAGTTAGTTTACATCACAGATGTTAAAATATGTGTGATTAACTAGGTTAGCTGTCTGACATTTTGAGAATAAGTTTTGACTAAATCTTAATGCGGTGAACAACGACAACCTGCATAGGAATGATCTCTGATTATAAAGTATGAATAAGTGTGATGCACTACTTTTAATGTTTAACATGGCTACTGCATTTTCAGGGGTAAAAAAGCTCTATTCCTTGCTTGTTGTAACCTGTGAATAGTAATTCACTATGGTTTTATTACTGACTGTACATATGAACCTAATGGCATGCTGGTAAGTATATGTTTTCTTAGATTAGATTATTTTGTTGAAATTAGGGGAGAATTCAACAGTTTCAAAAGTTTTAATTTCTACCCCTTTTCTCTGTCAGCAAATAAATCATGCTTCATTGATTTCCTTGAAGCATTTATGACTGGCATGCAAAGTAACTGGTAATCAAAGGGTTATTTTCATTCTCCTCCAATTTTCTTTTCTTTGCTTAACCTGTTAACTAGTGCTGGGTGTGGTGCCCAATGCACATCACCAAAATAATTGCTTTTCCCATGCTGTCAGATATGAAATGGCGAAACAGACCTAGGGCTGATCTTGTGGCCATCCACACATGCAAATAACTATTTTTGAGCAGAGGTTCTGGAAATCAAACAGTAAATTACTAGCTGATGTTTCTTCATTTCATTCCAGTTGTGGGGAGGCTAATTATAGTTCCTCACTTTCAGCCCAATTGAGATTAGTCAACTCCAGTTTACCAGGATTGTGTCTGAGAAATTCCTTGTCTTCATAGCTCAATAAAGAGATTATGCACCTACCAATTGGTCATAATGAGTAACCAAGCAACGTTATCAATTTTTTGACAAATTTGAGTATATCGCTTATTTACAAAACAAAATTAATGCTTTCAAGGAAGTTACCATGTATCACTCTCCAAAGAAAGACCCTGAGCTTCTAGTTGCCTGCCACTTAAACACATCACCCTGTTTCCTGGCCAACATCTCTGTCTCAGGCTAGTTGTAGTGTTCTAGTGAAGCTGAGCACAAGCTGGAAGAACAGCATCTCATTGTCTGCATAGGAACTCTACAGTATTCTGCACTCGATATTGAGTTCAACAACTTTAGGGCTTGAGCTCTTCCATGCCCTTACCCCAAACCTCCCACACATCACATAATTTGCTATTACATGCAACACATTGTTAGCCACTAATAATCCCATTACTAACTATGTATCCTCCTAGCCAGATCATTATCCATTGATTTGTCTTTCCAAAAGTTCTCCTCTCTCTTAGTATCAGTATTTCAGGATACCTCCAAGAGACTCAATCATGATGCCATGATCTGAGGGCATGAAAATCTCATACTTGATCTTACCTGTTGACCAATTGAAGCATGACACACCACAAGAAGCATGCTGTACAGTTATAATCTAATGTTTGTGAATAATATTTAGCTGTAAAAATTGACTTCTGGACTCTTTAATACCACTATATCTGTTCCACCTTATTATGTTAAGAAGAAAATGTAAGTATTGTCACATAAGGGAAAACACTGGAGGAAAATACATGCCATGTTGAACAGTGGTGGCCATCTAAAAATGGAGCTTGTGACAAAATTGAGGACATTCTCAAGATAGTTCTCTTACGCTTTGGCAAGATCCAGTGTGAGGAATTGCAACTGGAAATTGCTGAATATGAGAAACTATAAGAGTTATAAAGTCAAAATGTTTACATCATTGGCTCATTATGTTTGCACCGCCCATCAAATGTTCCATTCCAAATCATATGTAACTCTTCAATTGTTATTTGTTCAATGCTTGCTTACATGGTGCATTGAGTTACTTTTTTTCAATGAATGGAGCTACACTTTCAAACTCTCATTTTTAAACAGTTGTCTCATTTCAGCCCGCAGTGTTTAAAAATCTTAGAAACATAAAAATTGATTCCATCCTCAGGCGGCTGTAAGTGTACAGTTTGCACATTCTCCCTGTGTCTATGTGGGTTTCCTCCAGGTGTTCCAGTTTCCTCCTGCAGTCCAAAGATGTGAACATTAGGTGAACTGGCCGTGCTAAATTACCTGTAGTGTCCAGGGTTGCGTGAGCTAGGTAGATTAACCATGGGATATGCCGGTTTAAGGGGTTAGGGAGTTGGGTCTAGGTGGGACGCTGTTTAGAGGTCAGTGTGGAATCAAGGGGCTGAATGGCCTGCTTCCACAGTGTAGGGATTGTATGATTCTAAAAGAGAGAGTATTTACAAAGCTCTGTTCCTAAGGAAATGTAAAGCCTTTCCAAAAATGGGTTTCATTACAAAGTAAATGATACACAAACAACAAAACAAAACTTCCGTCAATTCATTGCTCTTCCCTTAAGCAACCCTGCAGAGTTACAGAATAAGTTAAAGGTTTAAGCAATGCTAACATTTTACACTCAGGGTAATGCACCTGCAATTACATTAGGTTTTCCAGTCAGATGAGTAATATTTACATTAAGTGGTTAAATGAAAAGACTCCACCTAAATATTCTTGTATTCCAATTTCTAACTTTTCACTAATGGCTACTAGATTATGTTCAAAACAAATTAGTGCTTTCTTGTTTGTATGTTGGATCTGTAGTTCAATGTATTGAAGAGCCAACAACAATCTCAAAGAAAAACTAAAAGAATTGCAGATGCTGTAAATCAGGAACAAAATCAAAGTTACTGGAAACACTTAGCAGGTCTGGCAACATCTGTGAAGAAAATAATCAGAGTTAACATTTTGGGTCCAATGATGCTTCCTCAGAACAATCTCAAAGTCTCTTTTGCCATGATCGAGTACTTCTTCTGATACTTCTGAGATAGGTACTTAGAGAAGTAACCCTCTGTCTTCTCTATGCCTGGTTTGTCATCCTGTGCTGAGACAGCACCCACTCCCAAATCACTAATATCAATTGCCACTTTGAAAGGTCTAGAAAAATCAGAGGTAGCCAACACTGGTTCATTTATGAAGATTGATACCCCCTTCCCAAATGCTGCTTGGCATTCTGCTGACAATACAAATTTTGCTTGTTTATTCAATAATTTTAATTTATTTAAGGCACAGCTAAAATTATGCACAAATTTCTGTTAAAATTTACACATCCCTAAAAGCCTCATGGCTTTTCATTTAGTTTTAGGAGTAGCGGGTTCTATTAAAGCCTTCACTTTTGCAGTCTTTGACAACACCATTCCTTGCCCAACAACATGCCTCAAATAAGTCATTCTTGCTTTTGTGAGTTCACTTTTGGCTAAAGATATCGCGAGGCTAGCCAAAAGTAATTGATGCCACCTGCAAACTGGAGGAACAGCACCAGATATTCCGCCTTGGGAGACTGCAGCCAAATGGCCTAAATGTGGATTTTAACAGTTTCAAAATCTCCCCACCCTCAGCCTCATCCCATGACCAATCCTCCCTCTCATCCCTGTCTCCTTGACCTGACAGAACCTGTCCATCTTCTCTCCCACCTATCCATTCCTCCACCTCACTGACCAATCCCCACCATTTCCAATTTGCACTCAGCTATCACCATCCCAACTACCTTCCCCAGCCCCACCTCTCTTCTCTATTTATTTCTGAGCTCCCTTCCCCCTCCCCAATTCTGAAGAAGGGTCGCGACCCGAAACGTCAACTTTCCTGCTCCTCTGACTCTGCCTGGCCTGCTGTGTTCCTCCAGCTCCACACTGTGCTTACATAGGTCTTTCATTTGCCTCACATGCTCCTTTCGACCATTATTGTAAACTTATTTTGCAAACGTCATCCAAATTTGTCCTCACTGTTATGAGCTCCAGCCAAGACTTAATTTGTAAACCTCTGGAATGTAGCTGGGGTATTTTGTAACACAAATGGCATCACCCAATATTAATGCAACTCACTAGTGTAATAAAAGCAGAAATTCCTCTAGCTCTTGATGTTAATAACGTTTGTCGGAACACCCTCAATACATCAGGAAAAGAAAGAATAACTGCCAACACTGTCAATGCAATTTCCAATCATGGAATTGGGTATGTATTTGTTCTTTTGAATGCATTCACCTTTCTATAATCTCTACAAAGTCTAGCTGACCTACCTAATGCTAATCCACCTAAGGCTAATGGAATGTTGGCCCTATTTCAAATAGGTTAGAGTATTAGCATAAGGAAGTCTTACAACAACTGAACAAAGGTATTGATGAGATCTCATCTAGAGTATTGTAAGCAGTTTTGGCCCCCTTATTTAAGGAAAGATATTATTTCTTTGGAGGCTATTTAAAGAATATTTATTGGGCTTATCTCCTGTACAGAGAGACTGTCTTATAGCAAAGGTTAAAAAAATGAGAATTCTACTCACTGGAATTTACAAGAATGAGAGGTGATCTAAATGAAACATACAGGATTCTTAAGGGGCTTAACAGGGTAAATGCTGATAGGATGTTCCCCCTCATGGGGCAGTCTATGACAAAACATAGTCTCATAATAGAGGGGCACCAACTTAAGAATGAGATGAAGAGAAATTCTTTCTCTCAGAGAGTCTTTGGAACTCCTTCCGATAGAGAGCCGTGGGGGCAGATTCCTTGTGAATGTTTAAGGATGAGACAGATAGATTCTTGATCAGTTGGGGATCAGTGGTTATAGGGGAAATGCAGGAAAGTGAATGCAAGGAATGTAAAATCAGCCATGACCCTGTTGTATAGCGGAGTGGGCATGAATGGCTTACTGCTGTTCATATTTCTTATGGCCTGATGGTCAGCTGGTTTAGCAACTAACAATACGGGTGAACTGCAGCTGCTTTGACTAAATTCAAATGGTTCTCTATCATTTACTGAATCTTTGTTTCCACTTCAGTTTGTTATTCTGGGCTCAACCAATAAGGATGTCACTTCATCCACATTATGTCCAGCTAATGTAGTGCATCAAAATGTATCTCTACAAATTACCTTATATTTTCTCAGTAGTCTTACAAGATCCTGCCATTGTCCCTTCACTAAATATGAGAACAGGATATTCCAATATTTGTGAGTTTGCTTGTCTAATTGGAGGAGGATTGCTTTTAGAATGGCCTATCTCTCCTTCTGCCAACTCTTACTATCTCCATCATCCATCAGAAAACTTAATATCTGACACATTTGTTCCACTTTAACCTCTTTCCTACAACAATACTTTTACAGCATATTTACGTGACATAACTGATATTTCTTCCGATGATGAGAAATATTTATCAGGTAAGTCACTTCCCTAATTCTTCTAACTACTTTATATGGACTACCAAATATTGCCTTTAGGGTTGCTGTACATTGTGAAAACATTAATGAACACATTAGTGAACATCCCCATTTCTAACCTTATGTTGGAGCAAAGGACATTTATGAATGAGCTGTAGATGGTCAGGCTAAAGTCACCACTCTGCTGAACTACTGCAGTGATTTCCTGGAACTGAGATGACTGACCTCCAACGACCATGATCATCTTTGTTTTGCCAGGTACAAATCCAATCAACAAAAAATCTTCCCAAGCTCCCAGTATTTTTGATTTTGCTATGGTCCCTTGATTCCATACTCTGTCAAGTGCGACATTGATGGCCATGGAATGCCCACCTTTGGAATTTGTCTTTTGTGTGCGTTGGTGGACCAAGGCTGCAATGAGGTTAGGAACTGAGTGACCGAGGCAGAGCTCAAACTGAGCATTAATGAGCAGGTTATTCCTATGCGATTGCCATTTGACAGAACTGTCGATGATTCCTTTCATCATCACTGACAATGGAGAGTAGACTGAATGGATGGCCAATTGCCATGTCGAATTTTTCCTGCTTTCTGTGCACAGGATATACCTGGATAACCTTCCATATTACGCAGGTAGTTGATAATATCACAGCTGTGCTGGAACAGTTAGTCTAGGGCCACTGTGTTTTCCAGAGCACAAATCTTCAGTTACTATTGCCAAACTGTAGTCAGGGCCCATGGCCTTTGCAGTATCCAGTATCTTTATATTGCATCTAACTCTGAGCTGGAAGAGATTCATTCTGCAGCATTTCACATTTCAAAAATGCTAACTTTGCACTAATAGGACAGAAACCTTTTGGTTCAGTCATAACTTTAATTTGGGTCAAGTTTTACTTAAAGAGGACATTACTTTCCCTGTAAAATAATGGAACAAGCAATTTTGGAAACAATTTAGAACTGTTCAACTTCAAACCACTACTTGTAACTGTTCAATTTCCAACAGTGTGTGAATATGTTTGGAAATGAGATTTTTAGCAGCACAATTGGTGAAGAGTTAAACAAGTGAAGGCTGCACACGTTTAAGGTCATTTAACGCAGCTACTTGAAAAGACTTCAATACCATTCCCTCTCACTGAATCAAAGATATACTGCTTGAGATTAGTAATCTTTGGGTTGCAAACTTGAATTGTTAATAAAAATTGACCCTTCAGCAGTTGATAGTGACAAAACAACTCAAAGCATATGCAACACATACTGCAAAAAGCATCTGAATCAGAATTCTCTAAAAAAAAATTTCAATTTTTGAAAATAGAACTGCTTTTTGAGAGTTTGTACAAATCAAACTACAGCACATTGGTGCTGAAAATAGAAAAGCTCTATTACTTTTCTACTTTCGTATACATCAGTTGTTCAAAGGCCAGATTTCGCACATGTAAATATAAAAGTTGAATGAAAATTTTGCCACAAAAATATGTATCAGCACCAATCTTATCCACACTTCTTGTGATTGTGATTAACCTTTCTTTATTTTGTGCATTTACATTAATAATTCTGAGCTGTCTACGTTTAAAATTGAAAAATAAAATGACTGTCAAGTATTTTATAATTTTTTATTTAATGTTCAACAATAAATCAGAACTTGAAAATCTCTGGCAGACAATGAAAACCTTCATTATTTTACAGCTACGTTGAGGATATGATAAAATAGCACCATCTATGACTCAAGTTGCCCCAGCTGGATTTTGTCAAAAATCACAGCACCAGGATACAGTCCAACAGGTTTATTTGAAATCACAAGCTTTCGGACTTCAGCAGGTGCAGTGAGAGGAGAGTGCACAGACACAGAGTTTATGGGCAGAGAGGTAAAGGGCAGAGATCAAAGAATCATACAACTTGTGTCAGTGGGGTGAACAAGCCTATAATGGCTGGCTGACTGATTGCCTCCTGCTGAGTCTTAAATTGTTCATACATTCCTGCATCCTAGAAATTGCAGAACCAGGGTATGGAGAACTCTGTTAGAAAGGAGATGCAAGTTTCGATTGAGTAAGATGCAAATTCCAGAATCTCCAGTCACTGCCCCAAGATAATTAAAAGTTGCAACAGTGTCTGCCTAACTTTCCAAACTGCAAACAGGTAGAGTGATAGGAATATATAAAAGGTGACATCTCAGGTCAGACACTGAATTGTAGATGCTTGGTGCCAGCTAACAGCTTTAATTGCTGATCAATTCCAAGCTTTGAAGTTTCCACCATGTCAGATGAGAAAAAAACTCATTAAACATCAGTATATTCAAAATCTAACTGGGCTTGTGAAAATCCAGCTACCTTACTTCACCTTTAAAAATACTGTCCTTCACAGGCACTACATTGGCCCCAACAATTAATAATTATTATCATGAAGTATGAACATAAGTTTTAAAAGTAAGCTATTGTTCAAGAAGTAAGCAATTCCTTCTGATTAACAGATTTGGATAAAAGGCTTCTCATTTCTTATTTACTCCTGCACTCGGATATAATTTGTAAGTATGGACTGTAGCAAATTGCCAGTGTATGAGAAAAACTAGATAAAGAATTTGTATATGATGCCTATATATCAGCTCCTGTCAGAGTAACCCATTTCTCATTACTGTATTTCGGATAAAGCAAAGGAAAATTACTATCATTATCTGCCATCTGTGTGATGTTAAATCTACCACAGATTCAATACAAAGTTGCGAAAAACCTAATTCTCCATGGAGTGTTGCAAGTGCATTCATGCTAGCTTCAGCTGAGCAAGTAGCTGTTAATCCCCTTAGCACATGGGACAAGGCCACCAGCAGTCCTAATTGATTTAAAACAGACTGTGGCTGTGAGTGTATAGGAAATTAGAAAGTTCAGATTCCCATGTGGACCTCAATAGAGAGGCAGGATGTAAGCCTGGTGCTAGAATGGATTTCAGAATGAAAATCTGATAAGCTGCTTAAAATTGTAGTTAAGTCAGAAAATGATATTAATGGCATTGCTGCTGGTACATCATGTATTGTCACCTAGTTAATTAACTCTGGAGCAAAAGCTGGGGTGGCCTTTCATGCCTGATCTCATCACGTATTTATTAAATCCCTTTTGGCAGAAAGGAAGGGCTTACATCTGTGTGTCCACCATGCAGGCACTCCTGAAAGCTTCAGTGTATTACAGGAAGGAAAATTCTAAGCTGATGATGAGTTATTGGGGAGCTTACTGCCAACTGGATTATTAAAACTTTTTACAAACAGAGTGTTACCACTAGCTCACTGCAAGTGTGTTTATGTGAAGAGAGTTTCCAAAGCAATATATAACATTGCACAAACTACAAAATAATAACCAATTAAAATTATCTGTTCGTGCAATCAGGAATGAATAATAAGCCAAAGAATCTAAAATTGTCTTTACCTCACTATTTAAACTAGACATATGCCTCATTTCTTGTAAGCTTATTACCCGTATTTGTACATAGTATGTTTTCTTATTTATCTCATAATTAATAGGTAACAAAACTCTTCCATTCAAGAAAACTTTAGAACTTGCTCTCCTTCATGTTTTGTCTGGCTAAGTTTAATTGAAGTTGAGTGTTATTGAAAGGATTTTGACAAAACTTTCAGAATTGCATTCATAGAATCCCTACAGTGTGGAAACAGGCCATTCGGCCCAACAAATTCACACAGACTCGGCAAAGAGCATCCTACCCAGACTCACCCCCAGTCTATCATCATGCATTCCCTATGACTAATCCATCCACCCTACACAGCCCTGGACACTCTGGGGCAATTTAGCTTGGCCAATTTACCTAACCTGCACATCTCTGGACTATGGAGGAAAACAGAGCAGCTGGACAAAATCCATGCAGACACAGGGAGAGTGCGCAAACTCCACACTAACAGTCGCACGAGGAATTGAGCTCAGGCCCCTAGCCCTGTGAGGCAGCAGAGCTAACCACTGAGCCATCATACTGCCCTAAGTCATCAGGACTCATCAGGACAATTCACAAGAAATACAGAGGAAATAGAAAACAACATATACAATGTATGAGAGGAGCATGCCAGAAAGTTGATAAATCAGCTTTGATTGGGAAAGGCATTGTTATGGAAAATGCACCACATAATGATGCCTGACAGTTAAGTACCAAGAGATGGTAAGAACTGCAGATGCTGAAGAATCTGAGATAACAAGGTGTAGAGCTGGATGAATACAGCAGACAAAGCAGCATTAGGCCCGACAGGTCAGCCTTCCTGCTCCTCTGATGCTGCTTGACCTGCTGCGTTCATCCAGCTGCACACCTTGTTATCTCTGTTAAGTGCCAAGCTTTGTTTACATTTGAAACATAGCAGTTTGACTTTGATTACTCAAGGCATTGCCCTGAAAATTGAATCAGTGAAAGGTTGTGACCTATCTTGTTGAATTGAATCAGGTGCCTTGTGCTCATGCTCTTCCCATCTTCAAAGAACAGGGCTCATACATACGTTAAAAACAGTATAGCTTCCAGTACACACAAGTGTGCAATGTTATCAGCCTCACTGACAATGCTAAATTGGTTGTCAGCATAATTCTTTGCTCATGTAGGATGATTTAGCAAGTATTAACCAGTAATACAAAATCAGATCTAATTTTAGACACTGTGTTGTGAGTTTTTCAAGTGCAGACTGTTTGGATGCAGTTAATAACTTACTTGTTGTGATGTTCGAACAAATCTGTCTGTTTCAACATTGAAACATAGACTGGTAAATAATTGTCACTAGAAGGGGAGCATGCTAGCTAGTTGGTAAATTGGCTTTGATTGGGAGAGGCATTGCTATGGAGAATGCACCACTTAGGGATGACTGACAGTTAAGCGCCAAGCTTGTTTATATTTGAAACACAGTTTTGATGTAGTTTCAAGAGGTCACTGTACACAGTCTAAAATGATAAGAACTCATTTTGTTTTGTGCAGAATAATTGACCAGAGATACTTCATTTTTATGAACAGGCATGCTTGCTGGCTATAAACTTTCAATTTTACAAAAAGTGTTTAGAAATGCAACTTTTTGTCCCAATGCCAGAATTGTGAACTTGATGGGAACAGTTTGAAGAATATTCAACTATTATAAGCCATTACCCTACTATTTATCAAAGCGTGAAGGCTGTAAACATTTGGTATGCTTAAGCACCTCAGAAAAAATGTCTGCATTCTGGGAAGTATGAGTGAGCCTGTGTTTAGGTGGGAAGATAGTGAGCTAGCGAAGCAGTTGATATCACATGGCTGACAAACAGGAGGCTGGATAAACACAGCAAGCCAGGCAGCTTCTGGGTGAAAAGGACAAGCCAACGTTTCGGGTATTACCCTTCTTCAGAACTGGATAAGGAGGGAGGGGGTAGCTGCAGATAAAGCGAGGGGCGAGGGGTGGTAGCAAAACGGTGGTGACAGGAGTACACTGGCAGTAGGTATGCCATGATTGGTCAATGGGAGGGATAAATCCGGTTAGTAGCTAGAAAGGAGGGTCAGTCGGTAAAATGGAGAGAAGGATGTGAGGCTCAAAAGACAGCAAAGGAATGGGTGGGAAGGTTATTTGAGACTAGACAACTCGGTGTTGAGTCCTCCAGGCTGTAGGGTGCCCAGGTGGAAGATAAGGTATTGTTCCTTAAATTTGTGTTCTGAGTCGCTGCAACACTGGAGGCCAAGGGCGGCTTGTCGGAGGGGAAGTGGGGGGGTGTAGTGGTGTTGAAATGGGCAGTGACTGGGAGGTGAAAGCAGTTACGGGTCGTTACAGGCCAGGGGGAGATGCTGAACGAAACGATCACCCAGTCTCCATTTGGTCTTATCGATGTGGAGAAGAACATATCAGGAGCACGGATGTAGTAGACAATGTTGGAGGAGATGCAGGTGAAGCTCTGCCTTACTTGGAAGAGCTGTTTAGGGCCCTGGATGGAGTTGCGGGAGGTGGTGTGTGGGCAGGTATGGTATATTTCACAGTAACAGGGGAAGTTATGGGTGTGTGGGGGGCTGTTGGAGAGTTTGGTGGGCAGTGTGGCGCAAACTAAGGAGTGGTGAAGGGAATGGTCCTTGTGGAAGGCAGAGAGGGTTGGGGAGGGGAAAATGTTCTGGGAGGTGGCATCTAATTGGAGTGGCAGAAGTGTTTGAGGATGATATGTTGGATGCGGAAGCTGGTGGGTTGGAAAATGAGGACAAGGTGGACCCTACTTTTATTATGTTTGTAGGGAAGAGATTGGTTTAGAGCTGTGGAGGGGGAAATGGAGGAAGTGCCGTGGAGGACTGTCTGGATGATGGGTGGGTGGGGGAAAGAATGTTGTTTGAAAAAGGCGGAAATTTGGGTTGCTTGGGAGGAGAGCATCTCCACGTCAGAGCAGATGGGATGGAGACTGAGGGATTGAGAAAACAGGATGGAGTTTTTGCAGGATACAGAGTAGGAGAAAACATAATCTGTTGGTTATGGGAGTCTGTGGATTTATATTAATTGTCGATCTGTAAACTGTCACCAGAAATGGAAAACAGAGAGGCCAAGAAAAGGGAGGGAGATGTCTGAGACAGACCAAATGAATGTGAGGGCAAGGTGGAAGGTGCTGCCTGACTTGCTGTGTTCTTCCAGCATTTTGTTTGCAGACCTCGGATTCCAGCATCTGCAGTTTTTATGTCTCTAACCAATATCATATGTCCCCTCTACGAAAAATGTACATGGCTGGTGCATGGAATATGCAACTTAGTGACTGCCTGCCTAAATGAGCTCCTCTCCTCCTTCAGTACAGCACTTCCCATGCTCTCCCTAACAATGGCCCCCTACCCCAATCCCCCAATAATAGCTTATTAACAAAGTAAACGGTGAAAGGAAGACCAAGTGTGAAAGGAAATGTACACCTGCCCCTACCCATCACACTTTGTTGTGAATTCTACAAGGCCAGCTTGGAGTGTGCCCAGGCAGAGACAAACCAATTTATTTCACATAGCAGGCACAGACAATTTTCACAGCTAAATTTCAAGATGTGAGCCTAATGTAACAAGATATATTTTTCTACAAACAGGTCCACTCTTCATTAGCTGCTGTATTGACATTGTAAGCTCCATAATATTATGTGTGATCTGATATATAAGAACTTTAAAAGAAGAATATATTGAGAAAAGAAGATTGTAGAAAATGATTTTAAATTTAAAGCTAGTATCATCAAGGGATCCAAATGCACTAGATACGCTTGCCTTCATTGCTCAGTCCTTTGAGTATAGGAGTTGAGAAGTCATGGTGAGACTGTACAGGACATTGGTCAGGCATCTTCTGCAGCTCTGTGCCCAGTTCTGGTTACCCTCTCATATAAAGGATATTATTCAGCTAGGGACCATTCAGAAGAGATTCGCCAAGATGTTGCTGGGTATAGATGGTTTGAGTTATAAAGAAAGATTGGATACACTGGGATTTGTTTTTACTGCAGCGTAGGAGGTTGAGAAGTGAATCGCCATTTATAAAATCATGAGGGGTATAGAAAGGGTTAATCATGGGTGTCTTTTCCCTTGATTGGGGTATTTCAAGATTAGGGGACATATTTTTAAGGTGAGAGGAGAGATTTAAAAAAGACGAGGGGCAATTTTTTTTATGCAGAGGATGTTTGCATGTGGAATGAACTTCCTGAGGAAGTGATGGATGTGGGTACAGTTACAACATTTAAAACACACTTAGTTAAGTACATGATTAGGAAATGTTTGGAGGGATATTGGCCAGGAGCTGGCATGTGGAAGTAGTTTAAATTAGGACTTTGTTTGGCATGGACTGATTGGACCAAAAGATCTGCTTCCACGCTGAATGACCCTATGAATTTATCTGACAAACAGGATATTCAACATTGGCCACTGATAATTCATGTAAAATTCCAACTGGGGTTAATGGGTTTCCAGTATCCGCCAATTTTTTCCCTACCCATCACCTGTCACTTCATCAATGACCTTCCCTCCATCATGGGATCAGATATGTGAATGTTCACGAATCACTGCTCACTGTTCAGCATCATTCACAATTCCTTAGAGACAGAAGCAGTCCATGTTCAAATGCAACAAAATCTACGCAATATTATGGTTTGGGCTGAAAAGTGGTAAGTCACATTTGTGCCACACAAATTCCAAGCAATAATAATCTCCAGTATAAGATAATATAGCTACTGCCCTTGAATTCACCTGCATTACCATCACTGAATTCTATTCTCAAAGCGTGTAGGCTGTGAACACAGTCAGTGCCATATTGTCCAAATTTAGGTTCTGCTAGTTTAGGGAGGGTTGGGGGCTGGATGCAGGATTCCTCAGCTAGTGCCCAGAAATCTATCAGCTTTGGTTTTCAAAATACTCAATGATTGAAGATTCAAAGATCTCTGGTTAGAGAATTTCAAACGATCAAATCCTCTAAGTGAAGATATATCTCTTTAGCCATTTTTTGAGACAATGATTTATAATTCTGGAACACTAAGGCGGGGCAATGGTTTCATTTGACAAATTGCTCGTGGCATTTAGTGTATGACACGGTCCTCATTTCTCTTCTAATGTTCCAGTCAGTTCTTGTAATCCCCTTGGTAATCAAAATCCCCACAGAGGCATTGAACTCTAGTGCCTAGACTTGAAGACTTCTGCCCATGTGATTTAGGTTCTCACCTATTTACAAGCCAGTCTGACAATTGGGTCACATAGGCTTCGAGAACCCAATGGGACATCAACATGCTTCTACTACTCAAGATTTTCTATATGTGGAGGTGTCAGTGTTGGACTGGGGTGAGCAAGGTTAGAAGTCAGATGACAACAGGTTATAGTCCAACATGTTTATTTGAAACCACAAGCTTTTTTGATGCGTTACCCCTTTTTCAGGTGAAGTAAGAGAGAAGCACACAGGAACAGAGTTAATAGGAAGAGAAGTCAATGGGCAGAGGAGTCAAAAAGTCATACAAATGGTGTGAGTGGAGCATCCACAGACTACAAAATAGGTCTCTGCGGGTGATCAAAAGTGTCAGATGGTGAGAGTGAAGAGTCAACAACTGAGCAGCAAGTGAAGAGATGACTTATAATCTGATGAAATGATTCAGGGAGATAATTACAAAAAAATTAAAAAGAAATTGGTGCTGGTGACAAATAAAATGACTAGAATAACATAATAGATATCAGAGTTTGTTAGTCAGCTATTGACTCTTTATTCATACCATCTGACACTTTTGATCACCTGCAGAGATGTATTATGTGGCCTGTTGATGCTGTACTTACACCATTTGTATGATCTTTTGATCTCTCTGTCAATTGATCTCTCTGCCTATAAACTCCATTTCTGTATGCTTCCCTTGAACTTCACCTGATGAAGGGGCAGTGCTTTGAAAGCTTCTGATTTCAAATACGTCTCTCTAACCTGTTCTTCCTCTCATCTATCCCCTCCTCCCACCTCAAACTGCACCTCCATTCCCTGCCTCATAACCTCATCCCGCCTTCCTTGACCTGTCTGTCCTCCCTGGACTGACCTATCCCCTCCATATCTCCCCATCTATACTCACCTCTACAGGCTCCATCCCCGCCCCTTTAACTTGCCTGTCTCCCCTCCACCTATCTTTTCCTCTATCCACCTTCGATCCGCCTCCCCCTTTCTCCCTATTTATTTCAGAGCCCTCTCCTCATCCCCCTTTTCTGACGGAGGGTCTAGGCACCGAAACTACAGCTTTTGTGCTCCTAAGATGTTGCTTGGCCTGCTGTGTTCATCCAACTCCACACTTTATTATACTTTAGAATCATATAGGATTAAATAGTATCCTAAATTGAGCAGGGTGATATGTGATTAACCTGAACTCATTGATCGCATGTTATACATGACACCAAAGATGCTGCTTGTTCAATTTAATAATTTCTGCATGCAGCCAGTGCACATTGTTAGCTCATACATTGGTAACAAGTATCAGCAGGGGGCCCATTGCTGTGCGTGCCTGGCAGTACTTAAACCAGGCCCATTTTCTCCGAAAGGGAAGGTGGAGTGCAATAACTGACCGAGCTGAGATCATTCTGAACACTGTGACATGCGTAGATGAACAATGGCTGACCATTAAACAAGAATGCACACCAAGGTTTTCAGATGCTTCAATTAAAGGGTCTTTGTGAAAGCGGTAGAAAGGGAAAACAAATTTTATTCTCAGCGGGATGCAGGTGAGGTTTAGGAAAGATGCTCAGAAGCAAATGGAATCTAGTAAGTGTGGAAATCAATGCTAGAACGCAGCTCCAAAGACCTAATGGAGAAATAAATATAAGGACATCCCATGTATCATCAGTATCATTGAATACAACTTCAAATGCAGTTTTCTGTCAACTGTAATGTTAGCAGTATATGTTGTACTGCTCTCTTTGATGTAACTGTACCAAATAAGATTCTTGAAACATTTTTTTTCTAATTTAAAGGTTAGACAGTGTGCAGATAGACTTAATTTACAGGCGCCAGACAATTCATCTCATTCCTGCCCCTGTTACTTGCAGGTTGACTACAAATCGTGAAATTAATTCATATTCTGTCAAGATGGTAATGATTGACAGCAGTTCAAGATATACCCACTTAAGGGTGCATGTACCTCATAGAAACATCAGCATCCACTGCTGAATTCATTACATGCCTAAAAATCCACCACAAACTGTTTTAAAGTAGAATTCATACCTTACATTTTATGCATTACCTCATCTTTATACACTTAGTAGTTAAGCAAATCACTGCCCACATTTCAAAGCTGGCAGACAGTGGCATCTATTTAACAAAGTAAGATTCATAACACAATACCAGGAAATGATCATTCCGACAAGTAAACTCTAAACTCCTACCATTGACACTAACATTGTCATCAGTAAATTTGTCATCAACATTATCTAGGGATTGCAACTGACAGAAACCAACTGTACCAACTGCACCAGGTTACATGGAACATTCCTACTTCCATAGCTACACTGGCCCTAAAACCCACATCTTCCTGCATTACATTGATGACTGTATTGATGCCACCTCGTGTTCCCACGAGAAGCTCAAACAGTTCATCCGCTTCACCAACACCTTCCACCCCAACCTCAAGTTCACCTGGACCATCTCTGACACCTCTCTCAGCTTCCTGGACCTCTTTGTTTCCGTTTCTGGCAGCCACCTACAAACCAATGTCCATTTCAAGCCCACCAACTCCTACAGTTACATGGAATACACCTCCTCCCACCCACCTTCCTGCAAAAATGCCATTTCCTATTCCTGAATCCTTCACCTCCGCTGCATCTGCCCCCAGGATGAGGCATTCCACTCCCATGCATGTCTGATGTGCTCGTTCTTCAAGGACACAACTTCCCCTGCTCAGTGGCCGAGAACACCCTTGACTGTGTCTCCTGCATTTCCTGCAACTCATCCTCACACCCACTCCCTGCAATAACAACCAAAACAGAATCCCCTTTGTCTTCATGCACCACCCCACCGGCGTCCAGATCCAACACATCATCGTTCGACATTTTTGCCATCTGTAATCCGACCCACCACCAAAGGCATTTTTCCGTCCCCACCCTTATCGGTTTTCTGGAGGGACCACTCTCTCTGTGACTCCCTTGTCTGCTCCACACTCCCTCCAGCCCCACCACACCCGGCACTTTTCCCTACAGCCGCAGGAAGTGCGACACCCTTCCCCACACCTTCCCCCTCACCCCCATCCCAAGCCCCAAGAAGACTTTCCCTATCAAGCAGATGTTCACCTGCACATCTGCTAATGTATTATACCATATCCGTTGTTTCAGATGTGGCCTCCTCTACATCGGAGAAACCAAGTGGAGGCTTGGGGACTGCTTTCTGGAACACCTATGCTTGGCTCACTCTAAACAAGTGCATCTCCCAGCCGTGAACCATTTCAACTCCTCCTCCCATTCCTGAGATGACATGTCCATCCTGGGCCTCCTGCAGTGCCACAACAATGCCACCTGAAGGTTGCAGGAACAGCACATCATATTTCTCTTAGGAACCTGATAGCCCAATGGTATCAATGTGGACTTCACAAGCTTCATAATCTCCCCTCCCCAACTGCATCCCAAAACCAGCTCAGCTTGTCCCCACCTCCCTAATCTGTTCTTCCTCTTACCTATCCCTTCCTCCCACCTCAAGCCCCACTCCCATCTCCTACTTACTAGCCTCATCCTGCCCCCTTGACCTGTCCGTCCTCACTGGACTGACCTATCCCCTCCCTAACTCCCCACCTACGCTCACCTCTACTGGCTCCATACCTGCCTCTTTGACCTGTCTGTGTTCTCTCCACCTACCTTCTCCTTTATCCATCTTCTGTCTGTCTCGCTCTCTCTCCCTATTTATTTCAGAATCTTCTTCCCTTCCCCCATTTCTGAAAAAGGGTCTCGGCCCAAAAAAATCAGCTTTCCTGCTCCTCTGATGCCGCTTGGCCTGCTGTGTTCATCCAGCTCTACACGTTGTTATCTCAGATTCTCCAGCATCTGCAGTTCCTACTACCACTCAGGCGTACGAATGTTGCGGTTAAATGATCAGGTTGGAGATTTGGTATTGTGCACTGAGTAACTCAGTTCCTGATGCCTCAAATTCTGTCCACCATCCACAAGGCATTTGTTAGAAATGCAATGGGCTTCTCTCTACTTGGCTCAACAGTATCTGGATCAAAGCAACCCACCAATCTCAACTGGTGAAGTCCAATAAACAGTACACAACAGTGAAATTAGTGTTAAGTTGGTCAAAGAAAAGAAGAAAGATATTTAGCTTTCATTGCAAAATATATGCTGAATTATATCAGAAAAATGAATAAAATATGTTTTTCAAATGGAAATTACAAAGACTGTGTTGATTTTAATAAACGACAGAGTTAAGTCAAAATAATTTATCTTCCTTCATGTGTTCGGGAAATTGAATGTTCATTACATTTGGAACATGATGATAGAAGCATCCAGACACTAAATGCTATCATTATTTTCAGGGTTATGAAGGTTGATCTGTGCAGCATTCAATCATAAATAGTCAGCAGGTCAACTCATTATTGAGAGCAAAGCAGAGAGGCAATGTCCAGAAATTGTTTTTTTTTTTGTTTTCACATGTGTGTGGACTAGATCTGATATACTGTCCGGATAAAAGTGAGCAGTCAGCAGTTGAGATCTAGCAGAATGACACTTGCATGTTAATCAACAAAACCCATGCCTAAGGAGCCTGTAGCCTGAAGACGGACCTTAGATGATATAAAAGTGCCTTCAATAGCCTATGGCTAAGTGTTTAAACAGATTGTGTATACATCCAATGGAAGAAATTGAAAATTGTGTATTAAAATAGACTCTCCTATGAAATATAGAGGATGAGATATTGGGCTGAATTTTGTTGACCTTCAGTAGATACCATGGATGTGTGAAAGTAATGACTGTGATCATATTCTGATATACCTAGCACTACTCCAGTGATTTGTGAATTTCAACAATGAGTATTGAAGGGCTGGATCAGGTCATGAGCCCACATCTCCACAATTCCGATGGAGTTAGACCAGTGTTTAAAGGACTTGAGGTTTTTTTGTCCCCTCAGAAATAATAGAAATCATAATCAGGATGATGGAAAGGTAAGCAAAATAAAGACTAACCACGTCCCCATACTAAACTATGCCTTCCATCCCCTCAATGCACCTCATACACTATGCCAATCTTCCATGTACATGTACCAACATCTGTAGAACCATTGAACACAATAGTGACAATAGAATGTATCAAAAGCTTGTTTTAAAGAAAAAAATTAGCCATTCATAATGTTCCACTTTCAATTTCAAAGGCTGCCATTTTGCTATAAGCCAATAAAAAGTGTCAATCATCCAGAGCGTTTAAAGTATCAAGAGTAGAAACTGCCCGCACTTTATCTCGTATAAATATTCATTGTGCAGTTGACAGTATCGATCAGAGTCCACGTCTTTATATCAAGTAATGTTTTCCCTGGGACTCAGCTGAATCCACATGTTGATGGATATCTGGATTCTAATCTAAGAATACATTGAAGTTTGTCGAAGATCTCTGCTCACAAAGTACCGCATAAACACCTGTTTAAATTAAAGTTTATGGAATAGGAAAGCAAGTATCTAATTGGATAAAAATATTATTTCCAAGACAGAAGTCTGTGGGTAATGGCAGTTGATTGCATTTTGATTGGAGGACAGTAGACAGTAATGTACCCAAAGGGCCATGTTAGGATCATTGCCCCTTTTGCTATGTATATATAAAATGATCTCTGATCTTGGGAAACAGAGTAAAATGTCAAAGTTTGTCAATGATACCAAATATGAAGGAATTGAAAACATTGAGAATAAAACAAATAACTTGGGGGAAAAAATGAAAAGGACAGGATAAGATTTGTTTGCTGTGGTACTGTCTGTTCCAATGAGCAACTACAGGTACTTTTTCCCCTTGTGATTGTCATAAAAGGAGACCGTTTGGCCCATTATATCTGCACTGGCTCTCCAAATGAACATTACAGCTTAGTGCCATTCTCTCACATTTGCCTTAAACAATTATACAATGCCCTCCTGAATGCCTCAATTCAACCAACTTCCACCACCTTTCCAGGCAATGCATTTCAGACCCTAACTACTCATGGAGTGAAAAAGATTGTTTCTCACATCGGATTAATTTCTTTTGCAAATCACTTTAAATCAGTGCCTGCCCATTCCTGTTCCTTTATTAGTGGGATGAGTTTCTCCGTATCTACTGCTACCAGCCACACCAATCCTGTGCCCCTAATGATTTTGAAAACTTCTGTCAAATTTCCTCTTAGTCTTCATTCCAAGGTTCCATATTCACCAATTGAAGTTCCTCATTCCTGAAACCATTCTTATTTATCTATTCTGCACTTTCTCCAATGTGTGCACACGCTTCCTACAGCATGGCACCCAGAAGTGTGCACAGTGTTCCAGCTGAGGTCTAACACATGTCTGAGATACGTTCAGCATCACCCCCTTACTCTATTTGCCATTTTCAATCATCTATGGTCCCATACACCTAGGACCCTTTGCTCCTGCATCCACTTTATATTTGTACTCCTCATTTTATATTAACTGCACATACTCTTCCTAACAAAACATATTACCTCACACTTCTCTGCATTAAACGTCATTTGCCACCTATTCAAACACTGCACCAATGTATCAATGTCCTTTTGAAATTCTACCTTGTCTTCAATGCAGTTTACGATGCTTCTAAGTGTTGCATCATCCGCAAACTTTGAAATTGTCCTCTGCAATTAAGATCCAGATCATTAATATATGCATCAGGAAAAACAAATTCTACCCACAACCAAGGGATGTTGCAAGCTCAGATAATATGTTCAGCGTAAGCATAAATGTCCCTTATTGAACTGCAAGGTCACAAATCAGGGCCCAAATTTTTTTGCTAGGACTGACTTCCAGCAGATTTGATTACATTTTTATTGTCTTCTACATCTTCTTTAGACTCTCACATATATTTGTAGGCTGCAGACATTTATTTTGTCAGTCAATTTTAATGATATTGAGGTCCATTTCTCCTAGCTGGCAATGCTATTTCTCATCACCAGATGACCATCTTTGGATACTTCTCAGTATTCCCGAATGTTTCGATAAACCATAATGCCTTTTTAGCATGTCCAAACACTGATTACTCTGGAGTATAAATGCTACTTTTTGCAATCATTACCTATTGCAAATTACACCATGACACATCCATTGATACTGATTTCAGTTTCAAGTGTTTCAGAGCAGAACTGAAGACTTGATTTATTTTCAGGTAGATATGGGTCTCAGATAATTTACAGATTTTAGACTGCAAACAGACTGTCCATGCTCAAACATGGATAAATAACACTATGGATGAAATCACTGTGAGATTATAAGACAGTAGGATCAATGCAGCAGTATTCTAGTAGCACAGGACTTCCACCCATCATTTGAACATTCCAACAACCCCAGTCCATTCACTTAGATCAAGACTCATTAGGCAAATGCATTGAACTCTGCCACAATGAAACTCCAGCGAGGGGTAAAACAACAGAAAAGATGTCAGAGATCCAAGTAAATGAGAAGGAATTAAATTTAGAGAGTAGACTAGTCATAATGACATTTATCACAATGTAGTCCTGAAAGGCCACTGTAAAAAGAAGTGGATTGGGGAGAATGGGATTAAAGATCAAATCCTCCCTCCTTACCAACATTTATATACATTGTGAGTAGAAAGTGAGGTGAACACCCCATTGGGATGACAAAAGAAAATTGAGTTTAGTTTGAGAAAATAGCTGTGCAAGTTTGACCTGTCTTCTTCAATATTGTGAAAAATAGCTGGAGATCACTTGGCTCAGCAACTACAGGAGCTGGAGGCAGCAAACTGTAGCAAAAAATTGTCAATAGAACAACAGAGGCCATGATAACAAAGTGTGGAGCTGGATGAACACTGCAGGCCAAGCAGCATCTTAAGAGCACAAAAGGTGACGTTTCGGGCCTAGACCTTGACTTCATTCTGTGTGGCATCTTTCAATGAGTTTGGTGTTGTGGTGGTAAATTAATCAAAGGATAATGTCAAAAAATATGTACATTGTTGCGCATTCCTCCCTCTATATATATACAGTACATTTTCCTGCAGAACCACCAACTTTGTCATTATTCTTTGACATTACTACTTCAGTGATATATACTCAAATCTGCTACCAGAAAAATATGACGAAGACATCAGCCATTCTATCCTATGTCAACAAGAAGTAACGCATTAAGGATAAAATGAATTTTAATGGCTTTTTTGAAGATCTGGGGTAGAGAAATAATCAATGACGGTGCTTGTCCACTTTAATTGGAGGTTATTGTAATGTTTGCAACAATATCACTCTGTACACTTTCCACTCAAACTGCCTTCTTAATATATATTCAAAAAATAGTGAAAAGAAAATCAGTTTGGTGTTCTAATCTGCATTGTGTCATAAGCTTGCTGTTTTTGTTGGATTGCGTTTTGAGCTTTAATCAAGAATTGTTGCTGAATAAAGTGTCATGTACAAAATATAAACAGAGATGCATGTGGTAATTAAAGGATGAAAATATTGCACTGTTACATTTCTCCGTAATATCAGTTCAATTATCCCAATTATTGTCTCACTTTACAAAAAGTTAATTGTAAGCTGATAGAAATAAACCTAGCAACTAAATTCTCCAAAATACACACATGTTAAAACCAATGTGCTGAACGGAGTTGGCACTGAGTTATGCTATTGTAACAATTTATCTTGTACTGTTAATAGGGTCAAATCTCAAACTTTAACAAAGAATGAACAAAGGCTTTGTGCATGTTATTTAATCAAAATGAATTATTTGCTGATGAAATTTCAGAAATATGTATTAATGAAAATTTGTTTTCATATCATAGTAATTGTAAATTATCTGCTAATTAGCATTCACCAGTCAAAGTTCGTGGGCCATTTAACCAGTAAATGATGATAATTTTGTAAACCTGTTTTTCCAGTGCATAATTATGTTGGTAACAGCCATGTAATAGCAAGTTTCAATTGATCATTTAACTACAAAGCCTTTAACAGGTGTATATTATTTTAAGGCACAATCACTCAAAGGGAAAGGTGTATCTGCCATGAATAACAAAAGAAGTTGAAGATTACATTAGATCATTGTTTATAACAATGTCAGAAATATTCATAAATCTAGGGATTGGCAACAGTTTAGGACTCAGAAAAGGAGAGACAAGAATCTGACAAGGAGAGGGAATAGAGGATAGGAATCCAAGCCAGCTAGGAACATAAAGACAGCCTGTTAAAACCTTCTATCAATATGTGAAAGGAAAAGATTAGCAAGGGTAAATGTGGTACATCCCTATTGGAGACAGGATAATTCATTGTGGAGAACTAGGAAAATGGCAGAGAAATTAAACTAAGTAGTTATTTTATGTCTGTGTTCGGTGAAGAAGGTACAGAAAATCATCCAGAAATACAAACGACCAAGGATTATGAGTAATTGATGAGCTAAACCAAGTTAGTATTATGTAATGAACAGAACAAAGGTTAGGTAGATCTCCTTGACTATGTGATCCTTGATTGGGATTGTTAACCTGGGCCATTCAGGCAGCCCTGGCTAACAGATATAAACAGGAGATTCAGAGAAGCTCCTCATTTTAGGGACTGACTCTGAGCAAGCTAGTCACAGTCCATGTACCGTGCACATGTAAATAAATGGTTACTTGGTGACGGGATACCTGTCTTCTTGGAGTTGTTTCATATTAGTAAAGAGATAGCACTTACAAAAGTAATTAGATTAAGTTTTGATAAATTCCTAAAACAGATGAGTATCATTCCAGTATATTGAAGAAAGTAATAATAGTAGGTGCATTAGTTGTTCAGTTTAATAATTCTCTTTGTTCTAAATTAAAAGGTTCAGCAGACTGGAAAAAGAAAATATAATCCACTTTTGAAGAAGGGAGAAAGAGGGAAACTGGAGAATGGAGAACTAAAGACTCCTTTGGTAGTAGCCCATTGTATGTAAAATGTTAGAATCTATGATAATAATAAGATAATTGAACATTTTGAAGACTGGCAAAATTGACCGAGTCAATATGGACTTATGAAAGCTCAATCGTGTTTGGTAAACATGTTGAAGTTTTTTTTTTAAGGATGTCGCCCTTGCAGCATTGACAAAACAGGAAGAGTGGATATGGTATATTTGGATTTTTAGAAAGGTTTAGATCGGGCCCACACAGGATATTAGCACACAAAATTAGCTTGCATGTGATTGCAGGAGAGGGAGATACCATACTAGGTGGGTTGAAAACTGGTCTAACTGTCTTGCTTATTTCAGGACAAAGATTTGGATAGATCCATGGGAAATTGAGTGTCCATTGTGGCAATTTTCATTGATGTATTTTGCAATTCCATTTTTGCAACTATAGCCACATGCTAGCCTTGACTGTTTAGCCTCTTCTAAAAGAGGGCCACTACAGCAACAAAATGACTCCAGGTGTAAACTCGGTTGTTGGTTGACAAAGCATCCAAGTGGAATCAATAGGATTTAACATCTAAAGGTATCAAATATTCTTCAAACTGACTGGACTATGACCTTTTGAAACTGAGAGATCTCTTTGGTCTCTTTCCACACTACGGTTTCTCTGATTCTACAAAAATAACAAGCGGCTGACAACACCTTGCTCAACAGCAAGGCCCACCTTATGGATTATGGCCCAAACTGCAGACACATTTTTTGTTTATCCCTTTGAAAAATGCACAATGTCAGAGGTTAAAAAGCCCAGTGTCAACTCCACTGGAGTGTGCTCATCAAACTGAACGTTTTCATGTGTACCAGTTTGGAATAGAGTGTTAATATGCTCTGAGACCACGGGTGAAGGATTATCCCTTAAACAAACCTGTGTTGCAGGTAAAAACCTTATTTCACTGTGAGTACTCAAAGTCAGCTAGGGAGCAGCCAGACTAAAGCAAATAGGGCAACATAAAGACTGTTTTTAACCCTGAATGCTGAAAATCAATCTCAGAATTGCAGAATACTAAACAATCTATGAGGCTAGGGATTGTGAAACTGATTACTACATGGTGTCTCAGTGGTTAGCTGCTGCCTCACAGCACCAGGGACCTGAGTTTGATTCCACCCTCAGGCGACTGTCCGTGTCACATTTTTCCTGGGTGCTCTGGTTTCCTCCCAGAGTCTAAAGATATGCAGGTTAGGAGGATTGGCCATGGGAAATGTAGGGTTACAGGGATGGGCTGGGGTCTGGATGAGATGGTCTTTGGAGGGTTGGTGTGGGCTCGATGGGTTAAATAGCCTACTTGCTCACTGTAGGGATTCTATGATGTAAGTAAGCTCAACTGAAACAGTGGCAATGTTCAACTACACATATCTCATGAACAATTCAGAGGCTGATTCCTATATTTGTGTGTTTTTTTTAAAAAAATGTCTAAGACCTTAAGATATAGGAGCAGAATTAGGCCATTCATGCTATTGAGGCTGCTTTGCCATTCGATCATAGCTGATATGTTTTTCAATCCCATTGTCCTGCTTTCTCCCCCTAACTCTTGATCACCTTACTAATCAAGAGCCTATTTATCTCTGTCTTAAATACACTTGGCCTCCACAACATTCCGCAGCAAAATGTTTCACAGATTAACCACCCTCTGACTGAAGAAATTACTCCTCATCTCAGTTCTAAAGGGTCATCCCTTCACTCTGAGGCTGTACCTTCAGGTTCTAATCTCTCCTACTGGTGGAAACATCTTCTCCACATCCACTCTATCCAGGCCTCTCAACATTCCATACATTTCAATGAGATGCTCCTTCATTCCTTCTAAACTCCAAGTACAGGCCCAGACATCTCAGTTGCTCCTCATGTGACAAAGTTTTAACTTCATAAATCACCTCTTATTTTGAATCTTGGTTCATCTGTCTTATGTTAGTAATTCTTCTCTCATTCTGAAAGTAACAAACTCATTTTGTAAACTCAAGGAAGCCTCGTTAAATTAGCTCCTTTTGAAACATAACTTGATTTTGGATCTGACAGAAATGCATCTTTAAGGGAAGGGACCCGCATTTAAATTAACTTCTTTGTGACAAACTGAGGACACAAGTTAATAAAGTTTTATCCTTTTTCACCCAGGAGTTTGAAGATTTGGGTCATCCCATCCTGGCCTGCTCCTGTAGTGCCACGGGGCTGACCAATTTCCCAGACTGCAGAGGCATTGACCTTCTGACTAAAAGCACATTGACTGCACGACTGACCGTGACTAATTCCCTGGACTGGGATCAGAGGCTACCCTGAACCTGCTGTGCTGAGACCCCCAGACTGACTGGTACCTCCATGGTCTACTCTGAGGACATCTTCGCTAAGATATTGAGACATGGTGGCCTAATTGTTGCACATGCAGTGCTTTTGCCACATAAGCTGCTGGCACACAGTGAAAGTGTGACTTTGATGTTGTGTGTTGCTGTCTACTACCTTAAGCAAGGACTGCTGAACCGCAAGACAAGCTGTCTAGTTGTGTGACTGCACTACTAGGCAAAGCAGGGATGTAGAGTATGTGTGCAAAGTAAACTAGCTCTAAGGGAGTAGCTGTGTTATGTATTCTGATCCGAGTCGGCTGACGTATTCAGATGCAAACCATGTTCTGTATGCCTGTCGGGGGGTGTAAAACATCCCTGCTGTTGCCTTTCAATTTGTTCCGAAGTGCAAATTCTCAACTTCTTAAATATCCTGCATGTGGATCGCAGAGGAAGCGTAAAGATTCTGAGAGGAAGCCAATAAATCAGATGTCAAGGTCTGTCAATGTGGAATGTACATGGCTGGTGCCAACTGATTATGCTCTTCGATAATGTCATATGGTGGTCCTGTGGAGCCAGCAGTGAGCTAAAATCACCAGGTATCCACTCTGACTTGTGCATTGAGAATTCCTGGCAGTTAGTTTGCTTGTGGTGGATGGTAGGATATCTGCATAGTAATAAGGCATTATGTGCAGTTAATAAGGTCATGTACTAGCAATAATTCCCCTTTCTAGGCAGCCCACAGTTGCTTAGGGGTATTCTTACTATGGCTCCTGTAACTTAGTTAACAAATGCAGCAGGGTGTTTCTAGCCGCAAGAAAGGCTTTACTCAACTTCTTGTGCTGATGAGAATTCACCACTGCCCGTGTGTTTCCAGCCCTTAAGATTCCACCCATAGTGTTGTCTTGTTAAAGAGTACACCACATCACTTGATGCAGAATTTTAAAATATACTGTCTTGTTTTCTGATCTGTTGACATAAACTGTTTCTTTTCTACCTTCTTTCTGTGAACGTAACTGTGACTATTGACCTTTACTAGTTACAAACCCTGTGGATGAAAAGATGCACTCATTTTCTCATTGGCTTTTCAAATGAAATACACATCTTACTGTATCATTTAGTAACATCTCCTGACTGTCTCACTAAGATGTCAATCACCTGTGGGATCATCCTTTGCATTAGAGATTTTCCTTCCTCAGTACCTCAACTAAGGTACTGAGGTACCACCAATGTAATTTAGTGTCTACTTATTTGATAAACCGGATTAGACCTTTATGATTAATATCAACTTACAGGTCTAATTTACATAAAACATGACAAAGAACTGGTGATGTTAGAAACCTGAAACAGAAACAAAAATTGCAGGAGAACCTCAGCAGACCGGGCAGCACCTATGGAGAGAAAGCAGAATTAACTAACTAGGGTCCAGTGATCCTTCTTGAGAATTGACACTGCTTTTCCTTCATAGATGCTACCAGATCCATTGAGTATCTCCAGCAATTTCTGTTTTTGTGTCAGATTTACATATCTAAATATCCCGAGATTTTCAAACCTTACAAGAATATTTTAATTAAAATTTGTTAATGTGCTATTTTGCTGTAACTGCCACTGTCTGTACCAAGTTAACTAAAGTTTCACTTTGTTTGTTCTCCATAGAAATAGCAGTAGCATTACCAAAACCCAAACCCTGCCAATGTACTGAAACATTTGTTAACCTGAATTTTTGTTAGCTGGGCCGGAAAAAATAATAATAAAATCATAAACTTAAGTCACCAGCAACTGTCATTTTGATCTAAGGGAATGTGGTATTCCAGTTAACACATATATGATTCACAAGGCTCACCTAATGCCAATATCTTAATTGGACGACAGTTAAATAGAAAATAGTATTAATACCATGTTTATTTGACTCTTTCATATAACTAAACTTAAACTATTTGTTAAAAATTAAATTCAATCCTACAGCATGAATGCAGCCGCAAATCATCTCCTTGAAATAATTTAGGAATTTAAAAAATGGTCTCAAATAAAATGTGCAGAGTTATGATGATGGGTTGGTATTCTTGCAACTCACACAAATTTTAGCCAATCACAAATAAATGACATAGCATCCCCATAATAGTTGTATCAATTCATTTACTTTGTATTCTGTGATAAAAGACCAACCACAATACCAAAGATGTGTATTTTAAAGTTCAAAATTAATCATGTGTGATCAAAGTCTGATCATATTCTTTGTGTCATTCCTCATTCACTGTAGATTGGAGCATTGGGCTAGGCTTCAAGTATTGTCAACTGTATGACTGCTTTCATGGGTCAATTATGTTTGTAGTGACAAAATAAAACAAATTACTTGGAACCCTCAGGGAAAATGGAATTCCCTTTCCATGAGCAGCCTTCCTATTTCTGCTTATTTAACCCAATAACATCATACTTACTGCATTTGACAATATTATCCCAACTTTGCACAGTTGCATAGCCCTCAGCCATGTGTTACCACATCATTATTTCTCTAACCTAATGTGCACTCTTTGCAAGATGCTGAATAGCTGTTGAATAAATTCTGTCATAAAATAGTTACATGGATTTGACCGTTGACTTACAATAGGAAATGAATTAGTATCCATTACCTTACAATAGGAAGTCCTATTTTGGATGCTAATCTTTATTGAATATGGTAACGTGACAGGTTTTGGATCTTTGTGCTGCGGTTAGAAATCCCTTGGGCGCAGGATTTAAACTTTTAGGCTCATATTACTTCTAGTTCTCTTTTCAGGTGCCCCCCAGCAAAGAAAACATTTTACATGAAGCACTGTTCGGAACTTAAAGCCCGACAGTGCTCTACAATATTTTTACTGATGTAACAGGAGAGAAAATCAGAGGACATGGATCTTGAGCTCCTGATAATCTTTGTTCAGGTGTAACATTTCTCAGCAGGAACTCTCTACCTACTGATCGATATCATTATTGCTATGAATAAGGGTGTCAGGCCGAAATCATACACTTATTCAAAGCAATTTATAATGAAACATAAGGAAGCCCTCACAAATAAGGACAACAACATGACCTTCACTGATCTGATCAAACCTTTCTATAAGAAATTGAACTTTAATTAAATTATGCTTTACAGAATAAGTATAGAAATGCTTACTAATTATCATAAGGCCTCTTCAGCTTAACAACTATTCCTTTCCTTCATAGAGTCCCTGGAAGCATCCAACTCTCTTGGGTCATATTTTTGTGTTGACGTTCCAATAGTAACTATTGGAATAGCCAGATAGCACTAATATGGGCTATTAATTGTATTAGCCTCAAAAGTGGAGATACTCATGACCGAGTGGACAAAATGGGAAGTGACCATTCTGACTTCTGAGTACTTGTCCTGTATCCACTGAATAGATGGGTTCAAATGACTGATTGGCAACGTAACCTCAAAGTTGCCAGAAATAAGGCAAATCACCAAATGCTCTGAGACAGAACACTGTTCAGGTGACAATGCCCATCTTGCAGCCATTTTCTTCCACTGGAGATGAGCCAGGCAAGATGGAGGTAAACCTACATTTGAGTCACTTATGAGTTTTGCTAGACAGCAGAATGCTGCCTCCAATGAGATTCATACACTCTTTACCAAGATCCTTTCATCTTCTTATATCAATGAACCATCTTCATTTGTAATGGATCATATACAATTTCTGCCTAATTGACTAACATATCATACCTAAACAGTTGGTTTTTAGTAAGCTTAAATAAAGTATCTGAAAATCTTATTAATAGTAAATGGCCTATTTAGGTTATGTGAGCACTGAATCCATCTCATAGCAGGGCAATCAGAACTGCACATAATACTGCAGAAGAGGCCTTACCAATGTCCTGTACAACCTCAACGTGATGTCCCAACTCCTAAACTCAAAGGGCAAACTAATAAATGTAAATGTGTTAAGCACCTTCTTATCCATCTTGTCTCTCTGCAAAGCAAATTTCAAGGAATTATGTAACTGACCCCTTAAGTCTCTCTGTTCTACAATGCTGCCTGGGCTCTCCGATTAGTTGTATTAGTCCTGCCATTGTTTGTTTTATCGAAACGCATACCTCACATTTATCCAAATTAAACTCCATCTGCCACTCCTCAGCACATCGACCCAAATAATCAAGATCTCTTTGCAATCTTAGATAACTTTTATTCACTGTCCACTATATCACCAATTTTGGTGTTACTAACTATGCCTCTAATACACTCATCTAAATTGTTTATATAACTGACAAACAAAAGTAGACCCAAACACATTCCCATGAAACACTGCTGGTCACAGGCCTCCAGTTCGAAAAACAGCTCACCCCCACCACCTTCTGTCTCTTATCGTCAAGCCAATCTCATATCAAATTGATAAAAAGCTCACCCTGAATCCCACGTGATCTAACTTTAATAATCTGTCCACTTCAACTTGTTAAAATTCTTTCTTTTTTTTTAACTTTTAACCTTACTTACCTTCTGTGGAGAGCTCAGATGGCTCAAATCAGTATGTTGGAGGCAAGATTGCCACAGAGGGAGTTGAGGTAGTGTTCCCAGCAACGGAGGGAGACGAGATTGGGCCTCGTGTCCGATGCAAGCACAAACATCCTCAGCCATGGCTGCATTGTCAAGACCGGCCCAGCACTGACTTATGGTGGCAGTCTCATTCATCGAGATGGGGACATGGTCCTGAGGCAGCAGTGCCGCGAAGGGACTCAAGGCTGGCCAGCTTTTTCCTGCTGGTGATATTATCAGTATTGGGATCCAGACCCATGACTTAAGTAATTAAGGTAGACTGGAATGTTAAATGTTTAACTTCATTTCTTTATTTTCCTACTTTAAATACCTAAAATATAGTAGCTCGGTAACTTTGAACTTAAGATGGCACCAGGAGATGCAACCTTGTAGATTTTTCACTGTACTTCTGTATGTTGTACTTAAGTAAATACTTCAGGCGTGGGGAAATAAAATTGACATGAATAAGAGCCGCCTTAGTTAGTCACAAAATTAATTAATCATATTGATTGAAATCATTTAGGTAATATTTGAAAATGGGTCAAATGTTTGAAAATGCTTTGGCCATCCTAAAAAAGGAATAATTTCACTCATATCTACAAAGATGTTGAATTGGTGAAGGAAAACCAAATGTTACATTTGAAATAACATTTAGAACAATAGTAACTTTAAGGGCTTATAGTTTTAGTGCTATATAAACAACATTTACAATAATAAATATTCAACAAGAACTTCACTCAACAAAGCATACAATAAGACAACAAAATAAGCGTAGTACAAGGAATCAAAATCCTATCAACGTCCAAGTCAAGAAAATAATCAACTATTTCAAAAGCCCGTCAAAAATCCAGCAAAACAGCAACATTCAGTGGTAACAATTGTCCCACCAGAAAAATTCAAGTCATCAGATTTATTTAACAGATCAGACTATTTGCAAATTTGGAAATCTCAATTTCCAAGACTTTGAAACGTTCTGTTTTGGACACTTAACCAAAGGAAGAACAAGAGAGTGTATTTGTCTATACAAGGCAACAGTATTGAAACAAGACTTACAAAGATCAATGTGAAATAGACTATGTTTGACAACATCCCAATGACTTTTGATTAATATTTCATTTCAAGAGCAAATTAGCTACTAATGAGGTCATGCTTCTATAGCAGATACCAACTCCCAGGTGAGTCCTAATGACCTGTATGAACAATGAAACATGCAAAATGGAATGCTGAAATAACATCTGACTTGTGACAGAATCATCAGTGATCTCTTAGATAAATCAGTCATAGAACTCCTTCAATCAAAATAAGAACCCAACTTTAGAATGATGAGTCCAAACAACAGTGGCTACAGACTCTACAACATTGAAGAAACATTATATGGCAAATCTTTCATTTCAGGACATTGTACAATGATTTTGACTATTAAAAGCACAATAGAGCATTTGACCACAGAAGGCAGACCTCTCATCTGAAAATTAGCTCGTATGTGACAACACCAATGTGCAATCCGAAACAACATCATGTTACCAGTATCTTATTGCAATAGTGGTTTCAAAACCTTGCATTGTATTAGTGTAGGAAACAATATTGCTTTTTGAAGATGTGCTCAGTCTAAAGAATGTGCAAATCTTTAAACCGAATTGTTTCTAACCTGATATGTATGTTCAAGCCTTGGGGCAGAACCTGAAGAACAGGTCAATGTTGCAGTGGAAGAAGTTTCTTCGCATGAGAAACAAGTACAACATCAACATTATACTTTACGCAAAGAGGTAACACCTTCACCTGATACTACTGGCAAAGAATAACAAAGAACATAACTTCCCCAAACATTCCTACAATTAACTCGATATAAGATCCTGCAGCAAATATTACTAATTCAGAGCATGTGATCAGACTACAGATAACGACTAAATCTCTGATCTCCCAGAAGTCAATAGAGAAAATCAAAGCTCACTAACTTTAACCCATGATTCTGTACCCAGCATAGGCTTTTTTCACTCACCAATCAAGACAAATGAATCAAGTCAAACACTTGAGGAGCATTGGGAGAAAGAAGGAAAAAATGTATGGCAAATGTTGCAAAAAGAAGTCAATAAGTAAATCATTTGAGAATGTATCTAACTTAATCAATAGTTACAAAAGGGCTAAAAAGCTTAGATCATGTTTTGTATAAGGCTTTTAGGGCCCCGAGAGTAACTTGTGATGATGCCATGGAGTTATTCCTCACTGAGCTTAAATAACAGTGTCGGTGAAATGGATCAGATTTTAATGAAAAATTAGAAGTTGAGTGAGGTAGCTAGAAGGGTTTGTATTAAATGTTCTTAATAATGTCACAGTAAGATCAGAGTGTGGTATATTTCAGATTACCATGTCTTGCAGTGCTTAGGTTTTTATATGCAATAAATAGATTTACAAAAAGGACTAAGACTGAAGGAAATTCTTAAATGTTTTGACTGTGACAAACATGGCTGGTATAGTGGATGGTGAAGATGTTTATCTATGATTGCAAACAGAGGTTGATCAATTGGGTCAATGAGCTGAGGGGTAGCAGATGGAATTTAATTTGGATAAATGTGAGATATTGCATTTTAGTAAAACCAAACAAAGACAGGACATGTACAGTTAATGGTAGGGCCTTCAGTGATGTTTTAGAGTAGAGAGACCTAAGGATTCAGATATATAATTCTTTGAGATTTGAATCACAGGGTGGACAGAACGGTTAAGACGGTATTTAGCGTGCTTGCCCTCATTGCTGAATCCTTTAAGTATAGGATTTTGGGCATTACATTGATATTGTACAGGACATTGTTAAGCCTCTTCAGGACGACTGTATGCAGTTCTGGCCATCCTGTTATAGGAAGGATATTATGAAATTGGAGAGAGTTCAGGAAAGATTTACGAGGATTTTGCTGGGAATGGAAAGTTTGAGTTATAAGGAGAGGCTGGGGCGTTTTCACTGGAGCGTATGAGGTTGAGGGGTGTTCTTATAAAAGTCTGTAAAATCATGAGGGACATAGATAAGGTGAATAGCAAAGGTCTTTTGCCTAAGGTGGGAGAGTTCAAAATGAAGGAGCATACTTTTAAGGTGAGAGGGGCAAGATTTAGAAAGGACATGAGGGACATCGTTTTTACACAAAATGTGGTTTGTGTGTGGAATGAACTGTCAGAGGAAGTGATGGCTGCAGCTACATTTAGAACATTGAAAAGACATTTGGGTAAGTACATGAATAGGAAAGGCTTTGAGCGATATGAGCCTAATGCAGTCAAGAGGGAATAGTTTAATTTGGGAACATGGTTGGTGTGGACTGGTTGGGCTGAAGGGTATGTATCTACGTTGTACGACTCTATGATTTTGTTCACGCCAATTTTTCTCTATATCTGATGTATTTTCATCCCAAATTTATTACCATGTAATGAAAATCAAAGCTCACTAACTTTAACCCATGATTCTGTACCCAGCATAGACTTTCTTCACTCACCAATCAAGACAGATGAATCAAGTCAAACACTTGGGGAGCAATGGGAGAGAGAAGGAAAAATTGTACGGCAAATGTTGCAAAAAGAAGTCAATAAGTAAATCATTTGAGAATGTATCTAACTTAATCAATAGTTACAAAAGGGCACCTCTGGTGCTGTTTTTGAACAGTTAAAATTGATAAACATTTTTTAGTTATTGAATAAAATTCATGTTTTTCACTTATACTTTGAATTCCAAAACATGATCCCTACACCTAACTCTTTCAACTGATCCATGTGACTTACAGCTGTTTCTGAAGAATTTTATTAACTTGCTCTTTCAAATCTTACTCATCAATAAAGTGAATTTTTTAAATGCTATAAATAAGATCATATTGTGGAAAAAAAACTGATTTGACATATTTGGACAAATACATGAATAGTAGGGAAATAGAGGAATGTGGATCATGTGAGCAACAACAGATTTAAATAGAAGGGCAAAATGTGTTGGCACAGGCTTGGAGGGCTGAAGGGCCTGTTCCTGCGCTCTATTGTTCTTTGTTCTTTGTCCTTATTCTCAAAACATGGATAGGCTACATTTTGGAAAATATCCAATTTGAACTTAGAATTGGAATGAGAAGTATTTTGTCTGTGTATTTACATTGTTTTTATTTGTAGGTGGTCTTAAAAAAAGTTTTCTTTAAGACAAAAGAAAACTTTAAAAGCTAGAAATTATTAGAAGATCCATTGTTTTTTAAACAGTGTACATGATGGTATAACATGGTGTCATTCAGTAATGTGGGTTCTGTCCCTACACAGTACAGCAAAGAGTTACCTCTCTGTTACTAAAACAGAAAATGTTGTAGAATCTGTGGAAAAGATGCAGTGTCAATGTTTCAGGTCCAGTGACTCTTCTTCAGAAAGCCTTCTGCTGACAGGTTTTTAAATATTACCACACACCTTCTTTGTGATGGTTTTGGACGGGGCTAACTTCTGAACTTCTAAACTTGCAGATTTATTTGGATATTATTAAAGCATTAAACGTTTGGTGAAAGTGTTGAAAATTAAAGTAAAATAATGTTGGATCGAGATAATCAAAGGCTGAGGAAGAAAATGCTTAAGAGAAAAAAGGTTAAGAAAAATCAACAAGATGGGTACAGGTACAGGGAAACCTGAAGGATGTTTTAAGTTCATGTATAATCTGATGCTGTAACTGATTGCACCGCGATCAGTTTAGGTTGAGGTAAACTCTTCAAAGAATGATGGCATAGTTTCAATGCTGGATGACGGACATGAGAAGGAAAAAGCAAACAACTTAACTCAAGAAAAAAGGGAAAAAAGAACAGGGAGACCATGGAGAAGATATTTGCCCTGTTTGGAAGTCAACCCATGAAGACATCTATGATAAGGAGACCATTTCCATATGTAACACCACAGAACTGAGGGCAAATATATCTGTGGAGAATGAGGAACTTAAAGCTATCCCTTAATTTAGTCATCCAATATCCCTCTTCATCTCTAAACCTTAATATAGGTCAATCGAAATAGGAACAGTACTTCAGAGAAGCATTTGGTTAAAATGGCCCAAACAAAGGAAGAAATAGAAGAGAATAATCAAAAGCTATGAGAATTGTCTGGTCCGATCTGAAATATGCCAGATGTTGGCATTTTCTTTAGTAGTTGTACAAAGTTTCAGAGTAATTTATTCTAGTAGCTTTATTATGTTGCCTTCAGTACATAATCAAGAAATTAGGGAATTCAAATGATAGCTTAGAAATGAACAAATCAGCTAAGAATTAGTTGTGAAAATCCCACAAGATTAATTTATTCTCAAAGGGGATCGGTTGGAAACTGAGATCCTTCAAAGACTGAGTTTTTCTAGTATTTATTTTGTGGCATGAGATTTCACTTAACAGATATTACAGCAGCAATTAGCTTTTCAAAATACAAGCATGTGAAAATGTGAAGGGAGGAATTACAAGAAACAATTAGGTCACAATCCCAATTAAAATGGAACCAACAATTTATCTGGAGCTATTGTATCCTATTATCAGTCTGTTGTTTTTGAAAATAATTACTTTGTTCCCATAAAGAATTATAAACTAACCCTCAGGTGAAGATTTTGTAAGGGGACAACAGTCATCCAATGTTATGAATAGCTGCCCCATGACCATTGGCTAAATGGATTCAGACAATTATTCAACAGAGAAAAAAAAGTCTGCCCCCAGAAATATGAAATGACAATAAATACTCAGGGATAGAGGAGTATTCTCATCGGGTGGTCCTCAGAACTGTTTCTCCAGATGGAAGATGGATCAGGGGAAGAAGAGGAAGATGCAGGGAAGAGTTCACTTATAGCTTGGCTAAAGAACAAAATGGTGCCCCCACAATTTTAATGAATTCAAAACTTTCTGTGCCAACGTCCTGTTGTTCTCTGCTATCAGTGAACCATTCCCAAGTATCACAGTTGAACACTTTATCTAATTAACTAATGTATCTTATCAAAATTACTGCTTCTCAATAAGCTATCAGAAAACTGTTACAAATTGTCAGCTGCCTATATTAGGAACACCTAAAATCAACAAAATTAGCATGTGCAATAGTTCAGTATGTGGCATTTGGAAACTTTTTTTTGTTATTTTTCTCATATGGGCGATGATTCCCCCGATTAATCTTAGAAAAGTTAAAGAAGAACTTCAAATGCATTAGCTAAGACTGGTGCACAGTATATTTTCTACACAAAGCTCTTTCCAGAGGGAATGGATGGTTCGGAAAGGTTCAGAGTGATGTATCTGGTTTGCATTAAAATTATAAAGGATCCATACCATTGCATCAGTTACTCAAAATATCACTCCTCCACTGTCAGTTATTATTCCAATGTTGATCATTAATCAATCAGTAAACCATTGATGACAGCACCCATTTTATCTGGTAGTAAATATTTCAGTATGTTGGCAATTTCAAAAGGAATTCAATACTCCAAGGATTAAAAACTGAAAAAGCATTAAAATAGTAGCATGCCTTAATAGCAGAACTGTGATAAATAGCAGCCAATATTTTTCTTGGCAATTATGCAAAATTGCTTTGTAAAAGCATGGAAATTTGACATTATTTCTTCTAAACGATCAAAAAGAAGTCTAAGTGTATTAATCAATGCTGTAAGTCTACTTTTTAATTATGCACTGGCCACTGCCAGTTCACAATTGGGAAGCACTCAATTATTTTTTTCCTCTCTGCCAGGACATTTTACATGATGGAGGAGTCCTTTGGAAAACTGAAAGAATGCTGCTGTCTGAAAAAGATAAAAAAAAACACACAACCAAACACTGAAAAGTAGTTAGCTAAACATTTGAAACAGTTTTCATGCTATTAAAACCAAGGTGCAATAGGATGTTCAAGCACAGCCTGCACAGGCAGGGAATTGACTATTTATTCCTCTTCTGTCCCTGTTAGCTAAAAGAGCAAATTGGCAGTGTCATCAGTGACCCAGCTCAAGCCAGCATTTCGCAGCACCTTCAACCTTCTCATTGATATCTACAATACAGCTGTACATTTTTGTGCCAAGACTGATACACAGGAGAGAAGGAGGAGCAAGTGCTGGGAGAGAAGAAGCATTAATCTATTACCCATTTGAACCTGTGGCTGCTATCAACATCCCGCTGCACAGTGATCAAAGCAGTACAGTTGTGACATTTGCCAATTATTACTTGTCCCTACTGCTGAGGAAAAGAAGGAAGAAGTTCTGGCTGAATTAACAGTCGTGTGTGGCAAATGGGTGTGCAACATATTGGTGATAAGAAGTTGATGCATAAACATCTTGGAAGGATGCTGAAGCAGAATATTGATGGAGAAGATGATTTTAATGCAGCAGGTATTTTGGCTCAGGTCTGTAATTGTTTTCTTCTTGTTCTGGAATCTGTCAAACCAGTTGATTTCCATTTTGTGTAAGTAACCAGATCTCCAGATATGGTTGGTGCAACCAGTCTTTCTCGAATGCCAACTGATTCACCTGCTAAGATTTCTACCATCTTGTATCAATTGAAGAAAATAAATTAACTGGAATGTTTAAAACCAATTTCCAAATATAATTTTAAATTTCATCTCTGATCAAGTACACCATTGATAGAGTTTTAAATTTTTAATAAAATGTTAAACTGAGGCCTCCTGCAACAGACTTGCATTTTCTCATCCTGAGGAACTAAAACAAAAATAAATCACATCTAATTGGAAAGCAGTACTACATTTTAAATGGAAGTGTCACCCATGTCACAACTTCAGAACTCCCTTAGTTATCTTCTTTGGTTCAGTAATATTGATTGCTCACCCATCATTTACATGTTGGAGTAGAATCACGCATTATCTTAGACCTACTTGTGCACACATGTAATGAGAGATGCATCAACAGTACCCTCTTGTGATCTAAATGGGATACTTAATGTCTTTCTCACATTCTCAATATGCCTCTCTTAACATTTGAAAGGTCTATCAAGGAGCTAGCTGATAAAATGGGATAATTAAACTTTTCTTTATCAGCGAGCAAATCTTTTATATAGTGGCTAATTGCAAGTGTTTGATCAAGGAGAAAACAAAGTCAAGGCAATCTTCAGGCTCTGACTTTAAAACAACACCAATTATTAAATACCATGTACTGCTAACCAATATGTATAGATCTAATTATTTTTCTTTATGTGTTAATGCCCAAGTGTCTTGTTCTGGAGTGGCGTAATGCAGTAGGCTTCTTACAGAAAGCATTGTAATATTGTGTAATATTGTACATGACTGAAATGTTGTAGCAGTGTGCAGCACCAGACCATGGCAGCCTGGTCCAAGTTCACCACCAAGGTTAATGCCATCTTGAGGATATGGAGGAATGGCTAGTAGTGCTACATGAAGGCCAATGATGTTTTTCACAGCCCTAAGGTAGGGGCAACTGTCCTGTCTCAGCTACTTCATTTTATCTCTGCACTGCACCCACATCCACCAAGACTCATGCTCTACTACTTTCAATATTGCCGACAACACCTTCTCATATGCTGTCGCCCCCTGCATCACTAACCCTGCATTGCCTTTACACAGCCTACTCACGACCTAATTTCCACATTCCATTTCCATTCACCACATTTCCATCATCCACACTAATACTAACACACGTGCCAGCTGTTTACACCCCAGTCAATCCCTCCCTTTCTCTTTTTGCAGAAGAGAGTGCATAACAGGAAAAGTGTGGCTGCAGTACTGACTCCATTGTAAATACAAGAGGATTTGAGAATATGGGAGCACAACCTGGTGAGGACCTCACTGTGACAGCTCCACTGTTGGCTGAGGAAGAAATGCCTCAGGGTCCAGGCACTGAGAGGAAAGTGGGAAACCAGTACTTACTGAGTTCCAGGCAGCAGAGGACACTGTGCAGTCGGTAATGGATTCTACTGCCAAGCAAGCTCTCTCTACCCAAACTGCAGCATCAGGAGTGCACCAAGATGTACTGGGAGGGACAGGAAGGGACAAACCTATGTAGGGCTCTTTGGTCTACAACGGCTTGCAGACAGTTGTGAACATTTGGATACATTTCTGTTTTAACCGGAGGTTGGTTGTTAGTTTCTCTGTGTAGGGGTGAAAGGCTTTTTTCATCACTTCATGGATGGAGGTGTGTTCTGAGAGCCTGCTGCATCATGTGAAACATGAACCATGTGTATATAAGGCTTTGGGTCATGCTTTACCCTCCTTGTACAACATACCTGTGCCCAAGAGTACAGCTGTTTTTGAGTTGTTCAGCACGTCTGTGGCAATACTCACTGTAGGGTGAATGCTTTCGAGGGCCAGGGGATAGGAATTCCACAGTTCGATGTCAAGTACAGTATATGGGTCTGTGTCTGATGTTCTTTCCCTTTAAAAACCCGATCATCAGTTGGTGCTGCAGTTCCCTCTCCCATAGTTTGACTCACTTATCCCACTCATTCACAAGTGTGATCACAGCCACCTCCTTCCTCATTGTACACTTTAGAGTGTACAGCACACGGAAAGTGATCATGAATGCTCCTTAACCCCAAATATCCACATACTCATCCCGTAAATTATGGGCTTCACACCTAACCAGCTCCCCAATGAACTGATCCACTTATGCCTGCACCTGAGTACTGTGCCCATCCAGACATGCCAGAAGTGACCAGCCATTGCCACCAGTCACACCTTCTGACCTTCAGGCCAGAATGCTCCTGTGCAATCACACCCCAACGTAACCTCCCTCCTTGGCCAAGTTTAACCATCTCATCCCCTTGCATATACTGTTGCCTGTATTCCCCTATTATAAACGTCCCTTCCCCAGAGCATGCAGCTCCCTTCACAGTCCTGAAGACTGTCATTCCAAATCTCCTTCCCATGGTAATGGCAGCCCTTGCTGGCCCTCCCAACCCCCTTTCCCTCATTTTTTGTGTGGATGAAGTGAATGGATTGACTGTGAAGGGACCCCTTAAACTGACTGAAATAGATCACTCCAGATGGGAGGCTCCTGGACCCCTGAGTGGTGTCTACGGAGCAACAAGGCTGACCATGAGCCACTCCCAGATTAAGGAGGAATAGACTCCCTGACTGAAATCACCCCATATAGGTGCCCAACTGAGGCCAATTCAAAACTCCCTTATTCTACAAACCTGACTTGTAGAAACTCCCTGAATGTCTTTATCCAGAATTAAGTACTTAAAGAAAATACTTAATCTTGTGAAGGATTAGGTAGTCAAAGGAAATGCTTGCTTTACTAAGAGATTATTCACTTGCAAAAGTTTCCTAATTCTCTGCAACCAACACAGAAGCTGAAACACAACAATTAGTTTTTAAATACAATATGTGGGAAAATCAAGTCCTCTGCATCAGAGATAAAGGGAACTGCAGATGCTGGAGAATCCAAGACATAAAAGTGTGAAGCTGGATGAACACAGCAGGCCAATGCTCCTGAGATGCTGTTTGGCCTGCTGTGTTCATCCAGCTTCACACTTTGTTATCTTATAACAAAGTGTGGGGCTGGATGAACACAGCAGGCCAAGCACCATCTTAGGAGCACAAAAGCTGAAGTTTCGGGCCTAAACCCTTCATCAGAAAAGCTTTTGTGCTCCTAAGATGCTGCTTGGCCTGCTGTATTCATCCAGCCCCACACTTTATTATCTCAAGTCCTCTGCATGTCAAGATTCAGGTCATTAACATGTATGAGGAAAAGCAAGAAAAACTGATACTGAATACAAACATTCCTCCAGCCCGGAAACTATCCATTGACCATTACTTTCTGCCTTCTATCACTCAGCCAATTTTGTAACCACTTTGCAGTTGTTCCTTTTTACACCATAACCTACATGTCAGTGTGGAGTTTGCACATTCTCCCTGTGGCTGCGTGGATACCTGCCAGGTGCTCCAGTTTTCTCCCATTGTATAAAGCTGTGCACTGTCCATGCTAAATTGCCCATGGTGTCCAGGGTTGTGCAGGCTAGATGGATTAGCTATTGTAAACATTTGGTGGGGAAATAGGACAGGGGGCACGTTTGGTTGAGCCACACTTCAGAGGGTCAGTGAAAACTCGATAGGCCAAATGGCCACTCTCATACCGTAGGGATTCTATGATTCTATGATTCTACAACTTCACTTAATTTTCTGTTATGTGGTTCTGCATCAAGAACCTTCTGGAAATTCATATGTACATGAAGGCAATACCCTCTCAGTTCTTTCTAACTCATCTTCAAAAAAACTCCAGGATGATTTCCATTTTAGAAATCTGTGCTGAGTCGTTTTAATCAACCCACCATTTTTCTATTCTGAAAAATTGTTTGCAGAAGTTACTCTACAACCGAAGTTAAACTAACTGGTCTTTAACTGCTGTGATTATTCTTGTCACCTTTCTTAAATAAAGCCGTTACGTTGTTCATTTTCCTGTCTTCTGGCACCTTCCTGGAGTCCAAGGAAGATTGAAATATTGTGACTAATGTTTGCAATTGTTAACCTCTCCTTCTTCTAAACCCTTGGCTGCATTCATCCAGTCCCAGTGCCTTTTCAGATTTGAATGCCAGCAATCGATCTAAAACTTGTAACTTATTAATTTTGAAATCGCCCAATGTCACAGCTTCCTCATCTGTCACTATGCTTTGGGCAATATCCACCTCTTTTGGAAAGACAGATGTAAAGTATTCATTTAACACCTCAACCCCTGCCTCTATTTATGAATACTCTTCTTTGGTCTCTAATCAACCCTATTCCATCTTTATTCGCCCTCTTGCTGTCTGCCTAGAGAAGACATTGGAATTTTCCTTTGTATCTGCTGCTGATCTTTTTCATGGTTCTTCTTGGCTTTCCTTTTTTGCTTCTATTTATCCAGATCCTTCCTAAGCCTTCGGTGTTCCTGTTGATTCTCAGTTGTACTTTCTACCTTATATCTGTCATAAGCACATTTTTTTCTTTCTGATGTTAAGTTCTCCTTTCTTTGCCATCAAGAGAATTTTGCATTTGTTTGCCCTACTTTTTCCATTAGAGGGAATATACCTCAATGTATCTGAACCATCTGTTCATTGATGCTGTCCATCGTTAAACCAATACTCTTGCCTCTTACTACAAGAACCCTGCTCAACTCTGTTCCTGCCCCATTTTTTTAAAATTCCTGATTTACAGCATCTGCAGTTCTTACGGTTTTTACAATCTGAGAGCACTTGTCTTGCTGCGCCCTACATTACTGATATGTCAGTCTATATTTGGGTAATTGAAGTTCCTCATTATAACTGCTGTCTAATGCATTTCTCTGTAATTTTCCTGTAGAGACTTAACTCTATATCCTTTCTCGTACATTTTTTATTCTTGGCTCTAGTCAAATGACTCTGTCCTTAAACCCTCTGAGACATCCTCCTTCTTCAGAACTGCAATGCTCTCCTTAATCCACACATCTCCCTCTCTTACTTTCCTTCCCTTTTTACCTTTCTTGAGAAACATATACCCAGGAATACTCTCCAATATCCTCTAATGTTCTCTGTTGATTCCCATACCACCGCCAAGTTAATTCAAAGCTTTCCTTGTGGCACTAACAAAGCACCCCTCAAGAACCTCAGTGCCAGCTGTGTGTAAAACTGGATTTTACAGCTACAATCTTCCCCAGAGCCAATCCCAGTCCTCCCTCCTACACCATTGTTCCTGACACTTCATCCACCTTATCCTTCTAATTCAGTATTTGCATGAGGGTAGCAGGGAGACTAATCCATGGATCGCTTCATTTCACATCCTGCCTTCTAATTTCCTTTCTAGCTCCCTAAGTTCTGATTTCAGCACAACATCCTCCTTCCTGCAACGTGTACAACAACTTCTGGCTGTTCACTCTCCTCCCAATGTGCCGTGTAGCCTCTCTATAACATCCTTAACCCTGACACATTGCTTCTCAGTCTTCCTTTCCCAGATGAGTCCGCTGGCTGACAACAGACAAAGCGTTGTTTCTTCACTGATAAAAAGTCTCTGATTTATTGACTAAAAGTCACACCTCTCAGGTTTTCTTTAGACTTAAAGTGACCTTTACTACAGAGAACAGACAAAGACAGAGAGATACTGAGCTGCTTATGATCTGAAAGATTCTCTGCATCACATTCTCAGCTCCAAGATATTCACATACCTGAGAACTAATCACTGTTGTCAGTAGGCTGATCTTATTTGTCATTGTTAACTAGTCACTAGTCCACAAACCAATTCACTTCTTGTTGTCAATCAAAACTCCTATCAGCACCCAAGCCTGTGGCTTCAGTTTACCTAAAAATTGCAGTTCAATTACAGCTTGAAAAGCGGCAAAATAAATAATTTTTAGTGAGAGTCTTAGGTTACTTTCAAACCATTCAATAATTTACCAGCTTTCCTCAGTTTTTGAAATCATTCTTTTCTCATTTCAGTCCACAGCTAGAAATACTGAAAAAAAAGATAAAGTATTACAACTCTTAGATTCATTCCCACTCAATCAAAAACTGTAATCTTTGCTTCAGATGTGGAGCAATTTTAAAGAAAGCACATAAATGAATGTCAAAATCAGCATTGCTTTTCATCATATCAGAGGACTAAAACTAACCTACGGACAGCATCAAGTAAATGGTAAACGTTATGGTCAGAAAGACTTTGAGCTTCACCTTGACCTTTTAGTAATCTTTACATTAGCTTGCTCATAAAACTCACTGAACCATGGCAGGTACATACATGTAACCCTGGTTTTTCAAAATGATGCAGTAATTTCTGCATCAATGATCATACCATTACAGGACTACGCAACTTTTAGGTAAGACAAAAGGTTGTGCCTGGCCTTTCTTTGACTTTTGTCTGTTAATGTGCATGGCAATGCAATTTCTGAGCTCCAATATGCCTCATGGATTTTATCAATTATCACAGAAGGCTGGAAGCCTCAAATTAAATCTCTTTATGTTAGACATGGATCTGAAGTATTTAAGTCTGATACTTTCCATACATTTGATTGATTCAGTCCAGTCTTGGCAGCAGAAGCTTGCTTACAGAAAATGTCATTAGTCTGATTTAAACGAGCTCCAGACCTCATCATGGCACATGAGAGTTCATGAGCAACTTCCTTCTCCATCATCAGATTTTCTTTTGAATTTAATGATTGTTTCAACAAGGGACATCTGGCTGGAACTATGCTCATCTTTGTTTGATTTTTAGGTCGGCATGTGTATATATGGGTTACAGCTTTCCAGTTACACACTGTATTGCTATTTTGCAACAATAATGTATCAAACCTCTCTCATCACTCATAAATTCAACAGTTCAATGAGGACTATTAATATAATCTTTCAGAGTTAGGGTCTGTGTGGCATCATAAAACTGGATTTTGGGATTTTGTAGATCTACAAACAGAAATAATACATTATGACATTAGTGACGGAAAGAATAAACGAATAATTATTTAAGAGAACGAAATCTGAAATTGAAATTTATATCACGAGTTGTATTTGATGATTGTACAAGTTGGTGTTAGATGTTTTAGTTTGAGGGGAGCCCATTCCAAGATACTTCATGAATTCTGTCTTTCCTTTGGTAATTTTTAGTAATTTAACAGTAACATTCCCTTTCCTAGAGATTAGATCAGTTATAAATTAGAAGATAATTGCATTTAAACAGACTTTCTGTCCACACTTTTTGTGAGAGCTTTATTTCAGTGAATTGTACTCCATAAAACTCATCCCCAGTAAATATTAGCCCCACATTTATACATCCAACACGCATGCACACAAACCATTCATACACGCTAACACACAATCTCACACATATACACAGACATGCACACTCACACATTAGCACTCACACACTCGTATACACACATACGTGCACACACACGTGGTCATACACTCACACATGCACATGCATACACACACACATGCACATGCACACACACAGACTCACGCACACACCATCACACATACATGCGCGCACACACACGTATGCAAGCAACACTCATACAAACGTGCACACATGAATGTGCTCACATACATACGCAAACATGCACGCACATACACATGCATGCCTATTCACAGAAACAAAATTGCACAAAATCACCCACTCTCTCTCTCTCTCTCTCTCACAAACACACACACACACACACACACACACACACACACACACACACACACACACCACACACACACACACACACACACACACACAGGCAGTCTCACAAACACACATGCACACACATGCACACATACCACATACACACATGTGCATGTGCACAAACATTTGTGAAAGTATATATTTCTGTTTGTGTGCATGTATGGGTATGCCTGTATGTGTGTGTGTGCATGTGTGTGTTGTGTGTATGTGCATGTGCATGAGTACGCATGTGTGTGCACGTGTGTGTACATATGCGTGTGGTGATGTGTTGTGTGTGTGTCTGTGTGTGTGTGCACATGCACACACATGCACACACACATGCACACACCACATACACACACACATACATGCACACATACACTCACACACACAGGCAAGCACACACACATATGCACACACAGACTCACTCGCACACAGATGCACACACACACTCACACAGAAATGCACCAACCCCGTACACACGTGTGCACACACACATTCACACAAACACACACACTTACACACACAAACACTCATACGCACATGCCACATACACACGCATGCATGCGCACACACACACACTCACACACATATGCACACAACCCATTCATACATGCGCGCTCACACACAGAAACACACACTCTCTCTCTCAAACACGCACGCACACACGCACACTCACACATACAGGTAAGCATACACACACATGCACACACAGACACACACATATACACACACACATACACACACACACACACACACACACACACAGACACAGAGGTGCACATGTACACATTTGCACACACACATGCACGTAGACTCACTCACACACTCACATATACGCACACGCACACACAGGCACACACACACACATATGCACATGCACACATGCTCACATGCACGTGTGCACACACACTAACACATGCAATGTACACACACATATACACATGAGAGCACTCACACTCACACACGTGTGCATGTATACACTCACACATTCTCACAACACACCCACACACGCACACACCCCAACACGTTCTAGTCTCTAATATCCCTCATGGCCTGTCTCCCATCCGCTAACAGTACATATGTATACATCTGTTACGTACCTTGATCTACACTGGCAACTATCAATGTAAGTTTTAATCAAAGGCACTGCACTCAGGGTAATCCACCCGGTTCATTGGCTGGATCAAGCTGCATCCCCCAACTCTCCATTTGCTGCCAAAACTCTCACTCACCCTGAACCTACTTAGATGCCAAAAACATGCTTGCCTTGTCTTGGATAATAAAATGTGAGGCTGGATGAACACAGCAGGCCAAGCAGCATCTCAGGAGCACAAAAGCTGACGTTTCGGGCCTAGACCCTTCATCAGAGAGGCCTTCATCAGTGCTCCTGAGATGCTGCTTGGCCTGCTGTGTTCATCCAGCCTCACATTTTATTATCTTGGAATTCTCCAGCATCTGCAGTTCCCAATATCCCTGCCTTGTCTTGTCTTGCCTAGCCTGAGTGCTCCTTCATTCAGGTATATTATGCTGATCTGACCGAGGAGATAGCTTTTGCACAGGGGCTCCTGGCATAGTAGATCAAAGGCAGCCTCTGATACCATTCTAATAAACTCCGATTTCCTGCATGAGCTGGTCAAAATCTCGATGTTCTCCTCATAATGGGTGAGGAAGTGAATGATGGGCAGCATACCATACATTTTGATTTTACCGCCTCTTTTCTCCTTGTTATGAGACAGAGACCACTATATGGGAGATGAAATTAGATGCCATAACTATTACTACTGGTACAGATGGTATTGTGTCCTGAGTGAGTGAGTAGGCAGCAGAGAGGGCATGTCATAGGAGTGTTACATGTAATTGCTGAGATGAGTTCAGTAAGCTATGGTGAAGGAATTCACTTTGCCTTGCAATGAGAAATCCTCCAAATAACTCAACACAACTTGGACTCAGCCAAAAGTAATGTAGAGTTCAGCTCATAGCAAAAGTACAAATGTGCTTTTACCTATCTGATTATCATTAATTGCACTGACATGACAGCTATATATATAAAATATTTATATATATATTTATACACAAACTTTCCTTTGCCCTTTAGAAAAATACTACAAAAATTCCAAGACTATTTAAAAGTGCAATATCTGTTAATAGTGTAATATCCCTTTATCCTGAGCTTTGTGACTAGGGCATAATCATTTTCACACATAAATCGACCATACCACCTGCCATATTTTATGCCTTTAAAAAACCCTTCAGCTTAAGTTGGTTAAATCCATTCCACCGAATTCAAGTGTGTGATTTTAACATGTCAGGAAGCAGGCTGATTAATTATCACAGAGGTGCTATTGATAAATTTACCACATGGCATATTGTTAGACTAGGATAAAATTGAATGGTCCATTGGTACCTGAAAAACGATCACTTCGAGTCAAGGATTTTAGTTCCTATGACAACGGAACCCAGTCTAAATTGCTGTTTGGGAAAGAAGTGGCATTAAGCTCAGAAATTCTGATGGAAAGTGCGAAAACAGAGATAATTTATTGTGGCTCAAATTGATACAACAAATAGAACAAATGGCTCATGGCATTTTATGAAAACAACATGACACATTTTGTAGTTATTGCCAAAGCTACAATTTTGAGGAATATTTAAATGCTTTCATGCAATTTAGCGTTCATTGATGATAGCGTGATTTCCAAAAGCACTCTTGTTTTCTAGTCAGCAATGTTTTTGCAGCCGTGATTGAAGAGACCCAGCTATTTGTTTTGAAAAGTGAAATGTTCTATTATGACCACACATAAGGTGAAATATCCTCGTAAAGGATCTCATTAGGATTATTTCCAGAACTATGCAATACAACCCATGATGAACAGTACAGTGGGGAGCCACATAACAAAATGTAACAGTAAACAGCTATTAGATCCCAGATCAGATGTAGCATGCAGTTACCTCCAAATAGATCGGTTTCTTTCTGTAAATAAGAGGTGCAAACTGCCACATGCAGTGTTTGTGTACATCCATTGAATTCAATGACAATATATGAGGTTTAATCTTTGACTCATGTTAAACATTAATTTTTGTAATCAATCAGCCAGACTGAAATAATAAAATTAAATAATCTTATACAAAAATCGAGCAGCAGATCTTCAATAAAAATTTTTATAACCCTATCCACCGATGTGACACATTTCTCACCCTGAAAATCCCAGCAAGCATCTTTTATTTAATCCCGGTTGCTCGGCTAATTGGACCTTAGAATGGTTGGGAAGGGTTCATAGCAGATTCTGCTTAGTTTATCAATAATTCATGTTTAGTATATAATCTTCCACCAGGAAAGTATACAGAACAATGGCCTTGTAGACACAAAGTATAGTTTTAAATCATAATGAATTGATTCAGATTCAGACAAAATTATAAGCCTTATAAGTGAAGCCTAATTAGTTTGTTTAAAATATCATAACAATAGATGCTTCACAACTTTGATTCCCTTATTTCTACTATTTAGTAAAATGCTGTGTTACAATGAGGTGAGGAGGGCTATTGGCTCCCCTCTGTAACTCTCTCTCAGTCAGTAGCAACAAATATTCTGATGTCTTATAGCTTGCAGTTGTCACACATCAATTAACTGAAACAAAATAAAATTCACATTGCAAAGTTTCCTGACTAAAAGAGAATTTTGTTACTTACTAAACATGAAAAAATAATAAAAATGCACCATCAAACATATGCAAAAACACAAACAAGTATGAAAAGAAGGAAGTATCCGATACAGATTGAAAGAATAGGCTCCAGAGACTTTTTACAGCATCCTTAAAATATTTGAGGTGTTCAATTTTAAACCTGAGGGGAGGTATCTAATCGTTAGCTTATATTTTTTGGGTGTGGCAAAGTTTGCAGAACTTGAGTTCTCAATGACTTGTTATTGTTCCAGTTGAATTTTTACTTGGCGCTGATTTTCAACATTGTAGCGCAAAGCAGCTGTTGATAAAAACTCACTTACATATTCCTGAGTCGACTCCATTGATATTCCAATCTGTATACTCCACAGGTAACCTTTCATCTCACAATACGTGAATTCTTCATGCAAGCGTGAATTAAACAAGAGTTGGGAATTTCTTTTAATCCATGAATGGCCTCAGGTATAACAGTCAGACGATGGAAACTGAATATTGATAGCCCATTTTTACTATGATCGCAGCAATTGTATAATCCACAGGCAATAATTTTAATTTGTGCAATGGTGTAAAGTGGATACAGTGAGCCTGTAACCCAATTTATATTTTTCCTGATTTTTACCTGCATTGAATATGTAAATTGGGCTGATGATTCTCACGAATCTATTTTACAGAATTCCACAAAGGCACAGTTACCCCAGCGGCCTTGACAGAATCACAGTCTGGGTGATGCAATGCAAACTTACAATGCTGCATCGTTCATAGTGACTAATTAGGCCTGTTGCAGATAGCTGTGTTAACCAATATGTATATGTACATTTCTTTTTGTCTATGGGATTTAAAATTTCTTATTAGAATGCTGCACTGCCCCAGACCATTGTAGCATGACATCAAATATCATCTAATGCAAACTTCCATAATGTTAGAAAATGCATGCAGTATTTACACAGTAAAATGTTGTCAAAGGCCTTTATAGCAGCAATGTCAGTAACAAACGGCACCATATTGTGCAGTGTTCGAATGCATGATATGTTAGCCCATAGTAGCCAAGCAGAGCTACATCTGCCACCACTGAAATTGAAGCTCTTACTTTTACCAAAAACACTTTGAGTCAATTTCAAAGAAATATTTTTGGAATTTTTAAATTGCAAGAGAAAGTGGCCTCATTTCTTGAAAGCAAAGTTGAAACATGAAAAGGGGAAAAGAGCTTTGAAGTCTTAAGTCAGATGTGTGAACTCTGGTAGGTTATTGTGTATTTTATGAATATCCATGTGGGCTGTCTTTTGTTTGTAAAATCTTTGTGCTTTTAAATGTTGCGAGTTCTTTTATTATTTATTTGATCTTCGAAATTTTCATGCTTTTAATGTCTGCAAAATGCTAACCTTTTTTTCTGTATTCTCTGGATATTTTTACCACAGGAGTGTACACTTCCTGTAAGTGTGAATCATGATGTTTTTGGTTTTGTAAATCTTTCAGTTACCCAGAATAAGATGGGATCATTCAGAAAGAAGTGATACACCATGTATGAAGAGATGTCTATTTTGACTGCTGTCATGTGGAATTATCAAGTGATAATTGCCACCAGACAGGGTCAGAAGGCATACAGTCCTTTAATAGTGAAGATGTGGATGTGATCAGTTCCATTTTAGTAGTACTGAAAGTGCACACATGTCTGAAATTACACTGTGCACACTCTGATCAGTTTGTCGGGCAATGACAATAGGGATTCAGTCCAGACAGCCACAAAAGTGATGGTTAGAATTTGATGTCAGTTCGGAAGGAGGAGGCTGGAAACAGCAGATTCCTTCCCTCTGAAAGAAAAGTTGGTGGCCAGCCAAAATGGCCAGAAAGATTCTGCGCCCACGCTGTAATGAATTGTGGGTGGGGCTTAATTAATTCAGAATGATACTTCCACCTCCCAAGAGGAGGAAGGCCCACTCTCTCACCAGTGCCAAAGTTCTGTAATGGACAACGTCAGGTGTCTAAAGTTGACGGTCACCACGGTTGAGGAAATAAAGGACAAATTGTGAAGAAGGGCACTATGGAAGTAGTGAAGACGATGCCAACCAAGAAGAGGCAAGAACCTTATGCCATCTAGATCTACCACTATCTGTGCAGAAAAATTACCTTATACATCTCTTTTAAACTCTCCCCATTCATATGTAACATTTCCACTCTGGGAAAAGGACTCTGTCTTGCCCTATCCATGCTTCATAATTTTATGTACTTCCATCAGGCCGCTCGGCAGCCTCCAATGCTCAAACAAAAACAATCCACTACTCCTTATAGCTAATATACTCCAATCCAAGCCAATCTCACCCTCTGTATCGGGGTGGGGTGAGCTTGATGGTGGGCGGATAGAGCTGAGCACCTGGACTATTTGCAAGCCACCCTCAACTCCCCAACTCACTGTACGTACACTTCACAGAGCATATAAAATGCAGGCCAGTATGAACATAAACAGACATAAGGGCCTGGATGTTTACTGAACTGGGAAACTCTTCATAAATGACAGGTGGGTCCCAATTGCAAAATTTCTGACCCCATTTCTGGGCTTTCCAATGTCAAGGGGGTTGGCTGGTTCAGGCTGCAAATCCATGCCCAGTACTTTTGTCCTGGCCAGCATCACTGGGGAGATTGACCTGTTCTACTCCTACACAATTTCCATGCAGTTGAACATCAGAAGTATGGTGAAACATCTCCTAGGTGGGGGATAGTTCTGAAATTTCAGACCTCTTCATGCTGCCCTGCCAAGTTATGCTTCTAACAAGCTTCTCTTCTATTTCCTTTATTTACCCAGAACATTATATATCAAAGACTATTCACAAACTATGTAATATAGCCCAGTTTTGACTCCCTTATACTTGCTTTGGAAGCAGCCCAGAGGTTTACTGGGCTAATCCTGGAGATGGAAGTTTTTTTTTAAAGAAGAGAGATTGAATAGCTTGGGCTGTTTAAAAGAATAAGAGGCGATCTTATTGAAACATACAAGATTCTTACAGGACTTAACAAGATAGATGCTCAGAGGCTTTTTGTGCTTGTAGGACAGTCTGGGACTAGAGAACACAACCTCAGAATTAGGGGATGCACATTTTGAACAGAGATGAGGAGGAATGTTTTCTCTCACAGCATAGTTAATCTGTGGAATTCTTTACCACAGAAGGCTGTTGAGGGTAGGGCATTAAGAATATTCAAGATTGAGATAGGCAGATTTTTTTCACTAAGGGAATCAAAGGTTACAGGGAATAGGAAGCAACATTGGACTGAGAATGATCAAATCAGTCATGATCTCATTGAGTAGTGGATCAGACTCGATGGGCCAAATGACGTACTTCCGCTCCTCGGTCTGATGGTCTTCTAATCATAGAAGTAATGAAAATGATAGTGACAATAGGATAAGTTTGAAAAGCTTAAAAAACCATCCTTTATTCATTATTTTAACTTGCTTCAAAAAATTCTCATTTTTGCTGCAAGCTTTTAGAACCAACACTAAAAGGTGTGCACTGTTTCCCCTGAGTACCACTGTTCCACAGGTTACAACAACATTTGTTTTTCTTGGTTCCTGATAAGACCAATGGAACATTTTGTCTACATTGGAACATAAAAAAAACTAACAACTTTAAAATATTAGTTTATTATAATTTAACAATTTATTATTTATTATTATTTTAACAGTGATACAAAATGAGTTAAAACATGAATTGTAACATCAGATTATAAGCATCTACACTTTTAGATATTCTAAAACACACAAGCACACACATTCACACACCCACAACAGAGGAAATAAGAAATGGATCTCTCTTTGCAAGGATCCACTTTAAAACAGAACACTTTTGACAAATAATTTTCAGTTCTTTAAGTCAGAAGAACAAGGTTTGAAATGCTCACATGGCTGTTGGTTTAACCGTACACTGGCACAGAAAGACAAATGTAACTCAACATATGCATTTGTTGCTGAGGATCTTTGCAAACACAGTCATTCGAGAGATAGTGACAAACTCTTTCAGAGGCATTTTATGCAAAGGCCATTGGACCAAGGGTCCAGATACCACACTGGATCCACAGCAAGATTTTTTTACAGAAACATGAAAGCTGAGTTGGGAAGCTCCTTTCATTCAGCTGGTCATCTACTGAAAATCCAACTATATTCCAACGCAGACACTGCAACCCAATAATCATAAAACCAGGCAAAGTATTCTCCAGTAAACAAACAGTTATTATAAGACATGTGACTGCCAAGAAATGTCACATTTAATGTCTCATTTATCTTTATCATACCTCGGTCTTTTTTTAAAAAAATTACTTAATTTGCAATAAATCAATTTTCTTTCAAAACTCAACTTCTTGAAATGTATTAAGTTCAAAGCTTGCCTAACCTTACAAAATTTTATACTATTCTAAGTGTAGAATAAGCAAAAATATATTTAAAAATTAATGTGCACTTATATTCATTTTCATTTGTTCATTTTACCTGTAACCTAAATGATTGTCTTTGCTACTTCCCCGTACTAAGATAATTTAAAAGAAGTTGTAATAAAATATGTATCATATATATGTGTAAAATTTTTAGAATTTAGATTTCAACGTAGAAGCAGATGGGTGTTGGTGTAAAGGGTTTTCTAAACATCAGAAAAGATAGTTGTTTTGGGACAGTGTCCTAAATCAGAAAATAAGTAACTGCAGATTCCCGTGGTGTTAATTGAAAAATATTCATATGGTTAGGTATTTATGATGAGTAGGGCAAACACTTAAGGCCATTAGACTTGTTTTCAGTTCAGAGGGCATTAGGCTGAAGTAAATATTTTAACACAGTTCAGACAGCTTACGAGTTGAGTTCATAAGCAAGTTTTTTTAGCTTCTCTCCTACAAGGAATTCAGGGCTGTTCAGAGAACCAGCCACCTCAGCAGAACAATTTAGTTTGTAAATCTTCCAAACCAGAAAAATTTGGTTAGAAATATTAAGGTTATTAGAACAGAGAAAGTCTAGGCTTTCAGATTTATGATATGTTTATGTTGGCAGACTTGGAAAAGGTTCATTGAGCTATCTCCACAGTCCATGGCAAAGAAAGTGTTATGAGTCAGTTATACAGAAACTTAAGTAGTTGAGATAGGGGTTTTATTTCTCCGGAGTTGAGCCTTTCTAATGGATGGTATCAAGAAACAGTTTAAAGCATTGTTCTTATTTCAATACTTAGCTTGGTTTGTTTATTTTCTCTTTTTGTATAATAAATTTACATCCTGTTATTAAAGAAATTCTGCAGCCTCATGTTAATATGTTTTATTAAAATATCATGACTCCAGCTGATGTTATTACTCAACAAATCAGAACCCAGACTGAAACGTGGCCTAATAGATCAAATTTTATTTTGTTTTGCTTTTAACTAAGTTGAGGGTCGCTGAAACATTAGCATGCAATATGGGACAGTATTTTTTTTAAACAATAAAACAGAAATTCAATAACAAGAGGAAAAAAAATGAAATAGAGTAAACCTACTTATATCTACTTGTAGCCCAAATTCTCAAGGTTTTTAAACAAGCAGAAAAGGTATCGTCCCATTAACCTCCACATACTCCCTGATAAATTGAAAAGAAAAACAAGAACTTCTAGATAATACCCAAAGCACACTTTGGTACAATATCCAAAAACACCACTCATAGAGTACTCACACTAAAGTCTCTGTTGTTAACACTTCAATAGATTTAAATCACTTCTGTCTTTGTTGTATAAACTGGAACTGCAGATAGCTTTTTCCTGAAGCCATTATACCTCTGAATATATACATACTCAACATTTCAGGATTTTACTTCAACATTTCTAGACTATAATTAACACAATTCTTTACTCCAAGGCAATTTCACGCACTATGTGGCTACCTTCTCAGGAACACTGTTTTCCCCAGCCCTTTTCATCCAAGGACATCACAAAATTGCTCAAAACTCAAAAGAATACTGAAAAAAAAGCAGTCTCTTCAACTACTTCTCTTTCAATTCCTCCGACGTCCTACAGATAAAGGGGGTGGCCATGGCTACCCAAAAGGGCCCAAGCTATGCCTGCCTCTTTGTAGGACACGTGAAGCAATCCCTCCTCCGTACCTACACTGTCCCTATTCCCCACCTCTTCCTCCATTACATTGATGACTGTATCAGCATTACCTCATGCTCCCACGGCGGGGGGGGGCTCGAAGAGTTCATTCACTTCGCTAACACCTTCCACCCCAACCTTAAGTTCACCTGGACCATCGCTGATACTTCTCTCTCCTTCCTGGACCTCCCTGTCTCCATTTCTGGCATCCAACCGGAAACCGATATCCATTTCAAACCTATCGACTCCCACAACTACCTAAAATACATCTTCTCTCACCCACCTCCCTGCAAAACGTCCATCCCCTATTCCCAATTCCTTCGTCTCCACCACATCTGCTCCCAAAATGAGGCATTCCACTCCCAGATATCCCAGATGTCCTCTTTTTTCAAGGACTGCAACTTCCCTTCCACAGTGGTTGAAAATGCCCTTGACCATGTCTCCCGCATTTCTCACAACTCATCCCTCACACCCCCTACCCACAATAACAACCAAAACAAAATCACCCAAATCCTCACATACCACCACACCAACCTTCGAATCCAACACATCATCTTCCAACATTTTCCCTCCCCACCCTTATCTGCTTTCCGGAGGGACCACTCTCTCTGTGACTTCCTTGTCCGCTCCACACACCCCTCCAGCACAACGACCCCGGCACTTTTCCCTGCAACCGAAGCAAGTGCTACACCTGCCCCTATACCACCCCCCTCAACCACATCCCAGGCCCTAGGCAGACTTTTCACATCAAACAGATGTTCACTGGCATATCTGCTAATGTGGTATACTGTATCTGTTGCTCCCGTTGTGGCCTCCTCTACATCTGGGAAACCAAGCTTTGCAGAACACCTACGCTCAGTTCTCAACAAAAAACTACACCTCCCAGTCACGAACCATTTCAACTCCCCCTCCCAATCCTTGGACGACGTGTCCATCCTGGGCCTCCTGCATTGCCACACTGACGCCACCTGAAAGATGCAGGAACAGCCTCTCATATTCCACTTGGGAACCCTGCAGCCCAAGGGTATCAATGTGGACTTCACAAACTTCAAAATCTCCCGTCTCCCGACCACATCCCAAAACCAGCCCAGCTAGTCCCTGCATCCCTAACCATTCCTCCCACCTCAAGCTCCACCCCAATCTCCTACCCACTAACCTCACCCTGCTTCCTTAAACCGTCTGTCCTCCCTGGACTGACCTAACCCCTCACTATCTCCCCACCCGCATTCACCTTCACTGGCTCCAACCCCTCCTCTTAGACCTGTCTATCTCCTTTCCACCTATCTTCTCCTTTACCCATCTTCTATCCACCTCCCGCTTGTCCCTATTTATTTCAGAATCCCCTTCCCCATTTCAGAAGAACGGTCTTGACCTGAAACGTCAGCTTTCCTGCTCCTCCAATGCTGCATGGCCTGATGTGTTCATCCAGCTCTACACCATGTTATATCAGGTTGTCCAGCATCGGCAGTTCCAACTATCTCTGTTCAAGCTATGGGTGTTTCCCTTAAATTTAAATCTAACCTATCCTGATCTATCAAGCCAAGTTTTATTCTGGGATGTGATTTATCCAGAAGGACCGTCACACGAAATGTTGACAAATTCTTGAGACAACATCAGCAGTTAGATTATTCTCCACCTTAATGTGAATAATCTTTAGTGATTAGGTTATAAGAATAAACTATACCAACTATCCTGGTATTTTATTGTTGATTTTTCCACAATTTTCAATGGTTACGGCAGTACATATCAATGATTCCTTTTGACTACGAGGGACATATACTTCAAAATGTTTTAGAGCCAGAACCATGCCAGGTTTTGCCCACCACTAGATGTCAGTTTTGGTGCTGATTTAGCTTTTGGAAAATTATTTCACTACCTTTTGCATACCCAACTCATCTTGCAACAGGACTGCGCCTACTCCTCAGTCATGAGCATTGATTGCTACCTTAAAGGGTTTTGTGAAATTAGGGGCAGCCAAATATGTTATCGAAATGACTTTCAGCTTCTTAAAACCTGTTTGATACTTCCCTGACCCCATTACTTAGTTCTCTCATAATAAATCTGTCAGTGGATTAACTTTAGTTTGATATTATAATAGAAAGTACATATCAACAAAAATCTTATAATTTCCTGTAAAGTCTTAGAGGAAGAACATGCACTAATTCTTACACTTTGCTGCTCTTGGTAATACTTGTTTTTGCTCTATTTATGCCTTTGGTAAATTAAAATATTCACCTTCATCCACATATATAACCAAATCAGCTGATTATGATTTTCTAAATACAGCTTCTCATTGTTTTAAGTAATTCTCTAATTATTACTCTATACCAGCATATCCTCAAGATAAATCATGTATCGTTTACTATTCGTTTCATTAGACACTGAAAAGAGGCTGGAGCATTTTGTAGATGGAATTGAATCACCTGACATCGGAAAAGAACATTTGGTGATAAAGACTGATATCACATTAACTTAGGATGTTAAAGGGACTTACCAGTACTCTTTAATAAATCACTTTTAGTAACAAATATGGCATGCCAACCTCATTAACACAAGTTTCCAAGCAAGGAATTATGTTGGGGTCCACTTAGTTAATGAATTAACCATGTTGTAGCCTATGCAGAATACCTCAGAACTGATGGTAGCTCAGAAAATGTTGGTTTTATGCAGAAAATAGGGTGTGGGGAGAGGTTCGGAAGTAAACGATAGATGGGGATAGCGCCAAAGAGAGTGGAAAATAGTTGGACAGACAAAGGAATAGCTAACAGTCTGGCTAGGAGGTTGAATAGCTGTTACTAGAGACTGTAAGTAGCTAACAAAGAGGGTGTATAATGGCAGGCTATGTGATAACAAGGATGGGGCTGTGGTGTAGGGCGCTAGGACATAGGAGAGTTCAGGCCCTAAAATTATTGAACTTGATATTGGGTCCAGAAGCCTGTAGGGTCCCCAAGCAGAAAATGAGGTGCTGTTTCTTCCAACGTGTGTAGAGCTTCACTGGAATACTGCAGCAAGCCTGAGGCAGAGATGCTGGCCGGGGAACAGGGTGGTGTGTTAAAGTGGCAGGCAACAGGTAGTTCTGGGTCTTTTTTGCCAGCAGAAGTAGATGTTCTGAAAAGTGGTCACCCAGCCTACGCTTCGTTTCCGTGATGTAGAGGAGACCACATTGTGAGCAGCGAATGCAATAGATTAGGTTGTGTGAAGTGCACATAAAGTTTTGTTTCATCTGGCGGTATGTTTGGGCCCTTTGATACTCAAGAGGGAGAAGGTAAATGGGCAGGTTTACCACATTTAGCAGTGGCAGGGGAAGGTGACATGGGGCCGCAGCAGTGTGTTGGGAATGAAGGAAGAGTGGACCAGGGTGTCCTGGAGGGAACGTTCCCTGCGGAAGGGGGACAAGTTTGGGGAGAGAAATATGTATCTGGTGGTGGCATCTTGCTGGAGGTGATAGAAATGTCATATGATGATCATCTGGATTTGCGTGCTGGTGGGATGGTGGGTACCGAAAGGGGAACCCTATTGCTGTTGTGGGAGGGAAGAGAGGGGGTAGAGGGTGGAAGTGCAGGAGATGGGTCAGACCTGAGGGTCCTGTCGATAAGGGTTGAGGAAGAAGGTGGCCATTTCAAAGGGACCATTCCCTCCAGGAGATCCTGATCCTCTCTTCCTTCACCCCCATAGCCCAACACGCCCCACCCCCAAAAATCCCACAGCACCTTCCCCTGCAACTGCTGAGGGTTTAACACCAGCCCTTTTACCTCCTCCCGCTTCACGTATCAAAGGGCCCAAACATACCCTCCAAGTGAAGCAGCACTTTACCTGCATGTCTCACAATCTAGTCTACTACATTCACTGCTCACAATGTGATCTCCTTCACAAGAGATTGTACCACTGATGCAAATGTGTTGAACAAACCCAAAATGGTTGGCTGACTGCCTCTAGTTAAACCTTTAATCACTTAGAAAGGAGATACAAGTTTCAATTGATTAAAATGCAAATCCCAGAATTGAGATGCCCTGAGGTAACCAAAGGAGACAGCCAGCCTTTTTGGGTTTATTCAATACATTCACAATTGTTCTATGATCTTTTCATCTTTTACTTACAAAATCTTTGTCTTGATTCCTCTCTCATTCCACCTGATGAAGGAGCAACATTCTGAAAGCTTGCTTTTTCAAATAAACCCGTTGGACTACAACCTAGTGACATGTGATTTTTGCCGTCATCAGTTCTGAGGAAGGGTCACTGGGCCTGAAATGTTAACTCTGATTTCTTTTCACAGATGCTGTCAGACCTGCTAAGCTTCTGTTTTTCTTCCCGATTTACGGTATCTGCAGTTCTTTATCCTTCTCAGGTTTGTGGGAATAACAATTAAAAGGGTTTGAATCTGTGGAACAGCTCATTATCAGCTGCCTCCTTTGCTGTTGCGATCTTCTGGCTTTCTCTATCAGCCTTACAAAGGAGGAAGTGCAACTTTACGTTCTTCTAAGGGAATTATTTCCTTTAGAACTTTGTACATAATTTCCACTTCTAATGCCCACATCTAACAATCAGTATTGTTTTGCTTTTCCTGTCAAATTCTATGTCACTCAGCACAGGATAGACACAGTGTCATTCTGCATAGAAGCAGACCCTTTGGATGCTTCAGATATTCCTTATTTCCTGCCTGTATGTCTCAGGAACTGACTTGTGCCTGCTAAGATTGGCCCTTATTGCCACCTCCATCTGTAGAAACCTCCTCAGAAAGCAAGATATTAGCTTCACAATGTCTGTCCATCAACAAACAATACATGTGCAGTGATAACAGGGTGTAGAGCTGGATGAACACAGCAGGCCAAGCAGCATCAGAGGAGCAGGAAAGCTGATGTTTCGGGTCTAGACCCTTCTTCAGACATGAGCAGTGTCCAATTTTATTTTGGTCAGCACATCTGCTTAGCAACCATTTCGAAATAAATCTAAAATGCCACATACTCTCTTTCATTAAATTTTGGAAGGGTGTGCCCAGATTTAAATAACATCTTGAATTAGACTTTGAAGGTTTTTTCATCAGAATGTCCCTGAATCAGTTATCTCCATTTTAAATTCCAGCCTTTTAAACTAGAATTCCCTTTCTCATTGCATTTCTCTTTGTTTCTTTCATTTCTCTCATCAAGAATGTTATTGTTCTTCCCTTCTCCTCTGTCTGGCTTTCTTTCCGTTAGTTTTTCCTTTCCCTGAAGTACTTATCTCTTAAGTTCAACCATTCTTTTTCGTTTCTGATTTGCTTTCCTGTTTGACATCTCAACCTCTTCTTGAAATCTCCAGCTTCACGCAGTTGCCAATCTTTAGCCAATTTGGTCCCAACCATTTTATAACCTGTGACAAAGTTCCTTTGGCAATATCTTTCAAACACATTATCTCTACCACCTAGAAGGACAAAGACAGTGTGTACATGGGAATACCGTTACTTGCAAGTTTGGCTCAACTCCTCTGAGTAGCTGATGGATTCACAGGCTGGTTTGATCACCCTTTTTAAATTCATTGCTCAAATAGCAGAATAACATCAATGATTCCAATTTAGTTGTTATCAATAACACCAGCTCCAGTGGAAATGGGGTCCAGACTTGAAATCAGCGTTAGAATCATTGAGTGTATATCACTGTTTTTAATGTCATAAAAATAAGCCTCATTTATGTTGTTTATAGAATCCTGTCACACTCTTTCCACCCATCCCTTCTCTCAATACTATCCCTGACATTTCAACAGTCAAACGCCAAAGATCCAGGACAAACTTGTACAATTTACCTTTCCTCAGTAGATCTGGCCTGATTTATAGGCTGTAATCCAGTGTGCTGCCCTACTTTTGACTTTCTTCTTTAACTTGCCTGACAAGTTTGCATGAGGTCTGACTCCCCAACTTATTTCTTTGGGTAGCCATACAAAAGTTAAAAACTTCATCAGTGTACTTATTTGCAAAATTGTCAATGACATTTCATTCATCTTAATCAAGTCATGAACAGACAGTGAAGATTCAATTTGGAGCATAGAACTTGCGAGGGTGTAAATCAGGAAGCAAATAAATTGTGTTATGTTAAAGTCAGAACTTTCAAATAGATAAAATTAAATGCATTTATACTCCCAATTAAATGGCAGTGGTGGGCTCAAAACTGCTTTTCAGTCTGAATTTAAACTTGATCCATAAAGCACATGGTGAAGAGATCTTGCACTAAAAGAACCACAAGGTGTTTTGGTTCAGGGTAAATAACACTAGCTTATGCTGGTTTCTCATAAAATTAAAGCTATCTTCCACAAATTGCATTGGGTTCCTGCTACAAAGATTAATCAAGAAATGCTGTCAACTCCCAAATAATACGGCTCATTGAACTCAAATTAATGCATGGATTTGCTTGCTGGTGAGCTCTGATGGTGGTTTTGGTAATATAGAAATGACGGCTCTGCAGGAGCTCCTCAGGATAGTGTCCTAGGCCCAGCTATCTTCACCAATGATCTTCCCTCAATCACAAGGTCAGAAGTGGGGATATTTGCCAATGATTGCACAATATCCAGCACCATGTGAAACTCCTCGGATACTAAAGCAGTTCACGTTTAAGTACAACAAGTTCTTGACAATACCCAGGGAAATGTGGCAAGTAACATTTGTGCCTCACAAATGCCAGGCAATTACAATTTCCATTAAGAAACAATTGTTACATTTGCCTCTTGACATTCAATGGTGTTACCATCAATGAATCCCCCACTATCAACATCCTGCGGGTTACCATTGACAAGAAGCTCAACTAGACTTGCCTTGAAATTAATATGGCTACAAGAGCAAGTCAGATGCTTGGAATACTGTAGTGAGTAACTCACTCCTGACTTCCCAAAGCCTGCGCACCAATTACAAGTCACAAGTGAAAATTGTGCTGGAATGTTCCCCAATTGCCTGAATGTGAGTAGCTTCAAAAACACTCTAGAAGTTGACTTGGAAACACTTCATTGATCATCATTGTTGCTGTTCAAAATCCTGGAATTCCGTCCATAAGAACATTGTGTGTCTATGAACAGCACGTGGACTGCAGCAGTTCAACAAGGCAACTCACTACCACCTTCACAAGGGAAGTTAGGAACAGGCAATAAATGTTGTACAGCCAGCTATGTCTAGGTCCCATGAATGAATAAAGAAAGGAACAGGAAAGTGACTTATTTGATCAATCTGACCTATGTCTCCAGCAATACATCTCAGGAGCCGACCTTCTGGAGAAAGGTGAAAATTGAGAATGTAGGAAGTGTGTAGCTTTTTATCCCCTCAGAGAAGATGTTACTGTGCCAAAGGAAGTAAATAAGTATTTTGCGTCTTTGCACTGAGTCCTTTTGCATCAAGGTGAGTCCCACTTCAATAGCCCAGGATTGGAAAATACTTGGAAGGTCTTCATATTTTTGGCCCCACTTGCTCTAATATACTTTGATAAGATGTTACTACCTGCACATTCTAAATGAAATATTGCAAATTGTATTGTTTACATTTCAGTTTTTTGTTTCATTGGTCACCTGGTGAGCAGAGCAGTTGATAAGTAGATTGTCTGATCTTGGATATGGCAAAATCTGCTGTATATATTTCAAAGATACGTGCATTCATTCGAACAAGTGTCTCTGAATACTTGTTAATGTTTTGATTTTTTTTGGTCACAGCATGCAATCAGGTATTTTGCCAGAAAACTTCTACAACCTACAAGCATAGAGTTGAATTGATTAATGCTCATAATTAGGATATTAAGGTCTGATATGGACACACTTCTTAATTTGAGCAGCATGTCAATGCTTATTAGCTGTGTCCCTTTGGAGATGCATGCAAATACCCTAACGACACTAGACTTGACGAATGCAACCCCATTGATTTGATCATAAACAGAAACCTTGTTATTATAGATTATTATTGATGGAATATTAAGGACAAATTTTACATTTCCTGTCAGGAGTTCAGTCATTGTGATAAAAGCAAAATACTGCAGATCTTGGAGATTTGAAGGGAAAACGGATAGCTCTGGAGCAAGCATGGCAGCATCTGTGGAGAGAAAAACAGAGTTAATGCATTGAACTCAATGCTTTCATTCTGGCTCTCTCTCTACATTCTGCTGGGCCTGCTGAGTTTCTCCAGCATTCTTTGTTTTGTCAGTCATTATGGATCAGGGTGTTTCTTATGTCTGCCCATAGACTTCCCCCAAAAAGGCTCAAATAGAAACAGCAACTCAGGCTGACATTTGTATCAGTTTCAGAAGCAGTATGAAAGGAGTGCACTTAACAATTCAGCTAAAATTGTGGTGAGATGTATTTCCAATGAATTCCTTCAGCATTCATAGGCTACATGCCTTCCCCATGGGGACCATATTTAGATTTAAATCTCCCTGCAGCTGACGATCAAATTTAGCCGACAAGTCGGAAAACTACACAACAAAATGCTTGCAGCAATCAACTCCTTCTCTAAAAGATAGGAAGTAATCTAAGAATATACAGTTTTGTTCTGTATTGCTTCATCTTTAGTGCCAGAACACCTCGGCCATCCCTACCTAACAGGCAGATAAATGGCTTCTGATCTATCTCAATGTAGGACTGAAAGCCACTGAGATAATCCTTGAACTCCTCATAAGCCATGAAAGCCTGCAGGCTTTCTTTTTCATTTGTATGTAGCGCAGTTTAATGCCAGATAAAGCTATTGATATGTATGCAGTCAGTTTACAGGCATTATAGCATTTTTACAGTCATGTGATTCCAATTCCAAGCAGTGGAACATCTGCTGATAGCTCTGTCTCTTTATTGAGTAGTTACAAATTCATATACTAGAATTGAGATATTTGAAAGCTATACCTTCCTGTTGGTGGCAATGACACACAAAACAATGAAAGATGGCTTGCTAGTGCACCCCTATCTAGATAACCTTTTTACAGATACTGTTGCATTAGCCTGGTAATAGCTGCCTGAGAAACACTTTCACAGGGCATTGATCAGTCGACCAGCTGTAGAGCTCTGCTTTACTGTTTACTTTAAGGACATCTGCTACTAACACACATCAAGTGCCCTCGAGAATTCCTCTCCCTCCTGCACTTTCTTAATTCTACAGACCTGCAGCATGGGTGAAGTTTAGTAATGGATTGGAATAAATTCCAAACCTTGGTAAAGGGACTTTTGTTCATCGCCCAAACCCCCTTCATAGTTGATAGCTCTCACTTAAATTTTTCTCTTGTCTCCTCATTTGATCCCTATTCTTGACCCATTTGGATCTGTGAAAAATGGTCTGAATAAGTTGGTCCAGAAAATGCCAATGATTTTGCATCACCTGCTCTGATTTAGTTCCTTGGATACAAATTGAAGCTGTGAAGGAAAAGTTGACTCCTAAATATTTGGTTTGCAATTGTGACATTGGATCCATTGATGGACTCCTACATTATGAGTATACATTTTCTATTGGACCACTAGGATTTCAGCGGTGCCCATATTGAAATATTACAGCATTTACTTTTGAACTTTGGAAAGATATCCAATGAGAGATTTGTGGCCAGTTAAAATAGGCAGTACCTGAAAAACTACTGTGCTCCTGAGATGCTGCTTGGCCTGCTGTGTTCATCCAGCTCCACACTTTGTTATCTTTAAATATTCATTTACAGGTTATGTCAAAATAGGTCTGTGGAGTACTGGGCAGTGTCCTTGCCTCTGAAGTTCCAGGTTCAAGTCTCTCTCCAGGACATGACAGTTGAGGATATATGGCTGAAAGGTTGTGTATCGATCTGCAAATCCTTCCAGTGCATGTCAATGACAGGAGGTGGTAGCAGGAGAGATTTCTAATTAATAACGTTGTAACATCACTTTCACTATCCATAGCTCTACACAACAACATACATGTAGAAGAGAATGTTGTCAGAGCATTCAGGCACCTTGGGAAGCCAGTTGGCTGGACAGCTTATGTGGATCAGATTGATGCCAACACAGTCAGTTTCAAGTCCCCCATGAGGCTAGGATGGATTCAGATGGACTAATTCTCCTGCTCATACTGGAGAATGCAGCTCTACGTTTGGGCAGAAAAAACTGAAGAAGTCACTTCTCGTGGTATCAATGGTAGTAAGCGTAACATCACACTAACAGAGGATTATGGACAGCATTAAAATGATAGATCTGTATTAATTCTGGAGTAGCTTAGCACCCATACTATTTGATAACAAAAGGTCTTTCCCCAGATGTAGAGGAGTCCAAAACTAGAGGGCATAGGTTTAAGGTGAGAGGGGCAAGATTTAAAAGGGACCTAAGGGCAACATTTTCGTACAGAGGGTGTTGCATCTATTGAACGAGCTGCTAGAAGGAGCGGTGGAGGCTAGTGCAATTACAACATTTAAAAGGATCTGAATGGGTACCTGAATTGGAAGGGTTTAGAGGGATATGGGCCAAATGTTGGCAAATGGGGCTAGATTTATTTCGGATATCTGTTTGGCGTGGACATGTTAGACACAAGTGTTCATTTCCATGCTGCACGTCTCCATGATTTTATCACTCTGACTCCCCTATTTGATTTAATTGAACTAAACGTATTCTTTATGTCCTAGTGAATTGACGTCAAGATCATTTTCCTCAATTTCAGACCTCTCACAGCCTTTTTAAATCCTACCTGAAATGTTTCTTCAGTTATATACATACATTACTTGCTATAAACTGCTTGGGTCCTCTGTACCCACTCCACTATACATAAGCAACATTTCAAACACTTCTGTCTGGGATCTGTCAAAACAGCTGTCATTTACTGCCTTTTATAGAGTCGTCAGAAGTCTTCTAAAAAAAATCCTCTTTAACTTTGACTTCCGAAGTGTTTTACTTCTCCTTTTCACTCAATGTTTCCCTATGTCCTTGCAGCCAGAACATATATAAAGGAACTGCAGTTGATCTGAAGAGATAGTAGGAACTATGGATGCTGGAGAATCTGAGATAATATGGTACAGAGCTGGATGAACACAGCAGGCCAAACAGCATCAGAGGAGCAGGAAAGCTGACATTTCGGATCGAGACACTTCTTCAGCTCTATATTGTGTTATCACAGTTGATCTAAGCATACATTAACTGTGATGGAGAAAATTATCCCAGCCCCTATCTTGTAATAAGCATTTTTGTTGATGCATATAATCATCAGATAGGCATGATATAAGATTCATACACACACAAACAGTGGCATTAGAAAAATATTAGAGAAATGTACCAACAATGAGTTAATGTTTCCTAAGAAGGGAGTATAAGAATATGATAAATGTATCTGTGATAACACTGGTGTTTGAAATTTCAGATCTGACTTGTCCTGCTGAGTGTCAATTTTTGTTTGCTGAATTTCTTTTTGAAGCAGCTAAAATTGTCAATTCCTGAGTACCCCTGAGCATTGTTCCTAAAAGTGGCTCGTGGCTTTCAATCACTTCCAGCTGTATGGTCATATCAGGTATCATTTCTAAGGCATTTCTTAAGGAAACGCATTGACCTGATATCTCTCACACTATTAAGACATTGTTTAGAATAAGTCATGCATACTCCTTGGTAATTAAATTACATATTTATAAATTTAAATTTAAAACTTTCTGAACAAACTTCCTTAAATTTGCAGGAGAAATTATTAGTATTAATAATGCTTATTTATTCATTATGAATAGAACCAGCAATGTGACTTATTCACTCTGTCATACAGAAACCCAGCTGTCTGTGGGAATGTGTGTTATTATGGGTTAGTGCACTGACTTTAGTTTCTGCCTCCTGGGTTCATTCACTCCTCTACTTACAGGATTGAAATATCTGCAGGGTGCAAGGCACATATATCTGCTGAGTTTTGGACACATCAATTACAGATTTCAGACAGACTTTACAGAAGTGACCACAGTTCAATACTAAACTTGACACCCTGACTTGATGAAATCTTAAGGACCACTATCATGCAAACAGTACAAGAAGCATTGAAAGGATTTTGATCAGTTATGTGATAACAAAGTGTGGAGCTGGATGAACACAGCAGGCCAAGCAGCATCTCAGGAGTACAAAAGCTGGCGTTTCGGGCCTAGACCCTCTGATGGAGGGCCTAGGTTCAAAACGTGAGCTTTTGTGCTCCTGAGATGCTGCTTGGCCAGCTGTGTTCATCCAGCTCCACACTTTGTTATCTTGGATTCTCCAGAACCTGCAGTTCCCATTATCTCTGATAAGTTATGTGCCTTGTTTTTGTTTCTTATTTTCTTGCAGTTTAGAGATGATTGGCATTGGAAATAGAAATGCTACATGAGCACAGTGAAATTTGCTCGTCAGAAACTAAGATAGAGTACATTTTTACAATGGAATGAAGTGCAATATTTCTGTATTTGCGTAGTAATACATCTGAGTTCAGTGAAAAATCTGACAAAATGATGCATTGTGGACTTTGAGGCTCTGGAATTGAATGGTGACCAGCATAAGTATGGAACAGAGCATCCATGCAGATTCCAGTGAGGCACTGACCACTTTCCATAATCAGAACAGCTTAAATAACCAGTATATCTGTTCTAAGAGAATGTAGTTGGTACCCAGCCTGATAAATGTTCAATCAACAGCCATTAAGGATGATAGGTAGGGAAGGGAGGGCAGAGAAGGATATTATGTCTAAGAGAATAATTTTGATTCAATCAGCTTCCAGTCCCTGGGATTGATTAATTTAACCTGAAGAGTTTCAAGGGCCTTTCCTGTGGCTGGGTAATGTGCCAGCTCTTAACTGGTGTGAGATCTTCTGAAGTTTTGTAAAGACAGAATGGATAGATTTTCTCAAGCAGGACCTAGAACCTTCCTTGACATACTCTCTCCAACAGTAAGGGAAGTAAGCAGGCAGTCTGCCCATAGTTCCACTTTTGCAACTTAAAGTTGCTCAATAACATGGTGAAAATTTGTTATACTTTGAATCCTTGACCTCGCTGGCTGCTTTTCAGATCCATGGAATTTTGAGGCATGACAATTCAAATAAGGCAAGGAACATATTTCCAACTTTATGAATAGAATCTGATATTTCACAGACTAACAGGCACTGCAATGTAAATTGAGTTGTATTATCCACAAATTCCTCAATGAAATAACAACATTTGTAATTCCTGGATATTCAGCTTCGCCAGATAAACTTAGAAGTAAGAATAACTGAAGAAATAAATAAGTTGCTGATTTTTTTTATAATAAACTTTAAACGCGAAAATATTTGGTCATGAACTCAAACTGGTTTCATGTGGTATTTGTGAAATTTCTTATAGATTTCCATTATTTTAGCGTGGTCGGATGATTTCTTTCTTAACTTGAAGATCTATATATATATATTATATATATATCAGCTTTGCTTGAACAGAAAAGCAGCAGCACAAACTGATTCAGGAATGATTGTTGTGTTATGGAGGGACAGAGGCCTGTATTAGAAAGGTTACATTGAAAATGCTGCAGTATATGATCTGATTAAAGCCCCTTTTTTTATTTCTCATTGTGTGTCAGCAGAAACTGATTTTCAAAGTAATCACAGCTGCACAGCAAACAATAGAAGTTTAGATTGTTTTTCAGATAGTCTTTTTGAACTCGTTGCCTGACGCTCACAGCTGTCTGAAACAAAACGTTTGTTGTGCAGAAATCTTCATATCTGACGGTTATCCTCGAACTTTTCTCTTGAAGATTTGCAAATCATGTGTCAGTTTGATCATTCTGAATCCAAACCTATTGGAAAGCCACTTGTTTGGTCTGATAGTTACAAATTAAGTGGAAAATGAATGTTCCAATAATAGATGAATAATTAATGAGCTCTCAAAACCCAGGCCAATTAAATAAACATCATTACTTTGATATTAATTCATAATAATCTTCTCCCTAACCTGCAAAAACCCAGGGCTGTAAAGACTGCAAAAGTATGCAGGTTCAAAGTGAGAACTGTAAAATAACATCAGCTGGTTCAAAAACTAGATGTAATAAATTAGAAAAGACCAATGAGTCAGCGATAAGAGGAAGGAAGAACACTCTGTCACAGGAAGAGAAGTCATCAAAATGCCAGCTGCGTACAACAGGTAAATTGAGATCAATTTTCACATGAGCTAGCCTTTCATTTTTCTCATAGAAATTCTGCCTGATGCTCACTTCACAGTTTCTGATTTGTTTTCTTTCTTGACAGTTGAAGGCAGAATGCACTAGGAAAAGGGCCCCGAATTATGAGTGGCTTGGCCTGGGGTTTCTGCTCAGGAAATGCAGAGTAACTGCCACTGACCAGCTGTCATTCAGCAGAATAAACTTCTTCATCTTGGAGACAGGTCCACACTGGGGAATCCGGCACAACTCTCTTGCTGTCCAGCACATAGAGTCTATGAATATTTTTGAAATGTTAGTTCAGTAACTCTTGTTTTTTGCCTATTGCAACTAATTTAAATTAAAGAGAGTATAATCTGAGCATTTCAATAATTCTTATGATTATGTTGCTTTGAAGACATTTGATACAGTATCCAAAACAGATGCAGTTTAACTGCAGGTTCCCATGTAATCAATTCTGATCAATTAGTAGGCCAGGCCATTGGTCACCAAAGGCCATTCAACTCTCACCAGTAGCTCATTGACAATGCGAGACAGTGGTCAAACCACCAGTTTGACTGGCAGGTTAAATCAGATGAAGGCAATTATGCAAATTCTGGTGCAGCTCTGCAAGAATTTACCAGCTTTATTGAGATATAGCTATTGCTGATGCAGGAATCTCAATATGTGCCTGGGTTCAAAGGCAAGATTAGTGAGCATGTTAATGACAGGCCACCCTGTTACTACTTAATCTGTAAAAGAGAAGTGCAGCTTTACCTGTCTATGTTCTATTCCATACATGCTCTGCCCAAAGGCATAGTCTTGGTTTATTTCCTGTTGACGCTTCACCCTGAGCTACTTTCCTTCCCTGTTTTTGACAGGAGTGAACTTGTAATTTCATGCCAGCCTCAGGAGTAAAATGAAAGAGGCAAGCTCCAATTTACCTCAAGTAGAATGGGACTGGAATGCACATTTTGGTCATTATTCTGAACAGATTAGAAGTTTATAAATTCATAACAAATAAGTGGTATAATTAGACCATTCGATCATGGTTGATATGCTCCTCAGCCCCATTTTCCTGCCTTCTCCCCATAACCCTTCCACTCATTACCAATTAAAAATCTGTCTGATGCCTCCTTAAATTTACTGTCTATCCCAGCATCCAACGTACTTTGGGGTAGCGAAATGCACAGACTCACCACCCTTTTGGAGAAGTAGTTTCTCCTTAATTCTGTTTTAGATTCACTACCCCTTATCCTAAGACTATGGCCTCTCATCCTAGATTGCCCCACAAAGGAAAGCAACTGCTCCATATATATTTTATTTGTACCTTTTATTATCTTGAATACTTAAATTTGATTTTCCCTCATTCTTCTAAATTCCAGAGAGTGTAGGCCTAAACTGTTCAACCTCTCTTTGTACAACAAACCCCTCATCTCTGGGATTAATCTAGTGAACCTCCTCTGAACTGCCTCCAATCCCAAATAAGGGGGCCAAAACTCTGCACAATAGGGCAGGATTGACTGCCACGAGGGGTCAAAGTTTTAAGGTGTTAGGAGAAAGGTATAGCGGAGACGTCAGAGGGAGGTTCTTCACCCAGAGAGTTGTGAGCGCAAGGAATAGTTTACCAGTGGTAGTCGTGGAAGCGGAGTCATTAGTGACATTTAAGCGACTGCTGGACATGCACATGGACAGCAGTGAATTGAGGGGAATGTAAGTTAGGTTATTTTATTTTTCGATTAGGATTATTCCACAGCACAACATCATGGGCCGAAGGGCCTGTACTGTGCTGTACTTTTCTATGTTCTATGTTCTAATACTCCAGAAGCAATCTCACTGATGCCTTGTATAGTTGCAACAATACATCATTACCTTTATATTCTATTCCTTTAGCTATAAAAGCCAATTTTCCATTCACTTTCTTCATCATCTCTTGTACTTACATGCCAGTTTTCGGTGAGTCATGAACGAGGACATCCAAATCTCTCTACACCAGAGTATCCCAAAGTCTCTCCCTTTTAGATAGTAAGTTGTTTTCCCATTTTTCTGACCAAAATACATGACCTCACACTTATCCACATTAAACTCCATCTGCCACATTTTGACCCACTCTTCTAAACTATCTAAATCCATTTGTAAGGCTCTTATTTCCTTATTGCCATTTACCATCCTGCCTATTTTTGTATCAAACACAAATTTGGCTGTAGAGCCTGATATCCCTTTATCCAAGTCATTAACATGGATTGTAAATAGCTGGGGTCCAAGGACCGAACCCTGTGGTAACCATTAGTTGCATCTTGCCATCCAGAAAAATACCCATTTATCCCGACTGTCTGTCTTCTGTCTATCAGCCAGTCACCTACTGAAGCTAATAAATTACTCCAATCCCATATGATTCAACCTTGTGAATTAACCTGTTATATTACACCTTATCAAACACCTTCCAGAAGTCGAGCTATATTAATTCTCTCAGATCTCCCCTAAACCCGCTTATTCCTCAAATCAAGTTTTGCCCTTTGGTTTTAGATATGTCTGCCATAGGGACAAGTTTCTCACACTCAACCCTATGAGGGCCTCCCATAATTTTGTATACCTCAGTCAGATCACACTCAGCCTTCGCTCTCTGCTCCAAGGAAAACAAACCCATCCTATCCAGTCTCTCCTCCTAATTGAGACTTTCCATCCCAAGCAACATCCTGATAAATCTCCTTTGCATCTTCTCCAGTGCAATCACTTCCTTCCAATAGTTTGGCAACCAGGACTGCTCACGGTATTCCACCTGTAACCTTACTGATGTTTTATAAGTTGTAACAAGACTTCCTTGCTCCTGTATTCTGTACCCTCAGTTCTATTCTTCTATTCTTCCCTCAGTTCTGAGGAAGGGTCACCAGACTCGAAACATTAACTCAGTTTTCTCCTCCACAGATACTACCAGACCTGCTGAGCTTTTCCAGCAACTCTGTTTTTGTTCTTATCTTATTAAGTAGTCTTCAGCATACATAATATTGTTTCAAAGTTTTCAAATGATATGAAACTCAATAAGCAATGTGGAGAACAGTAACAGATTTAATAAAAATAAACAGATTTGTAAAATGAATAGTCACATAACAGATAAAACTCAATGCAGAGATATGCAAGTATTTGTTAAAGAGACAATATCAATAAAATGGTACAATTTTAAAGAGTGTGCAAGGATGGAGAGACCTAGAGGTACATATGTACAAGTCTTTGAAGGTGGCTGGAGAAGTTGACAGGGCAGACATAAAAAACTTTCCAAATTTTTGTCTTTGTCAAAGCAGGAATAGAGTACAAAAACAAGGAAATGTTGCTCAATGTTTATTTTAAAAATACTTATAGGCCTCAGTTGGAATATTGTACTCAACTCTGGATACCACAACTTAGAAAGGATGCTAAAGATTCAACATCTGTTACATAATTGCATAGGTCTCAGAGGGCACTGTACCCTGAAGTTAGATAGCAGCATGGCATGTGATGGTCTAATGTAAAAATTTCCAACTTACTCACTGTTCAATCAGTCAACAGTCGGTCAGTTAATGGACAGTCAGCCAGCCAGTTAACTATTTGCATAATATAGTAATAGTCTAAGAAAACATATAACTCAGACTGTATATGTAATTCTGAGATGTCATGGAGACATAGTCAGTGTTAATAAATTTCCAGATATTTATCTAAATTCAAACATTCTGTGTTATATGTTGCACAAGCCAGCATATAGGGTCACATCAAAGACATCACTAAAGGAATTCAATAGAACAGCATGAGGGGTGAGGGACTTGAAATTTACGGAGAGAAATGAGAAGTTAAGCAAGTTCTCTTTTGCAGAAAAGACTAAGAGGAGATGTTGTAGGGCTGTGCAAAATCATGAATAATTGTTGGAATAAATAATGAATAAATTGTTTCCAGTGATATATGGTCTATGCTTTTTGGTCCTGGACTTCTATCTGGCACTGACAGTCTCTCCTAATCCACTCTATTTTCATTAACACCTTAACAAGTTTCAATCAAATCACCCATAGCCTTAATATGTAAAATTCAGCATATATATCCAAGGCTGTGATTTTTCATATTTTATTAATGTGGGGCTTTGGCATCTTTGTGAGCAAGACGTCCATTACCACCACCATTGGGAAGGGAGGATGAAGTGTTAGTTGGCAACATGCCCAATTATTTGTCCTTCCTGCCACCTTCCCCACCACTTCTTGAAAGGGGGAAATAACCTCTCTACGTAATGTAACCTTCGCAGTCTAGGTATTCAGAGAATGCAGATTTGAGATGCTTGCTAAAAGAACTGGAAATGGCATAAGGAAACATTTCTATAAAATGAAAAGGTGTTTGAAGCCGACTCAAAAGAACACTTCAAAGGAGTAGTGAATAATTACTTGAAAGGAATAATAATTGCCTGAGCTATAGTGAAACACAGAGGGGCGTGGGATTAATTAGTTAGCTCTGTCAAAAACATACAAAGGGGCTGAATAGCATAATTCTATATTGTATACTCCCATGCCCTGGAGAATATGGGGAAAAAATAAATTTAATAAAAGGATCAACTAGAGGGCATAGGTTTAATGTCAGAGGGGAAATATTTAAAAGGGAGCCGAAGGGTAACTTTTTCACACTGAGGTTGGTGCAAATGTTAAATGAATTGCAAGAGGCAGTGGTAGATGCAGGTATAGTTACACCATGTAAGAGATATCTGGATAGATACACAAATGGGATAGGTTTAGAGGGATATGGGCCAAAAACATGCAAATGGGACTACTTTAGTTTGGGAAACTTGGTTGGCATGGATGAGTTAGACTGAAGGGTCTGTTTCTGAGGTGTATGACTCTATGACCCAATTTACAAATCCTTGGAAAGGCTGTCCATGAGTTTAAAGACTGTCGTGCCACAAATTTCTCAAGACGCATGTGAATGCACAGAGTCAAACATTTCTGAATATACCAGCCTGTAAAAATAAACATCCTGAAGTCAGACTGCGTTCAGTGTTCACCGATAGGGTAGGACAGGTGGGTTTCCTTATTTATCTGAGGTCATATATACCTTGACTGTGCAAAGTAAGAAAACTCAGCTTTGTCATTCATTACTTTGATAAGGATTAATTAAGGGAAGATCACTCTCACACAGCAGACACTAGCCAAACATGTTCACATCCCAGCAGATTTCAACAGTCAAAATTCCTCCCTAAGGGTTTTAGTCAGAATGTAAGTAGGCCACTGAAAACCGAAGAGTAAAGATGGAAAATAACAGAAGGACAATTACTGAAACTCACTAAAAAATATACTTTTCATCACTTTTCTGTAGTTTGCTGTGTGGCCACTTAGTAGGAGTCCTGCCACTTTGATTCCACGTGGGTCCCGGCCGTGTCTGGTTGAAGAGGGTCTCACTCTTAAAATAACTATAATAATACAAAACAAAAAATGTAGAGAATCCAATGTCAGGAAGTAGGATTTCAGTCTACTTTTTAACCATTGAAGCTCGAAGGATATGGAATCAACTGCTGCTTTTTAACAGTACTTTCATGTAAAATGCCGCAAAACTGCTGCAACACAGTAGTGTTGTTTCTGCTCATTATTTAAAAAGCAATCCAGCCCTCATGGAATTTCACTCCTCGCAATAGTAGAGAAGTTGGTAGTGTTTTGCTTATTCAGTCACATGATATCATTCTAACAGGAAAAGCCAGTTTTTATTGATTGTTGCTAATTGTTGTTTAGATGATGGTGAACAGTCAACTTAATGATTATTTACGAAGGAAATGAAAATTCAACAGTGTTGCCTTGGAGTCACAAAAGTAGGACAAAATTGGGGATAAGAACAACACATTTCCCCTCTCTAATGGTAGTGCGCCAGCTAGGATTTTGTTATGATCTACTACTTTAATGTCACAATTACAGATGCTGATTCCTTATTGCTCAAATTTTTAAAATTTCATTTACATTTCTCAGGTGTAAAGGCATTGGTGATTTAGTCAAAGGATCATTTTGCAGCTTCCCGATTACTAGCCCAGGAATAGAAATGCAGTGTTAAAAGGACTTGGTGCCAGTGCTGATGAATTGCATACTTACTGTATCTTCTTTAAGGAACAATTACCAGTATTGACATTGTTTAAATAAAAGAGTACTATTGATAGATAGCTATTTACAGTCCACATGAACCTACTGTCAGAGTTTAAACTGTCATTGCACTGACACCACAGTGGGATTGAGTTCAGGGGATATACTATTTTGTGCATTTTGCAGACATACAAAATTGCTCTCTGCACTGGATAGGCCAACCAACAGATATTGCAGTTGTATTAAGCAAGTATGTCTTACATTTCATGTTGAGAGAGTGTACATACAGTAAGCCTAAGGGAAACAAATAACTAAAGGGCACTTGACATAATACACTGAAAGAGCAGAGTGAGCTGTTACTATAATGCTGTGTTTATGTAGGCTTGCTGGGTTCATCATTCAGGAGGTGAAACACAGCTAGGGAGTTCCAAGAGTATTTATTTCTTCATTCGTAAGGTCCACTAAATGCGATGCACCGTTTGACAAGGGATTGCATCTTAAATATTGAATCAGACAGATAATGCATTTTAAATGTAGATATTTTTAACTGAGCATTCCTTTTTGTAATATTATGTGGAGAAGTCAGTTATTTGCTACTTGGAAATTTATTGAGTTTCTGTTTCTCATGTCATGACTTAATGTCTGACTACTGTGAAAGGAAACAAAGCCATGTTTGTACTAAACACGCTCAGCAATTTTATATTAACTGCAGTTAAAGCGATATAATATGTTTCTGTCTCCCAAACTACCGACACGCACTATAATTTAATCTGAGGGAATATATATCAAAGATATACTTTGCCTGTTTCAGCAATATGTTTCTGCTCTGAGGATCATCAGTTCCTGAACTGATACAGGTGAAGCATCTCCAATACAGGGATAGTTTGATCTGAACATTGGATTACTTACATGCTAAGTAGCATGCAATGGACAGAGCTAAGTAATCCCAGATCAGACCAGCGATCCAAACTGTACAGTCATGCACATCCACTTGTGATCAATAGTTAAACAACACCTTGGAGGAGAAGGCTCCACAAATATCATGATTTTCAATGATGAAGGAAGCCAAAAGCTGAACTAGATCCATCATATAAATACTATAATCACATAAGAGAGCAAATGCTAGGAATTTTGCAATGGGCAGCTCACCTCCTTACTCCTGTCTACTATCTACAATGCACAAACCAAAAATATGTTGTTAATCTTCATTTACTTTGGTGTGTGCAGCACCTCAAAGAGCTCAACATCAATCGGGGCAAAGCAGTCTATTTGAATACATTCAGCATTCACCTCCTCCAAGACTGATGCACAGTGACAGTTGCAAGATGCACTGCAACAACTCATCAAGGCTCCTTAGGCAGCACTTTCCAAACCCACAACCTCTTTGTCTTAGAAGGAGAAAGGTATTGAGGTTGGTTGGCTCGCTGAGCTGGTTTGTTGTTCCACAGATGTTTTGTTACTGTGATAATGGGCACTGCAGATGCTGGAGAATCCGAGATAATAAAATGTGAGGCTGGATGAACACAGCCGGCCAAGCAGCATCCCCGGAGCAGTGTGCTTGGTAACATCCTCAGTGAAGCCCCTGATGAAGCATCGGTGTGTTTTCCCGCATGGTTTTTAAACTCTGGGATCTGTTGAGATAGATTGCCTCACTTCCAGGTTTCCTCCGTAGTGGAATGTATATGGGGCCGAGTTCAATGGGCTGATTAATAGCCTGCTTCATGGAGTGCCATGCTTCCAGGAATTCTCGTGCCTGCCTCTGCCTGGCCTGTACCAGGATCTTGGTGTGGTCCCAGTCAAAGTCGTGGTTCCCCTTGTCCATGTGGATTGAAATGAGTGAGTATTGTTCATGTCTTTTTGAAGCCAGTTGATGTTCATGTCCTCTTGTTGTTAGATTCCTTCCTGTTTGTCCAATGTAGTGTTTCTCGCAGTCTCTGCAGGGGATTTTGTAGATGGCATTTGTCCTGTCCATGGCGGGAAGTGGGTCTTTAGCTCGGGTGAGCAGTTGTCATAGGGTTAATGTCGGTTTGTGTGCCTCTCTGAAACCCAGCAGTCGTAGAAGTCTTGTGGTGAGTTCTGATGTGTTCCTGATGTAGGGTAGTGTGATGGGTGTGTCAGGGTGTGTAGGATCTTTCTGATGCTGTTCCTGTAGGCATCTCCTGACCATCAAACAAACCAGCTCAGCGAGCCAACCAACCTCAACACCCACAACCTGAGCTACAAATCTACTCCAAAAACTTGGAGAAAGGTAATTGGTGTTTGGGAACAGTGCTAACTGAAAGATCCCCTCTAAGCCACACACTAGTCTGATTTGGAACTATGTAACTGTTACTTCACTATCATTGAGTCAAAATAGTGTAGCTCCCTTCCAAATAGCACAGTGGGCATCCCTTCATCAAAAGGATTGCTGTAGTTCACCAAGGAAGCTCATCATTACCTTCTCCACCAATGCTGAGCAAAAATGCTGACCTGACCCGCAATGTTCTCATCTCTTGGCTAAATGAAAACCAGAGTTAAAGTAATCAACAAAAGGCTTCACGGTGACATTAGGAAAAATAAAGATGCACAGCAAGTTGATTTGATTTGGAATGTGCTCCCTTAAAGAGCGATAGAAGCTGATTCAGTGGTAACATTTAAGACAGATTAAGATAAATACCTGAAAGGACTATGAAGAAAGGGCTAGAGAGTGGGATGAATTGGTCAACTCTTTCAAAGAGCCAAAACTTCATCTTCTGTGTTGTACATTGTATGATTCTATTCTTGGCAGGATTTGTCATAAAATCAGAAGAAGACTAAAGCAAAGATTGGCAAAATGTCTTGCTTGTGTACCACAAGTGTGGCAGAGTGAGACCCCTCCTTCACCTGCAATGAAGGGTGAAAATTGATTTGCAGATATTGGTCATGAGAATATTCCAATTGGCTGCACCTTGTCTCTAAAAGCACAGCAACACTATCTGCCTCTCTAACGGGAGCCAAGGACATTTCCAAGGCTGAAGGAAAAGTAGTTAAATGTGATTTTGGGTAATAAGAGAGTGGCAAGTTTTCAAAATAAGGATGATTAATTCCTTGCAGAATGATTACCTTTCTTCAGCATTTCTAAGACCTTAGCAGAACACACACTAGTTCTCAGCAGGAGACAGTTCAACTGCGTACTGACAAGAACAAAGCAAAAGCAGTTTGTGTGGGTCAGCCCAGGAACTGCCCCAGACACACCTCCCCAATGCAGGATTAGTCAGGGAGAGAAATTGCTCATTATCTCCCCCCCTCCCCCCGCCCCGACAGTTCCATCACCAGTAAAAACAGTACTGAGAATCGGTTTTCCTTCTACCTTTTAGACATGGTGGATCTCCAGCAGATGCGGTCCAACCCTTTGATTTAAAGGGCAAAATTTTCTCACAGGTGAGAGAATAAGGAAAGAAATGTGAATTTGTCTACAGCAGGGAGGATGTTTTTGTTCCTACACTCTAGCAGGATAGAATTTCTGCTTTGGCTGTAATTAGCAACTGACTGCAAATTGTGGGCCACGGTTGCATTAGTTTTCAGAAGTAATGCTTCTGTTCAAGTTTCTTCTCAAGTGAATGTAAATTCTTTCATGGACCCTCTACAATTGACTAGCATCTTACAACATAATTATTTTTTCAACAAACACATTCTAATATATTTAGACGTGAGACACTGATGTAGTTTTATCATTATAGCTGGAAATGGGTTTGTCACAAAAAGCAGCAATTTTTAATCTTTATAAGTAAACATACTTCAATTAACTGAAAGCTACTTTTAAAGAAACTATGCTGAACCAAATATAAGTTACATATGAATAGAATAGTCAATCTTCTAGTAAATAAAAAAAATACTAAAAGCTTGTAAAAGGCATCTATTCCTGTCCTTATATTTTTTTAAAAATGGTAAATTTAAAGACACTAAGGCCCATGGAAAAATAAGATACATCCTTCCCGAAACTTAAACCCAATATTATATCATCATGTTGTCATTAATATAATAACTTAATTTGTAACTTTTTTGAAACGAGAGATATCAGCATTCCTCATTCACAGAATTGCTCAATTTTTAAAATTTAGCCAATTTAAATACAATGCTTACAACCAATCCTAAACTTTATAAATTCATACATTATAAACATTAAATATTTTCAAAATTAAGTTACGCTTCCAACCTTCTGTTGTCATGTTTCTATCATAAGAGTAGCATCAATGTTATTTTCATCAGAAGCAAGTGAAATGAGAGATTCAGTACAAGAATAAAATAATTGCATTCAAATTAGGAAAGAAAACAACCATCATTTATACTACAGGTTTCTAGTAGTGATAACCCACTTTAGCATTTATATATGAATACTTGGCAGAGGAGGAGAAAACATTTGACTACGTACATTTGATGCACTGTACATTAATTCAGAATCATGATTATATAAACATGTTAAACAAATACCATTTCCCTCTTTGTGCATGATTTGTTTTCTTAAATGGTGTAATGCATGAATTTATTATATATTCTTTACTGACAAAAGATACTTAGGCAGAGGAAAGTGTTTTTTTTTTCTTACAAAACAATCTATAAGACATTGGTTGAGTGCAACAGCTAGAAACTGAGACAAGTTGGCAGATGTGGCTTCTACAGATTTCATATCTTTGAGTGGTTATATCAACAATCTTTCTTTTAAATCAGTTCAAGAATGAACCTGTAAGGGATATTTAAAGAAAGATAATATTGATAAAACTCAAGCATCAGAAATGAATTGGCAGAGTTTTCTTAACACTGTTATACTTTCTGTACTATTTCCATTTAGAATTTGTAATGTAACAACAAAATGTAATGCTTGTTCTGCATATTAATATATGGTAGCAGACACTGGCAGTAGTTAGGGTAAAGTTCTTAATGTAAAAAAGCTTGTTTCAAAAAAACTCTGTCGCTCCTAAAGACAATTTATACATTGTCCTGATAAAAAAATTGGCTTAATTGATGAGGCAAAGCTTTCTTCCCCCTCTCAATGATAAGGGAGCGGCTGGATGAGCTAAGTCCTTATATGTAGATCAACTACCAGCCAGGTGCTGAACTGTAGCTGAGAGAAGAATAGTGGAAACATTACAGGGTACGTTGCTGTTCCATTTCAAATATCCATTTAATTGCTGAGCAACAAGTAATTTCATTAAGCATAGCAATTAGATCAGTTTCCAATCCAAAGAAAACAAGAAACACTAAAATATACTTTTAAGCAAACTAAAATATTGATGAACAGATAATTTAGTTCTTGAAAGTTTCCACAATGCTTTTGATTTCCACTTGTATGATTAGCTCTACGCAATCTTTGTCCATACTCAGAAATTGTATAGCCTGGTTCCTTACGTAAGTCAAAGCTCTATTTCATTGAACATTGTGCAAAGCTCCTTCTGTAAGCATTGTCTATTTGCAGTTGCACTGCAATACAAAATGTTGTTGTACTGCAGTGCAAAATGATCTGGTGCAGCTGAAAGGAACATGACTTAATAATGTCAACAACCAAGGGGCATGGATGTTAAGTCAATGGTAGAAGGCTTTGTGGGGTGTTCAGATGAAACTATTTCACCCAGAGGATGATAGGGGCTTGAAATTAACCACCTGAACGCCTGGTCGGGCCAAAAATCCTCATTGAATTTAAAACATATCAGGATATGTTTTTTGACATATTGTTTCCTGCAAGACTACAGGCTGGCCTGGAAAGTAAGATTGGACTGAATATGCCTTTTCTGCTGACATAGATATGATAAGCCAAATGGCTTCTTTTTACATCCATTAGTTTTCTAGGTTTCTACAGTTTCAAAGCAAAATGGGCTCATGGTGAATTATATGCCTGTGTTTCATTGTACCAATCTCCTTTCCACTTAATTTTCCAAAATGATGTTACAACTTTATATAGAGTATGCCTCGTAATCTCATTGTTATTTTTATTTGCAAAAATTAAAATGCTTGTTAATATTTTCCTAGGCAATGGAAGATTTAAAAACACATAGAATGGCATGTAACAGGCAGCTCATTTGTACAAATTTATTTCATACTGTAGGCATAGACAATGTTCATTGCCAAGGTTCAAGATGCAAATTATCAAGATATATTTTCGATAAACAGACCCACTCTTTATTAACTACTAAATTCACCTTGTGAGCTTCATAATACCATTTCTGACCTCATATATAAGAACACTAAAATAAGAATATATTGAGAAAAGAAGATTTTAGGAAATGAATTTAAGTTTAAAGCTAGTATCATCAAGGGATTCAAAAGCACTCAATAACCACAAGAGGCTTACTGTCATGATTATTAACCTCTACCTGATGCCTGAAATTAAATTACAGGTAGCAATCAATTCAATTTCTTTTCATCCTTTTGTTTGTAGACTACAGTAAATTTTTATTTGGTTGAAGGGAGGTCAGGATTGATTTCTTCTTGTATCTATTTTTATTGTGCTAGAGGAAGCCCTCACCATAACCAGTAAGTCCTCAGTTGCTCAGCCATAGTAACATTCAGCCCAGTAGGAATTAATGACCATGATATTATCTCTGTTGGCCTAATGAGCAATTGTCTTGATTTCAGGAAAATTTAAATGATGGACAGCCATCATTAACAGCCTCTCGGGTTATTGGTGGAGAGTGAATTGTAACACTTAATGAATTCACACATTTATTAGCTCACAGCAAACATCAGTTTGTTCTTAAATAATTAAGTCTCCTTTTACTCATCACTTTCAAAACATTGCAAACTAACAAATAGCTCACAGCTGCATATTTTCTGTTCTGCTGTCTGGTTTAAGAAATATTTATTACTTTCTAGGATAGTTAGTTTCAAAATGATCACTAAGTCCAGGTAATTTATTCACTAACCGCCAGCAAGCAAAAGTAAGTTGATGAAAGTTGATTATCAAGGAAGAGAAATAAATTACTTTGTGTATGTTTTCCATTAAACCCTCACTTGATTAACGTGTCGACTTGTTATACTTCTGTATTACCATGTACCATAGAGGAATGTTGTCGCCGCAAGAATGTATCTTTTTTTGCCGTTGTGAGACTGTGGGAGTACTTTATTCAAATCAAGGTGATTTACTGCTCCCTACTGTGTGTCTGAAAGAGGAGAGAGTTTGTGATTAAATACTAGTAAACTGATGCCCTCTAGTGTCTGAAAAGTTGAACTGTCACCTTGCAAGATCAGTCAACCTAAAGTTTATATTTATTCCATTGGGAAGGTTGAGCACAATAAAATTTATCCTGAGATCTGCTACATCCTACTCCTGCAGGTAAAGAAATTTGATTGAGTGTGAATTTCTGTTGTTGGCTGAAGAGCTGCTAAAACCCAGGAGAAGGGGCATGATCATGGTTTCAGTCACTTTACCAACATTTCAACAGCTCTATGGCCAAATTTAAAATGGCTGACAGAATGTAACACAGAAAATGTTGTTTTCTTGAAAATTTCTTACTGTAGACATAAAATACAAATTGCCAACTGAAAGGGGCAGAGCTCTGAAATAACAAAATAAAAATCAGAAAATATTGGTAAATGACAGGAACTCAATCAGCATGAATTAAAAGTCTAGTTAGAACAAAGACAATTACAGCACAGGAACAGGCCCTTCGGCCCTCCAAGCCTGCATCAATCCAGATCCTCTTTCTAAACCTGTCACCTACTTTCCAAGGATCTGTAACCCTCTGCAGTCTGCCCAATCATGTATCTGTCCAGATACATCTTAAATGATGTTACATGCCCACCTCTACCACCTCCACTGGCAAAGCATTCCAGGCACCCACCACCCTCTGCGTAAAGAACTTCCCACGCATACCTCCCTTAAACTTTTCCCTTCTCACCTTGAACTCATGACCCCTAGTAATTGAGTCCCCCACTCTGGTAAAAAGCTTCCTGCTATCCATCCTGTCTATACCTCTCATGATTTTATAGACCTCAATCAGGCCCCCCCTCGAACCCCTTCTTTCTAATGTAAATAATCCTAGCCTACTCAACCTGTCTTCATAGCTAGTGCCCTCCATACCAGGCAACATCCTGGCGAACTTCCTCTGCACCCTGTCCAAAGCATCCACATCCGTTTGGGAATGTGGTGACCAGAACTGTATGCAGTTATAACATTTTGGGAGTAATCCCTTAATCAAGTTGAATGACAAAATGGTCAATGCCAACTGGTTACCTTGGTTACATTGCCCACTTAAAACTCAACTCTTTCTAGCGATCTCCAATAGTAGCCTGCAGCACACTTCAGCATACTTCTTAACCATGACCCTGTGCAAGTTAATTTATGCATTAATTTGATCCCAATGACATTTTAACTCAGAACTGATTAGATAAGTCACCCCCATCAGGAAAGCTGACACATTTCTTTTGAAACCAGGAGGTGCATTACTGCATGCCTGTGCCCCACCTGAGATAGGTTAATCCTAACCCATCAGGAAATTCACAGCATTCACTATTTGGAGACAGCAAACCCTCCCTCCTGAAAAATTTCCACAAAGTCCCATTTCCTCTTCCAAGTGGGTGGCCCTTGGAAGACAATTGTCATCTGCTCAAAGCCATTTTGTGGGGGATTTAAGTGAGGCCTAGGAGTTAAAACACCTCTAAAACACTAACAGACACCATCCCTCCTTAATGTCTGCATTTTGTCTCAGGAATAATCTGTTGATCTCCCAAATATTCATCAACAATAAGATTGCCACTCATTTAACAGTTTAATTCCCTTTGGCTTCCTCTGACTTTCCCAATCCACACCTTTCTTTTTTCTCTTTAAGTTTTCCCAACATACCAACATGCTTATCTCAAGATCTTAACTCTGATGAAAGATAAATATCTGAAATAGCTTAGTTCACCCTTGTTCTGTACAGATGTCGATTGAGCTGCTGAGTATTCCAGAACTTTCCGTGTTTAATGCTTATTAAAGGATGTCCCAGCTATTATTAGCTGAAAGTGACCTACTTTCTTCAGTAAATGACTTATAATCTGTTCTAATATTTGTGCCAGGGATTTAATTGCCTGGATTTAATTATATTGATATCAGATTTCAAGCGATACTGCTTAGAAAGAACATGCTCCATGATGAATTTTCTATATCCGATGTATTGTTATGTCTTTTCCCTGGGTATCTCATTCCTTCTTGCATTTTGGCCTCACTCCATCTGCCTTCATGGTGTTCTTTATGTTATTGATAGATGTTTTAAATGAAATAATTCATTTGTTTTTTGATTGAGATGTTAAACATGTTAAATGTTGGAAATTTTTGATTTGTCAGCATATGTTGAAAAATAGGTTTAATGTTTAATATCCATTGACTGGAACTGGGGATTATCATTGAAGGGAGGTTGCACAAATGCTGTACTCATCTTCCTTCAATAAGCCGAAAACTAGTTTCTCGTTTATTGTTCCTACTGGCAGTAAAGCACTAACTTTAGTATATAAACTAAAATGCCCTTTGACCTATGAACAGCAGAAGGCCATGAGAACTGATAAAACAAAATGGACAAGAAGATGTCAGAACAATGGAAAGACCTGAACCGTAAAATTTTGGAGGGGACAGGATGGGGCATTGCATAAAGTTGAGTCAAGACATGGTGGACCCATTGGGGTAAGACAGAGAAACTAGCACTCAATAATCAATATCTCTTCAATAGCTGGGTAACAGGAAGACAGTGAGAAGGCTAAGAGGCATGTAGACTATCAAAACTCAAAAGAGCAAGGTAAGGGAAGGGATGAAACATTTCCAAAAATATACACAAAATCCTGTACAAATAATGAAATGAATTTTCCAAGTGTATCAATAATTAAAAGAAAGCTACCTAAAAGAATGGCAGGATTTGGGAGTTAAAAAGGCTTTAGAAATTTGCTCTATGCAATTAGCATTTATCAGAATCTTCAATGGAGTGTGAATATTTGCTTAGAAGCACTGAACAGGAAATAGGAGACACTGAACCACAACCCTATCAGAGCAGGGTCAGAGGCTCAGGAATTCTACAAAGATAACTCACCTCCTGACTCCCCAAAACCTACAAGTCGGGAGTGTAATCAAATACTCTCCTCTTGCCTGAATGATTGTACCTCCAACAACATTCAAGAAGTTTAACACCATCCAGAACAATACACACCCCATTTAATTGGAATTCCATCAACCACACTCAAGATTCACTCCTTCCACCACTCATGTACAGTAGTAATACCTTGTATCATCAACAAAGTGCATTGCAGTAACTTAGCCAGGCTCCTCCAACAGCACCTTGCAAATCCTTGACCTCTACCACATAGAAGGGCAGCAGGTACAAGTTCCCCTCCAGCTCAGACACTATCCTGACTATATTGCTGTCTCTGATAAATCCTGGAACTCCCACACTAAACGGCATTGTGGGTGCCCCTATACCAAACGACCAGCAGCAGTTCGGGAAAGATACATACTCTTGCCTTCTACAGGGAAAGATTGGATAGATTGTAATTTCTGGCCCAGCAACATCAACATGCCATGAACACTGTTTTAAACAAGCCCAAACCCACAAATGGATTGTGTAAGGTCAACACTTCTAGGGCAAAGAGAGTGGCCATCAGTGACAAAGATGAATTTGAAGTAGAACAAGGATTCCAATCATTCCATGTTTTTACATCGAGGCTATGATGAGTTCCAGAAATAATAAATCCGAATTGTCCCGCTGAAAATATTGCTAATATTAGTGTGGGCCATGACAGGTTAGGGCCACAATCAGAATATTCTGCTGGGCCTTCACAACAGATCTTACTGGTGGCCTCATTTTGTGACCTGAATCCATGGCCAGATAGTTACAGGGCCTCCTTTGAGAGTAATTCAGGAGGCAAGAAACCTGTTGAAATGATTTGGTAGAGCCTCAGCTGATGTACTCGCCATTTCTTTCCACATTGGCATTTTCCCTGCAGCAAGCAGCAGATGGTCCAGCTAGCCCGAGGATGAATTGAACCATTTCAGTGCCAGTTAATAGTCTCTTCCCACATCTTCTGGCATTTGAGCAGTGACAGAAGGACTGACGTGGAGAGACTGCCAGCAAAACTCTGCTGGAACACCAAAGGGTACAAACTCTATCATGGGCACTCCTTGTCTTGTGCATGGACCCCTTAGTAACAATGCCGCATATTGATCCCACCCATCAACTGAGAATCCTAAACCCTCACCAAGGTTTGCTAAATTTGTCCCTGTGCCCTGCTGCAGACCCCAATTACCTCAAGGAGGCACATCCACTGCTGCCTCCTTCCAAAAGGTACAGCCATATTTAGTCATTACTTAGTAGCTCTTCAGAGCAAGCTGCAATATTTATCAGCCACAGTTATCTGCTTCTGGGATCAAGCTTCCCACAAAAGCCCAGCTGGCTTCTCACATATGGCACTGGCACCAATGCTCCTGTTGCCTCAGATAAGCTCCAGCCAATGACGTTGTGTCCTGCAGCTCATCCTATTTCACTTAAACTGAGACCGAGACCTCAAAATCACAGGGGCTTCTTTACTGCCAAACTGGATGTCTGACCAACACATCCCACTGGTCAGGTCCTGAAAAAAAAACTCATGTCCTGTGTAATTCCCAACTGATGTGGGCTCACAGCATGGACCTTTCTAGAATTTAACATGAATCAGTAAAAATACTATTAGTTGCTAAGAAATTTACTGTGTTGTAGCAGGTTCATTAGTGGAAGGAATATAGGTGCAACTGAACATAACTGTCGGTCATTCAGCCCCTGAAGCCTATTCCACAATTCAAAGAGATCATGGCTGATTTGTAGCCTAACTCCATATATCTGCTTTTGGCCCATTTCCCTTATTACCTTTGCTTAACAAAAGTATATCTGTCCCAAATTTAAGATTAACAACTAATCTTGCATCTACTGCCATTTGTAGATGTTTACATTGGATGTTAGATTGGGAATGTGGTTACTCTCCACAAATATAAACTTTTAACTTAAACTGTATGACTCTCATGATTTGATGTGTTGATAGCAGATATAGATTCATCACACTGCACATCAGGTCATCAACCTCCAGGCCTTTGCTGTTTTGTGAACCTGCAGCTTTACTGTTCAAAAGTACTTTGATGTTCCCTGGAAACAATAACATTCAGTGCAAACTTGAATTTGCTTCAGTTGGTTTCCAACAGTTTTTAAATTTTGCAAGTATTCATTTATGTAACTTGTCTGATTATCAAATCATTCCTGCCTATGAATGATCAACTTCGGAACAGATGTTCAAGCACAGCAATAATTCCTCATAACGAAGCAATATAATCAACGTGGATTTACATTTTTACAGATGTTGAGTTGTTCCAGCACATTATGTTTTTACTACTGTAATTATCTCTAAGTATGCCCCAGCATAGACATCCTGGCCAACTTCATTTGTAAAGTGACATAAAGGGTCACAAATGATGTTGAAAACTTGCGATGTTTTCTGTTAGCAACTCTTGGTTAGCAAATTATAGCACAGAATCTGGAGGAAGGGTCACCAGGCCCAAAACGTTAATTCTTTTTTCCTTCACAGATGCTGCCAGACCCGCTGAGCTTTTCCAGCAACTTTGTTTTTGTTCCGGACTTACAGCATCTGCAGTCTTTTTGGTTTTTACACAGAAATTAGACTTCAGTTCATGTTTGAACTGAGTCTTATCATCATGGAGTTTGAAACAATTTTGAAAAATTAAGTATTCAGTGTAATTTCAGGATAATTTACTTTCTTTACTGTGTGCTGATTGTTCCTGGTAAATTATCTTTGAAAGAAATACAGAAAAGGATCCATAGAGATTTATTTGAAATATTGATTGAGGTCACTCAAAAAACACATTGATTCCTATTCTAATACTTCAAACAAAAATGTGCAGATGGAGTATCTGTACACTTTTGGATTCCACATTCAGGAAAAGATGTGAGTGCATTGGAGAGAGTGCTGAGCGATTTGTAAGAATGGATCCAGGAATGATAAACCTGAGATAGGAGGATAGATTGAACAAAGTGGGACTGTTCTCCTTGGAGAGCAAAGGCTAACGGGAGATTTGATGGAAATTTTCAAAATCATGAGTGGGCTGAATAGGGTAGGTAGGGAAATGCAGTTCTCACTCGTAAAAGAAAAGAAAACAAGATGACATAGATTTAAAGTGGTGCACAAACAAAGCAAGGTTGGTGCAAGAAAATACGTTTTAAACAGCGAGCTATTATGCAATGTTATGCGGGAAACCTGGTTCAGACGAGGCAGTGAAGAGGGCACTGGATGGTTATTTGGATAGTAACAGGGATATGGGAAAAAGGCAAGATGCTGGTAGTAAGTGACAGAACCAGTGCAGGCACAATGGGTCAAATAACCTTCTCCTGCACTGTGTCAATCCTGTGACTCTGAGTGAGGTTCATGCTTGTGGAGAATGTACATCTGCAACTGGTAGGTTCTCCTTCCCAAGGTGGACTCTCTGAAAAGATTTTCATCAGGGCACTGGATGTGGCTTTGACAATGGGCTAGAAAGCCTGCGACAACCTTCTGTAGCTAACAGGCAATAAACAACAAACACATAGGCTCTTCAAAGTTTGAAACTCTCCTCCACAAATGGCAATGGATTCTGGATCAGTTGTTAATTCTGAATCAGAGATAGATGAACGTTTGTTGAGCAAAGATATTAAGGGATGTGGGCTGAAAGCAGACATATGAAGTCAGGCCACAGATCAGGCATGATCTCATGAATGATAGAACAGGCTGATGGGGCTGAATGGCCTACTCCTGTTCCTATAGGGAGCCCTTGTCATTAAAGGTGAATCACCTGTTTCTGATATGCGACAGCCAATCAAGAGAGAACCCTCTGAACTTGCAAGGAGCTTTCCAGGTTTTACGAGACAGTACGTCCACGTGACAGTCTCCACCTGCTCACCCCATTCCCCTCCCCAGTTCGCACTCATGCCATACCTTCTATGAGCCCTGTCACTGGTAGACTGTCAACAGTGGCAGGATGAGAACTTTAAGTGGGTCTCTGTTGGCCCTGGGGAGCATTAGGAACATTAATCCCACATCTGTGATTGCAGCCTGGAAGTACTCGGAACAATGGTAACAGAATAGCATTACCTTCTAAAAAAAAATCACTTACCTTCAGGCTTAAACTGAGTACAGCATAAATTTAAAGTTAATTTGGGCTCCCACACATCAAATGAATAGAATTCAATAAACTAAGCTCCGCACTTATAATTTCAGATACGAGTGGCCCTTCAATGTAATTATTTTCTTGAAATCATTCCGATCTTTTCCATTATTCTCCATGCAATGCTGCAGCATCTTATGAATTCCTTGGCAGCTTTTCCTTGTTAACCAATGCATACTTTTTCCTATGGATTACCAATTATGAAGTCAGAAATATTGCTATTCTAACACCATTAACCTGACAAAGAAAAATCAATATGAAGGAAGTTTAAAACCACAATGGTATTCCAATCCTGCTTCCATGTTGTGGCTGCCACATTGAATATGGGCAGTCTGAATAGATCGCAGCATGGAGTTTCTGGCCATCTGAATCCAAAGTCCATTTCACAAGCAACTCATGACAGCATGAAAGGTGCAACTGATCCATCCATCTTCTTATCCAATGCATTTTTGCATTACAGGAAAACTTCTGGATAAACTAATAAGGAACAAGCTTAAGAGAAAACTCTGAAGAAAGCAGCTATCGAAATCAGATGTGATACAAGATTGCACTTACAATCAGGCACAGGATAAGCACTAATTCATACACCTAAGTGTGTATGGGCTATGTATAATACAATTCACCGTGTGATCATTAGCAGTGCATAGATATAAACTACATTGTACAGCCATTGAGCTACAAAGTTTATTTGGATCTCACTTGGAATACTGTGTGTGGTTCTGGTTTATCTATAAAAAGACATGCTCGAAAGGGTGCAGTGAGGATTTGCACGGAAAATATCAGAGAAGCATTGATGTCCATATCAGGAATTGATGAACAGGCTAGGATTCTTTTTACTTGAAAAAAATGATTTAATATCATTGTTGAAACTGTGAGCTGTTACCAAATTGTTACGGTACAGATTTGGCCCATCGTGTCTGCACCACAACTGGGACCATTTTAATTTAGTGCCAATCTCCTACCTTTTCACCATAAGCCTACACATTGGATGATTATTTAAATAGAAACAATGCCCTCTTGAATGTCTCAATAGAACTTGACTCCACCACATTCCTAGGCAGTGACTTCCGCACCCTACTTGTTGCATGAAAAAATTATTCTACTCCTTGTATTTGCTTCTTTTTCAAACACTTTAAAACTGTGCCTTCATGTTCTTGATACTTTTATAAGCAGGAACAGATTCTTCCTAACCACTCTGTCCAGATCCATTATGACTCTGAAAACTATCAAATCTCCTCTTCGTTTTCTCCTCTCCAAGGAAAACAGTTTCAACCTGTCCAATCTTTCCTCATGACCTAGTGACTCATACCAAAAATTATTTTCTTAAAACTCTTCTGCACTCTTCACAATGCAACCCTATTCATATGTGGCGTCCAGATGTACACAATACTCCAGTTGAAATCTAATCAATATCTTTTATAAGTTGTAATAACTTTTCGCTTTTTGTACCCTATGCCCCTACTAATGAGCTTTAGAAAACGGCATTCTTTATTAACAGCTCTCTCTACTTATCCTGACGTTTTAAATTAGTTATCTACATGTATAACAGGTTTCTGTGCTCCTGCATGCCATTTACAAGAACAGCCTTTATTTTATACTGTTTCTCCCTGCTCTTTGTGCTGTAGAGTATCACCTCACATTTCTCCACATTGAATTTCATCTTCCATCTATCTAGCCACTTCAGCACTGTGTCAGTGTCTTTTTGAAGTTCTATACTATCATTCTCACAGTTTAAAATTCTCTCAAGTTTTGTGTCACCCACAAACTATGAAATTCCCTACATATCAAGATCCATATCTTATACAAACATCAGGAAAAACAGGGTTCACACTATTGACCCCTGATGAATTCCACTACAAAACTTCTTTCAGCCCAAAATATCATGATAAACCATTACTTTTTTTTTAATCTTGTCTCTCAGTGAATTTTGTTGCTACAGTGACTTTGAAAGAAAGAACGATTCCCTTGAGGTGAAAAACATAAATTAAGGGCAGCAATGTGATATTGTCAGGAAGAATTCTACTATGGAATTCAGAAAAAGCTTCTTCACCCAAACATTTCTGAGAACTTGAAACTCAGAGAGTGTGTAAAACAAATCGTGTTAATTTATTTTATGGGAAATTAGCCATACAAGAAAGAAGTGAATAAAGTGATGCCAGACGCAGATGAGAAACAACGGGAAGAACTTTTAGTGTGGCATGAATGCACGCATGGACTTGTTGGGCTGAAGGGCCTGTTTCTCTGCTGCATATTCTACATTAAACTTAATCTATACTGATTATCTTCCATGTGAGCATCCAAACATACAAATTAGGAGCAAGAGTAAAACTGTCTTATAAATATTTGTAAGTATCAAACGTTCTGTGGATTCAATTTTAGCTCTGCATGCCCTCCAGCCATCGCTTTTTTCCGGATCTCCTCTGAATGTCCTTTTTATTTCAATTTGATTGAATAACTTACATCTTAAAATAAACTCAAACCTTTTGTTCATCTTGCTTTGTCTACCACCTGCTTCCTGCCATCCATTTTGAAAGCATAGCAAGAAAGCACAGAAAGGTGAGTTTTCAGCACCTGAAAAATTCCGTGAAAAACTTCTAATGTATCAAAAATATAAAGTTGAAAAATTAATTTTCTGACTTCGTAATTCTGAACAGATCAATCTCTGGTTAATTTTATGCGTCAGACTAAGTTGTCAATTGTTGGCTGTGCCCAGTCTGCAGCCACTTTGCTTGTCAGTCACAAGGTCCTGGGTTCAGTTGCATTCCTGGACAACAGCGAAAATATCAAGGTTGACACTCCAGTGCAGTACTCAGAGGGCACTGTACTATTGGAAGTGCCGATTTTCATATGCCATTTGAAACCAAGACTATTCTGCCCTCTTAGATGAATGTATAAGTGACAACGTTTCAAAGAACAGCAAAGGAATTAAACTTGGTGTCCTGGTCAATATTTATCCCTTAATCAACACCCATAAAAATAGATTATCATGTCACTGTTTCCTGTAGCTTGTTTTGAACTAATGTGTTACTGTTTTTCCAGCATTTCAGCAGTCACATGATTAAACAGACGTTTCATTGGCTCTAAAATGCTTTAAAATATCCAGTAGTTGTGAAAGTTGCTATGTTAAAGCAAGTCTACTAAATGAGCAAACTCATTGGTTGTTCAATGACTCTAAAGATAGGTGTTAAGTTCATTTATTTTAGCTCTTGTTCTGAATTGGACTTGTTCTTGGACTGAATTTTGAGCCATTCACACAACAAGCATAGAGGCACATTTTCTCGAGATGTCTAGATATCATAGGCCTTAACTTAAGCCATGGGATATGTGCAAATAAATGTGCAATTCACTCATCAATAATGTCTTTCTCTGCTCTGTTTACAATGCTGCAACATGTTCAAGATAAATTGGTTGATGTTGCCAATATACCACTAGAGACAGGAATTTCAGGCAAACAAATTCAGCTTCAATCCATTAGCACACGGTGTAATTTCAAGATGATAAGTTCCTGTTCTACAGTGTCATCTCAGTGATACAAAGCAGTGTATTGTTATTCTGCTAAGTTCCAATACGATAAAAATCTGTGTTGTTGCAGCATGGCCAATGTATTGAATCACTGCGGTTTGACTCATGTGACAGTTACAGAAGCATATTATCCATTTGAAATCCTGCTGTGAATTATTTATAGCAACAAAAAGAAGTGCCACATTCTATACTTCTGCAGGATGACTGTTTAGAGTCTGTTCAAAGGAAAATCATATTGTCAGTAAGGGTTCCGAGTCATTTGATTGATGACCTCATCAGAACACCTTGATGTACAATTAACAATCAGAAACAAAGTAACTATCCTATTTATAATAATTTGACATTTTATTTTCTCTGCTGGCTCATTCCAGCTCAAGCAGATTGTGGGGTTGAGTAGCTAATGAATTGTTGACCATGAACTGATCCTGATGAGCCTGGATTTTCCTCGTGGGTATTTTGCAAGCTGGCTTTGATCTAATGACAATTGGCAGATGGACAGTGTGAAATTTTGTTGGAACCTCAAAGCATCTGTTTGAAAACAGTTTTGATTTTATTTTGTGCTGCAGAGAAACTCTTACATATAACATTAGTCAGATATATAAGAAAGGCACAAAGTGTGGCAAAGACTTGCTAGAAGATATTATAAACTGCAAAATTGGATTGTTAGAAGATGTTTATCATTTCCCAGAGTAAACATGAAGTTTAATTTACTGTGAGTTTTGCAGTTGATTATTTAACAAATTATGCCCAGCAGAGGAAGAAAATCCTACCTTTCCTCAATCAAAATTGTGCAGATATTAAAGGTTGTAAAAAGTTAAGTAATTTATTGCAGCAGTTGTGCAAATTGATGGTGAAGTAGTTGATGTTACTCTGGGAGAAGAAGAGGTCAGAGAAACAAGAGGACAAAAAAGGTTATGTAAATAGATAACAACACCAGAGAGCTGAATTCTATAACTGGTAATGTATTGATGAAAATTGAGAGTGTGACATTCTGGAGAGAGTGTCAGAGCCTTATGCGAGGAGAACATTAAATTAGAAATGCCAAAAACTAAGATTTAGTTACCCTAAAGCCCAGCAGCCCCTAAGAGGTTGTGTAGAATGTAAAACTTAATCATATTATGATTGCCAATGTCAATAGATGCCTGTATATTTATATAGATTATAATCACCCATGATTATTGCCATCTATTATCACAAGCAGACAATAATATTCTTGAATACCTAATTTTGTATTGTACCTATTGCTAGGGGTCCTGTGGACCTTTGCCATTAGTGTCTTCTTTCCTTCACTTATTCCTCATCTCCACCCAAACCAATTCTCAACTCTGATTTCCTGATAAAGGTCAGTTGTAAATATTATATCAGTGTCATCTGTGATTGAGAGTTCTAGCCGTTCACTTTTATGAAGTATTCATTGTGAATGTCGTACACCTCTCAACTGAGGACCCAAATCTTGTCATCCTGTAACAATGTCTCTAAAATGGCAATCAGATCATATTTATTTACTTCAACATGCAGTGTCCCCATAATACTTTAAGAAATAGGAACAGCAGGAAGCCATTTGGCCCTTTGAACCTGCTCTGCTATTCAGTGTCTGATCTGATATTCCTTATGTCCCCTTTCCTGTCTTTTTTCCCATAACCCTTGATTCCCCTACTGATCTAGAATCTATCTGTTTCTGCCTTAGATATCCACAAGGACTCTTGCCCCACAGCTCTCTGTGGTAATGAATTTCAAAGACTCACAACTTTCTGAGTGAAGAAATTCCTCTTCATCTCAGTCTTAAATTGGTGCTTCTTTATTCTGAGACCATTCTGAGTCCAAGACTCTCACATTCTCTTAGCATTTACCCTGTTAAGCCCTTTAAGAATCCAAGACATTTCAATGAAATCGCCTTTCATTCTTTGAAGCTCCAGTGAGTAGAGTTCCAATGTATTTAGCCATTGCTCATAAAATAATCTCTCTGTACCAGGGACCATCCTAGTGAACCTTCTCTGAACTGCATCGATAAAATGGTATCTTTCCTTTTATGAGGAACCCAAAACCACTCACAGTACTCCAGATGTGGTGTCACCAGCATCTTGTACAGTTTCAGCAAGATTTCCCATCACCGCCACCCCCCACCCCATTATACTCCAACCTCCTTGAAGCTAAGGGCCAATATTCCATTAACCTTCCTGATTACCTGCTGCATCTGTGTGCTAGTTTTCTGTGTTTCATGCACACATGCCCCAAGTCCCTCTGCATCGCAGCTTTACCTAGTGTTTCTCCACTTAAATAATATTTTGTGCTTTTGTTCTCCATTCCAAAATGAACAACTTTACATATTTCAACATTGTACTCCACTTGCCAAATTTTTGCGCACTTAACTTAAACTATCAATGTCTCTGTGTAAACTGTGTGTATCTCTCTTGTAGCTTGTCAATTCATTTATTTGCATTCAGATGCACAGCATTTATCTTTGATTTCTTGTTAACTTTGTATCTTGATTACTGGTGCATTCTTACCTTAATTTTCTCTGTTTTCTTTTCCTATCAATGATCTGAATTTCCCATATTACCATTTTGCTCTCTCACATCCACTGGATGCCTTTATTTGCTACAGATAAACATAGAAAATAGGAACAAGAGTAGATGATTTGGGCCACCAAACCTTCTCCACTATTTGGTACGGTTATGGCTGATCCTCTATCTAAATGCCATATTGCCACTATCTTCATATATGCTTTGAAGGCAATAGTATCTTAGAAACCTATAAAAGTTCTGCACTTGGTCTCCATCACATTCAGAGTTAGAGTGTATCACACAATCACCACCTGCAGAGTGAAGAAATTTCTCCTAATTTTAGTCCTAAATGTTGACCAAAATGGCAGTGGGGTAGCAGTGCCGCATTCGAGCTCCTGATCCAGCATTCATTCACTTCCATCGCCTTGCTTTGTTTCCTTTTCCTTTTTTTTTAGCTTTGTTCTATTTTTAACTTTTCTCTTCAAAAATTTTCTTCGGCACCTTTGGCAGGGTGAGAGCAGGGCCAGTTTCCTGAATATGTGCAGAGGCAGCAACGGAGTCAGCTCCTCCTCGAATCGGCGGTGGCAAAACTCTTGGGGGAGGAGAGTGAACCCAGTGCAGGCGGGAGTGAGCCCAGTGCAGAGGGGGTAGTGAGCCCAGTGCAGAGGGGAGAGTGAACCCAGTGCGGGGGAGAATGAGCCCAGTTCAGGGGGAGAGTGACACCAATTTAGGGGGAGAGTGCGGCCAGTGCAAGAGAGAGTGAGCCCAGTGCAGGGAGGAGAGTGAGCCCAGTGCAGGTGGTAATAAGCCCAGTGCCGAGGGGGTAGTGAACCCAGTGCAGAGGAGAGAGTGAGCCCAGTGCCGAGGGGGGAGTGAGCCCGCGCAGAGGGGAGAGTGAGCCCAGTGCAGAAGGAGAGTGAGCCCAGTGCAGAGCGGGGAGTGAGCCCAGAGAGGGGGAGAGTGAGCCCGTGCAGAGGGGAGTGTGAGCCCAGTGCGGGGGAGAGTGAGCCCATGCAGAGAGGAGAGTGAGCCCAGTGCAGAGGGGATAGTGAGCCCAGTTGCAGGGGAGAGTGACCCCAGTGTGGGGGAGAGTGAGAACATGCAGAGAGGAGAGTGAGCCCAGTGCAGAGGGGATAGTGAGCCCAGTGCAGGGGAGAGTGACCCCAGTGTGGGGGAGAGTGAGCCCATGCAGAGAGGAGAGTGAGCCCAGTGCAGAGGGGAGAGTGAGCCCAGTGCGGGGGAGAGTGAGCCCAGTGCGGGGGAGAGTGAGCCCATGCAGAGAGGAGAGTGAGCCCAGTGCAGAGGGGATAGTGAGCCCAGTGCAGGGGAGAGTGACCCCAGTGTGGGGGAGAGTGAGCCCATGCAGAGAGGAGAGTGAGCCCAGTGCAGAGGGGAGAGTGAGCCCAGTGCGGGGGAGAGTGAGCCCAGTGTGGGGGAGAGTGAGCCCAGCGCAGAGGGGATAGTGAGCCCAGTGCAGGGGAGAGTGACCCCAGTGTGGGGGAGAGTGAGCCCATGCAGAGAGGAGAGTGAGCACAGTGCAGAGGGGAGAGTGAGCCCAGTGCAGGGGGGTGGGTGTAGAATGAGCCCAGTGCAGAGGGCAGAGTGAGCCCACCGCAGAGGGGAGAATGAGCCCAGTGCAGACGGGAGAGTAAGCCCAGTGTCGGGGGGAGTGAGCCCAGTGCAGAGTGGGGATTGAGCCCAGTGCAGAGGGGAGAGTGAGGCCAGTGAGCCCACAAATCTCATGGCTTAAGTTAAGGTGGAGAGCACAGGAGAGCACGGCAACAGCATCAAACATGGTGACGGTCTCCAATGTTGGTGTGCCTGGTATGGCTGGTGGCGAAGGTGAATTAGCCCAGCGGCAAAAGGTTGTGCCTGAGGAGCAGCAACTTCAACAATAATTGGATCTGGCAAAGCAACGATTGTTCTGAGTTGGCTCAGAACTCATAGATGGACCGCTCTTTAAGTGAGATCGTTTAATTTTCTTTTATTCTTTTATTCTTAAACTGTCAAAATGGCATTGGGTAATGTCAACAAATGAAAGTTTTTCACTGTATTTTATTGCATTCCACTGTGAAATACATGTGACAACAAATCATTCACTCATTCATTTATTCCTTCTAATCTGTATCCTGAGACTGTGACACTTCATCTGGACCTCAGCTAGGGCACCATTAATCCTGTATTCAAACTGTCCAGCCCTGTCAGAATTTTGTACATTTCAATGAGTTCCTGTCTCATTCTTCTACAATCAAGTAAACTCAATTTCTCCTCATATATTAAAAAATGCCATCACAGAAATCAGCCTCTTTTGAAAATTGTCATTGCCTAGTACATGTAGATTAGATTCCCTACCGTGTGGAAACAGGCCCTTCGGCCCAACAAGTCCACACCGCCTCTCGAAACATCCCACCCAGACTCATCCCCCTATAACCCACTACGGGTAATATAGCACGGCCAATCCACCTAACCTGCACATGTTTGGACTGTGGGAGGAAACCCACGCAGACACGGGGAGAATGTGCAAACTCCACACAGACAGTCGCCCGAGGCGGGAATCGAACCCGGGTCCCTGGCACTGTGAGGCTGCTGTGCAAACCACTGAGCCACCATGCCGCCCGTAAAGCCTGACCAACCTTTTTTGAATCCGTTGATATAAAGTGTATATTTTCCCAAGCAAAGAGACCAAAACCATACACATTTCTCCGTGATGTGGGAGTGCCAGTGTTGGGTTGGGATGGACAAAGTCAGAAGTCACACGACATCAGGCTATAGACCAACAGGTTTATTTGAAATCACAAGGTTTTGGAGTGCCGCTCCTTTGTCAGTTGCAGTGATTCACAACCCTCCAGTTATAGTTTCACCAAGCACCTGTGCAGTTGCAGCAATATATCCTTGCTTCAGCATTCAAATCCTCTTGCAATGAAGATCAATCCATTTGCCTTCATGACTGTTCGCTTGATTTCAGTGAGCAGTCAACAAGGACACCCAGGTCCCTTTGAACATTAACATTTCTCAATTTATCAGCAGTTAATGCTTTGACAAAGATCTGTAGGTCGGGTTGCGGTTGGAGTTGTTGGTTAGCTCACTGAGCTGAGTGGTTTTCATGCAAACATTTCATCCCCCTTCTAGGTGTCAGTGCTGTGTAGCCTCCGTTGAAGTGCTGCTGTTCAAGTTACAGTGCTAGAACAAGCGAAACAAAGGCAAGCAGAAGAATTCCTGGAGGCTTGGTTTTCAACCACCAATGCAATTAGTGTTAAAATAGACCTCATCTACATACCACTACGACACAAAGCTGGAAACAAGACTCCCCACCATGACAGATCTGACCCATATAACCTCAGAACAGGACAGAACAACAGCGCCTCAATGAAGGCTACACAGCACTGATGATGTCATCTTGAGGGGAGACAAAACATTTGCATGAAAACCAGTCAGCTCAGCAAACCAGCCAACAACTTATCGCCTTTTAAATAACATTCTGCTTTTCCGACCAAAGTTGAGAACTGCATACTTTATCCATGTTATATTCTATCTAGCGAGTTTTGAAAAGATTTGTAGCTCAAGTTGAGGTTCTGGATGTGAGTTTGCTCGCTGAGCTGGAAGGTTCGTTTTCAGACGTTTCGTCACCATTCTAGGTAACATCATCAGTGAGCCTCCGACGAAGCGCTGGTGTTATGTCCAGCTTTCTATTTATCTGGTTAGGTTTCCTTGGGTTGGTGATGTCATGTCCTGTGTTGGTGATGACATTTCCTGTTCTTTTTCTCCGGGGATGGTAGATTGGCTCCAAATCAATGTGTTTGTTGATGGAGTTCCGGTTGGAATGCCATGCTTCTAGGAATTCTCGTGCGTGTCTCTGTTTGGCTTGTCCTAGGATGGATGTGTTGTCCCAATCAAAGTGGCGTCCTTCCTCATCTGTATGTAAGGATACGAGTGATAGTGGGTCATGTCGTTTTGTGGCTAGTTGATGTTCATGTATTCTGGTGGCTAGCTTTCTGCCAGTTTGTCCAATGTAGTGTTTGTCACAGTTCTTGCAAAGTATTTTGTAGATGACGTTCATTTTATTTGTTGTCTGTATAGGGTCTTTTAAGTTCATTAGCTGTTGTTTTAGTGTGTTGGTGGGTTTGTGGGCTACCCTGATGCCAAGAGGTCCGAGTAGTCTGGCAGTCATTTTGGAAATGTCTTTGATGTAGGGGAGAGTGGTTATGATTTCTGAGCCCGTTTTGTCTGTTTGTTTGGGTTCATTGCTGAGAAATCAGCGGACTGTGTTCATTGGGTACCCATTCTTTTTGAATACACTGTATACGTGATTTTCCTCTGCTCTTCGTAGTTCCTCTGTGCTGCAGTGTGTGGTGGCTCATTTGAATAATGTTCTAATGCAGCTTCGTTTGTGGGTGTTGGGATGGTTGCTCCTGTAGTTCAGTATTTGGTCCGTATGTGTTGTTTTCCTGTAGACGCTGGTTTGAAGTTCCCCATTGGATGTTCGCTCTACTGTGACATCTAGGAATGGCAGTTTGTTGATATATTCTATCTGCCATGTACTTACACATTCAACTCGACTAAATTACCTTGAAACACCAATACTTCCTCCTCACCACTCACAATTCCTGCTAGCTCTTTTTCATCAGCAAACTGGGAAATAGTATTTTCATTTCCCTCATCTGGATCATTGATATAGATATTTTCAATCAACTTGTTCGTATATGTTATGAAACATCTCTGGAACAGGTGGGAATTGAACACAGGCTTTTGGGTCCAGTCGTAGGGATGCCACCAAAGTGCCACAAGAGCCCTATCAATTCTCTGAAAAGTATTGTGAATAGCTGAGACCCAAGCCACTGAACCCTTTGGTATCACAATTGTCACTGCCTCCCCTTCAGAAAGGGACCATTTATTCCCGATCTCTGTTTCTTTTCTACTAACCGTTCTTAATCCACACCAATATATTACCCTTTATCCAGTATGCCTCGTTATTACAAACTAACTTCTGATGGGGGACTTTATAAAAAACTTTCTGAAAATACAAATGCATCAATCCACTGTTTCTCCATTATCCATTCTACCATTAACATCTCAAAGCCCCTAATATGTTCTTGAAACATGATTTCCTTTCATACATCCACGTTGACTTTGTCTGATTCTAATGGGTACCCTATGAACACTGTCTGCCGATTCCTCAGCAATAAACCCAAACAAACAGACAAAACGGGCTCAGAAACCATAACCACTCTCCCCTACATCAAAGACATTTCCGAAATGACTGCCTGACTACTCGGACCTCTTGGCATCAGGGTAGCCCACAAACCCACCAACACACTAAAACAGCAGCTAATGAACTTAAAAGACCCTATACAGACAACAAATAAAATATTTTCTAAGCATCCTAATATTGGATCCTTTAAAAAAAGACTGCAATATTTTATCTAGTAGTACAGTGTAACTGAGCTGTTATTCCCTGATTTCTCTACCTTTTTTTTGAACTGTAGGGTTACAATTGCCAGTCTCCTATCTGATGGAAAGTTCCACAATCTGTAGAATTTTGGAAAAGATAATATTTAGAATCCCTACAGTGTAGAAGAAGGCTATTTGGGCCATCAAGTCCGCATTGAGTCTCTGAAGAGCATCTCACGTGCCACCTCCCCCCATCATATTACTGTAAACCTGCAAGCCCTGTGGCTAATCTACCTAACCTGCCCATCTTTGAATTGTAGGAGAAAAGCAGAGCACCCAGAGGAAATCCACGCAGACAGGGTGGAGGAATTTCCAAACTCCACACAGGCAGTTGCCTGAGGGTGGAATCAAACCCAGGTCCCTGGTGCGGTGAAGCAGCAGTGCTAACCACTAAGCCGCCATGTCACCCCATATATTCTGTCTATTCTGCCTGTAACTATGGGAATAAGGGGAGAGGAGGCACGTGAATAAACATGTATGGTTGGTGGCGTTTCTGCTTGAAATTCACAGAATTCAATGGATGAGAGAGGAAGATTCTGATCTATATCAGGGGTATGGGGAGGGGGAATGCTTTGACTGGTAAAGGTACCGTGACCTAAGCAATGCTTTGTAAGTTACAGGTCGGGAAAAATAGGATTTAGGTCACTGTTGCAGTACAGGCTCGATGAGCTCGAGGAGTATATGTGACCTGCTTTGCGATATTTCTGAGGAGAAACCCGAGGTGGCTGTTCAGTTTTCAGCATCCTCTGTAGGAAAATACCTTAAGATGGCCTTAAGTTTGTCCTGTTTATGTTGAATTCATATCACTGTCTTCTAACAGATGGCATGGATTTCCTTGACTGCTTTCCCACGATGCTGTAACTTCAGCAGAATTTAAGAGGAAAGCCTACTGGATAAAAATACAATCAAAGCTGAGGAATTTCATTCCCATGGTTCATTCCATCGGATCAAGTGAGTCTTCTAACAAAAATGCCCATTTAAATCATTTCTGAGAATATCAATTACCTCATAATGTTTAGTCATTACTAATTACAATATTCATTCTGATTATGATCATTATGTTGAAGCAAAAAGATGTTACCTCTGATGTCACTGAAGCGTACAGCTTTTAGTCAATACCTTTCAAATTGTGCCATGTTTATATCACACATAATTAATTGAACAGGCTGCTGAACAATAAATCACATGATGTTTGATTGACTAATCGGTCCTGGTTTCATTATCAGGTCTTAAAATTCCTTTGATACCTTGGCCGTTCTTAGGCCACATATATCACAACTGCCCATGGTTTAAATCAATCTATGTAAGTATTTCACAGGAAAATCCATGTTAGTCAGTCAGTTCTGCTCCTCATTTGTTATGAATCAAGTGAACAGTTGGCCTGAGACAAAAACATTCCTGAACTATGCACATTGTTGAAAGGTGCATTGTACTGCACTTCCATTAATTTGACTCTCACAGCATAACCTTCAATCCAACTGCTGTCTCCAATTGCTTGAACTACTGTTCTTTAGAGAATGTAATGTGTATTTGCAGTTTTTCTTTAAACCTGTTTGAGACGTAGATAGAAGTGGCAAGTTTGGATTTATTGGTGATCCGTACTTTCCTGAAAATATGGTGCTGGATCGTTTCCTTGAACCAATATTGTTTTCTGCCAGTGCTAATGGGAACTGCAGATGCTGGAGAATCCAAGGTAATAAAATGTGAGGCTGGATGAACACAGCAGGCCAAGCAGCATCTCAGGAGCACAAAAGCTGACGTTTCGGGCCTAGACCCTTCATCAGAGAGGGGGATGGGGTGAGGGTTGTGGAATAAATAGGGAGAGAGGGGGAGGCAGACCGAAGATGGAGAGAAAAGAAGATAGGTGGAGAGGAGAGTATAGGTGGGGAGGTAGGGAGGGGATAGGTCAGTCCAGGGAAGACGGACAAGTCAAGGAGGTGGGATGAGGTTAGTGGGTAGGAGATGCGGGTGCGGCTTGGGGTGGGAGGAAGGGATGGGTGGGAGGAAGAACAGGTTAGGGAGGCAGAGACAGATTGGACTGGTTTGGGGATGCAGTGGGTGGAGGGGAAGAGCTGGGCTGGTTGTGTGGTGCAGTGGGGGGAGGGGATGAACTGGGCTGGTTTAGGGATGCGGTGGGGGAAGGGGAGATTTTGAAGCTCGAGAAGTCGCCGCCTCTTGCTCCCCAGAGGAGCTCAAACAGTTCATCCACTTCACCAACACCTTCCACCCCAACCTTCAGTTCACCTGGGCCATCTCCAGCACATCCCTCACCTTCCTGGATCTCTCAGTTTCCATCTCAGGCAACCAGCTTGTAACTGATGTCCATTTCAAGCCCACTGACTCCCACCGCTACCTAGAATACACCTCCTCCCACCCACCCTCCTGCAAAAATTCCATCCCCTATTCCCAATTCCTCCGCCTCCACCGCATCTGCTCCCACGATAAGACATTTCACTCCTGCACATCCCAGATGTCCAAGTTCTTCAAGGACCGCAACTTTCCCCCCACAGTGATCGAGAACGCCCTTGACCGCGTCTCCCGCATTTCCCGCAACACATCCCTCACACCCCGCCCCTGCCACAACTGCCCAATGAGGATCCCCCTCATTCTCACACACCACCCCACCAACCTCCGGATACAACGCATCATCCTCCGACACTTCCGCCATCTACAATCCGACCCCACCACCCAAGACATTTTTCCATCCCCACCCCTGTCTGCTTTCCGGAGAGACCACTCTCTCCGTGACTCCCTTGTTCGCTCCACACTGCCCTCCAACCCCACCACACCCGGCACCTTCCCCTGCAACCGCAGGAAATGCTACACTTGCCCCCACACCTCCTCCCTCACTCCTATCCCAGGCCCCAAGATGACTTTCCACATTAAGCAGAGGGTCACCTGCACATCTGCCAATGTGGTATACTGCATACACTGTACCCGGTGTGGCTTCCTCTACATTGGGGAAACCAAGCGGAGGCTTGGGGACCGCTTTGCAGACCACCTCCGCTCAGTTCGCAACAAACAACTGCACCTCCCAGTCGCAAACCAATTCCACTCCCCCTCCCATTCTTTAGATGACATGTCCATCATGGGCCTCCTGCAGTGCTACAATGATGCCACCCAAAGGTTGCAGGAACAGCAACTCATATTCCGCCTGGGAACCCTGCAGCCTAATGGTATCAATGTGGACTTCTCGAGCTTCAAAATCTCCCCCTCCCCCACCGCATCCCAAAACCAGCCCAGTTCGTCCCCTCCCCGCACTGCACCACACAACCAGCCCAGCTCTTCCCCTCCACCCACTGCATCCCCAAACCAGTCCAACCTGTCTCTGCCTCCCTAACCTGTTCTTCCTCCCACCCCAAGCCGCACCCCCATCTCCTACCCACTAACCTCATCCCACCTCCTTGACCTGTCCGTCTTCCCTGGACTGACCTATCCCCTCCCTACCTCCCCACCTATACTCTCCTCTCCACCTATCTTCTTTTCTCTCCATCTTCAGTCCGCCTCCCCCTCTCTCCCTATTTATTCCACAACCCTCACCCCATCCCCCTCTCTGATGAAGGGTCTAGGCCCGAAATGTCAGCTTTTGTGCTCCTGAGATGCTGCTTGGCCTGCTGTGTTCATCCAGCCTCACATTTTATTATCTTGTTTTCTGCCAGTTTAGTTTTTACAGCTGTGTTAAGCAGGGAATTCCAAGTTTTGATGCAGTAACAATGAAGAAATTGTAACAACATTCTTAGTTCAAGATAGTGCGTAACTTGAAGGTAATGAGTTTCTGTACAATTGCAGTTTTTGACCTGGTAGTTAGTAAAGGTGATAGAAGAGGGAGGGGCTGTTGAATTAAGCTTGGTGAATTACTGTAGTGGAGGCTGCAGTTATAAATTGCGGCTATACTACTCAAGATGGTGCAGGGGATAGATGAGGAATGGACTGGATAATTATGCCCTGTATAACTTTAACATTTTTATAAGCTTCAGGAAACAGGTACAAAGAATTAGAATACTGGGTCTTTAACACACCTTGGACAGCCTTGAAACTTCTGGTGTTTCCCCAGCACAGCAAAGTGGACCTGTGCATTTCATAGACAGGGGCTAATCAAATGTAATAGGGATAATGATTCTCCTAGTCCTCCCATTACAGTGCTATCCTTCTTCTTAAATAAAGGTCAGGAAAGAGAGCATCAGACAAACCCCATCAAGCAGAAATACCCGCTTCTTTCTCCAAACATATTATTTGACCTTTTGAGTGCTTTCTGTAGTTCCACTCACTTGTTTTAGCTTCAGCCATATTCATTGTCGTTGAATAGTACTTCTATATACAACTCCCATGTTCTCAGATCTATGTCAATAGGTCGTGACTGGTGACCCTTTTATGCAGCTCTGTGATGTTTACAGTACATCCTACTAAGACCTAATTTGGATTTTGGCCGTTGAAACCTGGTGTAATACCTTGAAGACCCAAACCTTTATTAACAAATGAGCATCTATATATGGGAAAACTAAACAATCAGAAGCCCCAGCAGCTCTTCCAGGAGAAAAATACATTTTTGCTCGAACCTTCTTCAGGTCTCTCTTCTCCTTTAATAGCAAGAAGACCAGTGCCCATTTTCTAGGTTTCAATGAAGTGTACTTTAGGCATCAGGATCATAATGCACCTTTGTGTTTCTTTTTCTCTCAGCTTCTGTAACATTTTATTTTCCTGAAAAAAGCATGCGATAGAAACCATCTCAGAGACCGCATATGCTTGCAACTCCATGGAGAGCAGAACTTTCCTGGGCCCAGGACCAGTGCAGAGCCAGCAGTATAAACAAAGATTTCAACCTCTGATTCACCTTAAGCACATAGCAACATGACCCACAATGAATTAGTATCATCCCTGTCACGTTGAAGAGCATGAGAATGAAGAGTGGCCACATAATTTACGAAAACCTGGGTACCTTTATGAACATAAATGGTTTAGACAGATCTTGACTAAAATGAATAAATAATTGGAATTGCAGCAATTTTCACCAAGGCTCTCTACTTTCATTATATAAGAGTAAATTTGACGTTGACATTAATGTGAAAAGGCAATATCAAATCAGTGACCTGTTATAAATCTCCCAATTTTATATCTAATGAGTTCAGCATAATTGCGGCGATTGGTTATATATGGACAAGGCAATGTTATTGAATATATTACAACTAATAGAATATCAGAACAGAAAAAAAGAATTGTCTTAAAATAGTGATACAGTTATCAGCTGACGGAGTGTGATATAACCTCACAGATGAGTGGAACCCAGGTCTAAACAAATGGCTATCTTCAGGGCATGCCAGATAATTATTGAGCTATGCCAGTTGTAGTACCGCGTAGTATTTGATTGAGATGTCTTGGAAAGACATAAGGCAGAGCTGGTACTGTTGGAAGGGAAAATAAATAGGTTTAACATATTAGGCTACGGCCCTTTGTTTACATTTATATGTCACACAAGGGTGAATTCATCGTATAAATTTCAAGGAGGACTGGACCAAATTATTACAAAATCTCTTTCGAACAGTTTCAATTATGAATATGAATAGAGAAAATAATTAGGAAATTGCTTAAGGGTTCAAGAAACTCAACGATGACTACGTATCTGAGCCTATGCTACACAGGCAACATACTGGATAACAAAAACAATTCAATACAAGGTAATCATTAGCTTAATGATTTCAAACCATTACACTATTGGAGCTATCGTTTCAGAAGTTTTTTCAGGTTAATAATTTATCGTCACTTATAGAAACTCAAACAGGTAATTCTGCGGACCTAGTTTAACCTATACATTAACAAGCATGACAAGCGTATACAACACCATCAACTGCTAAATAAAAAGTGAAAGAACTGCAGATGCTGTAAATCAGGAACAAAAACAAAGTTGCTGTAAAAGCCCAGCAGGTCTGACAGCGTGTGAAGGACAAAACAGAGTTGACATTTTGACGACCCTTCCTCAGAACCACAAATTTCCATAATGGAGGATGACTGCCCAGAAGAAACAAGTGCAGTCTTCTTTGTGCTATCCTAAATTTCCGAGCAAGGTCATTTCCTCTTTTTGACCATGTCCTGAATTCATGAGTGGCTGGCTTCTAATCTTCATTTTGTGTGAACAAATCTTTGTTCTCAATCTGCTGGTAGATCTGTGTGGAAGCATATAAACTCTTTACTTCATTTGCTTGATTAGGTTGGGCATCATTATTGAGCCTCCCTGGTTGTTATATTGTTGGAGCTGACATTTTACCATCCCCAGTCATGGTAAAGGAGAAGGCCTTACTTAGCATTATCTTTGTACTACCTACTGAACATTCTGCTTTCTCAACCTTGTAATGTCTCATGCTCTGATACCAAGTTCTAAACTACAATTTGTTCTCTGGCAGTTTTGCTGCCTAAATAAATTCACTTAATGATTTGTCAACCAGCTCAAATGAGTCATAATGCCCATTCATATTGTTAGTATTTATTTCTGCTCATAAAGTCTGCTGATGCCTGACATCTGAAGCTTCTTCAGTGATAATAGAAATGGAAAACCTTTCCACAACTCTTATAAAGTTGTATCTGTCCTTTCTGTTGACAGCATCATAGATAATGTCAATAGTTTCAATCTGCTCTTTAGTTCTATGAACCTATAAATGAACATAGGAAGCCCAAAGAAATATTCTGCCAGTCAAGCTTGACCAGTCAAATGACCCCAGTGTTTTCTGGACCAGTTGTTTTCTGACTAGCTTCTCTTTGCAAAGACATGGCATGGCATAACTTGGTTTATATTCATCAGTTCACTGACTTCAGAACAGGTTCAGCACTTTTTGTTACTTCAAGGACTTGAAAGTCAAGACATGGGGCAGCTTCAAAACTATGAAGTATCAATTGTAAATAGGTTCTCAACCTTCTTCCAATTAACTCTGAAACACAAAGAGAGTAACATATGTAAAGAATTATGTCACCAGGGCAATTTAGTTTCATTCCTGCAGGCAATAATGCTGCTTCTTCAGCTGCTGTTTGGTTCACTCTTTGCATTGTCATCTTGTGTGTCGATTTAAAGTGTTAATCTTGCCTTCTGCAATCAAATTAGAGGTTTCCTACCTTACTGTGGGCAAATTTCACAGGCTAATATTAATGTCCTTTCCTACAACTGCACTAAATAAGGCCTGGTGCCTGCGGTCTTAAAGTTTACCCACCAGTTGCAATTGAAATTATGGATCTCTTGCTTGTATTACAGCTGAAGGAGTCTTGCAACTATTTCCTCTGTTAGACTTTTCTGCTTTAGCTTTTTAATTTTCTGTTTTCTCACCTTTATTCTACTTTGCAACTTGCGCTGCACCCTCACTATATAGTGCTTTGATGGCATTTTAGTTCCTTTGGTAGCCATGCTATATGGTGTCTACTTGCCTTGGTGACAACACTGATTGCGAGTTGGAAATACTCTTTTATTTGGTTCTTGCATTCTCAGCCTGTTTATTCCAGCATTAATTTAAAGCTTCTGCCTTTGTCCAACAATGAGTTTTAATTTTCTGCATGGAGCCCTAATTATTTACTTCCTGGTCAAACAATCTCCAACAATTGAGAATCTAAACATTGCCCGTTGACATCCAATGGCATTACCATTATTGAGTCACCCACTATCAACATCTGGATGTTACATCTGAGCAGAAACTGTGTAGATCTAGCCATAAATAATCCTGTGGCAACAAGATCAGATCAGTGGTTAGGAATCCTGCAACAAGTAACTCACCTCTTAATCACTGAAAGTCTTTCCACCATCCACAAGGCTCAAGTCAGGAGCGTGATGGAATACTCTCCACTTGCCAGATCCAACAACAGCCAAGAAGCTTGAACCATCCAGGATGAAGCAGCCTGCTTGATTGGCACCACATCCACAAGAATCCATTCCCTCCACCCCAACGCCAAGGAGCAGCAGTGTGTACTGTCTAGCATATTCTCTGCAGAAATTCACCAATGATCCTTAGACAAACCTTCCAAACCCATAAACATTTTGATCTAAAAGAACTAAGGCAGCAGATATATGGGAACACCACCATCTTCAAGTTCCCCTCCAAGCCACCCCCCATCCTGACTTGGAAATATGTCATCGTTCCTTCACTGCCACTGAGTCAAAATCCTAGAATTTCCTCCCTCATGTCATGGTGGGTCTTCCAACATCAAATGGACAGTAGCAATAGCAGCAGCTCAACTGTACCTTTATGAAGGATAACCAGTGATGGCCAATAAATGCTGTTCCAGCCAACAACACTCATATTCCATGAAGGATTTCTTTTTAAATGGCTGTGAGATTCATGGAGATGGTATAATTCAGCTGCATTTTCCTTGATGAGATATAGCTCCCCTCAGTAAGCTTCCCACTGAGAGATCTGAGTCACTATGTTTTCAACGGTATTGCTTAGAATGACAACTGCACCTGACAGCCCTGTACATACATTCATGGTTCTCTTTACATGACTTTCCACTGGCGCTGATTCTGCTCCTATTCATTTGTACAGTGAGATCTGTGTACTCAAAAGTAATGTAACGTATACTCAAAACAGAGACATCAATCCTTTCGAAATGTTTTTCCTACTTTAGACTAATTCCCCATTGTTTTAATAAATGCTTTCATGCATAAAACTTTCACTCTTTGTGCGCTTAAAGACAGCATGGATAAATTTGAGATAACAGGGTGTAGAGCTGGATGAACACAGCAGGCCAAGCAGCATCTGAGGAGCAGGAAAGTTGATGTTTTGGGCCTAGACCCTTCTTCAGAAAATCTCATGAATAAATTTGCATGTTTTTCATTAATTTCTGCTTAACAAATCGGAAAAAAAAAAGAAAGGCATGGTATGTGCTCAACTGTTGCCATGTCTGGAGTAATTGTAGCAATGTGAGCAAAAACTATCCAAAAGTCTTTAATATTAAAGCATTAAAAGCCTAACCAACAAATCTCTTCCCGCAGGCTGAGAAACCTAAAAATGAATGTAAAAAAGAACTATTTAATGATTTATAAAAGATGGAACATGTTGTCTGTGTATTTTGCCTTAAAGAGCTTCATATACTGTGGGCATATAATGTTGCAACCCTGTTTAGCAGTTAGTCTGCTAATTTGGAAGCTATACTCTATAAATAGTTAGCTTGTATTTTTTTAACCTATTTTTTAAATCAACCTGTTCAAAGATGCTATTATACACTTATGGAGTAGGTGGGACTTGAACCTGGGATGTTTGGTCCAGGGGTAGGGATGCTGTAGTTAACTGCATATTAGTGGGTTTGCTGTAATATCTGATTCATAACTTGTAATGTTCTAATAAACCTACACACAGAGTTAAACATTCATTGATGAGTGATTGGTTTCTGAAGGTTCATTGGACTCAAAATGTAAACTTTCGTTTTTCATAAATGCTGTCAGACCAGCTGAGTGTCTCCAGCACTTTCATTTCCAATCTCCAGTATCCGTGGTATTTTACTTGACCAGTAATTGACACTTGACCATTATCATTACCGTGACAGAAAAAAAAATTCAAAAGATGTTTTAATTTATGGAGAATTAAAGAATTTTAGAAGTACAATCATCTCATCTCTGACTGAAAATCTGTGAAACCAAATAAATGTGAAGTGGAGCAAGAATCTTATATTCCAGCAAACCTCATTACAAATCCGAGGCATATAAGTGGATTATTATCTGAAAAGTAAGAGTGTGCAGGATGATAGGGAGAAAGCTGGGCATGGCACTCAGTAACATGAGCATTTCAAAGCATGCCTGCACACAACTTCATCCCTCTGTGCAAATGAGCTGGTGCAGATATGATGGGCCAAATGGCCTCCTTTTGCACTGCAACAATTCTGTAGCTTATTTCTATGTTTTAAAGAGTCACCTAGATATGCCTCCAAGGGATTTGTCCCTTTGCAGATGAAGAAGTCGAAATGGCACTCAGTCACATTGACAACAAGAGACCTCCAGGCTCTTGTTGAGCCAAAGACAATCAGTAAACAGTGTAACCTGATGCTTTTGCGAAGTCATCAACTATGTTTGAAAAGTCAAAAATGACTCAGCATCAGGAATCTAGAACATAGAACATAGAAAATTACAGCACAGTACAGGCCCTTCGGCCCACGATGTTGTGTTGTGGAATATTCCTAATCCAAAAATAAAATAACCTAACCTACATTCCCCTCAATTCACTGCTGTCCATGTGCATGTCCAGCAGTCGCTTAAATGTCACTAATGACTCCACTTCCACGACTACCACTTGCAAACTATTCCATGCGCTCACAACTCTCTGGGTGAAGAACTTCCCTCTGCTGTCTCCTCTATACCTTCCTCCAAACACCTTAAAACTATGACCCCTCGTGGCAGTCAATCCTGCCCTGGGGAAAAGTCTCTGGCTGTCGACTCTATCCATGCCTCTCATTACCTTGTACACCTCGATCAGGTCACCTCTCTTCCTCCTTCTCTCCAGAGAGAAAAGTCTGAGCTCAGTCAACCTCTCCTCGTAAGACAAGCCCTCCAGTCCAGGCAGCATCCTGGTAAACCTCCTTTGCACCCTCTCCAAAGCCTCCACATCTTTCCTATAATAGGGCAACTAGAACTGGACACAATATTCCAAGTGTGGTCTCACCAGGGTTTTGTAGAACTGCAGCATAACCTCGCGGCTCTTAAACTTGATCCCCCTGTTAATGAAAGCCAAAACACCATATGCTTTCTTAACAACCTTATCCACCTGGGTGGCAACTTTGAGGGAGCTATGCACTTGAAGACCAAGATCCCGCTGTTCCTCCACACTGCCAAGAATCCTGCCTTTAATCCTATATTCAGCATTGAAGTTCAACCTTCCAAAATGCATCACTTTGCATTTATCCAGGTTGAACTCCATCTGCCATTTCTCAGCCCAGCTCTGATTCTGTCAAAGTCTTGCTGAAGCCTGCAATAGCCCTCAATACCGTCAACGGCACCCCCAACCTTAGCGTCATCAGCAAACATACTAACCCACCCCTCAACCTCCTCATCCAAGTCATTTATAAAGACAACAAAGAGCAGAGGCCCAAGAACAGAGCCCTGCGGGACACCACTCAGCACTGACCTCCGGGCAGAATACTTACCATCTACAACCACTCTCTGCCTCCTGTCAGCCAACCAATTCTGAATCCAGACAGCCAAATCACCCTGTATCCCATACCTCCTGACTTTATGAATGAGCCTGCCGTGGGGAAGCTTATCAAATGCCTTGCTGAAGTCCATGTATACCACATCCACTGCTTGACCCTCATCAACCTGTCTCGTGACTTCCTCAAAGAACTCAATAAGACTCTAATTACTTTTCAATCCCGAATGACAAAGCATTTCGTATTTAAGTCCTGACATTTGTACTATTTTAAAATGCAAGTCCCCATACTAGTTTCGGTTGAACCCGGTGCCCAATGAATTACCAAATAAAAACCAAAAGAACTGCAGATGCTGTAGATCAAAAACAAAAGCAACGTTGCTGGTAAGGCTTAGTGATAATGGGAACTGCAGATGCTGGAGAATCCAAGATAACAAAGTGTGAGGCTGGATGAACACAGCAGGCCAAGCAGCATCTCAGGAGCACAAAAGCTGAAGTTTTGGGCTGAGACCCTTCATCAGAGAGGGGGATGGGTGAGGGTTCTGGAATAAATAGGGAGAGAGGGGGAGGCGGACCAAAGATGGAGAGAAAAGAAGATAGGTGGAGAGGAGAGTATAGGTGAGGAGGTAGGGAGGGGATAGGTCTGTCCAGGGAAGATGGACAGGTCAAGGAGGTGGGATGAGGTTAGTAGGTAGGTGATGGAGGTGCTGCTTGAGATGGGAGGAAGGGATGGGTGAGAGGAAGAACAGGTTAGGGAAGCAGAGACAGGCTGGGCTGATTTTAGGATGCAGTTGGGGGAGAGGTTGAGCTGGGCTGGTTTTGTTATGCAGTGGGGGGAGGTGACGAACTGGGCTCGTTTTGGGATGCAGTAGGGGAAGGGGAGATTTTGAAACTTGTGAAGTCCACATTGATACCATTGGGCTGCAGGGTTCCCAAGCGGAATATGAGTTGCTGTTCCTGCAGTGGTATCATTGTGGCACTGCAGGAGGCCCACGATGGACATTCGTCTGAGGAATGGGAGGTGGAGTTAAAATGGTTCGCGACTGGGAGGTGTAGTTGTTTGTTGCGAACCAAGCAGAGGTGTTCTGCAAAGCGGTCCCCAAGCCTCCGCTTGGTTTCCCCAATGTAGAGGAAGCCACACCGGGTACAATGGATACAATATACCACATTGGCAGATGTGCAGGAGAACATCTGCTTGATATGGAAGGTCATCTTGGGGCCTGGGATAGGGGTGAGGGAGGAGGTGTGGGGGCAAGTGTAGCACTTCCTGCGGTTGCAGGGGAAGGTGCCGGGTGTGGTGGGGTTGGAGGGGAGTGTGGAGTGGACAAGGGAATCGCGGAGAGAGTGGTCTCTCCGGAAGGCAGACAAGGCTGGGGATGGAAAAATAGCTTGGGTGGTGGGGTCGGATTATAGATGGCAGAAGTGTCGGAGAATGCTGCGTTGTATCCGGAGGTTGGTGGGGTGGTATGTGAGAATGAGGGGGATCCTCTGGGGATGGTTGTGGCGGGGGCAGTGTGTGAGGGATGTGTTGCGGGAAATGCGAGAGACACGGTCAAAGGTGTTCTCGGCCACTGCGGGGAGGAAGTTGCGGTCCTTGAAGAACTTGGACATCTGGGATGTGCGGGAGTGGAATGCCTAATCCTGGGAGCAAATGCGACAGAGGTGGAGGAATTGGGAATAGGGGATGGAATTTTTGCAGGAGGGTGGATGGGAGGAGGTGTATTCTACGTAGCTGTGGAAGTCAGTGGGCTTGAAATAGACATCAGTTTCTAGCCTGTTACCTGAGATGGAAACTGAGAGGTCCAGGAAGGTGAGGGATGTGCTGGAGATGGCCCAGGTGAACCTGAGGTTGAGGTGGAAGGTGTTGGTGAAGAGGATGAACTGTTCGAGCTCCTCTGAGGAACAAGAGGCGGTGCCGATACAGTCGTCAATATAACGGAGGAAGAGGTGGGGTTGGGGCCTGTGTAGGTGCGGAAGAGGGACTGTTCCAAGCTCAGCAGGCCTGGCAGCACCTGTGAAGGAGAGAACAGAGTTAACGTTTCGGACCCAGAACGTCAACCCAGTGAACTTTCCTAGATGCTGCCAGAAGTTGGTCAAAGGTAAAATGTAGCTGGGCTGGCGCCTTGCTGAATAGAGCAGGTAGCAGGAGTATGAGAACCAGCAGCCTCGTGGCACATACAAGTCAATGGAAAGTTAGCAGACTCGTGCAACACCAACAGTTTCAATATCACTCATTTGGCAACCCGTACTGCTCCAGACAGCATGTTACTTAACATGAATCAGATCATTTGCTTTTCCTCGCCCAGCAATTAACAAATCACCTCTGGCTCTTCTCAGTCCATTAACAAGGAACTTACAGTCATTAATTAAAGAGAAACAGCTTTCTTGATCCCCAACACCCACCATTGTTTTTCAAAAAGAGGATATTCCAGGGGTGTCGGAAGACTGGTGCACAAAACAGAAACATTATTTCAAAGCATACCTGCACACAACTTCATCCCTCTGTGCAATTGAAAATCCAGCCCTAGCTCTCAGCTAGATCCACTAGATGCTTCAAAAATGGAAAGAATTTACAGGGAAAACTATAAACTTTTCCAAATGTTTTTCTCAATAATATGAGGCTGTGTGTACCCGTCAAAGCGTAGAAAACCCCTTTGGAGGCTTAGAAAACCCTCCAACCGAAAGTATAACAACAAGTTAAATGAGATGAATGTCTGACATTGTACAAATTTCCAGCTTCTCCCTGTGCCAATAGGCGTTGCATGATGTGGAGAAGCCAGTGTTGGACTGGGGTGGACAAGGTCAGAAATTACACGACAACATGTTATAGTCCAAGATAACAAAGTGTGGAACTGGATGAACACAGCAGGCCAAGTAGCGTCTTAGGAACTCAAAAGCTGACATTTCAGGCCTAGAGCCTTCATCAGAAAAACTTGTTATAGTCCTGCAGGTTTATTTGAAAACACAGGATTTCGAAACTTCACTCCTTCTTAGGTGTTAATGAGAGAGGTAGTATCAGACACAGAATTTATAAGTAAAAGATCAAAGAGTCACACCATTGATGAGGATGTACTAAACAAACCTAAGATGCTGTTAAACCTTTAATCTGTTAGAAGACTTTAATTGATTAATATGTATGCGTAAATCCCCAAATTCCTTTCAAGTCATGGTCCTGAGAGAACTGAAGGCTTTATCAGTGCAAAGAAGAGGTGACATTTTAGGTCAGACAATGCATGTTAGGTGTGAGGCCTTGTTTGGAATCTGTTTGTGTTTTAGTCCCACTGGTTTTATTTCTAAAGTAGAAACTTATAAAATACCATATTGACTGTATATCGTGCTTTTTGAACAAAATAAATGTATCTGCAAATACAAATTCACTCCATGGATATGTGTGTGTGTGTGTGTGTCTGTGTGTGTGTGTGTGTGTGTGTGTGTGTGTGTGTGTGTGTGTGTGTGTGTGTGTGTGGTGTGTGTGTGTGTATGTGTGTGTGTGTGTGTGTGTGTATTGTGGGTCACCTGTAGTACGACACCAATCCAAGATCCCAGTTGAGGCTGTCCTCATGGTTATCAAACTTGGCTATTACCCTGTGCTCAGCAACTCTGCGTTGTTGTGTATTCCAAAATCCTCCTTGGAGGACGTTTACCCAAGATTTGAGGCCAAAGGTTGTTGACAGCTGAAGTGTGCCCCCCTAAGAGGGAACACTCCTCTCCAGTGATTGTTGCATGGTGTCCATTCATCCATTGTCACAGCATTGCATGGTCTCGCCAATATACCATGTTTGCCAGAGACAATGGGAACTGCAGATGCTGGAGAATCCAAGATAACAAAGTGTGAAGCTGGATGAACACAACAGGCCAAGCAGCATCTCAGGAGCACAAAGGCTGACGTTTCGGTCCTAGACCCTTCATTGGAGGGAGATGAAGGATCTAGGCCCGAAACGTCAGCCTTTGTACTCCTGAGATGCTGCTTGGCCTGCTGTGTTCATCCAGCTTCACACTTTGTTACCATGTTTGCCATCCTTGCCTGCAGCATATGAGATAGACAATGTTGGCCGAGTCACATGAATATCTACTGTGCATGTGGTGGGTGGTGTTCCCATGTGTGATGGTAGTGTCCATGTGGATGATCTAACATGTCTTGTGGAGGTTACCATGACAGGGTAGTATAGTGTTGCGGTCAATGTTGTCCAGTAGTTTGCTGGGACAATAGACTGTTTCAGGTTTGGCAGTTGTTTGAAGGCAAGAAGTGGAGGCAAGGGGAAAATCTTGGCTGAGGTGCTTATCATTATCAATAATGTGTTAAAGGCTGTGAAGTACATGGCATGGTTCCTCCTCTCCAGGGAAGTACTGGATGACAAAAGACACCCTCTCAGATGTACCCGTGCCTGTCTTCTGAGGAGGTCATTATAGTTTTTGACTGCGGCACATTGGAAGTGGTGATCGATGAGTTGAACATTGTATCCTGTTCCAATGAAGTCATCCTTCAACACCTCCAGGTGTCTGTCTCATTCCTCCACATCCAAACAGATCCTATGTATGTGTAGGGCTTGTCCATAGGGGATGGCTATTTTAAAGTGTTTCGGGTGGAAGCTGGAGAAGTGCAGCATCATATGGTTATCCATAGGATTGAAAGTATACTGTATATGGCAGAACCCTTAAGAGCACTGATAGGCAGAGGAATCAGGGTGTGCAGGTACACAGGTCACTGAAAGTGGCAATGCAGGTGGAGAAGGTGGTCAACAAGGCATACAGCATTCATCGGCCAGGGCATTGAGTTTAAAAATTGGTAGATGATGTTGCAGCTTTATAGAACCTTAGTTCGGCTGCTTTTGGAATATTGTGTTCAATCCTGGTCGCCACAGTACCGGAAGGATATGATGGCTTTGGAGAGGGTACAGAAAACATTTACCAGGATGTTGCGTGGCATGGAGAGCATTAGCTATGAGGGGAGGCTGGAGAAACTTGGGTTGCTTTCACTGGAACGACAGAGGTCGAGGGATGAGCAGGTGTGTTGGCTTTGTGTATCTTCGGAATACAGTAGAAGTCCCCTAGACAGGAAGCACGTGACATGACAGTACATAGGGTGCTCTGAAGGACTGGATCGAAAGTCTTGATCAGTCTGTTCGGTTGATGGGTGTGTTCTTTGGTCAGATCAGCGGCTAGTTATTTGTACTGTCCCTCGTTGTTCAGCTGTCAGTACACCTCCTTGCAGTATTTCGTTCTATTCTGTATGACAGTGGATCCTCACTTGTCTGCTGGTTTGATGATAATGTTACAATTGGTCTTGAGAGAATGGACGGTATTGTGTTGTGCCTGGGTGACGTTTTGCACTGCCTTGAGAGTGCGGCTGATAAATCTGACGTTCATGCATTCTCTGATGGCTTAAGCGAACCTGTCAAGCCCCGGGCAACGGCCCTGCAGATGCATCCATTCTTCTGCCCCAGAAATTTGGAAGCTCTGTTTTTGTGTGGAGCTAAGGCGAAAAAAAGGCTGGGTTACCATTTTCCTCCTCTTTGCTCCTTCAAATTTAGGCCTTGGCAGTCTTGAAATCTACAGACTTGCCATGTGTCACCTTCTTAAGTGAATCCAGAACTCCAAGATAGTTTTTTTAATGATTGGTGATATTTTAAGTCCAATCGGAACTGGAATTTAATATTACCATTATATTTCACAATAAAGATCATCACATCAAAGACTGATACCACCATAGTTATAAATCAATTATTATTTAATTTTACAACATAATCCATTCTAAAAGTATCACCCTAATGCTGACAGATTCTTTACAAAATATGCTTACAGAAAGTTATATTTAAAACCAGAACATTAAACATTTCTGAAATAATATAACAAAGACAGGATCCACAAGTCTAAAGTTTATGATACAGGATTATTAAATCCAAAAGCATTTTGATAGCTCCAACTTTGGTTGATTGATCAAGATGAGATTTATCCTGATATGATTTTGATGTGTTTGCAGTAGGGCTAGATTTTCTTATTCACACTAACCTATAATAGGATGTAATGGGAGTTGTAAAATGTCTTTTTGACTATTTCATGCACTTAAAATAGAATTACTTGGAGTTCATTGTTTCCATTTGGCACTGATACTTAGATGTAGTCGTTTAGACACAATTATACCAACAATTAGGAATCAGAACAGTGAGAGAGACAGATGGCTGTGATTTTCTATCCTAAATTTGAGATTAAACACTGGTGGCAAAGTATTGTTGGCATTACTACCAATCACTATTCTCAAGAGCTTGTCCCAAAGCTGTCATTTGTCAGGAGCCAGACAGAGGAGTCAGTCATGCCAATATGCAATGAATCTGTCAAATGTTTGTTATTTGTAAAAAAGTTATCGAAGTATTAGGAGGAAGTGTCACCTCGGTTTGTGCAGCAAGAGTAAATGAAATGAACGCAGTTCTTAGTACTGTTTATGAAGTCTAATAGACTTATAAAATAATCTGTCTTGTTGGAAAAGTTCTGACCTTGGAGAGGATATAATGGTCTCAGGAAGTACTTGACAAGAACTGACAGGTTAAGCCAAAAGCTCTTCATTTTCAAAGGACATTTTGTGAAAGAGTCAGATTTATCATTGCAATGAGTCTGGACAGATGACTGCACCCCTACAGTAGTGTACAGCGTCCTTTGCATGAGACCTGCCAAGATCTGTCTACTAGCACTGACTCTACCCAGACTCAATTTGCAGAGTTCAATAAAATAGTAATTAGGTCCTATTAGAATTCTCATGCCTTGGACATCATTGCGAAGTTTAGAATTTTTTTAATGATACGAACAGCTAGTCACATCAGCCTTATTTCTGAGATGGTGTTGCTGGAATCAGGTAGGTGAACTCAGTACACTTATTAGGAATGTATATTTGCATATACAGTTATACAAAATTAAATTTCATCACCGATTGAAATATGTAATGTATCTTTGCCACTAAACAATGTAAATGTAACAAATATCTGCTGCAGCAAAATATAAAAAAATTTCCAAGCTGGAATATAGTTCTAAATAAAAGCAGCTCTTCGATATTTTAGCTAAGTAAGCAGTTTTCATGCGCAAGTTTAAAAATTGAGTGCTTTTAGATGATTCAATCATTGGGGCCATTGCAACAGAGTCTGTTCCTATCCTAGGTTAACATTTAGACTGTCATATAATTGCAGTCATGATCTATTATTAGCGGTCAGGTAACATGGTGTATAAAATATCATAATGAGACAAGGCCGAGATATAACAGATTTACTAAAGATAATTTGGATTGATAAATCAGGCTAGAAATCTTGAGGATATAACTAGTCAGAATCGAAAACAAGGGATGATATGGGTTTTTAAAAAAATCATTGAGTCCTATGCAAGAGATTATTATACAAAGTTAGGACTCAAGGCATTTATGTTAGCAATATTAGTGGAGATTGTAGATTGGTTAATGGACAGAATGTGTACCACAAGAATCAATACTTCGCTACAACTACTGATAAGAGGACAAGACGTGATATATACGATTTTGTTTGTAGCACAGAATTAGGTGGAAAAGCAAGCAGTCAGATGATATAAAGAGTCATTCAAGCAAAACAAGCAGGTTGAGTGGGTGGGCAAGAATACAGCAATTGAGATACAATGTAAAAAATTGTGAAGTTGTCCTTATTGGTAGGAAAACTTTTAAACAATCAACTACCCTTTAAATATTAAGAGACTGATAATTGTTTTCATTCAAAAAGACCTGAGTATCCATGTGCATGAATCATAGGAAATAAAAATGAATGCACAGTTAAAGAATTAAGAAGACATTTGATATGTTAGCTTGGATTATAAAGGGATTGGAGTATCTAAGTAGAGGAATCTTGCTATAATTGTACACCTGGAGTATTGTATGCAGTTTTGGTCTCCCCACCTAAGGAAGACAGGCTACCCTTGAGTGAGTTTAAGAAATATTCACTACACTGGTTCCTAGAATTAACCTAAGGAGAGATTGAGTTTTGAGGAATGTGACATGATCCAAATGAGAAAGACAAAAGTTCTTAAAGTATTTGTCAGGGTAGATGATGAAAATCTAGGTGAATCTTACCAGCTTGGCAGAGGCAACTGTGCATTTAGAGGTAAGAGAGTTTTGCTTCAGGTCAGCTCCCCAGTGGGCACATTTCCAAGGTACAGTCTGCCACAACAATCAGCAAACCATTCCACATTTAGCCAATTAATTCAAGTTCCATTGAGGATTATTTTCAAAAGCCACCAGCATTTTTGCAGTACCTGACAGTTCCCCCTCTGAAGTCAGATCCTAGCTGCTACCAAAAGGCAGTCTCCCAACAATGGACTGATGAACCAATGGAACATCCTCTCAATCTCCCAATCATAGAATCTTGCTGTTAGAAAGGATATGGCACATTCACAAACAATCCACTGTTGGGTGTACCCCTTTCCTCTGACAGGCCAAATGATTATGGGCCTCTATTATTTCTCAATTTTCAACAGGATCCATTTTGAGGTCCCCTCAGAGATCTATGCTGAGTGGCATTCACCTCTTCCAAAGGAACTTTTAATCTTGACTTGATATAAGCCCTCTGACTGTTCCACCTGCCTCTGGAGCCTACTTCTTTTGGATGGCAAATGAGCACATAGCCTCTCAACTGGCCATCTTCCAAGTGACACTTCGGAAATGAGCCACTCAATTGATCACAATGCCTGAAAATTTTAGAAGCTAAGAAGATTCGATCTATTACTTCCTGGTTGAGGATGCTGGAAAATGTTGTCACAGACTGAAAGTAAGCGGTCAGCCGTTTAGGGCTGAAATGAGGAAAAATGTCTTCACTCAGAATCTTTGGAATTCTCTACATCCAGTTGTTGGGTGCATTGGTGACAATTCATTAGATTTTTGGAAACTAGAGGAATGAAGGGTTTACTGGAGTAATGCAGGAAGGTGAAGTTGAGATAGAAAATTAGTGATCTTCCTGATAACTGGCCAGGGTCAGATGGCCAAATGACTTAATCTGGTACCTATTTTTTGTGGTTTTTCTCATTAATGATCTGTAGTAGAAACATCAGATAAGCATTACATGCTGCAGCAGAATGTATTATTGTTAGGGTGAGTTGGACAACTCCCCGAGCTGATCTAGCTGCTGGTTGAATTTTCCATGTCATAAAAAGAGGGAGAGTTTAATTTATTTGTTTTCCTGTTCTCTGCTTTAGCTCATGACAAGGGAGGTTTTTTTTCCACTTTTTTCTTATTACTTTTTCCCTTTTGAAATAGACACTGGTACGTTTTCCCAAATGTTCTTTGTGAAGCCCAATTTAGAAATCGCTCACAATAAATCATTTAGGGTTAAAATAAACTAGGATTTATTAACATATCCCAAATCAGGGATGGATACACACACACACACACACACACACACACACACACACACACACACAAACACACACACACACACACACACACACACACACACACACGTAATTTGACAATTACACATTACTTAAAATAAAAACAAATGAAATAACATTAAATATGGCAATGTCCAGTATAACTGGCTGGCCTGGCAGCAATCTTTCTCATGGAAGCTCGATATATATGAATGTAGTTAAAGACACTGCAATATAATTATATTGGGAATGGGGAAACTTTCATTTTTCAGGTGAAATGCGGACGTTACCTTGGAAGGTTGAGAGCAGAAGCGGCCATTTAGCTAAATTTCGGGTTGCTTTGATATTTTCTACCCTGATGATGAAAGGAGAGTTATCATTTCAAGATATCAGAATTCAAACAGTTTCGGCAGACTCCTAGAAATATTTGTTTCTTATAGAATGTGATTATTTTCCATGACCACTCAATAACTGGATAGAAAACTAGAAAGAGCAAAATATAACAGCAATCTCTGACAATTTCAAAATCACTCTCCTACCAAAACCCCAATCCAATCATAACCTGTGATAGCAAGAATCACAGATGCTGGAGTAAGAGTGAACACAATGTGGAGCTGGAGGAACATAGCAGGCCAAGCAGCATTAGAGGAGCAGGAAAGTTGACGTTTCGGGTCAGAACCGTTCTTCAGAACCTTTCTTTTCCCCTCTTTCCAATCACCATTTTCTATGGTTGACTGGTTGACACCACTCCTCCCTTCATTGTCCAGTTCAACATCAAATCAGCTATCAGTCGAGAGCATAGCAACAGTTCAGTGATTTCTCTACAGTCTCCATAGATTAATTAATTTGTATCATTTTCCAGGCCAGTTTCCAACAGCAAATATCTTTATGTATTTTCTTCTCCTATAAGAGATGCTGCTGTTTAAAGTTCAGCTCTCAATCTCAATTTACAGTTCCAAACCCTCTCCATGCCACTCACCCCCAGCCTCCACCAAAAGAGAAAAATAATTAGGACCTCTACCTTTAAAAGCAATCACGTAAGCACTGCTGATTTTTGTAAAAAATTATCTGGTTCACTCATGTCCTGTAGGGAAGGAAACCTGCCATCCTTGCCTGGTTTTGCCAACATGTGACTCCAGACACATAGCAATGTGGCTGACTCTTAACTACCGTCTTGGTAATTCTGAATGGGAAATAGTTCTAATTTAGTCAATGATATCTATATCCCATGAACAAATTTTGGAGCAATCAATTTTGTAATTTTAGTGTGTGCTAAAACATTGTACTTTAACATATTATTTATTTGTAAATAACATAGATCAATTGCTTTTTAGCCTGTGTATGCTAAATGTTTAAAATTGCTATTTTGAAGAGAATTTGTAGTGTTACATAAATCGACATCAAATATAACGAGCAGATTTCTCTGTAGGATATTTTTAATCCTCAGATATACACATCTTCTAAAGACCGGCTGTGCAAAATATACGGCTTTGGAATCATATCTGTAAGATCAGACAATGGAAACCGCCTCTAGACTGCAGATTACTAGACTGCAGAGTTAAAGGATGGCTTTACAACAATAGGAAATTATAAAAGGAAATGATGCATTCACTGATGACACCTTTATTTAGTAGCATGCAGAATAGCCAGTTCAATATCTTACCCTGAATTCATCTCATACTAGAATGTTTTATGCATTACTCAAAACCTCACAGAATTGTGATCTTGCCCAGAATTGTTAATATAGAAACATAACGAAGAGGAACAGGTGTGGCCATTCAACCCATCAATACACTTCATCCCTCCACTCAGTTTTGTGTCATCTGCAAATTTGAAGATATTACATTTAACTCCATTTAATCTATCAATCTATATATAGTGGTCCAAGCACTTAATCACTTGCTGGCATTCAGACAAAGTCCGACTTACTCTTACACTTTGTTTCCTGTCTGCCAACTAGTTCTCTATCCATGTCAGTACACTATCTCAAATCCAAATGTTTTAACTTTACGTAGTAATCTTCTATTTGGTACATTAATGCAAGTCCAAGTAAACCACATCCACTGGGTTCCCAATCAACTCTATCAGGCACATACTTGAAAAATTCCAGAAAAAAAAAAGAAAAAGATCGGTGAAGACAAATGTAGGTCCCTTACAGTCAGAAACAGGGGAATTTACAGGGGAATTCATGTCTAATTAAGACATGACTGGGTAATTAAATGCACACTTTGGTTCTGTGGTTACAAAGGAGTGTACAAATAATGCACAGAAATATTGGGGAGCATAGGTTTTAGTGAGGGAGTTGTGCTGAAGGAAATCAACACTAGTAGAGAAATGATGTTGGGGAAATTGATGGGATTAAAGGCTGATTGATCCCCAGACCGCAGAAGTTTACATCCCAAAATACTAAAGGAGGTGGTCCTACAAATAATGGATGTACTGGTGGTCAGCTTCTAAGATTCTACAGACTCAGGCACAGTTCCTACAGATTGGAGGGTAGCTAACGTAACCCCACTATTTAAGAAGGAGGTCAGAGAGAAAACCAGAAACTATACAACATGCAGCCTAACACCAATAGTGGAGAAAGTGCTAGAGGCCAATCTGGAAAAAAAATAGCTGAGTATATGGAAAACAGTGACAGGATCTGATAGAGGGTCAGTATGGATCAATGAAAGGGAAATTATACTCAACAAATCTATTGGAATTCTTTGACGATGGTAACTTAGAGTTGATAAGGGACAGTCGATGTACAAAATTTATTTGTATTTTTGGAAGGCTTTCAACAAAGATCCACATAAGAGATGAATGGGTAAAATTAAAGCACATGGGATTGGGGATAGTGTATTAATACGGACAGAAAACTCATTGGCAGACAGGAAATGAAGAGTAGGAATGAATGAATCATTTTCTGAATGCAAGCAGTGATTAGTGGGTACCTCAGGATTAGAGCTAGTCACCCAGTTATTCACAATATATTTTAATTGTTTGGATGAGGAAACTAAGTGTAATATCATCAGATTTGCAGATAACATAAAGCTGAGTGGGCAGGAAAGCTCTGAGGAGGGGACAGAGATGTTTCATTCAGACAAGCAGAGTAAATGGGCCAATGTATGGCAGCATAATGTAGATAAATGTGAGGTTATCCACTTTGGCAATAAAAACAGGAAGGTAGATTATCATCTGAATGGCATAAATTTAGTGAAAGGAAGGTGCAAGAGACCTGGGTCTCCTTGCATATCAGTCGCTGAAGGTAAGTATGCAGATAATGCAGGCAGTAAAGAAGGCAAATGATATGTTGGCCTTCATAGTGAGAAGATTCAATAAGCAAGGCATTAGCAATGGCAGAATGTGTTGAAATACTCTGTAGATCTGGCCAAATCTTTAGAAGGAAAGAGCTTTGAATTCTCATTCAGAATAGTTCTTAAGAAGTTAAGTACAGTCACTAACACTGCCAAACCTGCTGTGTGTTTCCAGCATTTCCTATTTTTATTTTAAATTTTTAACATCCTCACAATTTTGCTTGTATTTGAACAGGAAGGTCCCCGCTCAATATGATCCTCAAAGAGCTGAAAGAAACAAACAGAATTTCAATGACAGATTTCTCACAGCAGGAAAATGCATCCGTTTAATTCTGGCACACCCCAGGGAGTGTCACACAGTAAATGTGGGTAACAATTTCCATTTCAAAAGCTTCTGTATTAATTCACTGGCACAAACATTGTCCGATTTCTTCCTGTGTAAATGATTCACCATCCAACATGATTATCGTGTATTTTAATTTACAACAACTTGCACTTATATCATGTCTTTAATGATGCAAATCTTCCCAAGGTTCTTCACAGAAATATTATCAAACAAACTGCCATCAAGTCACATCAATATATATATAGGCCAGGTAAACTCTTGGTGAAAGAGTCAGGTCTTGAGGAGTACGTTAAGAGGAGAAAGAGGCAGAGAGGTCTAAAAATATGAAATAAGTAACTCAGGAGATTGACAGCTGAAAGATTGATCACTAATATATCCAAAGAATTCCAACTCTTCTACCTTCAGGATCCTGCTGCATGTTACTGTAGATCAACTAAACCTTAAAACAAAAAGATTCGAGCTCAGGATGATCAGCTACTTACTATAGCATTTAATAGAATACTTGTCTGTTGGTCATTGAACTTGTGGCTCACCAGACCTCAATTTTCTAGCCATTTTTACTTAAATGTTCACATCAATATTGAACTTTTAGATTTTGCTAGGGTGTCATATTTACATTGGAGTAAGTAGGCTGACTTGATTGATGCAAGGCCTGAATAAACACAAAATAAAAGCCCAAAGAGCTGCAGATGCTGTAAATCAGAAACAAAAACAGACATCGTTGGAAATCTCTAAGTTCTGAGGAAGGATCATTTGATCTGAAATGTTAATTCTGATTTCTCTCCACAAATGCTGCCAGACCTGCTGAGCTTTTCCAACAATTTCTGTTTTTGCTTCCACATAAAATGTTTGTCCTCTGGTTCTGTCACCGTGTGAAGTATGATAAATGTACTACATTGTAACTAGTAAATGGGGTTGTTCTTTAGCATAACTATTTGATCAAAGTTAGCCTGGCTGTCTGCATGGAAAGTGCAAAATCATTGCCCTAGTGTCAGAATATGCCATTCTCAGGACAGTTAAACGAAGACCCGATGCAAACATGATAAGTTTCCTCAATTCTACATGAATGTATTTTCTACCTAGCCTAAAATGAATTATTTAATTACTTCATTGCTAAGTTTATAACCTTCCAAACCAAACATTTATTTGCCCTCTATCTGAACAATGCCACTGATTTAATGCCATATAGTGCTCCATCCAATTCATTATAGATTATTCTTAGAAAGCAAGTGAAATTTTAAAAGGCTATGAATTCTCAACCACAGACAAAGAGTTAAAACTCAGCAAGGCCAAGAGGGTATACCATATATTTAAACTAAGATTGGCATAATATTTGTAAAATGGATGGTGTATTTTCAATCTTAATATTACTTTTTTAAAAAATTAATAACTGTTCAAATGCTTGGGTACAAAGTACGTAGCAATTATGTAGAGCAGCTACATATCTAAAGAAACTAATCACTGTCAAGCCTAGTCATATCTGTGATAAGATGCATTTTAATACTCTGAGGAAGAGCCACCGGATTTAAAACGTTAACTCTATTTTTCCCTTCCCAGGTGCTGCCAGTCCTGCTGAGCTTTTCCTGCAATTTTGTTTTTGTTCCTGCATTTTAATGTGTTACTTGTACATGGTAATGCTAAGCAGAACTTTTTATTCATACTGATAAGTCATGGATGTCCTTTGTTTCATATGAAATCCACATTTTATATCTAGAAGATTTGAATGACAACATTCTTCATCCCTGTTATCTACTGTCCAATGAAAATGGAAAATAAATTCATCTTTCTTCAACACAAAAATAAAGCTAATTATGGATTTTGTGTGGGATGCTCTTCAGAAGGTTGGTGCAGATCTGATGGGCTGAATGACCTCTATCTGCACTGTCAGGATTCTATGATTGTGTGTTTCATTAGAGCCACATTTATTGTGTGTTCATCCTATTTAGCGGGGAAAGAGAGAAAGAATAGTTGGTAATGTGGAAAAGAAGAAATGCAATCGATGCTGGTTTAATTACTTGTAGAGGTCAGGAAGTGTTTATGCAAATCAAATGGTTGACGAGTCCCATTTTTATAAAAGGAAGATCATATCGGCTCAAGTGAGGTTGCAAAAAAGTGCAGCAAGAGGCAAAGTGCAGGGAGGCAGAATGCTTGACATTTGGGCAATTTGTAACGGAGAGGTTTGGTGCAGTTGGGGGTTGTCAATGATTGAACCAGTGAGACCCCAGAATTGAAGCCCAGATGCACAAATTACATGAGCAGATAGGCAATTGCAGATTATAAGTTTTTCTTTCTCTCTAAACTGTTAGTGATCTAAACCGGAACTGGAGAGATAGAAGTATTACGGTAAGTTTACAGAGTAACAGGTTAAACTCCACTCAGCGGATGCTCCTTGAATGATGTTTCTAACCTTGAAACATAAATAATTAAATTAGACAAAAAGTAAGAAGGCAGAGCAGGCAATGGGTTGCTGGGGTAGCATGTAAGACTGGTGGGCACTAACATGTTCCAGGACAACTACATCTGCAGTGATTGTGCTCAATACAAGAAATTTCACTTCAGATTCGATAAGTTTGAGTCCAAAGCAATGCATCAGGAACTGAAAGATGATTTGGATTATAGGGTTAAATTTTACCCGGAATCGGCCAAATTTTGGTGAAGCTCCAGTGTTACCAACAAGATTTCACACAATATTGTCCAAAGCTCCCCTCATTCGCTATGCAACACATTTTGTTGGTGTGCCATTTATCCTATCTTCCCTCTCAAAAGAATTCCCAACACTGTTGCTATAATTAAAACACTGCCATGCACGAGGTCAAATGCTATTAGACTGGATTTGCCCTGTATCTTTCCTCTAACAAAATATATGCCCGAAGATGGTGGACTGAGGCTAGACGGGACCCCAATTTGCCAACAATCTCCAGGAGACCCTGCTGGATGGGGCAGTGAGGAAGAAGGTCATCTTCTTTCTTCAGGACCAGCAGACAAGACCATACCACCAGACCCTGCCAGTTGGTCCAATGTGGCCATCCAGGTCAGTGCTGTTTCCACAGTCCATAAGAATTTGCCATATAAACACAAGAATGTCAATGACCATCTGTGCTCCCAAAGGGTTCGTCACCATCTATTCTGTTTTACCAAACTCACTCTATCTCTGCTTCCACACACATCTCTGATTAGGCTCATTGTTTGCCACTTTCACTGTTGCATGCAACCTCTTCCCTCGTTCACTCTTAATCCCAAACCAATAAGCCTGCATGGACAATAAAGGTCTAGCAATATATATGAGCAAAGTTAGTACTGTGACTAGATCCTAAGTCTCCACGTTTGATCAATACAGATGATGACATTTATTTTGTACAAATCTACACTGAAAGCTGTGATCTTTTTATCTATTTTGTTGAATCCCTTAGAAAGCTCCCTTATATCTGAAACTTGTCTGATACTATTCCTGAGATTTGCATTTCCAATCCTCTCCATTATCTGCATCATCTTGCGTGACTTCTACTTCATTTCTAAAGCTCCTTGTTGATCCATAACCTTCTTGTCAACTGCCCTAATCTTCTGTCCTCCAGGTCAGAAACCAGAAATAAAACTAAAAATGTGTGTCAGGACACTGTGGAAATTCCAAAAATATGGACCTATTTCAGTAAATTTAAATTGCCAATGGATAATTCTCCTGGTCCACTGGATATTTTGTGACATTCTCTGACTCTGATCTAAAGTCAAGACTTGGGACAGATATGAGGTACTTACCAGAGTAATCACCAGCAAATGTTAGACAGATTGAAACCTGGTCTAACAACTAATTAATCCCTCAACTGAGTTCCCCAATTATCAGAGATAATGGGAACTGCAGATGCTGGAAAATTCCAAGATAACAAAGTGTGAGGCTGGATGAACACAGCAGGCCAAGCAGCATCTCAGGAGCACAAAAGCTGACGTTTCGGGCCTAGACCCTCCATCAGAGAGCTCTCTGATGAAGGGTCTAGGTCCGAAACGTCAGCTTCTGTGCTCCTAAGATGTTGCTTGTCCTGCTGTGTTCATCCAGCCTCACACTTTGTTATCCCCAATTATCACTCCACTCCAACTATCTGAATAATCCATAAGCACCCTTCTAAACCCCTGACTCAACTACCCTCCAATCTGACCGACCCCAATTGCCCCCAACCTGATTATACCATTCCCACTTGTTGAGACTCTGAGCACCTATCCTGATCAGCCAGTCACCCAACTGACACAGGTCACTGACACACACTTACCTACCAGCAAGCCAGATACCCACATTATTCATTCACCTATTTGTTCAACATTTTACTAGCCCACACACAAAATCCTTTTAAAAACTTACCAGAAAGGCTGTAACAGTTTGAGCTACGGGAGATTGGGACTTTCCGTTGACTTTATCATACGGCAACAGATTTCACTGCAGGACGCTGTGTTGTGCATTTCTTTCACAGCCTGGATGAAATAAAATGCAGTAGGATCAATTTCAGAGAATCTTCATGCCAAGGATTACCCTAGCCGAGAAAATTCAAGCAATTATTTCTGTGTTTTTTGAAAAGCTCCCAAACTCCATTCATACAACTTGCTCCCCTTTCAAGCTTCTCTACCTACACACAAATCATTTTCTAAACATATGTAGGCAGGATTTTATCCTCAAAATTAGATTGCATATTATATAATGCTTCCACTACAACAAGAAGCAGACGGGCATCTTTTCGATATTACAGATAGGGGCTTAGCTCAGTCACACTTTTTGCAACTGTATGAAACAGTAGAAACTCACAATTTCAACCCATACAACATGGTGCGACTGCAGATCTAGTGGAATCTAAAGGCAAACTGAAAAAGGGACAGGAAACAGGAACCAATTGATCATTTCAAACACAGTGTGTACCACTCAGCTATCAAGCCAGCTGCTTTCAATTAGAAACAATTCTTTCAACAGTTTTCCAATTTGCCATAACCTTTTTTCTTGTGGGTCTTCTGGGGATTTCTGAAAGACATTTCCCAAAGATATCGAGAGAGAGAGAAGTGATCTTGACTCCCTCATTCCCATCACCACTTAACCAATTATAAAAGATTGGAAATATCAGAGCTAAATATTTTTATGTGTCTGGAATCTATTAAACTAGTTTGTGGGCTTCATGTTGAAGGATTAAAATTATTTGGAAGTAGCAGTCCCTTTATGAACTCCTACTGCCTGCTATTTTCATGGCACATGGGGCTTAGTCGGTGATGTTCATCAACAATAACCAGATTTATATAGCAATCTTCAAGTAAAAGAAAATGTCAAAGACAGCTTATCAAGATAGTAAAAGAAGAAAAGCTGTGGTGTGACCAGACCCTTTGGGAAAACCTTGTCCTAGCATCACTATTCGGTCATTGTTACTGGGAACTAGAATCCTCAAAGAAATCTGTAAGGAGTTCTTCACTTGTTTTTCTTAACATTTCGAGCACTGTGCAAGCTCATGTCTGCAATTTGTGACTTCTTGCCTTTCTACATTTTATTGTAAAAACAAACATTCTAGCATTGTTTTATGTTTTTGCCTTTAACTGTGATGGGGAAATATAATGGGCATATCATATTCTTTAATACACAGTTTACTTCAGCTAGTGGCTAATTGTTAAAGGTGAAAATGCCAGCTGGTGTGTGGCAGTGAATAAAGATTCAGATTTTAGTTCTTCAGGACGATATGTCTAGAAACTGTAGTCAACATTTGGACAGAACAACAAATATTGAAGGAAATTCCAAACAGTACTAGCCTTAAACAAAGTAATTACACCATTACTTTTTCATTGCACCTCTTCTCATAATAAATTCAAAGAGAGTTTCTTTTTTACCATTACATGCTCTCAGAATGTCTGATATTTTACTCAGATAATTGTGCAATCCTTCAAAGACTGAGATCCAAAACAAATGTTTCTTTTCCATTTGTAAGTTGGGTGTTCAATGACAAACGGAATTAATGAAACCAGTCCAGTTTGTAGTCATTGATCTGTGAAAAAGCTTATCATATTGAGAGCAAGATGTCAAGTAAAGTGAATACAGACAGTGTTGCAATCCTCCAGGGGGGGAAATCGTAAATCATTTCATTAATGACAAGCACACTGCATTTGGAAACCTTATTAGCTGAGATTGCTTTATTGTTTTACCAGAGAAGGGAGTATGAAAATATATATTAGTGGTTGATTCACATGTAAAAAGAGGTCCATTTGAAATCAACACACCACTTCTAATTGCATATTGGTGTGGCACTAGGTGGGTGATTGGGTATGTACAGACAGAACAAAGACAGTATCAAAAATGTACTAATTTGCATTTGGGAGGGATTCCAAGGGCAGAATCTCCAGTCCTAGTGGCAGCAGATTGGAGGTGGGCAGATAACTTTATTAGTTGGGATGATAGCATCCCAAATTCCAGACTCCTACCCATCGTTATCCAAATTAAGTTCCAGGCCAGAAAGGACCAAGCTTGACATTTTGACTGCCAATTGGTGCCCTTTAGTGTTCGGTTAATCGCAGTTATCTCACCTCCATACAAAACATGGAAGAGTTGACTCCGTGAACTGGTAAGCAAGAGTGGGCGAGCTACCACTTTGAATGTGTCCACAATCTGCATTAAATTGTGCACAACTGAGAAGCTGGAGAAATGGGAAGGGATGAAACCATCTTGCCCTCTTCTCTCTTCCACTTCCAAAAAGCACTTGGCTGAGTCATTGATCTTCATCATTTTAATTGGCCTTATTTTAAATCACTCACAAAACTTTCATTTACACAGTTTAAATGAGGCCCACACAATCTAACATATATAAACAGAACAAGGCATTTATGCAACAAATTGTAAGCACCCAATATCTCTGGGAATCAGTTACAATTTTGAAGAGACGAAACAGTAGAGTTGGGGCAAGATGAAATAATGTTTAGAGCAGAATAAATATGCAGTTCAATTTAAAGAAAAATATTTTGCTCATTTACTGGTTCTCCACCAGTTTGTAACAATTATGTGCAATGCCTAATGCCTGAATATACATCAGTTTCTGCTTACACTTCCTTTAACCTTTAAAATTTACATATTGCCAATTGGTATATTGCAAAACAAAAATGTAATTGCTTGCCAATTTGGATTGTGTAGCTTTTTACAAAAGAAATGCTTCTAACATTCTGAAAAGTATAGCATAACATTTTTAAAATTACTTTATAGTTTATAATTTGGATGCCTTAACATTTTCAAATGCTAATGTGCTCATTAAAGTTCCTTTTCTTACTATTTTGCTTACTCGCTTATTTCTGGTTATCTACTGAGCATTATGTAATGATCAACAGCTCCCTATGAAACTATATTTAACAATTTCCTGATCCATAATAAACACTGTACACTTTTTTTTCTCACCTCTATATCTAATGTTCAGTTCTAGCTAGTTGCGAAGATGAAAACCTCCGGTTTCTAATGACTGTTGAGACTTTTTAGAGAAGTCTAAGCTGCCTCAGCCTCATTCCTATACAGCCAAAATGTACAATTCAAGACTGCTCTCAAATTAATCATTACAAGCCCTCAGCAAGACCTTGAGGAAATATAGACAATGTGCAAAATAGAAATGTCAGTTGCAGTAGGGAGTACTCTTCAGAGACTGAAGTGTGTTGTCAAAATAATGTGGAGGCTGTCAAAAAGTGAAAATGAAAAAATGCTGTATTTCTCAAAACTGTCATCCTTCATTGTACGGAGCTGACTCAACACTATTCATGGATTACTGAAACAGTTTTATTGGGGACAAATGCTTTATAATACTTATCACCTTAAGCCACATTGTGGTTGAGGAGCCAAAATTAAGAGAAAAAAAAATCTAAGGTTCTGTCGAGTAGCAAGTATTTATTTCTTGACATGTTCCAGATAGAAGGTTGGTTCACAAATTTGTTTTATTCAGATTATCAATGCATGGTTTTATATTCTATCATCTCCTAAAATGGATTAACGAAGATGGCTATGTGTTGACAAAAATATTGACAGGCACTGTAAACATTTTTAAAATGGATACTGTACTTTCAAACCAGTGCAATAAGCTGCATAGATTTTATTCATTTCTATATTCCTCATTGAACCATGAGAATATCAACTGTAAGCTGCTACATAAACCACCTGTAAAGCATTCCATTATCCTTAATCCCTCCATCCCATTATGTTACCCTCACACAAATACTTTTGTGAACACCATATAAAACACCTTCTGAAAGTCAGCACATCCACCAGCTCCCCTTTATCCACAACACTTCTTCATAGAATTCCAACAAATTGTTGAAACAAGATTTCTCTTTCACAAAAACATATTGATTCTGCTTGATTACCTTGAATTTTTTAAAGTGCACAACAATAACTTCTTCAACAATAATTTCTAACACGTCAAATGTTAAACTAAATAGCGTGTAGTTTCCTGCTTTCTGTCTCTTTCCCTTTTAATTGAAAGAGTTACATGGCTATTTTCCAGTCTAAAGGTACCTTCCCTGAATCTTAAGGATTTTTGGAAAATTACACAAACTCATTTAGTACCTTAATAGTTATTTATTTTAAGGCCTTTTGTTTGTAATGAAATCCTTTTGTTGTATGCCCTACTGTTAGGTGACAATGTTCAATTCTGTGATGTAATGGGGGTGAGGTGTATCACCAGGTTTTCAGTAGGTCTTTGAATGGAGTTCAAAGTAGACAGAGAGAGCCCAAAGGACAGATAGATGGCAAAAGAGACACAGCTAGCAGCGTACTCCATTTTGAAGGTGCTGATTTTTAGGAATCCTCAGACAAAGAAACCCAGAGCAGTTTGATGACTCTGTGTTGTTTGAACAACCTCAGGAAGAAGCTCTGGATATAATTAGGCAGGCAAGAGTTATGGGAGGCAGTAGAGTGGTGGTAATGTCACTAATCTAGTAGGCCAGATTTCCTAGGCTAAATTTCTTGGAACATAGCTTGAAATCACACTAATAAAAAATCTGGAATTAAGAGCTGGCTTGACGTTGACCATGTAGCCATTGTTGATTGTTGTAAAATGCAATTTGTTCAATAATGCTCCTTAGGGAAGGGAAAACTGAAAACCCTACATGGTCCAACCAACATGTGATTTCAGATCTACAGCAAAATAGCTCTCTCAGAACAAGAGGCAATAAATGCTGGTATAGCTAGTGATGGCCTCATCCCATGAATTAATTAGAAAGAGTTGGAATCTGGACCCTGAAAAGCGCCTGGGGATTTGGGACAATAGGAAAATCAGTTGTTGTATTTTGGGAAAGCTGTCGGAGCCTTGGAAATGACTGCAAGGATTAATAATTCAGTTTAAGAAAGTGTTGGATGAAAGCAAATACTGTTGTATTTTCATTCAACTGAGCAAGAGTGGAGCTTAGGGAGAATCCACGGAGCAATCTGTGTTGGTGAAGCTATCTATGAGTGAACAGTTAAACTTATGCCTGTATATAAGCACTACATATAGTTTTCAAGGTCTAGGGGAGCATTTACTCAGAGCAGAAGCAGTTGTTAAGGCTGTCCCTGACAGTATGGCTCTGGGGATGGAATTTCAAGACTGGATCAGAAAAAATGAAGTATTGCAATCTGTCTAAAATTTTACCAGATTTAATGAGCCACTGTGTCAATAATGTCTGGGAGAGTTGCTAAGAATTCATTGGATCTGGTCTTAATATGTAATTTGATGTGTGCTGAGGGGGTTCAATCACTATCTACTACTTATGCTGACTATATGTTAAAATTCTGGGAACAAGAAATAATTTGAACATGTAATATATATTGTATTACTGTTTTAATTTGTATCATAAATTCTTGTTCATTCAAATGGCTTTATTCTCTGGCTAAGTACCCCTGGTAGTAACTGACCTTTTATCAATTTAAAATAATAGCTATCAGTCCCTAATGAGAGCTTAACTTGGTGGTCTCGTCTGGGATCATAACGTTGGAGGTCAGGTCTGGGATATGCCATCGTGAAATCCATCAGGTTGAAGGCATTTGTCAGCCAACAGCTCCAACAATTTGCTTAACACCACTTCTCTGTTGATTGTAATATTCTTCAATTCCTTCTTCTCTTCTGTTTCCTGGATTTTCTTCAGCTATACTTGGAATGTTCCACCCTTAGATATGTTCCACTTTCCCAAATGTGATCCTTTATCTGCACTATTTAAAACCCTCCCTACCTCCCTAGTTATGTGCTTCATTGTCTCAATGGCCCCAGCACAGTCCAGATGTTACCCTAGCCAACATTAGAGACCTCTGCTGCCGGTGCCCAATGAACTCAAACTCACTTCTACTTCACTTGTTTTTGAGCTACGCATTAATTTGTACAATGTTATTTGTTGTAAGCAAATTTTCACATCACTTAGTTAATAATGAAGCAGTTATTACCTTTGAAGATCTGCTTCTTAATTTGGCACCTATCTCCTCATGCTGACTGTAGAAAATCTCTTTCTTGTCCTGTCTGTGTCATTAGAATCTACATGGATCATGGCAATTATATTCTCCTCATCCCTTTGTAACTTTCTCTCCAGCCCTGAACAGATTTCTTGAAACCTGGCATAGGGTACTGAACAAATACATGCAACTTGAAACACTGATAAATGGACCGCATTCATTTTGCCTCAAGACAATTGATATTTTATCAAAGGTACTGTTTATTAAAAATGTGCAATTATCTTTTAGAATACTAGTTTATTAAAATATCCATTTTACTCATACTCAAACCAATTGTTTTAAATAGACTAATATTATTGTTAAAATTGGAATAGCAAAGGGATTTCAGATCAATATTCAAGCAGTCATACACTCAAATCCATAGTCCAATTTCAAGGTCATTGAGAACTTAAATGATGGGAAAAAATGAATGCATTGAAATTTATATACTGAATAAGCACAAAAAGGAAAAAAAACTTCAAGAAGATGTGGGTCCCTCGCAATATTATCTTTCATATGGTCTTTCCCTTGTCCAAAAATGGCTGAATAGCTCTTGGTGCAGGCACCTCTTTGGGAATGAGAAAACAATGCAGAATTTGATTGAAGGAGCAATGAGACAGAAGCTGTGAGTATCTGCTCTTCCAATTACAGGTCCTGTCTCTCCTGCTGTTGCAGCTCCTCAAGAGACAAAAATGATAATCGGAGAAACTGTAGCATCAGCATATCAAAGACTGGAGAATTAAAAAGCAAAAAAATTTCCATGAGTTGAAGAGAGAAATAATGCCCAGAGCATGCCTTAGTTAATGGAGTATTGACACAACTTTTATTTCTGTTGCAATTTTTTTTAATCATTGGAAATTGTGATTTAATGGCAGGGCAATTAGTCAATATTAATGGATGTTGTCAAGCAGAGAGACCTAGGAGTTCAGGTAGATAATTCCTTGAAAGTGCCATCACAGGTAGACTGAGTGGTGAAGAAGGCATTTGGCATGCTTACCTTCATTGATCAGAGCATTGAGTGAAGAGTTGGGACGTCATGTTGCATCAGTACTGGGCATTGGTGAGGCCACTTTTGGAATACTGTTTGCTGGTTGCTCTGCTGTAGGAAGGATATTAATAAATTGGAAAGGGTGCAGAAATGATTTACGATGATGTTGCTAGGATTTGAGGGTTCGAGTTATAAGGAAAGGCTGGATAAACTCAGATTTTTTTTTATAACTGGAGCATAGGAGGTTGAGGTCTATAAAATAATGAGGGGCATTGATAAGGTGAATCAAAAAGGACTTTTCCCCAGAGCAAGGGAATTCAAAGCTAATGGGTGTAGATTTGGGGTGAGAGGAGAAAGATTTAAAAGGGAGTGGAGAGGTAATTATTTTATGCAGAGGATGGTGCATAGATGAAATAGCAGACGAAGTGGAAGATGCAGGTACAGTTACAAAATTTAATGGACATTTAGATGGGTGCATGAATAGGAAAGGTTTAGAAAAACATGGGCCAAACACAGGCAAATGGGATCAGTTTAGCTCAGGACGCCTAGTTGGCATAGACAGGTTGGACTGAAGGGACTGTTTCCATGCTATATGACTCTATGATTCTGACTACACATCGCTATAATCTGCACCTGAAATTGAAAAATCTTGACATGGGGAAACAAACTAGCCTTCTGTAATAACTTAATACAATGTGATGTGCCACCCAGAAGTCAGAGTTTAAAAATATTTATGCAGCAAAAATTTTGGATCGTCCTAAGTTAAGAAAACTACATAAAGGACTGATTAAACTGTATGAATTGTAATGGATAAAAAAAATCACCTATGAACTTGTTGCAAATCGCAGTTAGAAATTAAATATGACATTTTCCCAAAGACGTGTCACATTGCAACCTTCATATGCTTTCAATTATAAATTGAACTGTTGTACAATCTGGACAGCTTGTCACGAGGACCACCCTCTGTGCACTGTCAAACTGAAACTCTTCTCAAATTGCTCCCTGAAATTACAAAACTAACATGGAGCCTGGAATCCCTGAAGAGAAATCAGATTTGCTAAATGTTGCTATATGTGTATTCAAAAAAGAAATAGGAAAGACAGTGCCAAACCAAGTGGAAAATTTACTAAAATGAATGATATATACAACGACAGTAGTCATTTATATGATTCACTGATCAGAGAGATATGGGTAGTGTGATATATTATCAGACCGCAGAAGTAACATTTCAGAAACAAAGATGCATTAAACACTTCTCAGAACCTCTGCTAAGAGATGCATATATTGGTACTACTTCAGGAGTGAAGACAGAGACCAGCAGTTATGACCTGATTGGAAACTCCTCCTAATAAAGAATAGGAGCATTGTTAGTAAAATACATTTCTGGACTGAATTTATCTTCAGGTGGCTGCTCGACACTTGTTCCTCTCAGTTCACATGATATGTATCACCAGTTTGCTTCTTCTGACCCCACACCATGGGTTGTATGCATTGTCCAAACTTCATCTTCATCAGGTAAAGCTGTGGAGTGTGGTGGAGAGCATGTTCCCTAGGTTATGGAGGAATTCAATGTACCGATGATTGATAAGCAGCTAACTACGAATAAGGCGCTGAGTAAGTTAGCCAGCTGAACTTGATGGGAACAGCAAAATGTATTGCCCACATGCCTATCACAAAATAAACACCAATTTTATTAAAAGAAAGTCTGTTCCACCACAAACATGTTTCCAGGGGCCTAAATAAGCAGGGCGTCGGACTTGCCCTGTCATTGGAAAGACGGCCATTCAGATTATCTGGCAGATTCAGCAGTGGCAGACCTCAGCTAGTGCTCTTGAGTCTGCAGTAAGTACCTGGGAGGAAGAACACATGGCTAGCAGAGAAAGGTAAGCATACAGTTTTAGATGGGAAGGGAATGGAGAACCTCTGGAGGAGGCAAGAGGGGAAGCGGGGTTCCAGGGATTTGAAGGCCAAATGGTGTCTGGGGATTGGCTTGGGCATGAGAGTTGCTGGAAGTTAGTTTCTATCAGTTAATAAAAAATATAATGGACAGGGCAAACTTAATTTTGGGCATCTCACCTCTCTTAATTCTGCCTGGCTTGGCTGCCAATAGCATTCTTTGCCTTATTTCTGGGATAAGCCCACTAACTTGCTCCAAAAGATTATAGAAAATGATCTAATGAACATGCAGATTCACTGACTATGGGATTTCTGAAAACAGCAATGTTGGGTAGAAAAAAGCCTATCAAATATTCAGGCATTTACATCCTTGTTAAAATCTAGGAAGATGGGAAGGTTGAAGTGGTACAATGTGTGACAGGATGGTGTGTTGATTAGGGTATTCTATCTGTATGTGAAAGGATAGTCAGTTGAATAAGGTACAATGTCTCTGTGAAAGGGTGGAGATTTAGAAATGGAGCCCAATTTCTCCTTGAGCCAAGTCAGTGATGATTTGGATAAGAAAGCGTGGTTGTTGAAATTACTTTGAGGAAGTGATGGTCTATTGAAAATCTTAATGTCACATACCGTAGCAGTGCTTGGTACATTAAAAAGCCACCAAGTATTTAGAATTAGGTGTAGTGCTTCTTCATACACCATGAAAATTCAAACTTTTTACAGTAAAACTTACCCCGAGAAACATAACATTAGCCTGGTGCCACCAAAACTCTTTGATCTCTTGTACCTTCCACTGTAAACTAAGAGCTATGGATATTGGTGCGAAAGTTGGGAGTATTGTGCAAGATGGCCTTGGAGGAGCCTTCTGCCATTGAGAGCAAAAACGCCCACATTTTCCAACCAAATGCTGAATGGTGAGGGAGATTATCACCATTAAGCATTGAGGAGTCAATTTGCATGCATTGGAATGTATTAACCTCCTCATCATTTCATCACTCACCACATTGACATACAGGTTCCCATTCTCTCACACGCCAGGTAGAAACTTGACGGTGAGAATTCCTAACAGGAAGTCAGAGTGTTAACCTTGTGACTTTGGCTCACCACTTGCTTCATCAGTCATCAACATCTCAGAGCACGCTCCATAGCCAACAACCAAGTGCACCCCTCAACCAGCAAGACCTCTAGGTCCTCTTCCAACAGTAAGGCTGGATGCTAATTATCCTTTGACCAAATGAACTGTCTGTGATTGACTGGGTGCATGTTGGGTCTGAAGTTCCTGGCTGTGACGAATGGGAGAATATGTTGATTTGGGCACCCAGCAGCCTTGTTAGATTTGTAATGAGGTGGGTTTGGGCAGACAGCATGAGAAAACTTATGTGGGCTGGCAGACAGAGGCCCTCTATGAAATGCTACAAAATTTACCCTAAGCAGCTCATGCCAAAATTGAACATATTTTGTAATCATTTTAATCTATTCATCTGCTTTTGTTAATTTTGTAGGTTGCCATATATATAATTGCTGGCTGTCATTTTTTCAAATTGGTTTTACCTGTCCTGGTCCTCTTTCAGTCTCCATGGTTTGTTATTGCTCAAGATCACAGCAGTGCTATTTGCTGTCTGAGCCAGAGCCTTTGCAATCTGATTGGGCTTGTCAGATGTTTGTTTTTTTTTGCTGAGTTGTGCTCCCCTCCCTGATTGTGTATTCCAATAGTACAATTTTCCAAAGGCAACATCAAAACTTCCCAGTGAATATTGAATTGCTCAAACGATTGTCAGTGCTAGGAAAGCTCAAGCTACTTCGCAGCTGTCAGTTCTTATTTTCTTTTATGTACACAGCCAAGTCTGTAAACAGTGATCTGTGCACTGAAACAGCAACTTCATGTGATGGCCTCAAAAAGACAGACCAATCTTGAACATCTTGAGAGCTTTAGTAACATAATTTTTATTTACATTTTATTTTTACACCTTACTGTGAATAAATTTTACATCTGGGCTGCTTTTTAAACAAATAATCTCAACTGATTTAAATATTGGATGTCAAATATAATCTGGTGCATTAAATGAACTTCCTCACTGATTTAAATCTTTTTTTTGAGTGATTGGCGTGTGTTTGGAACATTGATAACTCTACCACTCAGTTACAGTTAAGCAGCTACTTGAGAAGGCAACAACACAAAAGTGACTGTCCAAGCTAACCCAACAGTTAAAGCTGAAGCCTACTCAGCATACAATGTGTATAGTGATCCCAAAATGTGGCAGGCAAATCACATCAGTGTTGTGAACTAGCCTGTGCGCTGCATAAGCCTGATCAAAGTGTAGGTTTTCATTTCCACATGAGTAAAATTCTCAATTAGTCCTTTGGTGTTCTAATAACATCTACTGATTAAAATATGTTTATCTTGCTTTAATATACATTGATGGATTAGAAATGAGAGATTTGTTGTTACTTTGTGATTCTTTTCCCTATGGATTGCAGCTCACAATTGTCAATGCCTGTAGGATTTTTGCTTATTATGGGTGGCACAGATTGCAACCCTATTGAACCAAGCTGTTTACTCTTAAAGGCATCAAGCCAATTACATTTTTGAAACAAATTAATTTGCAATTTAAAATGAGTCATAACATACTTAGCAGGTCTGGGAAAGATGTCAGAGTCCAGTGCTCCACATGACTGTGTGCAAATCAATGAATTCCACCTGGGGATTTAAAAAAAGAATTCTCATGGGATGTAGGCATCGCATGGTGGGCCAGTATTTATTGTCTATCCCTAATTGCTTTTGTGAAGGTGACAGTGAACTGCTCTCTTGAATTGATGCAGTTCATTTAGTGTAGGTAGAGCTGCTCCTGGCTTGTACCTTGTCAATGGATGACAAAGTTTTGGGAGTTAGGAGGTGAATTATTTACTGATAGATTTCTAGCGTCTGATCTACTCTTGCAGACTTGTAGGTGATGGTTACCAGGAGGGGAGCTGTTGCTGGGCCAGTAATCCAAACCCCAGGTAACATTCCAGGGATCCCGGTTGGCAGATGGTGGAATTTGAATCTAATAAAAATCTGGAAGTAAAAGTTCAATAATGACCATGAAACCCACCTATCATAAAAATAAAACCATCATGTTCACAAATGTCCTTGAGGGAAGGAAACTGCTATCTTTACCTGCTCTGATCTGCAAGTGGCTCCAGACCCACAGCAATGTGGTTGACTCTTAACTGCCCTCAGAAAAGGCCTGACTAGCCATTCATAGAACATAGAACATAGAACATTACAGCACAATACAGGCCCTTCGGCCCTCGATGTTGTGCCGACCTGTCATATTGATCTCAAGCCCATCGAACCTACACTATTCCATGTACGTCCATATGCTTATCCAATGACGACTTAAATGTACCTAAAGTTGGCGAATCTACTACCGTTGCAGGCAAAGCGTTCCATTCCTTTACTACTCTCTGAGTAAAGAAACTACCTCTGACATCTGTCCTATATCTTTCACTCGTCAATTTAAAGCTATGCCCCCTCGTGCTCGCCGTCACCATCCTAACCACTAGAAAGGAACAAAAGGATACCCGCATTTCAGTGTTACTCTTACTTCCTCCTGCATATTAGTTAACACAGAAAATTGACTTTTTCTGCATTATTCAAATGATTTACCAATAGTTTTTTGATCTAATAATGCAAACAGTTTCAAAACAGCAACCAAATTTCAGCAGCTTGTCTAGCAATAAATTTTGTAAGATTTGATTCTAAGTATTAACTGTTGGCAGAATCTCAGCACCTCTGAGCACAAGTCACTTTAACATTACAGTCCATTCCTCGTATCCTTTATTTTATTCCTGTACTGAAGTAATAACCAGGAAAAAATGCACTGAAGCAGTTTGCTGATTTGAAACAGACATTTAAAATAGAAACCTGTCCCATCAGATGCAATAATCAACATCTGCAGCACTGGTAAATTACTTTAGAAATTCATTAACAACTATAATTTCCCTAAAATGATCCATTACCTAGCTGTATTAACATACTTAAATCAACATTAATTCATATGTGAAGTGCAGCATCACTACAAAAGCAGACTTCAGACAGCTGGTGCTGGAAGAACAATCATGCAGATGAACAAAATTTGTTTGTAAGACAGATGTTCTGAGCTCTGAGGTTTTTTTAAACTAATGTATTATCTGCTGTTTTGTTTCTTTTAATTGCTCACTGAGGTGTATCAGAAGTCTATAATACTTTTTCTGTACACATAAGCTTTGTAAATCAGCTGTGGGGCAATAAGATATTAGCAGTAAATGGTGAATCATACGTCATTTTTGCTTTCCACCCTCTGAGGAAATTTTACCATTCTGAAATGCTTGTAGTCTGGAGAAATATCAGGAACTTTCTATGTACAACTACCAAAGAGTATAGTCAGTTCTAACCAAAAAGGAGTTATTCAGACATTTGTAAAATTGTTTAACATTAGTATTGATGAAAGAAGCGACATCTTATTGAGGCTTTTCATCTTGCACTTGTTGCAACAGATACAAAAACACCAAAGTTTAAAGGGGGAAACAAATTGCACTGCTGATTGGTTGATAAATCAACTTTGATGAGTTGAGGCATTATCGCAAAGAATGCACCTGGGAACTAGTATTGCTGACACTACTATTTGGGGAAGAGTAGCTTAGAGGAGATTTGCTAGAGGTATTCAAAGTGTTGAATGTTTGGACAAAGCAGACGTAAAGGAAACTGTTCACACTTGTGCAAAGATTAAGAACGTGAAGGCAAAAGTTCAAAGCAATTGGTCAAAGAATCAAAATGACTTGAGAAAGTGAGTGGTTAAGATCTGGAATACAGCATCTGAGAGAGAGGTGGAACCAGCTTCATTTGAAGCATAAACATCGTATAATAATCTTCAGCCAGTAGCACAAAGTGGATGATCCATGCAGACCTCCTCTAGACTTTATGAATTGATTCATTGTTGTCACAAGTACCAAGATACAGTGAAAAGTGTTCTTTTGTATCCTATGCAGGCAGATCAGGCCATACGAAGTGCATCAGGGGAGCGGAACAGAGTTCAGAATACAGTTTTATAGCCACAGAGATGGTGCAGAGGCAGAGATCAGCATTAACATTTGAGAGGTCCATTCAAAAGTTTGTAAACAGCAGGGAAGAAACTGTTCTTGAATCTGATTGTATGTATATTCATACTTTGATATCTTCTACCTGAAGGGAGAGGGTAGAAGGGAGTAAAACCAGAGTGGGGGGGGGGGGTCTTTAATTATACTGATTGCGTTCCTCAGGCAGCAAAAAGTATAGATGGAGTCAATGGATGGGAGGCTGGTTTGTGCCACGAACTGGGCTATGTCACGACTCTCTGCATTTTCTTGAGGCCTTGGGAAGACAATTGCCCATATTACATTGTGATGCATTCACAAAGTTGCTTTCTCAGGTGCATCTATAAAAATTAGTAAACGTCTTTGTGGACATGCTGAATTTCCTTAGCCTCTGCGGCAAGTAGAGGCATTGTTGTGCTTTCTTGACCACAGAGTCGACGTGCGTGGACCAGGACAGATTATTGCTGATCTTCACTTCCAGGAACCTGATGTTCTCGACCATCTCTACCTCAGCACCATTGATGCAGACAGGGGCATGCCCTCCACTCCACTTCCTGATGTCAATGACCAGTACCTTCATTTTGCTGATGTTGACAGAAAGATTGTTGTCTTTACACCATCCTACTAAGCACTCAATCTCTTTCCTGTATTCTGTTTTGTCATTGTTTAAGATCTGACCTACAATGGTGGTGTCATCAGCTAACGTGAAAAATGGAGTTGCGGAGGAATTTGGCCACAGAGTCATGAGTGTGTAAGGATTACAGTAGAGGGCTGATTATTGCAGTATTGCAGGATTCCAGTATTGAGGATTATCATGTCAGAGGTTTTGCCACCTATTGCTAGTGATTAGAGCCTATGGGTCAGGAAGTCGAAGATTCAATTACAGGAGGGAACCTAGGTCTTGGAGTTTGGAGATGATTTTGCGTGGAATTGTGGCATTAAAAGTGGAGCAAAAGCCTAAATAGGAGTCTGATGTAGGTATTCTTGTTGTCCAGATGTTCCAGGGACAAGAATAGGGCCTGGGAGAATCTAAATAACTTTTTTAAATGACATCCCTAATTAATATTGTCACTCTGTTGGGATGTTGGGTTGCACAGCAGCCGTTATTCACAACAGAAGCCAATTATCTAGGTCCTCCAGGAGCCATCTATTCATTATCTGGGTACCTGAGTACATTGGTAATATTAGTGGGTTGCCTTCCTAAGGCAGCAAGAAATATAGATGGAGTCAGTGGAGGGAAGGCTGGTTTGTGTGGTGGACTGAGTTTTGTTCATGACTCTCGCATGACTATTGCATAATTGCTTATAGTAACTAAAGGATTTAGCTGGGATTTGTGTATTACTGCTTTCTGCTGTTAATAGGTAATATAGTGCCTCTGTAGAAGAAAGCATAGGATGGAAAAGGGCAGAATAACTTGAGTACACATTGATTCTATTAAGTAGGAGGTAACCAACAGCTATGAAAGTATTCTGCTGTACTGGCAGAATTTGGAGTAATGTTTCGAGGTGACTGCTTAAACAAGAAAAAGCTCCGAAATAAAAACAAATGATTTATAGAGCATTGAAGGAATTAGGTAGAATTTTTATTCGTATGCAAGGGATGCCTGTGACAGGTCATAACAAATTAAGCTGGACTCATAAAGATGATTGAGTATTCAGAAAGACACAGGATTTCTTGAAGAAAAGCAAAAAGGTCACATATGCTGGAACATTCAATGATTATTACTTAAAAAGTAAAGTAAATAATATTCTCTTACCTTTACACTAACTCTTGACATGACAGCCATGAGACGATTGGGAGGTTGTAGGTTAAAGATGAAAAACATGGGGAACACTGCCGTAGCCAAGCACATATGGACCTTTGTCATTTTATTGAATGATGGGCTTCAATGAGTCCAAGAGTTCTGCTCTCTAGGAGGCAAGATATTTTATTAACAAAATGTTTAAATTGGGTTCCCGTGGTACAAATAGGAACCTGAATTAAAATTCTAAGCAGTTCTTTCTGTTGTGGTCTCATCTGATGGGACAACAGGAAAAGTCAGAGTCCAGGTTGAAATTTGGCCTCATGAGTCATTGCATGTTATTTAGAAAAAGCTAACATTGTGATAATTAACCAAAATATAATCACATTGAAATAACTCCAGAGAGGACACTATCCTGTCACCAAGTCACCCTTTATTTACATGTGGAAAATCTTTGATACTGATTCCAGCTCCCTCAGACCCAGCCCTCAAGTGCTTCAAAATGTCTGATACTCCTGCTATTATCTGTCAGTCAGGACTCTCTGATTGGACCAGATTAACAGCTCCACTGAGGGAACCCATATTCTATGTGGTCCACCTACCTGACCTTGTTACAATCACGACATCCCTCCCACTCTGAGTCCGAGGACATAAGCTCATTTTTGTTCTTTTAGCACCTCCTGCGGACTTTTAGAGCTGGATCAGGTTCCTCTAACTCTGTGTAAGATATGGGTGGTGTGTAATGCACAGAAGCTTGTCTCTTGTGTCTGGAGTGTCTCAGAAGAAATTCACTCTCTTCTGCCAGTGACAAAGGCATCAAGGTGACGAGATTTGTTGTGTGCACCTCAGTTTCAGAGGCCTCTTCAATGCTTGACAGAGAAGGAGAACCCATGGATATCGACAGTTTTTCCAACTGTTCTAAAAAGCAGGGTATGTTTTGCTACTACACTGTTTGCAGGTTCACAACTTTCTTATGACTCACATGCTTGTTCAGGTCGTTCCTACTCAAACGTTGTACATCACTGGTCCTCACTTTATGTTGACCAAGCCTCTTACCTATGCAGCTCTATTCCTATAGTTCCTACACCAAGTTTTGTCCACTGTAATAAACTGTCTCTCTCGTTTGGTGGAGTCTAGTGTCTGGCATTGGCGTTCTTGATACTGTCCCACCCTCACCCCACTCCCCAGATCCATAAAATCAGATTTAATCTGAATGGAGTCTTCTCCCCATTAGCAACTTTTTCTGGAGTTATCCCTGTAGTTCCATGAGGACTAGTCCTATAATCAAACAGGAACCATGACAGTTTGCTATCTGGTGAAGTTATAAGCTGTTTCTGAATGCCTGCCTACAGAAAAAAAAACGGAAAATATCTAGACTACAGAAAAATCTTCAAATACCCAGCAAAACAAAATTTTAACCTACTTCCCGAAAATTCACTTCAGAGAAACTAAAATTCAGCAAAAATTAACACCCTATCAAACGTTTAAGCTTCACTTCACTGATCACTTTCCATTTCTTTCCTATGAACTGTACACTCTTTTGACATGAATACTCACAGAACTGGGATCTTGGACTTTCTCAGATTTTAATTACCTGCAGATTTCTAACCAAATATTCCATAAATTCAACTTTCCTGCTGACATGACTTAATCTTTTAAGAACATTTAAATTACTCTGAAAAATCTCCTTCCTCAGAGAGAGATGATACTTGCTTCTGATACAAAATAGATCTTCCCCAAAATGTGCCCTAAAATCTTTTCAATCTGAGTTTCCTAAACTAAAATCAATCCTTGATTATCCAGAAACAAAAACAAGCAAACGGTCTGCTCTGTTTACCTTGGGTCTGCATTATCAATCCAGTGAAATTGCCATTGTGTCACAACCTCCCCAAATGACTTTATTTGCTTTGTACAATGTGTGTCATATCATCTCTGTATGACCAATGCAATCTTGCCTGACACTCATAGGACTGTGCTTGATATTTCTGAGTCATCCTTTCCCTATTACTTCTTGCAGCAACTCTGAAGAGTTGTGTTTTGTTGAGTAATTAGCATGAGTTCAGCATGTTGTTTGACCGTTAAATTCAAAGTCTCTGCTAGTTTGATGACTTTTTGAGGATATTGAGCCGCTGCTTCAAGTTGGATCTGAATGCTTCCATATTCTGTTGGGACATCCTTTACTCTCTTCTTGATCTGCCCTCTCTTATTATCTTCCATTTTGACAAGAGGAGACAAAAGTTTGCCGCCATTATGTCTTGATCAGTTTTGCAGTTGTATCCTATTTATTTGGTCCTTTGTGTTCATCACTGGCTTTTAGCAGCTTTCACAGCTCAAAACATTCCCATGTTTCTATACAGCTCCTCAAAATTCCAGCTCAGTTCCACATCTGACACCATATCATGTGTTCACTCCAGTACCATGTTGCCTGTATTCTGTCTACATTCAAAAACAGGTTGCAAGATGGATACCCCCAGTCAGTGCCTCATGCGAGGGGTCACATGACTTTAGCAAATGAGAGGCACATTGGCACATATTTCATTTCTGTTACACACAGAGCTGATGACTCAAGTCCTCTTTCAGTACCCCTCCTCCCAATCTGTGGCCTATTTTTAATCCATCACTCTCTCCCTTCCACAATACTGATGGTGTTTTTCCAAGACCTAATCAAAACCTTTGCCTAAGCCCTGATTGCAAACCTCCCATCACCCACCTATTTCCATTCCTCATCTTCAATGCTGTTCCCAATTGTTGAGTAATTGTCCCAGTTTGGTCAGCTGCTGAACAGAGATATTAAAGAGGAAGAGTGAATGACATCACTCACCGCTGCCTCCCCTACCCACATTCCCACTCTCTCTACCTTCCATATATACCAGCCTCCATCATTCCTTGTTCCTGGCTTATAGAGATTAAACATAGTAAGCACCGTATTGGACTGACGGATTTTAATGTCTAATCTAGGAATGTGGTCAGCTGTAATTTTTTTTTGCCTAAATAGGTCAGACCAAAAGTAATATCATAATATTGTTGTCTGTCTCGAAATGAAAACATCCTGAGAGTTGCCTTGGAATTTAGCTGTCACTTACACTTACAATGAAGGTGGACATTAATGAAACAGATGTCCTCACTGTGTTTAGGGAAAATTTCTCACAGAAAGAGCTAGAGAACCACATGGCAACTATTAACTACCCCCTGGATTTTGCCATGTTCTGCCACTGTAAAGAAGTTTTGGGGTTTGTGGTTTTAACTATTTAAAGGACTTATTTGATGCTTTGGTTGGTTCTTTAAGCAGTTTAATCCTGTGTGACTCAGTTTGCTAATATCTATAGATATCCTGTGAAACTGACTTCCAAATTGACCCACAGTCGGAGAAATCAAGCCTGACAGAAAATTAGGCAAACTAAATTAAACATCACCCAACAAATGTCGGCTATAGAGAATAGTGGAAACCAAGATCAAAGAGGTCACAAAGCTTCAGAGGGAACCAATTACAACCATGAGTAGGCGCTCTTTGCATCTCTTTGTTTGGTGACAGTGAAGGGGATTGTCACAACCCCATTGGATGCTCTTAAGCAGGCCCATAACATCATTGGCCAAAGGCCACACATCATTCTGGAAGATCAGGGTGAGAGTGGATACCGGGGAAGATTCAATGAGGACTTAAGCAAAAACTGGTCCAAGAATGGAGACCCAGTCACCTGGAGAGAGAGAGAGAGAGAGAGAGAAAGAGAGAGAGAGAGAGAGAGAGAGAGAGAGAGAGATCCACCTACAAGACCCACCTTCATGGAAAAGAACCATCACAGATGAAGGAGATTCCAACAGCCCCGGTCAACCATGTAGATCATTGCAGGTAATATCCTTTCTCAGATTTATCAAGTTAGATAGAGAATAATCATTGTGGAAATTTGGGAAATGCTTATATAGTGTTTCAACAATGAATATTTTGTTAACAAGATTGAGTTGAACCACAAACCAAAGTCTTTGCCTTTTGTCCACCGCACCCACAAAAGCACTTGGATAAATTGTTGTTAATATATAAACTACATAAAGTATTCAAAGCAGGGACAACAAAATTTAAGGCATTTGTTAGTCTAAGTTTCATATCTACCTTAAAATATAGCTTAAAGTCACTGAATTCCTGAATTGCCTGCATGTGGAATTATGAGTGCTGTTCTTTTGTCAGGTCCTCAACACTGCTCTGGGGTCTGTAACTGCATGGATAATGCTGAGCAGTTGTTATTTAATAACTCACCTTCCTGGCATTTGAACATTGCTTTCCATCCTGACTGCCTTTTGTCCAACTTAATACACAGAGACTCTCAAAACAATCCTGGCGCTGAAAAGGATACTGGGCTTCCTTCAAATTCTGCTCAAGGTGTATTTTGAGCAAACTTGCTATATAATGTCAAAATTCAACAAAGTGCAAAGAAACCTTTCTCAGTCTGCACTTTTAAATGATGTGTCCATCAGAAAGCAAGGGTTGATAGGGTCAGTTTAGAGATGGGCCAACAGAAATAGTATGATGCTGTGCACAGGTCCAAGTGACACCTTTCTGTGACCATATAAATTTGGTTTGTGAATTATATCTTTTTAAGGGACACTGAAGCAAATTTTGAAGGTTGAGTGCAAAGCATGCAGTGTGAAGATTTAACTGTCGGTCCCCATCCCCATCCACTGAAAAGGGACAGTTTTGGAGGACACAGCAGAAGACAGTGGACTCTTTGACCTGTGCAAATGCTTGCACATACCTTGACCAATTTCCGTCAATAAGTCTAGAAAAGAAAGGATAGATTCAATGATGTTTTGCAGCATTGAGTAGGAAAAAAATCTTCACGGACTAAAGTATGCTTTTATTGGTTAGGCCATAAATACCTATTGATTCTAGCTATAAAAATGACTAGGAATCAATCACATCATTCTCAATCCATAATGATATAGATACAAAGAAGAAACATATCACCAAATAATCCAAGAATAAAGGCTGGAAATATAATGTTTAGCATCTCATATTATGATGAAACATTTACATAGCCTAGCTTGTATCCTTGTCGAAAAGATTGAAGTATAATCTTCAAATCTGAATACTACTGGAATGGATTAGTTAATGGAATTACAATTTATTTGTCCAACATCTTCCAAACTGCAGAATTCCTCGCACAATAGCAACACTCACAAACTAAACCTGTGGAGTTAGATTTCCAGATTCTCAGACTACTTCAATTTGAGGTTGTGTATAGAATACAGATTTGCTGGTAGAGCTATATAATCAAGGCCAGGAAGTGACAACAGATGTTACCTGACATGCTGAGTATTTGCAATGTTAGTTTTCATTTCAGGTTTTAAGTATCAGCAGTATTTTACTGGAGTTGAAACTACCAAATAATTATGAAACATCACTAGTTCATCCACGTACATTACTCCAAATATTATTTCTATTGATTTCAATTGAAGTGAAAACAAAATGGGTTTGATCGAGGGCAATTGCTTGGCACTTACAGTTTATTACTGGTTGGTAGCAAGATTGACAATTAGATCACAATCTTTCCTCATTAAAACACCTGTCATGGATGTCATTTTAATTCTGCTTTCTCTTCCTCCTCTTATTTCTCATTTTCCTACCAGTTAGTACTCAGGCATTCTCCTCATTTATAATGTTATCTTTATGGAGGCTGATAATTTGATTATTTGAGTTTGCTCAGACACTTTGACAAGAGAGACCTCTGGTGTACATAAAAAAAATAACTTCCAGTTTTTCACTTTAAATGAATGTACTTTATGACAGAGGCACAGAAATAAAAGCAAAAAAATCCTGATAGAGTACAGAACTTTGTATCAGGATTACATTTCATTCTTCACTTCTTATACACAAATACCATTGTTAACAAAAACTAAAAACAATGTATTGTTTAACAAATTTATCTCCTCATTTTAGTACATGAAAGGAGAAAGGGAACATAAGTGTATTTGTAGATAGAGGCTTGTTCTATAAATAGCAAGTACATTTTCATTTTGTTTTCATTAAAAGCATACAATTTTAGTCATGACTAAAGAATCAAGGTTAGCAAAATGCATTACTAAATGATAATGGTCTTAAAAGTACAAAATTTGACAACAACCTTTGTTTCTATAGCATTGTCTCAGGCAGGGTCAAGGAAGTCTGGTGATCATTTGCAGGGAGACCAACCACCACCCACACAACGCCCCCCCCCCCCCCCCACCTCCCAGCCCGCCCCACCGCCAACCCCCTAGCCATTTCTGGCGCAATCCATGCTGTGACTGTTTGTGAGAATGGCAGTCATGCAAGAATTTCCTGTACGAAACTAGATGCAACTGTCTCACTGCTTCCTTAACATCATACAGCCTGCCAGTGCCCAGCTTCCTAATTTAGACTATTGAATAAACTTACACATTACTCAACAATCCTCAGTTGCAAGGACCAAGTGTTGAAATTGCAGGTAGGTTGATTTTGAATATATTCTCCTATTGCAAAGGGTATAGCAGGCCTCAAGGCACATTCTGAGGGTAAAGGAGTAGGAGGCCTGACCATATGGAGGTTGCATTAGACATGATAGCAGAAGTAGCAAAGCATCTGGGTCAGCAACATGGTAGATATAGTTGAGGTTGAAGGTTCCATGTGATTTCCTCTGTTGAGTTGAACCCAGATTCTTTCAAGATTCATTATACTAGGTAGGCAGTCATATTTCAGTGTGAATGCCCATCAGCACTACCCTGTAAGATATTAATGTCCTCATTTGTGATGCCTGCAGGAGAACTGATCTGCCACCAGATGTTGCTAGTTTACTTAGTTCGCTTTGTACTATAGATATTTTCTATGTTTGCTGTTTGACCTCACACTTACAATTAAAAGTCAGACATTTATAGCTCCACATAAATTGTTCTCTTTGAAAATATATTCAGTCAGAGATGTGGACCTTACTAGCCCATCCCACATTATCCTTGAAGGTGATGATGAGCTGCCTTCTTCAAATGCTCCAGTCCATTTGGTGAAGATACAACCATAGTGATGTTAAAGAAAAAAAAATTGTGATCTATTTCCTGGTCAGGCTGGTGAGTGTATTGGAGTGGAACTTTCAGGTGGTGGTGTTCCCATATATCTGCTGCTCTTGTCCTTCTAGATTGTTGTGGCTGTGGGTTTTGAATGCACTGCCTAAGGGCCCTTGCTGAATTTCTGAAGTGCATCTTTGTAGGTGGTACAAGCGCAAGAAATTGCAGTGATAGGGAGTGTGAATGTTTGAGGATGTGACATAATCAAGTGGGATGCTTTGTCTGGACTGGTGTTAAGCTTCTTGGGTGTTGTTGGAGATGTATCCATCCAGGCGAATGGGAAGTATTCCATTATACTTCTGACTAGTATCTTGTAGATGATGGGCAGTCTTTGAAGAGTCAAGAGGTGAATTACTCATTCCTAACCTCTATGAATATAAATAGACAGTCTAGATTCTGGTCAATGGTAACTGCTAGAATGTGGACAGCAGGTTATTCAATGATGGTACTTCTATTAATTGTCAAGGACAAGGTTTAGATTCTGTCTTGAAAGAGATGGTCATTACCTGGTACTTGTATATTACATGTGTTACTTGCTAGCTCAAGTCTTGATATTGCCATTTGGGCTGCTTCAGTATCTGAGGAGTCACAAATGGTGCTGAACATTGCACAATTATCAGATGACATCCCCACTTCTGATCTTAAAATGGACAGAAAGTCATTGGCGAGGCAGCTGAAGATGGTTGGGCCTAGGACACTACCCTGAGGAACTCATGTAGAGATTAGCAGGAGCTGAGGTGACCGACCTCCAACTGCCACAAACATCTTCCTTTGTCCCAGCTATGACTCCAGTTAGCAGGGACTTTTTCCCTTGATTCCGATTGACTTGAGTTTTGCTAGTGCTCCTTGATGCCTCACATGGTCAAATGTGGTCTTAATGACAAGAGCAGTCACCTACACCTCACCTCCTGCAGTCAGCTCTTTTGTCCATGTCTGGACCAAGGCTGAAATGACATCAGAAGCTAAATGACCCTAGCAGAGATCAACCTGAGTGTCAGATGGCAGGTCATTACTAACAAGTACACTGTTGATCTCCATCACTTTATTTATAAACTTGAGTCGATTGATGGGATAGTAATGTTTCCCACTTGCATTCAGCTCCAAGGAAACTCAAGATTGACAATATCCAGGGCAAAGCTGCCTGCTTAATTTGTACCAGATCTAAAAACATTCATTCCCTCCACCACAAATGCTACTAACTACAAATTGCTTACCACAAATTCACCACGAATCCTCAGGCAGGATCTTTTGTAGCAGCTTCCTGGCTGCTAAAACACAGATAGATTCTCAGCTTGGCCAAACAGCAAAGGATATTGGGTACATTGGCCAAGTAAAACTCTGAAATCCCACACATCAGACACAGTGCAAACACAGCAGCCAGGTGTTAATGGTATTAGTACAATGTAAAAGGCAGCAGTTACCTTGGACAAACACTCCTCAACAATTCATCCACTAAACAGAGGAGGGCCCAGGCAGAAAGGTACCTGGTCCTGCTACACAAAGAAACAACAATAGCATACCAGGCAAATGTTTGAACCTGTTTCAAACTATTAAGTGTACCTCCCCGATTGGCCAGAACTATAGAAAGTTCCAAGAAATCAACTAAAAGGCATAAAAACAGGGATCATCTGCCAACCTCACTCAAGGAATTATCTGACGCCTTCTGAGGAGTTCAGAATGGCCAGAGGCAGAGACCAGCTGACCATCCAGAGAGACAGAGGGAGAAAACAGCTTTACTGACCCAGAGACAGAGCCACAGAGAGATTCAGAAAGAGAGCAACTGCGTAAACCTACAGTGACTTGGAAAGTATTGTAACCTTAAGGGCCCAAATAGGATCAGAAATAGTATGTTTAACATTAAAGATTATTGTAATTTTGTTCCTGATAAAGTTGGGACCGTTTTGCATTGATGCCAGTTTGTGTCCATGTTGTTTTGACCACTTCAGTATTGTGGACACCCGGGCAATTTCATTGAAAACATTCTGCTCGGAGTTGTCTAAATTGTTTTAAGGAAGGTCTAGACAACATTTTGCATTCCTGTCTTCAATAAAAAGTGATCATCAGGTCCTCCGAAGTCAAACCCACCAAGTCTGGTACCCTCAGATTTCAGCCTGAGCTGTAATTATGAGAGTAAATGCCCCACATGAAAAGCTAGGGTTCAAGTGGGTAGCTGAGGATACAGGCAGTCAACCAGGGAAACTGGCCATCAGCCAGGTGTTCTACAACCAGAATGAGCAAAACTCAAGCTGGAAAAGGCTAGTGACTAAAACTGGACTCTGGGGAAGTCAGCCTAGAGGGGAAAGGTATTTGCCTCTTGAGTAGAAAACCTAAAGACATTTTGGACTCCTTGAAACAACCAAGAGAGCTTTTATTTCAAACCCCTGAAGAGTTTGATGGCATTGGTGTGTCAGGAGATTTATTTTATTCATTATCAGTTCCAATGTTTAGAAGAAAACTTCCACTGAATTTTAAATCCTTGTCCCTGTCCTGAGAGTGGTCAGTGGGGTGAAGCTGAGAGGATTTTATTTTAAGCTTACTTTTGAGTTTGAATGAGTCGAGGAAAGTTTACTCTCTATTTTGACCCTTTGTTGTCCCTACCCTAGGAGTGTTTGGTGGGGATGGGGTCAAGGGAAAGTCATTCTTTATTTTAAGAACCGAGGAAATTTATGTTGAGTTCAAGAGTGTTGGGGGATCCTTGAGATCCAAACAGTCGAGGAAACTTTGTTTTTCTGTTTTAAAGAAGTGGAGACATTGGCTGCTGTTGGCACCCCTGCGTACTTTACTAGCCCAATCAAAATGAATGCTCGGTTGTTTTAAACAGCAACTGGAACAAGGAGCCAGAGATTGTTTTGGGGACAAGGGGTTGGGGTAATACATACATGTGAGAAACTCAACAGTCACCCCACAAGAACGGGTAGTGTTAGTTTCAGTTCTACACATCTAAGGCTTTGAAAGGTTGCAACAAGAATTTAGGTGAAACCTTACCTCAATTACAGCCACTTCCCATAACTTAATAACATGGAAGAGAAATCCAGTAAAGAACCAAGCAATAACATGCTTGCCAGCAAAATGGTGATATTTGGGGTAAGAATCAGTTAGTGGTGTACAGGAAACCCAGTTGGAGTTCTACACTATGCTGTATGAATGTGGGGATCACCGACTCTTGGTGAGGTTTCTTCAAGAAACTTTGCATAGTGACAACTGAGAGGCCTGTGTTCAACTCCTCAGCTGGTGCCTTGTTTCCTCTGTAATGGTGAAATAATGGATGCAAGCGTCATTAAAACAGGAGAGGAAAATTTACAGATGCCTCAGAGATAGTAAGAGTTGCCGATGCTGGAGTCAGAGATAACATGATGTGGAGCTGGAGGAACACAGCAGATCAGGCAGCATCAGAGGAGCAGGAAAGTTGAAGTCTCAGTTCGGGTCCTTTATTGGTGCCTCCCTAGGTTTCGAGGCCTCTTAATTAAAAACGATAATTAGGAGGCAGTAGCCTTGTGTGTTCCATGTGGATTGGCTTTCCATGTGGTGAGGTGAATGTGGCAACCATTTTAGGTCAATAGTGTCCTTTCAAAACTGTCTTTAGTCAATGGAAGTCTAAGTTATTCAAGAAAATAATGAAAGTTAACTATTAATAGTCCATTTTTGTCTAAGATTGTAACAGCATGCCCTGGGAAAGGCTGACTCAAGAATGATTCAGGCTTAGATAATTAATTTGGTCCCAAAGCTCATTAAACCTGCTGCATGTCATTTTCATGGCATGTATTTCAATTAGCCACTTGTCCTAACAGTACGCCAGTTGAATAGAAGTAAACAGATCATTATTCAGGAATGTAAATGTTACTTTAACCGAGCTTAGCTTTCACCCATCGATCGGAAATTGATTCACTACCGTCGCATTTGTAAATGACTTTTGACTCTGATCAAGGGACCTCTGGAATATTTTGTCAAGACGTCACCGACACTTTTGTCAACATTTTTGCTAGAAAATCTGTCACAATTTCACCAACAAAAAATTCAGTGCAGAGCAAATCTAATTTAATACAGCCTTATAACAGTCACCAAAAGAAATTATGGAGTGGTTGGTCACCAGTTTCTTGCTAAGACTCCCCTTTGTCTGGAGAAGGATGGGGCAGGGAGGAAGAGGAAATGCACACTGAAAAAGCTGTGCCAGTGGTTGGATGGGAGAGGGAGAGGAGGGGCAGGTAAAATGAAGAAGGCTCTCATTAGGATGCCATATCTGCCAGTAGTTTTCCTACATTCACATGAACTAAGGCAATGTATTGACAGATTACACTTTACTAAAGTAAACCTCTCATCAACAGATGGTACAAGAGATAGGGACGCAGGTTTAAGTTTTGGATGCAAGAAGAAGAGGCAACATGAAGAACATTTTTATGCAGCAAGTAGTAGAGACCCGGAACTCACTGCTGTAGCAAGTGGTGGACGGAGAGATTATGAACGATTTCTAAAAGAAATTGTATAGGACTTAAGGGAAATAAACCTGCAAGTGGGAGAGAGTAGATAATGGGTTTGATTAGATCACTTTCCAGAGACCCAGCATGCACTTGATAGGCCAAAAGGTCTTATGTAATGAGTTTACACAGTGCTCTTGCACAGGATTGCAATTACCTATCACAGACAGGGTCACAGTAGATTTTAGATCACAGTAAACCAGGTAGATTTTATATTTCCAGAAACTTCTGCACTGGCACAAATGGCATCTCGTGATCCTCTGTGCACTGTTGCATAAGAGAAATCGGCAGCTCAGCCCACACCGAGCAGTAACTATATATAAATGAGGGGCATGGACAGGGTGAATAACCAAAGTCTTTTCCCTGGGATGGAGGTGTCTAAAACTAGAAGGAATATGTTTAAGGCAAGAGGGAAAAATTTAAAAGGGACCTAAGGGGGCAACTTTTTCACGCAAGGTGTGGTGCATGTATGGAATGAGCTGCCAGTGGAAGCGGGTACAATTACAACATTTAAAAGGCATCTGGATGGGTATATGAATAGGCAGGGATATGGGCCAAATGCTGGCAAATGAAATGTGATTAATTTAGGATATCTGGCCAGCATGAACAAGTCAACCAAAGAGTCTGTTTCTCTGCTGTACAGCCCTGAGACTCTATGAAAATGACTGGGCATGTATCTAGGGTCTAGGCCCGAAACGTCAGCTTTTGTGCTCCTGAGATGCTGCTTGGCCTGCTGTGTTCATCCAGCCTCACATTTTATTATCTTGGAATTCTCCAGCATCTGCAGTTCCCATTATCTCTTATCTCGGGCATGTATCTTAGTTCATTTTGTAAAGACTTAGTATGCAAGGCTCCTTGTGAGGAAAATGTTGAGATTGTAGCTGCACTGGGCTGCTCTGTTCCTTTCTTCCTTTAAAGTTTTCCTTCTAAATGTAACTTAGAACAGTACAGTGCCGAACAAACCCTTCAGGTTATGATGCTGTGCCGAACACAATGCCAAATGAAACTAATCCCTGCTGCCTGCTTTTGGCCCATGTCCATCCATTCCTTGCATATTCATGTGCTTATCCAAAAGTTGCTTAAATGCCCTTATTGTACCTGCTTCAACTGCCACACCTGACACTGTGTTCCAGATTCCTACCACTCTGTGCAGGGAACTTGCCCCTCACATCTTTTTTGACCTCTTCCCCTCTCACCTTAAATGCACGTGCCCTAGTTTTAGACATTTCAGCTCTGGGAAAAAGATTCTTACCATCAACCTTATCTATGCATCTCATAATTTCATGGACTTGTTTCAAATCTCCCCTCAGCCTCTGCCCTTTTCAGTTAGTAAGACATGACCTGCCCTGCACAAAGCCATGCTGACTGTCCCTAACAAGGCCATGGTCTTCCAAATGCAAATTACAACTCCAGCAGCAGAAAAATAAGCAAAGACCTGATCAGATCCTTATCACTGATGGAGCTAAACCACTCCTTGGACCAATATAGGTAGGAGACGTGGCCGGGGTAGGGGTGGGGTAGGCCAGGACCCTGTTATATCTTCGGCCAGAACAGCGTTTGGTCCCAGGGTTGTCCAAAAAAGGTGTAGGAGAAGGCTGGGTCTTTTTCCATCTCTAATCCCTTTCCTTCTCCGCGTCAGTCATAGCAGCAAGCATAGGGTGTGGCTCTCAATCAAAGGATACATCATTACCTTCCAATGTGGACAGCAACCCAGAGAGCTGCTTGTCCCAGTGACCATCAACAGGAAGCCCTTGATATTTTTGGTGGACACTGGGGCCGCATATTCTACTTTGAAGATTTCAGATTTCCCCAGTATAAGGGAAACCGGCCAGATAGGTAGAGTAATGGGACTGACAGGACGACCAATTACCATACCTATTTTGGAGGACGTTACGTGTGACATTCAGGGTGGACTGGGGATCTCCAATTCTTGCTCGCAGACAACTTCCCTTGTCATCCTGTGGGAAGGGATCTACTCTGCAAGATGGGGTGCTCCGTCATTTGTACATCTATGGCTATTGAGTTACAGGTCCAAATAAAACAATATGGTGATGTCCAGGTGCTCCTACAGCAAGTTGTCAGTGACTCATGTCCTGTCATTTGGTGGTGGTGCGTAGTTGATAAAACTTCCAATCAGTTGACACTCCAGCTATTCCTACAATTATTGGAGCCCTTTCGGATACGGTCTCACTTGCAACCAATCGCAGTGTACTGTGTTCCATGATGATACTGGCAGCATTCGGGAATATGAGTCAAGAGCCATTGGCAGGATTGGTGAATCTTTCTTTATGACTGCTCCCTGTTTATACATCAGGAAGGAAGACATTGCCCCTTCCATTCTTCTACCTCCCAATGATCAGGCACTGTACAGCCAGCTTCCTTCAAGACCACCCACTGCACTGTCAACATAGCACTCAGATTTGAAGTGAGGGATCTGACTTATAGACTATGGTCACAAACTGTCACAGCCACCCTGCAGATCCATGGTGGCACTGTAGACATGCTCACTGAGCATGCTCTGTGATTGACATTTGTACCTGCTAACTGCCTTATTTGAGCGCTATACCTTTGCACCCATTCTCCAGCTTATAGTGTCTTCTGATTTCCTGGGCTAGGTCTCCCACACCCTTTGTGCAACCCATCCTCACAAAGTAGGGTCCGTCCTACCAGTTGACCTCTTTAAAGTTAAGGTTGACCTCACCAAACTACACCTCCAAAGGCCCCAGTATCCACTCACCCAGGAAGCAGAGGAAGGGATCTCCCCTGTCATTGCTGATCTTGCCCAGCAAGGTGTCATCGTTCCCATAGTTAGTGCCTGTAATACACCTATCCTGCCAATGAGGAAGCTCAGCAAGGCCATCTGGTGGTTTGTTCAAGATCTTACAGCCGTGAATTCCTCAGTTATCCCTGCCTTCCCAGTGGTCCCAAATCCTGCCAACATTCTCACCCAGCTCAAAGTATTACGTAGTTGTGGACCTGTGTGAGGTTTTCTTCTCTATTCCAATCCTCGAGCACTTGCAATACCTCTTCGTTTTACTTATTAAGGCAAGCAACACACTTGGACTCAGCTTCCTCAAGACTACGCCGAGAGTCCCATTGCCTTTTCACGTGTTCTGAAGCAGGATCTCAGTGACATCCACTTTATCTGTGGCTCTACCCTTACTCAGTAATGTGGACAACTTTGTCCTTGCCTCTCCTGATCGCCCGTCCTCTGAAACTGACAGCCTCACTCTCCTGACGTCATTGGCCAAGAAGGGTCATAAGGCATCCAAAGAAAAACTCCCACTCTGCCAGACTACTGTCACCTACTTTGGCCATGTATCAGATGGGAACAAACAATTGTTATCTATACAGTGTATTGAAGCCATCTTCAAAATCCCCAAACTCAACACCATGAAAGACCTGGCCCACTTCTGGGGAATGACGGGTTACTGTCACTGATGGATTCCTGGCTATGCTGAGCTTATCTGCCTCCTACATGCCCCGACTGTCCCTTCAGCCCTGAGCTGGTTAAAATGGACTCTGATGGCAGTATTGGCCTCCAGATGACTTATATTTACCCTTCGCTGGCGCCCCTGCACGAGGCCTCCCTGACTATTCCAAACACTTCCATTTGTTTGCTTCAAAGTTGGCTGTACTGACTCAATTCAGACCCGTTGCCTGCTACAGTACCCAGCTGGACCCAGTTGCCAGGGGCTTTCCCGCCTGCCTGAGAGTGGTAGCGATGGCATATCATGCAGTCATGTCATCCCAGTTCACTGCGCTGGGCCATGAGGTTACCTTACGTGTACCTCACACTGTGACCCTCCCTCCCTACTCAATCCACCACTCAACACCTGCCTGTGCTGACACTACACAATCTGAAGCTAAGCCTTTACTGGACCCCTCCCTCTTTGTTATACGCTGCACCTCCCTCAAACCAACAACTCTCCCACCCACAGAGGATGATGGGGACCTCCCCAGGCCTAATTTGCAGGGTTATCCGCTTCCTGACCCGAATCTCATATTTGATGTGAGCGGATCGTGCACAATTTCTCCCACTGGGGGCCCGTGGCCCACATATGCCATCTGCACTTTGAATGAGGTTGTTGAAACAGCCTGGCTCCCCGCTAAGCGTTCTGCTCAAGCTGCGGGCGGGTGGGGGGTCTTTGCCTCCACCTGAGAGTGTATCTTCTTCGAAGGCCAGGCTGCTCCCATTTTCACTGATTGCCATCATGCCTTTGGGGTTTGCATGTAACTTTGGTAAATCTTGGGAAGCCGAGGTGGGGGGTGGTATCCCTCGCCTCCTTGGGAAGTGTGTTGTTTATTCAAAACCTCCTGAAGGCTGCAGAATTCCCCACGGCTTTGGCCATCGGTAAAAGCTCCGCTCATGCTTATTCCACCGACAATGTACCCTGAGGAAACTCTCGCGCTGTTCTAGCAGCGAAAGGCAGCCGCCGCAAGGTGATCTGAGACTGTGGTCCACCTACGTGGTGCTCACCTCTTCTCCACTTTCTGCCCTTTCTGCAATCAGAATCCAATACTTGAGAGCAATTGGCCTGGCAGGTTGCAACCTGGCTTGCCCTCGTGTGTCACCACTTTATACATGCAGGAAAAGTCGGGGGGGGGGCGGTGGTAATGAATAGTTATAATATAAAAATCCTGGCATGCATTGCCACGAAGCAATAGCTGAAAAGATAACCGCTGGATACATGGTATGTCCAACTTGAATGCGGGGAAACACCCAGTTTCAAGCCTGCGTCGCAACCCCAGACATGGGACCCCCCCCCCAATACATTTGTAAACAAATTTTATTGAGATGCCCAAATGCATTGGTTCAGTTACGCGCTAGTTATTTTCGATGTATTCTCCCTGTATTTTCCAGGGAAGCTTACCTTCCCTGGAAAAAAATGATGCTACAAGAGTAACCACGATTATATTGTGAGCCTTTGTACCCCGTTTTGGGGTACCGGAGCAAATATCAAGTGATAACAGCCCGCACTTTACCGGATAAGTGGTTAGGAACTGCTCAGAGGACTATGGATCGAACATCACTTGTCATGCCTCTACCACACCCCACCGGAAAAACACAACGGAATGTTTAAAAACGAAATAGCAAAGTTATGTGCGGGAACCAGCTTGAAATGGTCAGTGGTGCTCCTGATCGCTCATACGCTGATGAGGTCAAGCCCAAGTAGGATAGCAGGATAACAGTAGGTTACGTGGAACAGTCCATCTTCCGCACCTACACAGGCCCCAAACCCCACCTCTTCCTCCGGTACATTGATGACTGTATCGGCGCCGCCTCTTGCTCCCCAGAGGAGCTCGAACAGTTCATCCACTTCACCAACACCTTCCACCCCAACCTTCAGTTCACCTGGGCCATCTCCAGCACATCCCTCACCTTCCTGGACCTCTCAGTCTCCATCTCAGGCAACCAGCTTGTAACTGATGTCCATTTCAAGCCCACCGACTCCCACAGCTACCTAGAATACACCTCCTCCCACCCACCCTCCTGCAAAAACTCCATCCCCTATTCCCAATTCCTCCGCCTCCGCCGCATCTGCTCCCACGATAAGACATTCCACTCCCGCACATCCCAGATGTCCAAGTTCTTTAAGGACCGCAACTTCCCCCCCACGGTGATTGAGAACGCCCTTGACCGCGTCTCCCGCATTTCCCGCGACACATCCCTCACACCCCGCCCCCGCCACAACCGCCCCAAGAGGATCCCCCTCGTTCTCACACACCACCCTACCAACCTCCGGATACAACGCATTATCCTCCGACACTTCCGCCATTTACAATCCGACCCCACCACCCAAGACATTTTTCCATCCCCACCCCTGTCTGCTTTCCGGAGAGACCACTCTCTCCGTGACTCCCTTGTTCGCTCCACACTGCCCTCCAACCCCACCACACCCGGCACCTTCCCCTGCAACCGCAGGAAATGCTACACTTGTCCCCACACCTCCTCCCTCACCCCCATCCCAGGCCCCAAGATGACATTCCACATTAAGCAGAGGTTCACCTGCACATCTGCCAATGTGGTATACTGCATCCACTGTACCCGGTGCGGCTTTCTCTACATTGGGGAAACCAAGCGGAGGCTTGGGGACCGCTTTGCAGAACACCTCCGCTCAGTTCGCAACAAACAACTGCACCTCCCAGTCGCAAACCATTTCCACTCCCCCTCCCATTCTCTTGATGACATGTCCATCATGGGCCTCCTGCACTGCCACAATGATGCCACCCGAAGGTTGCAGGAACAGCAACTCATATTCCGCCTGGGAACCCTGCAGCCATATGGTATCAATGTGGACTTCACCAGTTTCAAAATCTCCCCTTCCCCCACTGCATCCCTAAACCAGCCCAGTTCATCCCCTCCCCCCACTGCACCACACAACCAGCCCAGCTCTTCCCCCCCACCCACTGCATCCCAAAACCAGTCCAACCTGTCTCTGCCTCCCTAACCGGTTCTTCCTCTCACCCATCCCTTCCTCCCACCCCCAGCCGCACCCCCAGCTACCTACTAACCTCATCCCACCTCCTTGACCTGTCCGTCTTCCCTGGACTGACCTATCCCCTCCCTACCTCCCCACCTACACCCTCTCCACCTATCTTCTTTACTCTCCATCTTCGGTCCGCCTCCCCCTCTCTCCCTATTTATTCCAGTTCCCTCCCCCCATCCCCCTCTCTGATGAAGGGTCTAGGCCCGAAACGTCAGCTTTTGTGCTCCTGAGATGCTGCTTGGCCTGCTGTGTTCATCCAGCCTCACATTTTATTATCTTGGAATCTCCAGCATCTGCAGTTCCCATTATCCCAGGATAACAGGGCTGTCCGCTCATGAAATGATAACTGATAGGCCAATGAGATTGCCAGTAAATGCTCCCCACACTGCTAAGCAAATGAACATCCACAGTATGGATGAAACCCTATTGAATTATTGCGTGACTTTGACTAAATCTCTTAAAGCCTTCCACTCACAGGTAATTGAAGCTCAATTGGAAGCCACCAAAGAGAACTGCCACATTTAGCAGCCAGGAGGCTACGTGTTTGTGAGATCGTTCCGCCAAAAGAATTGCTTAGAACCCAGGTGGGAAGGACTGCAACTAGCACTGTTGGCTATACACACAGCAGTGAAGGTAAAAGGGAAGCCCACGTGGCTCCATGCATCACATGTAAAGCCAGCACCGACCCCAACCCCAGAAGAGCCAGGGAAGATTTGGAACGCATAGAGACTGCCACACTTTCACTGTGCCAGCGATGGAGATGCTGTTATTTTTGGGACTCATAACCATACTGACTCGCCTTACAAGAGGAGGATTGATTGTAAGGAGAGAGCTCGGTGTGAGCAACTTTTGGTATATGTCGTATGAGTATGCTAGACCTTCTGGTATTTCCAGTTACTGTTTTGCTCACACATTCCCATACATTCAAGGGATGGTATCCCCCTGAGATCCATTCCTTTCAATATATCTGAAATGATTCGATTGTTGTCAGAAAGAATCCCTGATGACAGGGGTTCTCATGGTTGTCACATTTCCTGCAGAGAGAGGGTTGTATTGAATAGACATTAATGGTGCCCGAGATAAGTGGGAATCAGTAGGGTACAGTTTTTCAGCATTTGAAAGTTGGTATCAATCCCAATTTAATAGCTCCCAGACCCCATCATTTGTCGCCATCGCTAATACATCAAGGATGGGAAAGATCAGTGGGATCTATTTGCCTCACTAAATCTGAGCCTTGTGGGTGGTCTGCTGGTCAGATTGTACTCAATATTTTAATGTCACGCCTCATCCTTGGCATCCATCTAAATTTAATTTCACCAAAACTCAAGTCAGCTTTCTTACTATGTAAAAAGTGAAAGAACTGCGGATGCTGTAAATCAGGAACAAAAACAAAGTTGCTGGAAAAGCTCAGCAGGCCTGGCAGCATCAGTGGAGGAGGAAACACAGTTAATGTTTCAGGGCCATTCTGAGGAAGGGTCACTGGACCCGAAACGTTAGCTCTGTTTTCTCCTCTACAGATGCTGCCAGACCGGCTGAGCTTTCTCAGTAACTTTGTTTTAGTTTCTTACTATGTAACACAGTTTGTCCCATACAATGACATATTATGTTTGCAGACACAAGGCCAGTGCTACAGTTCAACAGGTAATGGTACCCAAAGATAAGGACATAGAATTCCAGATGTTAGGCCAGGTTTATCTTTAAAGTTGTCCTGAAAGGACAAAAGGGGAGTGTGGAAGGAATCAAAGTGGTGACAGAAAAAGAGGACAACCAGGTTTGTCCACAAGATGGTGTTGCCCACACCTGGTTCCAGTTAAGCAGAGGAAGTTTTTAAACAAGCCCAGACAGACTCCCTGCTGATAAAATGCTATAAAGATATGATTGGTCTACTAAGTTGCTAAGGCTTGAAATCAAGTATAATTGGGTAAAAGGGGGAACTTCGAATTATATATAAAAGTGTGGTTGTAACCGTTGGATGCAAACTAGCCCTGCTGTGTTATCTATAACCCACTGGTTGACTCTCCTTGCATGAAAGCAATAAGGAAGATGTTGCTTCGTGTATTATTGTCTGACTACTTGTTTCAACAGCAGGCCCTCCTGTGCTGCCCCCATAATGATCCATTTACCATGGCAAAACCACCTAGTCCGCACATGCCCAGCCACTACAGGGCAATTTAGCATGTCCAAACACCTAACATGCACGTTGTTGGGCTGTGGGAGGAAACCAGAATGCCTGAAGGAAGCCCACACAGTCACAGAGAGAACATGCAAACTCTGCACAGACAGTCTCCCAAGGCTGAGATCAAACTCAGGTCCCTGGCACTGTGAGGTAGCAGTACTGTCTCTTGTTACTGAAGTTTATCATCTTGCACTCATCATGAGAAAGGCAAGAATAACAGATTTCAAACAACCACAACAATTTATACAATGGAGAAAAATTGTATTTATTTGCTGGTGGGCAACTTTGAACAGCCAAACCATTGCCATGAGAAAGCAAAGGGCATTGATAAATTCTCTGAACTCCCTGGTATTTCAAAAATGACAAAGACTGATACTTTCACTGCTGAGAACAGTTCCGTACATGTGAGTGCGTGTTGTTTCTAGCAAGCATAAATGAGCCATGCTATGAGTTTGATTAATTATTTTAAATTGGTCGCTAATACAGTTTAAAGGACACTCAGAGTTATTCACAATGGGTTGCCAATTCATCGAATCAGATCTAACAATTTTTTTTTATTTTGGGCTTTGCAGGCACAAGATTAAGTACCATTTGAATGCCACCTATTGTGAACAACCAAAGGAACATGCTGTTTCATTTGATCGGCTAATCATTAGGATATGTAGCCTAGATACATGTCATAATACCAATACTGAAATTCATACACAGCATTGCTCAATTGTATGAGTTGACAGCCTTGATTCTGTATTTAAACGATCTTGCAATGATAGCTATCAAAGCATTTTCTTTCCAGTTGTTTGCTGAATCTCTTTTCAGTGATTAGACCAGAATACTCTGGTCCCTTGGCACATCAGCATTTCCTGATCCAACACCATTCAGATAATGTTCTGCCATACTGCTTTTTCTACTGAAGTTGATACCATCACACATGTCCATGTTTTAATGCATCTGCCATGCATTTGCTCACTCACTCAATTTGCTTAAATTGCCTTGAAGCCTCTTTACATCATCCTCACTGTTCTCATCACACCTCGTTTTGTGTTGTCAGATAATTTTGAAATACTACAAGTGAATGCATTTGAGAAAAAGCAGAAATGATTCACAAGAACAACTGTGGGGATGTAGAGTTTTAGTAACAGAGGAAGATTAGAAAATGAGGGAATGCTGTGCTTGGAGAAGAGAAAATTGAAAGGAAACTTGGCGCAAGTATTCAGAATCATGAGGGAACTAGATAGAATACATAGGAGGTAACTGTTACCATTGGTGGAAGGATTCAGAACCATAGGAGTGGGATTTAAGGTAACCTGATTAAATGCAGAAGATGCAAAAGCAACATTTAAACCTTTTATATGCAAAGTGATTCAGATCTAGATGTATTCCCTTGAGAGCCTAATCAAGGGAGGGTCAACCGAGGCTTTATAAAGGAAATTGGATCATTATTTTTAAAAGGAAAAGCTTTGCAGGGCTATGGGGAATTAACCGCAACTGGAACAATGTGAATTGCTCCTTCAGGGTGCTAGTACAGACACAATGGGGTGAATGGGTTGTTTCATGTTGTAACCATTCTATGATTCCAATATGACCGGATAACAAATTAATTAATCATTATCACTGACTGATTCCTGTTTTTACTCTGCAGCTTTATTTCAAATCACTGCACTTCAAAGAAAGAATGATTTGCTTAACAAGTCTTTCGAGGCATGTAGTAAGGTGGTATGTGAATGCAAGTCTGCCTCAATGCTGACAAATACTCTGTCACAACACACCAGATTTATCACCTTTATGCTTAGAATTGCAAAGAAAAGTTCACAAACTCACCAAAAGTTGTATTCCGTCATCTTGTCGTTAAAATAACAAGTTAACATTTCAATGAAACACAATTAATCATTACTTCTCAGAAGTAAAATGCATTTGAAACTTCCTGAAAATTATGAATGCAAGCTTTCTCATTTATTATAATTTTATATTTACTACCCGTTCTCTGAATAAACTGCAGCCCATATTTTAATTAGTTCACAGGAATGTATTAATATAACTATGCTAATTTGTGGTGACTACTTGCACTTCTAAAATATTTAGTATTATATCGCCATACTTCCACACTGTAGGGAATCTAATCTAACCTAATATTTTCCATGAGTTTTTCAGAGTGAAATATGCCTCTGGTGGCCCTTAACGTTAAGGAAGAGAAAAAAAACACATTCACAGAGTTCATGATACCTCTGTTTATATTTACTTCTCCTTTTTTTCCATATATTATTGACCAATATCTCAGCGCACACATCACAGGCAGTGACTGCTGGCACCCCATGTCCACAAACATTGGCATTCGACAAATACCCACCTCACCACATCCCCTCAGCTCATCATCCACTTACAGTACGGTTCTGCCTTTCATGCCACACTTTGGAGGGTACAGCACCTCTCATTGCAATAATGCTACCAGGACATTTTGCACACATGGGTGAGCATCCATGTGATATATGGACCAAGCTGCATCCTCATTTGCTTTCTCATAATGCTCACTCACTTTGCACCAACATAGTTCCTCACTGCATTCTCCCCCGCCTTGCATTTTTGAGTTTTGTCAGTTGAGCCAGAGCTAACAGACTTATGGTAATTCTGTCTCGACTTCTAGCACAGACTCAAAGCCAGGCAGCTTGCCAAGTTTGTCAGCAGTGATAAGTCAAGTGGAAAAGACATGTTGCTCACTGGCACAATGCTATGTCAAAGGCTAAGGGCAGTTTGTTTCTGGGGGAGGTTCCAGACAAAGTAAGTCAAAGGTATTTCCCAAGCGTGAGCCCAGTGTTTGGCATAGTCAATCTGTACTTTATAGTATTTTCCCTTCTGCAAAGAGGAAAGGGAGGGATTGATGAGTTGAAAGCAGCAGACACAGCTGTTAGTGCTAGTGCAGATGGGAAAGATGACTGGCATTTCCAGTGATTGAATAGGGAGTGCAGGCCACTCAGTAAAGCACTGGTAGTGTGGAGTTCAATTGCATTCACCCAGGGAGAATTGGCTGGGTGAGAAAGAAAGAACAAAGATGTTACATGCAACAATGAGAGTAACAGAGAATGAGTCTTGGTGGTAGCTGGATGCTGTAGCAGAGATGGAGAGAGTGTGGGATAGCAGATAGAAGATGGCGGCATGGCAGAGAAGGTAATTGGCTTTCTTCCGACACAATTGACCTTTCTGCAGACAGTTGAGATCGGTGGCAACCTTGAGCCAGGCAGGCAGGGTCTGGTGTTTTGTCATTCTCTGGTGGTCCTGGGGAAGAGGACAATCTTGCACCTGCACCACTCCATGCACCCCCAGGTTTGTAAAGTGAAGTGTCAGTTTCACCTTATCAAGCATGCAATTGAACTCCACACTACCAGTGCTTTACTGAGTGGCCTTTTAAATATGGCCCCAGTGCCAGAAATCCTGGTATATTCCAGCGTTGGAGAGCATTCCAGCAATGGCAAGTGGAGAAATCAGCCTATTGTCAGTCCCCATAAGATAGTGAGGAAAGTTTGGGATGATGGTAGGAGAAAATCTGCTAGACCTATCTAAGGGAAACCAACCAGGAAACTCTAAAAATGACACGTAGCTGATTTCTGGTAAGAATCAGCCCGTCGCTTCTATTTTTCTCTTCACAGATGTCAGAACTCCTGAATATTTTTGGTACTTTCTTTTATTTCATGTTTCCAGCATCAACAGTATTTTGCTTTTATGTTTTTTTGTTTCTGAAGCTGCACAAGAAAGAGAGTACAAGGTATTCCGTGCCAACAATGATAAAATGTATCTGTGATAATGGGAACTGCAGATGCTGGAGAATCCAAGATAACAAAGTGTGGAGCTGGATGAACACAGCAGGCCAAGCAGCATCTCAGGAGCACAAAACGTTTCGGGCCTAGACCCTTCATCAGAGAGGGGGATGGGGAGAGGGTTCTGGAATAAATAGGGAGAGGGGGGAGGCGGACCGAAGATGGAGAGAAAAGAAGATAGGTGGAGAGAGTATAAGTGGGGAGGTAGGGAGGGGATAGGTCAGTCCAGGGAAGGCAGACAGGTCAAGGAGGCGGGATGAGGTAGTAGGTAGGAAATGGAGGTGCAGCTTGAGGTGGGAGGAAGGGATGGGTGAGAGGAAGAACAGGTTACGGAAGCGGAGACAGGCTGGGCTGGTTTTGGGATGCACTGGGGGGAGGGGGCGAGCTGGGCTGGTTTTGGGATGCAGTGGGGGAATGGGAGATTTTGAAGCTTGTGAAGTCCACATTGATACCATTGGGCTGCAGGATTCCCAAGCGGAATATGAGTTGCTGTTCCTGCAACCTTCGGGTGGCATCATTGTGGCACTGCAGGAGGCCCATGATGGACATGTCGTCTGAGGAATGGGAGGGGGAGTTAAAATGTTTCGCGACTGGGAGGTGCAACTGTTTATTGCGAACCGAGCAGAGGTGTTCTGCAAAGCGGTCCCCAAGCCTCCGCTTGGTTTCCCCAATGTAGAGGAAGCCACACTGGGTACAAGGGATACAGTATACCACATTGGCAGATATGCAGGTGAACATCTGCTTAATTTGGAAAGTCATCTTGGTGACTTGTTAGCAACTTTGGAGAGATGCCCCTTTAAGAGATCTACATGTAAATGAGCCCAACACCCTGATCATAGAATCATAAAATCCGAGAGTGTGGAAATTGGCCATTTGGCCCATTGAGTCCATGCTGACCCTCCGAAGAGCATCTCACCAAGCCAGCCATGACTTTTTCAAATACATCATATCTAAAGACTAGTTCAAACTTGAATAGCCAACAGGAATCTTCCCCATGCTTGAACTAGGAAAAGGCATGCCCTAATTCAAAGAAAGTGGGCAGCCAGTGCAGAACCAGTAAGACAATCTCTAAAACAAAAGTTTAAATCCAAAAATATAGAAAAGGGCACCCTGTGCAGTGCTGATTTCAGCAAAGAAGAAATGCACAAAGTCTAATACAAAGTAGAAAGACAAATAACAACAGGAGGGCGAATACCAAATCCCACAACATGAATTGAAAAGTCGTTGATCCATTATCTGACTTCAAATTTTTTAAACAAAGGATGCAGCTTTGTTCCATAGAGCAAGGAGTTTTAGAAATGGTTAAAAAAAAACTAAGAAGACAAAATAACAATTGGTAATGAAGGGTTTCACCAGTTAATACCTCAGTCTTATCTGAAGGGGACCAGAAAGATCCTGAAAAGGTATGGTAAGCCCTCGAAGACCACCTACATGTGAGACCCAACTTAGAAACTCATGACTTAGAATTGGGCATAAACAGTCAATGGATCGATTTGTCAATGGATGCTCTAGCAAGGGCAATGAGTATAACTTTGTTGGAGCAGGAAACAAAGTCAATGGTTGCCTCAACATCCCATAACAGCATTCCAAAAAAATCTCTTGACAAGAAAGACACAGCACACATTCATGCTAGCAGTTAGAAAAAAAATACAAAGCCACTCTAGCTGGACCTCAACGCCTGCAAGTATTAAGAACAGCAAACCGTTTTGAAATTATAAGCAGGACACAAAGCCAAACAATTTATATAGTGAATGCATTCTATTACACCCAAAGTTGTCCGTGTTCCAACACTTGTGCAAGGTTTGTGGTACAAAAGAAATCTGGCTCCCAAGGTGCAGCCAGAGGTCAGAACAGGGCACAAGAAAAATGCAGTTGTATGGCAACAGCAGCTAAGAATGCACTAGAAAGCTGTGCAAATGAAACCTCATAGAGTAAGACAGACCTGAGGCAAGAGCCTGAGTGATACTATTTCCAACCACAGTATGAAAAGGCTTTCCACATTGTGACTTTAACAGATTTGTGTGGAAATAGTCAATCAACTGGATCCATTTTCCACAATCAACATCATTTGCCATAAGAAAACCAACAAACTCATAAACCAAACTTAAATAAACAGTCTGAATTGGTAAAGACATGTAATGGGATTTTTGAAACAAAACAGTACAACTGATAATCACTAAGTTAGCTGCATACAGTGCAATGAAACACCATCCCTGACATAGATACACTAACAACACTATCGTGGTAGTGCAATTTGGCAAGGATACCAACAAATGTTTGTACTGGTGGATATGAACAGATCAGAAGAGGCAGGACTATCAGAGAATATGTCTCTATACATTGTGACTATCTTTGAAATCAACAAAATAAACATGTTGGCAGAACATTTGTGCCACACAAATGCCAGGCTCTGATCATCACCGATAAGAGACAATCTGACTACTGGCCCTTGATATTCAATGGTGTTACCAAAATAAAATCCCCCACTATCAACATCTTGGGGGTTACCATTGGTCAGGAATTCAACTGTACTTGCCACAGGGGCAATGAAAACAAGTCAGAGACTAGGAATACTGTGGTGAGTAACTCATATCCTGACTCTCCAAAGCCTATCCACCATTTACAAGACATAAGTGAGGAGTGCGATGGAAGAATACTCCCCCCTAGTCTGGATAGGTATAATTCTAACAACACTCAAGAAGCTTGACAACATCTGGGACAAAACAGCCCAGCTGGCATCCAATCCCACCACCACCAATGCTCAGTAGCAGCAGCGTGTGCAATCTACAAGGTGCACAGCAGAAATTCACCAAAGATCCTCAGTATCCACTTTCCAAATCCATGATCACTTCCGTCTAGAAGTTCAAGGGCAACAGCTACATAGGAGTACCACCACATTCAAGCTCCCCTCCAAGCCACGTCCCATCCTGTTGCTGGGTCAAAATTCTGGAATTCCCTCCCTGATGGCATTGTGGGTCAACCAACAGCAGGTGGACTGCAGCTGTTCAAGAAGGCAGCTCACCATCACCTTCTGAAGGGCAATTAGGGAAGGGGAATAAATGCTGGCCAGCCAGTGACAAGCACATCCCACAAATTATTTGTGTTGAGTCAGTCCTTGAGATTCGGACCCAAATAGATTTAATGTAAGAGAATGTGTCTGGGGCAAAGCTTGGAATGCAGCTCCAAGAAGATAAATTTCCATTAAACAACTCTCCCAGAAGGCACATCAAAGAAATATGAAAAATGCACAAATGCAAGCTGGATGATATGGAATGCAATGCCTTCATTTGTCATGTAAACCACTGGACAGACTGGGGACAGGTGTGGTTCAGTTATGGGTGCACGAAAGAAGAATGACACAATTAGGATATGTCTAGACCTGAAACTTCTAAACCTCTCTCAAAAGAGATTTCTAGACAAGATTTTAACATCAGGCAAATCAAATCTCAAATTTACAGGAGGTGATTTTTTTCTCTAATCTGGGTGCCAAACACTTAGCCAAGGGATCTCTGGAAACAACTGCCCTTAGAATGCCAGAGTAAACTGAGGTGTTCAAGAGACATGAGATGATTATATAAGTAGAAACAAAGTGACAACAGGGACAGTGGCACCAAGTCAAATGTCTGAGAGCTGGTGCAGACGCTATGGCCTGAATGGCCACTCTGGCATAGAAACAGCTCTGAGATTCTGTGACAATGATGATTGGCCAAGTGCAGGGAGTTGAATTTGCCAGAACAAATTTGCCAATATGCTTAAGCTGCTCCTTGTTCATACATGTACAATAACAAGAATGCCATTTTATAAGGAATTAGTTAATTAGACTGAGAGTTCACATGAATGAGAATAAGACCTTGAATTGGAAAAAAAAGAGTGTGGCTCCTACAGAGAAACTATTTATGCAGCAACATAGGGACTTGAGTCTCAGGGCCAAGGTTTGAAATGAGTGATATCTCACTTGCAGCAAGCTTTTGTGACAGGTGTGTAGGCAGTTTTGATGTATATGTTTGAGCTGGTGAAAATGCAAGGATTTTAGAAGCCACATCAGTAGCACACACTGTTAGTTAATATGCAAATACACTGTCTGGAAATGTAGTGGAGGTAGATTCAGTTGAAGAATTCAAGAGGGTATTGGATGATTATTTCGATGAAAATGATGTGCAGGGAAACTAGGAAAGGGAGGAGATTGGCACTAACTAATAGAAACAGTGCTGGCACAATGGGCTGAATGGCCTTCTTCTGCACTACATTTTGTGATATCGAGCTACATTAAAAGGGAACAGGCCTCAAAAGGTGCTGCAACGCAAAACAGATTTGTAACAAAATTTCTAATGTACCTCACACACTACAAAATAACTGAAATTAAACGAAGCAATTACTCCAAACAAACCCAGTGTAAAAAAAGTGACTGTCCCTAAAAGCTGCATTTGGAAGTTTAAAAAAAGCCCCAAAAGAAATCACTAATACAAATTAAAATAAGATTTTGTGACTGATAATGTACTCCACCCCATAATATTGTGAGAAACAGTCCCTGCTCACAAATGCAGCCTGAGACAAAGACTTGGAAACAAGACAATTTTATTCTGTACGATCTTGCAAGAAAGGGTGTCTGCTAGAAAGGCACACACTACAAAGCATGTTAAACATTCTTATAGTTTACAAGTTGCGGAATCACGCCTCCCTGCACCCATTGGTCTTCTCTTATCCTATCATTCCCCATCCTATCGGACCGCCTTTGTTTATTGTTCCCTTTTCTGCCGGCTGAAGGCCCCATTCCCTTGTTTACTGCAATCCTTATTTGCTATCCTAAAGAGCGCTAGACATGCTGTACGTGCGAATCGTCAGGTTTACAGAAATAAGCCTCTGCTACAACACCGTTATCTCTACCAAGTCCTTGTCTGCAGAAAGAATGTTTCTGGCCGTGCTAACTGCCATCTTTGCAGAACCTAATCTCTGGTTAATGATAAACTTCTGCTACAAAATCTTGTGACTATAATGTTCTTCTTTTGCAAGATCCCACCATTCATCCTTATCTGCAGAAACAACATTTCTAATCTCTCACAGTATCTATTAACTGTGAACACCTTTGTGCACGTTGCATTCTCTCCATGTGATATTCTGATTAAACCAAGCAAAGAAAATTAAATTAATAAATAAGAGATAATCACTTGATGGGATACTAACACTAACACCGATGTAATGCTGGTAAAAAAAACGAAACAGGTATAAAGTATCCACACCTCAAACCTCTCACGTTGAAAGGCCTCTGCCTGTTTATTCATTGACCTGTGCTTACCTTGCTAACAACTCAACTTCGAGACTTTGAACGCAAACACAGAGCCAATACATAAAATATTGGTTGGCTAACAGGAAATAGAAACTACATAGTTTTATTTTTCTGGATGCCAAGCTCGACCGAGTGAAATGTCACAGGGATCAATGCCTCATTTGTATCCATTTTATAAAGTAGTTCACATAAAATGATTGATATGGGTTGCTAAGTTTGCTGATGGCACAGAGATAGGTAAAAGAGTAAACTATGAGCAGGACATAGGCTCCAAAGGCATGTAGATTTAGTGAGTGAGCAAAGATTTGGTAAATGGAGTACAATTGGGAAATGTGAAATTGTCCATTTTGACAGGAAGGATAACCGCAGATACAATGGGTTAGCATAGTGGCTCAGTGGCTAGTGCTGCTGCCTCACAGCATCAAGGGGCTGGGTTCAATCCTCTCTTGAGCAACTGTTTGTCTGGAGTTTGCACATTCTCCCTGTGTATACATGGGTTTCCTCTGGGTACTTTGGTTTTCTCCCAATGTTCTTGGATCCTTGGGGAAGGGATCTGGGTAGGATGCTCATTGGGCTGAAATTTCTACACTGTAGGGATTCTATTTTTAAGAAGTAAGTATATTATCTAAGTGGGACCAAAATTGCAGAGTTTTAAAATGTAGTGAGATTTGAGTTTCCCACTATATCAATTGTAAAAGTTTGGTATGAAGATAAAACAACTGATTAGGGAAGCTAATTACATGTAATCATTTGTTGTAAAGGGAATTGAATACAAAAGTAAGGAAGTTATAAACAATATCAGAGAGAGAACATCTGGAGTTCTTTGTAGAGTACCGATCACCTTATTTAATGAAGAATGTGAATGTTTTGGAAGCAATTCAAAGATATTTTATGAGATTACTGCCTGGAATGGGTAGGTTATATTATGAGAAAAGACTGGACAGACTAGGCTTGTGTGTGCTGCAGTTTAGAAGAGGAAGGGGCGACTTGATTCAAATATATAAGCTCCTGAGAAATCTTGACTGCATTGATGTGACGAAGATGTTTCTTCCTGTGGAAGAACTGAAAACTAGAGGGTCACAGATTGAAAGGTATTATTTCAGAGAAGAGGAGAATTTTATTTTTCTCACAGAGAGTCATGAATCTTTGGAACTCTCTTCCTTTAAAAGGCAGTAGAAATAGAATCTTTCAATATTTTTAAGGCAGAGGTAGATAGATTCTTTATAAGCAAGGTTAAGGGAGCAGAAAGTAACTTAGATCAATGATATCAGGCAATATCTTATTGAAAGGCAGAACAAGCTCAAGGGGCTGAATAGCCTACTCTGGAATTTAAGTTGTACTTTCATATTAATTTTCAAACTCTCTGCACAAGCTATTTTGATAGCACAGACCAGTATAATATCCAAACAAAGCCAAAGAAATCTATCTCAATTGCTCATCTCTGAACATATTATAAATATCTTTCCAAGGTCAGACTGCATTTGGAATATTGTGAGCAGTTTGGGCTCTGCATCTAAGGAAAGATGCTGGCCTTGGGACTGGTCCAGGGGATGTTAACAAGCATGAGCCTTGGAATGAAATGCTTGTCATGTGAGGATTCTGCATCTGTACTCAATAGAGTTTAGAAGGATGTGAGGGAAGCACATTAAAACTTACAGAATACTGAGAGGCCTGGATAAAGTGGACATAGAGAAGATGTTTCCACTAATTGGAGAGACTAGAACCCAAGGCCACTGCCACAGAATGAATGGACAACCCTTTAGAACTGAGATGAAGAGGAATGTCTTCAGCTCTGCGTTGGTTAAGCTGTGGTATTTATTGCCTCAGAAGTCTGTGGGGTCCAAGTCACTGAATGTCTTTAAGGCAGAGACAGATACGTTCTTGATTGGTGAGGGAATGAAGAGTTATGGGTAGAAGGCAGGAAAATTGGGTGAGAAGCATATCAGCCATGATCAAATGGTAGATCAGGCTAGATGGGCTGAATGGCGGAATTCTGTTGGTTTTATGGTAACTTGTGCAAACTAATTTACTCATGCGTTTAGTCTACTGGGTTTAGAAGACTTTCTACATTTATAAGCTCTTTACTAATCACAATTACTTATCAATCTCTGCCTTAAAGACTCTAAATGACTTGACCTTCACAACCTTCTGAGGCAATGAGTACCACAGTGTAACCACGCCCTGGCTAAAGAAATACCTCTTCATCGCAGTTCTAAAGAGTTGGCTCTTCATTCTTATGCTGTGCCCTCACGTCCTAGTCTCTCCTACTTTTGGAAATATCTTGTCCACTCTATCCAGGCTTCTTAATATTCTGTAAGTTTTAATGTGCTTGCCCCTCAACCTTCTAAACTCTATTGAGTACACACTCAGAGTCCTCACATGACAACCTCTTCATTCCCAGGCTCAATCCTGTGAGCACCCTCTGGACCCCCACGAAGGCCAGCAGATCCTTCCTTAGATACAGGGCCCAAAACTGCTGACAATATCCTAGATGCAGTCTGACCAGAACTTTATACAAAGAAAGGTGCAAATATGTTTTGAGATCAGTCACTGAGATGAAAATTTTTGGCTTTGTTCGGAAACTATGTTGGTCTGTCTTATCAAAATGGCTTGTTCACAGAGTTTGTAATTCATATGAATGTACAATTTAGAATCAGGATTAGACCATTCAGCCCTATGAGCTTGTTCTGCCTTTCAATGAGGTATTGGCTGGGGCTCAGTGGTTAGCACTGCAGCCTCACAGCACCAGGGATCCGGGTTCAATTCCAACCTCAGGCAACAGTCTGTGTGAAGTTTGCACATTGTCCCCATGTCTGTGTGGGTTTCCTCTGGGTGTTCCAGTTTCCTCCCACTGTCCAAAGATGTGCAGGCTAGGTGGATTGGCCATGCTAAATTGCCCGTAGTGTTCAGGGGTGTGTGGGTTATCGGGTGATGGGTCTGGGTGGGATGCTTCACGGGGCAGTGTAGATTTGTTGGGCCAAAGGGCCTGTTTCCACACTGTGGGGAATCTAATCTTTGTTCCAAGTTATTATTTGCCCCCTTAACCTTGCTTGTAAAGAATGTAGAGGTAACACAGCATTGAGCTGGTGGAACTCAGCAGGCCAGGCAGCATCAGAGTAGCAGGAAAACTGACGTCTTGGGTTGGAACCCTTCTTCTAAAATGGATCCCGACCAAAAATGTCAGCTTTCCTGCTCCTCTGATGCCGCCTGGCCTGTTGTGTTCCTCCAGCTCCATGCTGTGTTATTTCTGACTCCAGCATCAGCAGTTCTTACTACCTTTTATAAAGAATCTATCTACCTCTGCCTTAAAAATATTCAAAGACTCTATTTCTACAGCTTTTTAAAGGGTGAGAGTTCCAAAGACTCATGACTCATGACTTTCTGTGAGAAAAAAATCCTCTCATCTCTGAAAAAATATCTTTGAAGCTGTGACGCTTTAGTTTTAATTTCTTGATCAAAATGCATCACGTCACCTTTCTCTTCATTGAATTTCATCTGCTGCCTATCTTGCTTACTCCACCAAACTTGTCAATGTTCTTTTGGAGTTCTGTGCTCTTCTGTTCATCATTAACAATTCTTCAGATGTTAGTATCATCTGCAAACTTTGAAATTGTCCCCTTACAGAAAGATCTAAATCATTAATATACGTCAGGAAAAACCGGGTCCCAATATCCCTGGGAAACTCCACTACAAACCTCTCTCCAGCCTGAAAATTATCAATTGATTATTATCTCTGTGGGTTTAATGATTTCACAGGACTAATATGAAGAGGAATGGACGTTTTGTTATTTCAAAGGTCTGCTCCTCACACTGTGTACTCAGCCACACACGCCTGATCTTTGATCACCTGGTGCAGAGAAGGGTGGGTAAGTCACAGAACTTTCCCATGGGTCTACTCTTGGGCTTGGCCAAGCTGGCCATTGACAGGTGCTGGTAGCAGGCCATGGAGAGGCTTATTATATCTGTTTGTTTTTCACAGATGCATGACACATAAGTGTACATTGAGAATGCAGCACGTATCAATCACTATTACGTTTTAGGCTTTCTGCGACCAGTAACATTGCAGTGGCTTTAGTATATCATTAGCATCAGAATCACATTTCAACTTTACATTTTCTATATCCGTTGAAGATTTAATTTCAGCTACAATGCCCCTTTAAGAGGTTGTCTCTTTTCAAGTAGTAATAATATTTAAAATAAAATTTATCATATCCCATAATCCGTTCTAACTGTAAGATTTAAAAGTGTAGACATTTATTTATGTGAAGTAGTGTTTGCAAATGCATGCAAACCAAAGTATTGAAGTGTAATTCATATAGAATTATTCTAAAGTTCACCTGCTTTGTTTTGAATTACATGACAGTGTACTCAGAATTGACATTGACAGATTTTCAAACATCAGCTGTGGAAGCAAACAAGGAAAATTATAATATTCCTAACAGATACATAAACTAACTTATTTGCATGTAGAACATTAATTATATTGTGATTTATCCTCGAGTTTTATATTTGTAATTACATTTTAAATCTCTGCTAATTGATCTCACAGAATTAATACAAATTATTCAAATTAGTCTATTTGCATTTGACGCTTGATTTATTCATATAGCCAGAGATAAACTACATTCAGGAGCTTTTCTCGTATTTAACGAGGACACTTTTCCACAAATGATATTTGTTGATGAAATGTGCATGAATCATCTAGTTTTTCTGTGTGGATATTAACATGGAAATTGTTTAAACAGATGTTCTAGAAAGATTTAAAATCAATTCTGGGCTTTTATTTGCACTATGAAAATGTGTGCATGACTTGTCTGACTTTTGCTGCATTCGCACCAAATAAAAATCATCTCCTACTTTATTGTTTTCTATTGAGTTTAAATATGGACCTATATTTTCTCCCTCTACTTTATTAATACATTCAAATAGATTACAGTATTTTAATGCATTATGTCTAACATAAAATTTAAAGTTAGACCATTAATGTTTGATTGGTAACAATAGTTTTGTTGAGTATGAATTTTTTTCTTCGTCATTGAAATTATTGACACAAAGCTGCAGATGTTCATTGACATCAGAATAAAAGTTTATTACACAGAAGAGAGAAACAACATAAACCAAGCAATACAGATTTGGAATATGAGAAAACACTTTTGCAGAGCTAACGAGTTCCATTCAACTGAAAAATTGTTATACTTCTGGGAACAAAAGTCTTCAATTCTGAATTGAACTGTTGGGAATGGAAGATGAAGGTGACATTGTTGAAGATTAAAAAGCATTTTCCCAACTGAAGCAAAGAAGGTCTGGTCCAAACTATTTGAAAAGTTAGCAAGATGCTTTGAAGATTTTAAATATAACATCGCTCCTGCACCAGAAAGAAAAAATCTGTTGTGTAATGCCTTTCCACTGTCAGGCAACTGCCTGTATGGAGTTTGCACATTTTCCCCATGTCTGCGTGGGTTTTGTCAGACGGTCCTGTTTCCTCCCACAGTCCAAAGATGTGCAGGATTGGCCGTGCTAAATTGCCCATTGTGTCAGGTGTGTAAGTTAGGTGGATTAGCCATAGGAAATGCATTAAAACAGGGAAGGGGTATGGGGATGGGTCTGGGTGGGATGCTCTTCGGAGGGGTGGTGTAAACTACTTGGGCTGATTGGCCTGTTTCCACACTGTAGGTATTCTATGATCTATGAGTTTAGGACCTTGTTTCAACTTTGCTGTTGTGTGAGGGAGCTGCTCATCACGGGACACCATTAGCAGTGTCTGTGCAAAGTTAACAAAGAAGGAGAAAGCACATGTAATACTAGGCAGAAGCTTGAAGTCTATCTATGTGATTATTAGAGGAACAACTGGACTACAAGCATTAGGCGGAAAAGTAAATCGAGCAGTCTTTCAATATTGTAACAGTAAAATTAAACCATAGTTTATATATTAAGATAGTTTTATTCATTCATCAGATGTGGGCACCACTGGCCAGGTCATTTATTGCCTGTGCCTAGTTGCCCTGGAAAGGTTGGTGGTAAGCTGCCTTCTTGGACTGCTGCAGTCTACGTGCTCCAGATTCCCCAATAATATCCAAAGGGAGGGAATTCTAGGATTTTGATGCCATTACACTGAAAGTATGGTGATACTTTTCCAAGTCAGAATGGTGAGAGGCTTCAATGTGGTGGTGTTCCCATGTATCTGATACCCTTGTCCTTCTAGACTGTAGAGCTTAATAAAAACCAAAAGAACTGTGAATGCTTTAAATCAGGAACAAAAACAAAGTTGCTGGAAAAACTCAGCATGTCTGGCAGCATCTGTGAAGGAGAAAACAGAGTTAACATTTCGGGTCTGGCGACCCTTCCTCGTTGATTATAGTACTTGTGATGAAGGTGCTTTGGTGAATTTTTGCAGTGCATCTTGTAAATGGTACACTGTTGCTACTAAGTATCAGCATTAGAGGGTTTGAATGTTTCAGATGTGATGTCAGTCAACCAAGCTTCTTTATCCTGGATGGTGTCAAGGTTCTTGAGTTCTGGGAGCTGTGCTAATCCAGGCAGTGATGGATTTTCCATCACAGTCCTGATTTATGCCTTGTAAATGAGGACAGGCTTCAAGCAGTCAGGAGGTGAGTTACTGGCTGCAGGATTCCTGACCTCTTACCTACTCTTGTTACCACAATATTAATAAGGCTCAGGATCAGTTCAGTTTCTGGTCAACGGTTGCCTCCAGGATTTAAAAAGTTACAGATTCAGCAATAATAATAGCGTTGAATGTACAGGGCTGCGATTAGATTCTCTCCTGTCATTTATCCCTGAATAACAGGTATTGTTGTATTTAGATTTAATAAGTGATAAAATGTGCCTTCTTCTCAACCAGTCTGTCTTCAACACAAACTCGAAGATACGGGCCTTAAATAAGAGGACAAAAGAGAGACCACATTCATCCCTTATGTAAAGTTATCAATGGAAATTAGAACGGAAAAAAAACATTCTTGAGGGGTCAAAATGAAAGCTAATAAAGTGATGGCCAAAGTCGCAATAAAAGACCTGCAACACCTTAGCAGGTTAGGTAGTATCCGTGGAGAGGCATGGAGTTAATATTCAGATGCAGTTTCCATTTGGGGTGCAGTCGGCAATCTGATTGCAATCTGACTGCAGAAAGTGTCCGGCTGATATTAACCAGTGCTGTGCAAATGAGCCAGCGCGCCACCTTGAGCATTGATTGACAGGTTGCCCGCTGCCACGGCACGTAGACACTTGGCGCGTTCCCGATCACTGCTTTCCGCTTCGGCGCGCATGACGCGTCAATGCACGGGGCGGGGCGCTTTCCGCCTGTGACGATGCTTCCGGCTGGAGTGTGAGCCTGGACCGTAAGATTGCCTCGCTAAGGAGAGGAGGTGAGGAGTCTGGGGCTTGCGGGGCGGGAGATGGGCTCTGTGTCCCACCATCACTTATCGCCCTGCCTTCACCACCCAGGATGGTCAAGCTGTGGAATTCACCGCCACAGTAGGCTGTCCCGGCTGGCTCACCTTCCCTTTTGAAAGTGTCCACTTAAGTTATGCCCTCCCTTATATTAGTGCATGTGGCATTAGTAAGATAGCCCCTGGAGTATTGTCCACAGTTGGTGCTGAGGAAGGGTCGCCAGACACGAAACGTTAGTTCTGTTTTCTTTTCTTCGCAGATGCTGTCAGACCTGCTGAGCTTTTCCAGCAACTTTTATTTTTGTTTCTGTTTTACAGCATCCGCAGTTCTTTCGGTTTTAGCTGTCTAACTTGAGGAAGGATGTAGTTGTACTGGAGGCAGTTCAGAGAACGTTCACAAGGTTGATTCCTGAGACGAAGTTTGTCTTATGTAGAGTGGTTGAGCAGTTTAAACCTATGAGGATCTAATTGAGTTCTAAATGGAGTTGGCAAATTACATGTAGAAAGGATTTTCCTTATGTGGGATAGTCTAGAATGAGAGGTCACAGTTTCTGAACATGTGGCAGCAGGTTTAAAACAGATGAAGAGAAATTACTTCTCTCAAAAGGTCATGAATCTGTTGAATTGAAAACCCCAGAGTGTGGTACTTGTAAAGATATTAAGTAAATTTAAGAGTTTTTAAAAATTTGTCATGCATTGAAGGTTTAATGGTAGAGGCAAAATGTGATCATCTGTGATAGTACCAGGTGGTGAATCAGGTCCAAGGAGCTGAATTGCTTACACCTGTCCCCAAGTTCTTGTGTTCTTATGTACTGGAAATTTACAACTTTCTTCTTGAAAGGTCTGTCTTTGGCTAAAGCTAGTTATTACTTGGCAAAAGTTAGTTATGTACTGATCCCATTTCCTCTTGAGCTGTTCCACAGTTACTTTGCTATGACTTCTTAACTCATTTTAATCTTTGCAATAGGTCTTGTTTCTTCTTCTTTAGATCTGAAGGCCTTGTCTATCCAAATGTAACTGGAAAGATTATCAATAACTTTATTTCACCTTGCCTGCTTTACTCAGTGCCACCTAGAATTATGTCTTTCTGTTTTCAAATTCTTTGTTTCAACCTTACTTCCCCTTCCTGTAGTTATCTGCTTTAAGGTGTTATTTTTACAGCCCCTCTCTGTTTGTGGTATTCATAACGGGCTGTGTTTTTGAAAAATAGTAAAACTTTTATTTTTTTCCCTGTAGATTAAATGTAAAGTTAGTTATTCTGTAGTTGAAAATGTTTGTTTAGGTAATGATTGGGAGCAGAAGTGAAAGTAAATCTGTTTTTCTTTATTCCAGGCCATAATTCCATTTACAGTTAACAAGTTTGTGCAAAAAAAACAAGCTATAATCTCCCTTCAAAAAATGGAAAATCAAGAGGTGTCCAATATGGAAGTTGCATCTATTACAACGAAGGAATTTTGAAGATGTAACTGATGATTACAATTACAATACACTGAGGATTGTTTTTAAAAACATTCAATAATTTGACTTCATCTAAGATAAAAAACAATGAGAAAAATATTGTGCAAATCCTTTTGAAGTTCTAGCTTTCTGAAAGCAGATAACTACCATTCTTAATTAACCTTTTTAGAAATGGAGAAACAGTAAGATGATTTATTATATCGCCTTTGATCAAGAAGAATTGTGTTGTCTTCTGATAAACTGTGGGAACCAGATATGCAGTAATAATATACCCAAGTGCCAAAATAAGGCTTAATCTCATTGGACTGAGATTTTCAGAGCAATGCTACATTTCTGTTAGTTTATAGTTCAAATTTCTTCCTTTATATACTACTGATCGATATAATCAGTATCTTTTAGAGTATGTCGTCATGGCTAGATTTCGCAGAAAAATGTGGATCACATTGCTGCTTTTTCTTTTATTTATTTTTGGTGTCATGATGGGCTTGAAGACCCTAAGACCTGAAGGAGCTGGTTTTGGAGATGGCATAGGACTGGAATTATTGCCACAACTTCGTCATCGAGCTGCTGTTGGTGAACATAGACCAGATCTTTCCAATATTGAAAAATCATCAGAAAGAAGAACTCCTCTTCCTGATGCAAAAATGAGTGAACATTTTGGTATGATGAAAAGAGCGCCCGTATCTGATGAAAACCTTGACCATTTTCCTCCAGTGAATTATGATTTGCATGCATTTTATTATTCATGGTATGGAAACCAACAGTTTGATGGTAAATACATACATTGGAATCACCCACTAGTTCCCCACTGGGACCCTAAAATAGCAAGCAGTTATCCTAAAGGAAGGCATATTCCTCCAGAAGACATTGGTGCCAGCTTCTATCCTGAGCTAGGAGCTTACAGTTCCAGGGATCCTGCAGTTATCAACGCGCACATGAGACAACTCCGGTCAGCTGCAATAGGTAACATTATTATTTCATTGAAATTAGCTTTGTTGAGTGTCACATCATATTTCTTTCCTTTTCCCTCCTTATCCGCCTCTCCCGCTACAATAAATATATTTGAATAAATATATTTCTGTATGTAAACAGTAGATTGAAGAAAGACCTATTAATCTCAGCAATGCAACTACAAATAATTGGAGAATACTGATCCAAAACATTGTTAAAATAATCTGATGGGCCAGCTTCTGAAGACCAAAGAATTGCACGAGTGGAAAGTACTGTAATTAGAAAAATTGTCAAAATTTATTCTGTTTTACATAAAAAGTGATCCATTGAATTTAACGCCCCCATCACTGAAAGGTCTGATATTTATCAAATTTTGATGAATGGTTATCAACCTAAAATATTAATTCTGATTCTGTCTCCCCAGGTGTTGCTTAACCTGCTGAGTGTTACAACAATTTCTGCCTTTTTTAGATTTTTTTGTATCTGCACTATTCTACTTTTTGATTTTTATTATTCTCTTGTGAAGTTCCTTGGGCTGTTGCATTAGAGTGAGCCTGTAAACTCCAAGCAAAGGGTTCTCATTTAATAAAAGGAGAGGAATGATTAATATTAAAAACAAATTTTGACATTGCTGTCAGGTACAAAGTGACCTTTCTTTTTGTGTGCTCCTGAATGGTAGCACTTCAATATCTATACGAATCAATACAATCTGTACAAAGGTGAGCCCTTTACTGAGGACTGAACGTTCATCCTCAGTAAGGGGGAGGTCTGGGGAGATAGGTGAAGACTCGACAGGGCTCAGTGTTGCTGTCTTCTTTAACCTTGAGCCTAACCCTCCCTCTACTGACCCCTTCTCCCACCTCCAATACAAGCCATTCTTTTGGACACCAATCCAAGGCTTTTTACCCTCCCTTGACCTCTTCATCTCCAACTACTGTCGAGACATCAATCACTTCACCCTGTCCCCCGCAGAATGTGCAGCCCTCCGCTCCAATCCCAACCTCACCATTACACCCATGTGGACAAGGGAGGCGCAGTTGCAGTATGGCACGCTGACCTCTATATCGCTGAGGCCAGGTGCCAACTCTCCGACACCACCTACCGCCCCCTGCTCATGACCCCACCCCCAAGTACCAAAACATCATCTCCCAAATCATCCACATCCACATCCTCATCACCTCGGGTGACTTCTCACCCACAGCCTCCAACCTCATTGTTCCCAACTCTGCACTGCCCACTTCTGTCTGCTTCCCAAAATCCACAAACCTGACTGTCCTGGTCGACCCATTGTCTCCGCCTGCTCCTGCCCCACCAAACCTATCTCCACCTATCTGGACTCCATTTTCTCCCCCTTGGGTCCAGGAACTCCCTACCTACGTCCGTGATACCACCCACGCCCTCCACCTCCTCCAGAACTTCCAACTTCCCGGTCCTCAACTCCTCACTTTCACCATAGACGTCCAGTCCCTGTACACCTGCATTCCCCTTGCAGGTGGCCCACTTCTACCTATTCCGCAGGCCTGACCCAATCCCCCTCCGCTGACACCCTCATCCGCTTAGCCGAACTCATCCTCATCCTCAACAACTTCTCTTTCAATTCCTCCCACTTCCTACAGACAAAGGGGGTGGCCATGGGTTCCGGCATAGGCCGAAGCTATGCCTGCCTCTTTGTAGGTTATGTGGAACAATTCCTCTTCTGTACCTACACTGGCCCTAAACCCCACTTCTTCCTCCGTTACGTTGATGACTATCAGCGCTGCCTTGTACTCCCACAAGGAGCTCGAACAGTTCCTCCACTTCACCAACACCTTCCACCCCAACCTTAAGTTTACCTGGACCATGTCTAACACCTCTCTCACCTTCCTAGACTTCTCTGTCTCCATCTCGGGCAACCACGTAGAAACCGATATCCATTTTAAGCCCACCGACTCCCGGAGCTATCCAGAATACGCCTTCTCCCACCCACCTTCCTGCAAAAATGCCATCCCCTATTCCCATTCCTTGTCTGCTTTCTGGAGGGACCACTCTGTCCGTGACCCCCTTGTCCACTCCACACTCCATTCCAGCACCATCACATCCAGCACTTTTTCCTGCAACTGCAGGAAGTGCTACACCTGCCCCCATATCTCCTCCCTCACCCCCAACCCAGGCCCGAAGAAGACTTTCCACATCAAGCAGATGCTCACCTGCACATCTGCTAATGTGATATATCGCATACACTGTGCCTGTTGTGGCCTCCTCGACATCGGGGAAACCAAGCAGAGGCCTTGGGGATGGCTTTGCAGAACGCCTCTGCTCGGTTCACAGTAAACAATTGCACCTCTTCCCCCTGCTGCATCCCAAAACCAGCCCAGCTCATCCCCGCTTCCCTAACCTGTCCGTCCTCTCAACTGTGCCCTCCTTCCACCTCAAGCCGCACCCTCATTTCCTACCTGCTAACTTCATCTGACCTCCTTGACCTGTCTGTCCTCCCTAGACTGACCTATCTCCTCCCGACCTCACCACCTACACTCACCTTTACTGGCTCCATCCCTGCCTCTTTGACTTGTCTGTCTCACCACCTATCTTCTCTATCCATTTTCACTCCACCTCCCCCTTTTCTGAGGAAGTGTCTCGGCCCAAAACATCAGCCTTCTGCTCTTTTGACGCTGCTTGGCCTGCTGTGTTCATCCAGCTCTATACCTTGTGTCTTTCTGGTTTGTAAGGCTTGGCTGCTTTTTTTTTGGACAAACTTAGAACATCCCCCAGGATCATTATTTAGCTTGTATGGCTTATGGAAACATGAGAACATAATAATTCATTTCACTGAGCAGGGAATTGTGAACTACCTGTGAACAAATTTGTTTTCATGAGCTGGTCAAGTCTGTAGCAGCTCATTCCTCAGTGCTGTTTTTAACACCAATCTGCTGACTATAACAGTTAATTAAAATGTTTTGTTCAGGAAAAAAAGTAAACTACCCTGAATTAATCCATTGAAATAAAAGCAGTGCAAGAAAACTCGCATGTCAAGAAGTGAGGTTGCGAGAAAACGGGGAATTACAGACCAGTGAGTCCCTCATCACTAATAGGGAAGCTACTGGAGAAAGTTCTGAAGGGGAGAACTCATTCCGGTTGGTGAGACAGGGAGGGTCAGCATGGCTTTGTCAGAAGGAGGTCATGCCTCACAAATTTGATTGAAATTTTGAAGGAGATGACTAAACGTGTAGATGGGGGTAGTGAGGCAGATGTAGTTGAAATGGATTACCATAAAGCTTTTGACAAGATTCCAAATAGGAGACACAGAGAATGTAGAAGCACATATGATCTGGGGTAACTTGGCAAGTTGGATCTACAGTTGGCTTAGTGACAGAAGACAGAGGGTTCAGGTGGAAGGCTGTTTGTTTGATTGGCATCTGGTATCCAGTGGCTTATCACAGGAATCTGAGCTGGCTCCTTTGTTAATGTATATATCACGAGCAATAGTATAGAACAGAATTGGGGGCAGAGAGAAATGAGGTGATAACTTGGTGGATGCCACAAAGATTGGCCAAGTGATTGACAGAGAGGAAGAAGGCCTTGGGTCACAAGAGGGCATAGAAGATTGACTAGATGGGCAGATTGTTGACAAATGGAATTTAACCCTGAAAGTGTAGGATGATGTGGTTGGGAAGAAGTTACAAGACGAGGGAGTATTCAGTGAATGGCAGGACACTGAGAAGCTCAGAGGAATCTTGGGGACTTGTTTATGAATCTCTGAAGCAGATGTGCTAATAGGATAGTTACGGCAAATACTGTCAGTTGTGCAGTAGGTTATAAGAGCAGAGAGGTTATGTTGGATCTGTACAAAACTTTGATTAGGCCACAGCTGAAGTACTGTTTGCAGTCCTGATTACTGCACTGTTGGAAAAATATGTTCTCACTGGAAGGCATCCAGAGGAAATTAACAGGATATTGTCTAGGATGGAGTATTTTAACTATGAAGGGAGACTGCAAAGTTAGGATTGTTTTCTTCAGAGCAGAGAAGGCTGAGAAGGAATTTGATTGAGGTGTACAGACAGCTTCCAGTTTGCAAATGCTCATTCTTAGAGCGAGATCCCATATCGGGGGCATTAATATTAATTTTGAAGATCCAACAATTGAACATTTCATTGTATGTACAAAAGCCCCGTTTCTGAAGAAGGGTCCCGACCCGAAACGCCAACTTTCCTGCTGCTCTGATGCTGCCTGCCCTGCTGTATTCCTCCAGCTCCAAGCTCTGTTGTCTCTATTTTATGTGGTCCTGCTTGTGCTCCCACTTGCATAAAAATCAATTTGAGTGTTCTCGTGAACGGAACCTGTTAACAACCGAGGAACTGCCTGTACAAGATGTTTCCCTTTGTTCAACAGTCATAATAAAAGGGTGAAAGGCAGGGGGTAGAGGGGATTTGAGGAAAACCTTCTCATCCAAAGGGTGTTTGAAATCCGGAATGCTGGTGTGGGAGGATAATTGAGGCAGAAAATTCTGAACCTTTTAAAAATTACGTGGATGAGTATTCAATATCATAACATTCAAGGCTATGGGCCAAATACTGAAATGTGGAAGTAGTGTAGATTTTGAGTAGTTTTGTTATCCATCAACAATGCAAAAAGGGCCTCTTCTGTACTGCATGTTTCTCTGATAGAAGGCATAAGTTTGAATCATGGAATTTTTAATTCCGTGTACGCTATTGGCATCAGTTGATGGACTGTTGCGGATGCGATGGTTGCTTTAATATCTAGATTTATGAAATTGTTCAATGCTGGTGACAGCTTTGAAGGTGGGAGAGAGATTAAATTCCCAATTGAGAGTCCCTATTTTTCTCATTTCTGATCAAACTGAAAACTTAAAGACTTTGTCAAGGAAACCTAATTTGAACTTGGTTATTTTTATTTTTAAAGAAACCAATCCATTGCAGAAGATCAGAGCCAGATAACCAAGTTCCATAGTGATCTTAGAGGGTTGAGCTCCTTTTTTGTTAGAGAAAAGGTGGTTGAGCAGATTTCAGACTCGGACATTTTAAATGATAAGACATAGGTAAAGACCCGAAAGTGCTTGATTACACATAAATTTAAATGTGTATCTATCAAATCCAGTAGACTGAACCATGTATTCTTTGTTATATGCTAACATCATGGAATGTGTTGACAATACCCCAACTGTAACTATAAGGGCTATACTGTTAAAACATGTCTATTCACTGTAACTGCAGGTGTGTTAGCTTTGTCCTGGTATCCACCTGGTTTGTCAGACGAGAATGGTGAACCTGCAGAAGATCTAGTACCAGTCATTTTGGAAGCTGCAAATAAATATCAATTAAAGGTATTTTTAAAATTTATTTTTTCCAAGTGAAGTTTCTAATAGGAATAAACTATTTTTACTGAACTTTCTGGATCCAATGTCATACAGAGGTAACAATAAGCTGAAGTGAAGGTGCACAATGATATAACCTAATGTTCGGTTGGTCAATGCTGATCTATAAAAGCTGGAGACACATACCTGCAGATAGCAGTGTAGGTGAGTGTACCATTTATGTTCACATCAGTTGCATTTATGATCTCATACCATAGTTACTCTAGAAAAAGCTGCAGTGCAAACAGCTGCTGCCAACTTTGTGTGAGATTGTTTTGTTTAGTTACTAATAAAAGGCTACAGACATGGGGGGGGAAAAAAAATTGTGGAAAATTCAGTTGAAAGCTACACAAATTGTTCTTCCCTTGAATGCTGAGTGGTGTATCCGTGCAAAATTTGTGTTTTTGAGACCTTTAATCCCAATGGATTCCTTGGTTGATCCTGTCATTTAGTTGTATTTCTACTCATTGATAACAGTTTGTGTCTTGACTTATTCTGTTTCAGCTTATTGTATTTGAGAGAAAGGAAGCTGTGTCTTGATTCTCTGTATGGTGATGTTGCACTGCATATCCTTGTGTATGTGTGCTTGTTGCTACTTCTGGTGGTAGTGTTCACAATAAACACAGCCTTTACCCTATGTAAGGTATTTGTGGGTAACACGATCATAACAAATTTAAGTAGTTTCCAGGCAATCAAACTTTTCTGTAATAAATAGTGGTTTCCAATTTTCTTTTGAGTTAAAATGATTACATATCCAGCAAAAACTTGCACTTTTGTTGATAAATATGATCCGTAAGCAGTTTAGAGGTGTGGGGAAAACAGTTGCAGAAGGAAAAGGATTGTGAAAATATGGTTTCTTGGACACAGGGTGATTGTGAGTGTGAAAGAGAAGCATCTGCATGTTGACTTTGGATATTTAACTGTGGACCCCAGTGAGTACAATTCCTTGGAGTAATTCATTGGGTAAGGGTTATTGGGGTAGGTAGTTACGTAACTTTTTAAAAATGTAGTTGAAAAGGTGAGGACGGCTAAAGCATTGTTGCAATAAATATGTTGTGACTTTGGTTGCTGTTGAAAGGATATGGGGTTGTAGTTGGGTAGGGATTACGTAAAAAAAATCAGATTGGAGAGATCCAAACAAGAGACTAGGGAAGATTGAGCCACAGATCTGGAAGTATTTTAGTTAATGGACATGAGGATAAAAGAGGACATTGTGTTGGTAATTATTTAGAATACTGCATTTTCTTTGAAGTTCTCTATTTACTGCTCTTTGCCCATGGATCTGTGCATTTAATTTTCAAATATATATTTACTTACTTTCAGAAAGTTACTATTTAATTTGTTTTTACACTAATTATAGTAACTAGGTGTAGTAAAATCAGGAAATAATCTCATTCCAAATCCTGATAGTCTATTTATACCAGTTAAATGTGGTTAATTTGGTTCATAAAGGAGGATTTAATTTCATTTTAATCCAAACTAGCCCAGCAGAAAGCAGTGATAAGAAAAATTAAACTAAGTTTCTTCTTTTTACATTGAAAGCACTTAAATGAATTATTGGTAGCCTTTCAGGTTTTTGTCCAATACCTGTTTTCTTATGAATGGAACTTGCAGTTCCTGTGAACAGACCATGTTTCTTTGGAGGCTAAAACCTGCTTGTGTTGCCATATGTGTATCTGCCATGAGCAAAATGCTTAGGCAGAATTCAATGCAAAATGGTCATCAGTTTATGATTGATTATTAGGCAGTGTCTTTTTCACTTATTTTCATACAATTTTGACAAGATGTTTTCCGTTTTAGTTGTGTATAATAGCAAAGGTCTTGATGAGTGGTGGGGGAAAAGAACTGTGCGTCTTCCTATTGGTAATATTTGTGATCAATAATAAATTATGTTCCCTTGGGTGGACTTGGGAAATTTCAGTTGCTGTTGTTTCCTTTATCGTTTGAGTTAACCGGTGTAATGTGAACATGACTAGTTAAGCCAGTATTTATTACTGGTCCCTAGTTGCCCTTGAGAATGTAGCAATATGCTACCTTCTTGAACTGTAGGTGAAGAATACCAGATTTTAATAGAGTGAATGGTTGAAGGAATGAATTGCTTATTATTTTCAAAGCAGCAGCCTCTCTCTGTAAAATGTACAAAGTAGAACATACTGCCAACGATTTGTCGGGAATTGTTACCCTTGTGTTAATTTCTGAAAGTCTGCTTCTTTTAATACATTACTTCTTCTAAAACAAATACTGTCTGAATTTTTTGGGTTGCAAATCAGAGTTGTTATTTTAGAGTAATGATAATGGGGACGAGAGAACTAATTCAGCTCAGTTCGTTCTACCATTTTAACATTAGTTAACCTTTGAAGACAATTCACTAACAAACTGCAACAAGTTCTTCGGTTATACATTTTTGGAATGGCTTTTGAGAAATTTATTTGAAAATGAGAAAAGAAACATGCGTGCAACGTGAGGCAGTTTTATTGTCATTGTTTAAAGTTAAATGGCATATCAATGACTTTTAGTTGTCCAGTTTTATTTTAATTTTATGGTTTGCAAATTTAAAGCCATTTCTCAATCAGAGAATAAAGGCTGGTGACTGGTTCCATTCAGCATGTGATTGTAGAATAACATTGTAGTAAAAAGCCAGCCCAGAGCCCAAGTGGGCAGTTTGAAACAAAGTAATTTTCTAGAACATCTAGGCAAGATTAATTTCATGGGTTTCTGAGATGTGCATTTGAACTAGGTTAGTATGACTGATTTTTCAATGCCATTTTTTGGTATAATAGGTCAAATTTATGAATTTTTGATATAGCAAATCTGTTTATTGTGCTGTGCTGTCATTGTTCTCTGAAAAAGTTCTATTCTCCAAAATGTAAATAACTTAGTGACCAGATACATGTGCTGGAGCTGAAGGCCACAATGAAGCTAATGATGGCTTGGATCTTGCAGGAGTGAGTCATTTCTAGGCATGCCATTAACTAGACATGTTTTAGGTATTTCAAGAAAAAGATTGCCCACAAAGTTTACTGAAGAATGAACTAATAACTGTATGGCAGGAGCAACAGCCCATCTGAGAACTGTGACTGTTATCTCCACTTTAAAGGAAAGTGTGCCAGACAAGTTCAGTGCTAGTAGGAACTGCAGATGCTGGAAGGCCTGAGATAACAAGGTGTAGAGTTGGATGAACACAGCAGGCCAAGCAGCATCAGAGGTGCAGGCAGTACGTGCAAGGCGCAATTCTTATGGATGATAAGACAATACAGCATCAATGGGCTGCACAAGAAATATCTTCAGAAGTGAAGAACACCTTCCTTGCTCTTGATACCAGCAAAGTCCTTTATTTGAAGCAATGTATGCAAAAACTAGCTGATGCCATTGATTCAGTCGGGGACATTTAATAGAGGTGGATCTTCAGCTAACTTAAGGGGATTATTCCTTTGAGATCCAAACCTCCTCCAACAAAAGCAACAATGCTGTACAAGTGCCATCTGCTGCAACATTTTGAATAATGTCCAGCTCTTAAAAACTGAAAGAACTGTGGATGCTGTAAGCCTGGAATAAAAACAGAGGTTGCTAGATAAGCTCAGCAGGTCTGGCAGCGTCTGTGAAGAATAAAATCAGAGTTAACGCTTCGGGTCCAGTGACCCTTCGTCAGAACAGTATTGCTTACTGGGAGTTTTGCCTCCTCTCCTGGCTGAACCTCTAACCAGGGATCCTCTTTCAGATTCTCATTTTCTGTACAGTCTTTAAACTCATTTCACTGCAGCTTCTGTACTCCTTCCCAGCATTATAACACTGAAACAGACAGACAGCCATACCAAAATCTTTTGCCTGTATTTTCAACACAGTTAAAAATTCAAACACAGTGATCCTCAAAATTGCCCACTGCTTCCCAATCAGATTTTTAAACTAACCAATACCAGACTTTGGTGAGTGGTACTGGTTATTGACAAACTTACAGTTTAACCAAGAGAATTGACAATTTATTAATAATTCAGTGGGTTCAGCGGAGAAAAGTTGAGCAATAAGGTAGTCTATTCAGTGTCTATGATTTAAATCAAATCTTCTTTGATTCTAGCCGCCACTCTCTCTCAAATGGACACAGTTAGGCTTTTAAAAAAAGAGATCGAACTGGCCAATTCAGATGAGCACAGTCTACGATCTGTAACATCACAGGCACACAGCATTATTTCTTGCCGTGGTTTCTGACAACACCATTCAATTCAAACATCATCCAGTAGGCATCGAGAAATAGAATGTAAATCCTTACACTGTGGAATCAGACCATTTGGCACATCGAGTCCACATCAACTCTCTGAACAGCATGCCACCTCAACCCATACCTTCTACACTATCCCTGTAATCCTGCATTTCCCATGGCTAACCCACCTAACCTGCATGTCCCTGGACACCATGAGCAAGTTAGCGTGTCCAACCCACCCAACCTGCACATCTTTGGACTGTGGGAGGAAACTGGAGCACCCGGAAGAAACCCATGCAGACATGGCGAAAACATGCAAACTCCACACAGTCACCCAAGGATGGTATCAAACCTAGTTCCCTGGTGCGGTGAGGCAGAAGTGCTAACCTCTGAGCCACTGTGTCACCCTAACTACTAACTGAAATTCTATTTTTGGTACCTTTTGAATAATTGGTCATCCTCCGATTATCAATCAAAGCTCCTTGTAGCTTTTGCAGCTACAATCCTTCTGACTTAAACACAATTCAAGACCCATTTCAAACTTTGGTTTCTCTTTCTGTTTCTTTTCAACACTATGCTGTGAGGCCCCTGTTAATTTTCAAACATCTGCCATCTGTTTGAATATAATGTACCTCCAGAACTGAAACATCTGAAGCGCTCTTTGAACAAGAATCAAATCGCAATTAACTTGTAGGTCTGGCCTCAAAAGCAAACATCAGCTTATTTTTGTTTTAAAGGAAATATGCTCGTAAATCCAAAGGTTACTTACCCCACTCAGCTCCTAGATCTTAGCTCCAAACCAAAAATCATAATTAACAAAATAATGAGAATCTTTATTGTTGGTTTTTCCACAAGCTCCTGGCACCTGTTCATTTGGTCAAGCATTTGTTGCTGCTGACTGTCTGTATAAGTAGCTTTTAAAATTCTGAAATCTTTTACAGCGCTTAAACTCATTTGGTAGTTCAGAAATTTATTCTCGTACATCCAGTGGGTTTCTTCACCATTGAACCTTCTGTTACTAAACATTGAAACCCAGCATAGCCCACCATGCAGTATTTATGGGTCGAAGGACATTTTCCACTACTTGTTGTTCTTCCTTGATTGTGCCTCAGGGACTGTTTGGTTTCTAGTGATAGGAGCAACCACTAGTGAGTCTTAACACGATGTAACTTATTACATGGTAGCAATTACATATTAGTTACCTTAGTTAGGCATTGTTTCTCAGACTGCTGGAAGACATAGATGACACATGTCTCATTCCAGATCCAGAGTTATTTTCTCAGTTCAGCAGTTTCCAAAGTCAACCCTTTTGGAATTAAAAAATAGAACTTTACATAACCACTTTCACATTTTGAAACTAATACTAAGCTGCTGCTTGACTGGGTCTTTTAGTTCTACAGGCCAGTTTCTCCAGATAAACTCAAGTGCAGTGAGCAGTTAAGATCTCAGGTAATAAATTTATACAGACCAATTGATGATTACAACAGGGGGACAGATCTAGATCAAAGGGAATGTGTTAAAGATTCAAGATTTTTTTTATGGAACTTACTTTAAATATCAGTCTATAACATAAATGCATTTAGACAGAGGCTAGGTTATCCTTCCTATAGGGGAGAAAAATACATCTCAAGTTGATGGGGGTTATCTGTGTGTTGGAATGGGAGGTTGACTAGTATGGAACGTAACACCAGCATAGGCCAATTGGCTTCATTCTGTGTCCTAGTCACTAATAACATGCTGTTCGCTCTTGGAGAGAAATTAGGATTCAATTAGGCCCCTTCGGAGAAACCTAGACACAGGGTTCTCGAACAGTACATGTGGGAAACTTGTAAAAAGAAAAGTAACGATGGGTGGAGATTTGTGTCAGGACTCGGGGTGTGTAGAAAGAGATCATAGGGGAAGGGATAGATGGTAATTGGAATTCAGATGATTGGAGATGGTGTGACAAGACTGGATTCACTCTTGGTTGGGGTTTGCACAGATAGTAGTAGTACAGATGAGTCGACACTCCAGCAACGCAGCACTCCTGTAATACTGCACTAGGAGTGCTAATTTTCAGATGAGTATTTAAATCTAAGCACACAGTTATCTTCTGATTAAAGCCAAGGGGGATCTGCCAATTGTGTATGTCAGTTTTATACCTCATGCCGCATCTATTCGTTATCACTTGGTTTGTTGGTCCTTGTATATACCATTTGCTGCCACATTTCCTACTATAGAACAGTGACTATGCTTTTCAAAAGTACTGCTGGCTATACAGCTTTGAGATATTCAATGACTGTCAACAGAGCCATATGAATGCAAGTCTTTTTATCTGTTCTTCAATTAATTTGCTTTGGAAGAAAGACTAATTTTTCACTGACAAATTTTTTGCATTGGCAAGCACACTGCAATTTTTTATTTATCATAACTTTAGGTTCCTCATGGTAGACTGGTTAGCAAAGTTAGATCACATGGAGTACAGGGAAAAGTAGCCACTGGGATACAGAGCTGGCTTGACGGTAAAAGGCGGAGGGTGTTGGTAGAAGGTTGCTTTTCAGACTGGAGGCATGTGACCAGCAGTGTGCCACAAAATTGGCGCTGGGTCCACTGCTTTTTGTCATTTATATAAATGATTTGGATGTGAATATAGGAGGTATCGTTATTAAGTTTGCAGATGACACCACATGTGAGGTATAGTGGACAGCAAAGAAAGTTACCTCTGAATACAACAGGATCTTAATCAGATGGGCTAATGGTCTGAGGTGTGGCAGATGGGGTTTAATTTAGATAAATGTGAAGTGCTGCATTTTGGAAAGCCAATCAGGGCAGGACCTATAGACTTAACGGTAAGGTCCTAAGGAGTGTTGCTGAACAAAGAGACCTTTAGATTGCAGATTCATAGTTCCTTGAAAGGCTAGGATGGTGAAGAAGGCATTTGATGTGGTGTCTTTATGGGTCAGTCCATTGAGTATAGGAGTTAGGAGGTTATGTTGTTGCTGTACAGGACATAGGTTAGGCTGCTTTTAGAACTGCATGCAATTCTGGTTTCCCTGCTATAGGAAGGATGTTGTGAAACCTGAAAAGATTCAGAAAAGACTTAACAAGGATTTTGCTAGGGTTGGAGGGTTTGATCTATAGGGAGAATCATAGTCATAAAGGCATACAGAATAGAAACTGACCCTTCAATCCAACTCGTCCATGCTGACTAGCTAGTTCAGATAAATCTTGTCCCATTTGCCAGTATTTGGCCCACATCTCTCTCAACCCTTCCTATTTATATACCCATCCAGATACCTTTTAAATGTTGTAATTGTTCCAGCCTCCACCATTTCCTCTGGCAGCTCATTCCATTCATATGCCATCCTTGTGTGAGAACGTTGCCCCTTAGGTCCATTTTAAATCTCTCCCCTTTTCACCTTCAGCCTATGCCCTTTAGTTCTTGACTCCCCCACCCCAGGGAAAAGACCTTGTCTATTTATCCTGTCCATGCTCCTTATAATTTTACGAAACCTCTATAAGGTCACTCCTCAACCTCTGATTGTCCCAGGAAAATAACGCCAGCCGATTTGGCCTCTTGCTATAGCTCAAACCCTTGAACCCTGGAAACATCCTTATAAATCTTGCCTGAACCCTTTCAAGTTTCACAACATCCTCCCTACGGCAGGGAGACCAAAAGTGACCTAATCAATGTCCTGTACAGACTCAACATGACGTCCCAGCTCCCATACTCAATGCACTGACCAACAAAGGCAAGCACGCCAAATGCTGCCTTCACTACCCTGTTGACCCATGGCTCCACTGTCAGGGAGCAATGAACCTGCACTCCAAGGTCTCTTTTTTTCGGCAACACTCCCCAGGACTGTACTATTGAGTGTATAAGTCCTGCCCTAATTTGTCTTTCCAAAATACAATACCTCCCATTTATATAAATTAAACTCTATCTGCAACTCCTTGGCCCAACTGCTCGAGACCGAGTTGTATTCAGAGGTAACCTTCTTCGCTGTCCACTACACCTCCAATTTTGGTATCATCTGCAAACTTACTAACCATACCTCCAATGTTCACATCCAAATCACTTGTATAAATAACAAAAAGCAGTGGATGCAGCACCGATCCTTGTGCACTAGTGGTCACTGGCCTCCAGTCTGAAAACAACCCTCCACCACCCTCTGTCTTCTACTTTCAAACCAGTTCTCTAGCCAAATGGCTAATTCTCCCTGTATTCCACGTGATCTGACCTTGCTCATCAGTCTACCATGAGGAATCTTACTGAGCGCCTTACTGAAGTCTGTATATATCATGTCCATCGCTCTGCCCTCATCAATCCTCTTCGTTACCTCTTCAGAAAACTGAGTAGGCTGGGGCTGTTTTCCTTGGTCAGTTGGAAACTGAGGAGTGACCTTATTAGAAGTTTATAAAATTGAGGGGCACGGATAGGGTAAATAGACAAGGCCTTTTCCTTGGGATAGGTGAGTCTAATACTAGAGGGCATAGGTTTAAGGTGAGAGGGGAAAGATTCGAAAGGGACCTAAGGGGCACCCTTTTCACGCAGATGGTGCTGTGTGTATGGAGTGAGCTGCCTGAGGAAGTGGTGGAGGCTGGTATAATTAAAACATTTAAGAGGTATCTGGTTGGGTATATAAATAGGAAGGTTTTAGACGGATGTGGGCCAAATACTGGCAAATGGGACAAGATTTATTTAGATTATCTGGTGAGCATGGATGAGCTGAACCAAAGGGTCTGTTTCCGTACTACATGCCTCCATGATTCTATTGACAATAGGTTTTGGATAATGATTTTTATCAATATTTCTTCTGTTTTCCTCCAATTTAACTTCTTGACCTTAGTGTTGTAATTAAATTTTATCACTGCTGTAACCAGCAGGGCAGTAGAAATCAGCCTGTCTTTCTTGTTGCTAACGGCATAAAAATCTATTAAAACTTGCCAAGCTTGCAATATAGGACTTGTTCCTTATTTAGTGATCCCTGGGTATATGGTATCTGATGTATATTGAGTTTCTTTATTCAGATTTTGAAATGCCTTTGCACTCATTAATTTTCTGTATAGTTATGTCTTTCAAAATGGAATACCACTGAATTCAAAAAACTGCAAAACAAGTTGGAAACCATTCTAACCCGAGGAGAGTATTTAAGCATTTCACTTCAGAAGTTGAATACTGCTGCATTGTGATATAGATGTGTAATTATTCTGAAATAAAAACACTGGGCTTCTGACATTTGTAATCTTTTTTATTTTCGAAGGTCACCTTCCACATTGAGCCGTATGAAGGGAGAGAAAACACTTTATATAGTAATTTGAAGTACATCATTGACAAGTGAGTTTTGTAGATCAGTTTTTATGAACTGTTAGTGCTGATTACAGTAATTATTCACAACTTGTCTCACCCTTAAAGATATGCACAATGAATATGATTTACAGAACATAAAGCACAGCCTGACTATATTGTAAATCAATTGAAAAGGCACGGTTTTCTATTTTAATTTGTAATGAAGATATCTTGAACATTGTAAAATAAATTAATACAATGCAGCACAGGAACAGGCAGTTCAGTCCACCAAGCCTGCACCGAATCCTAATGCTTGTGTAGACCCACTACTTATTGTCCATATGTGGTTTGTATCCCTCTGTTCGCCTCCTGTTCATATGTCTATTAAGATACGCCTTAAATGTTGCTAACATGCCTGCTTCCACATCCACTGGCAGTTCATTCCAGGCACCCACATGTTCCCTCCATTTCCCCCTAAACTTTGAATTTCAGTATTGTGTATTGGAATGTGAGAAATACCTAGGCAAAAAGTAGTTACTTACAAAGGCAATAAAATGTGAGGCTGGATGAACACAGCAGGCCAAGCAGCATCTCAGGAGCACAAAAGCTGACGTTTCGGGCCTGGACCCTTCATCAGAGAGGGGGATGGGGAGAGGGAACTGGAATCAATAGGGAGAGAGGGGGAGGCGGACCGAAGATGGAGAGTAAAGAAGATAGGTGGGGAGGTAGGGAGGGGATAGGTCAGTCCAGGGAAGACGGACAGGTCAAGGAGGTGGGATGAGGTTAGTAGGTAGATGGGGGTGCGGCTTGGGGTGGGAGGAAGGGATGGGTGAGAGGAAGAACCGGTTAGGGAGGCAGAGACAAGTTGGACTGGTATTGGGATGCAGTGGGTGGGGGGGAAGAGCTGGGCTGGTTGTGTGGTGCAGTGGGGGGAGGGGATGAACTGGGCTGGTTTAGGGATGCAGTAGGGGAAGGGGAGATTTTGAAACTGGTGAAGTCCACATTGATACCATTAGGCTGCAGGGTTCCCAGGCGGAATATGAGTTGCTGTTCCTGCAACCTTCGGGTGGCATCATTGTGGCAGTGCAGGAGGCCCATGATGGACATCCCATCTCGAGAATGGGAGGGGGAGTGGAAATGGTTTGCGACTGGGAGGTGCAGTTGTTTGTTGCGAACTGAGCGGAGGTGTTCTGCAAAGCGGTCTCCAAGCCTCCGTTTGGTTTCCCCAATGTAGAGGAACATCCTCCGACACTTTCGCCATTTACAATCTGACCCCACCACCCAAGACATTTTTCCATCCCCACCCCTGTCTGCTTTCCGGAGAGACCACTCTCTCCGTGACTCCCTTGTTCGCTCCACACTGCCCTCCAACCCCACCACACCCGGCACCGCCCCCTGCAACCGCAGGAAATGCTACACTTGCCCCCACACCACCTCCCTCACCCCTATCCCAGGCCCCAAGATGACATTCCACATTAATCAGAGGTTCACCTGCACATCTGCCAATGTGGTATACTGCATCCACTGTACCCGGTGTGGCCTCCTCTACATTGGGGAAACCAAACGGAGGCTTGGAGACCGCTTTGCAGAACACCTCCGCTCAGTTCGCAACAAACAACTGCACCTCCCAGTCGCAAACCATTTCCACTCCCCCTCCCATTCTCGAGATGGGATGTCCATCATGGGCCTCCTGCACTGCCACAATGATGCCACCCGAAGGTTGCAGGAACAGCAACTCATATTCCGCCTGGGAACCCTGCAGCCTAATGGTATCAATGTGGACTTCACCAGTTTCAAAATCTCCCCTTCCCCTACTGCATCCCTAAACCAGCCCAGTTCATCCCCTCCCCCCACTGCACCACACAACCAGCCCAGCTCTTCTCCTCCCCCCCCCCCCTCCCCCCACCCACTGCATCCCAATACCAGTCCAACCTGTCTCTGCCTCCCTAACCGGTTCTTCCTCTCACCCATCCCCTCCTCCCACCCCAAGCCGCACCTCCATCTCCTACCTACTAACCTCATCCCACCTCCTTGACCTGTCCATCTTCCCTGGACTGACCTATCCCCTCCCTACCTCCGTACCTATACTCTCTCCACCTATCATCTTTACTCTCCATCTTCGGTCCGCCTCCCCCTCTCTCCCTATTTATTCCAGTTCCCTCTCCCCATCCCCCTCTCTGATGAAGGGTCCAGGCCTGAAACGTCAACTTTTGTGCTCCTGAGATGCTGCTTGGCCTGCTGTGTTCATCCAGCCTCACATTTTATTATCTTGGAATTCTCCAGCATCTGCAGTTCCCATTATCTCTGATACTTACAAAGGCACTTTAAAATACCAAACTATCCATTCCTCCATTCACCACAATGCCTCTGCAGCTTTTGCTCATTTCAGTCATTGCCTTAAATCTATTTTTAGTGTTCTTGTCTCCAGTAAAATATTAATTGTCTCACATTCATGAGTATTTCTCCTTTGCCTGGCTCCTTTTTACAAACCCACAATTGCAAGACATTTTATAGGCTTGTGGAATTGACATACAGATGCTTGCTATCAATCAGATCAGCGTGAGCTATTATCCCTCCATCTTCTGATCTGACAGGAATATGTATGATGCTATGGCCTCCCTGTCCTCTGCCAAAACTCTGCATTAGTGTAGCATCTTACAACAGAGTTAAGATATCTTATGTTTCATTTTTCTCTACAAAATGGCTCTTTTAACCTCTCTTTGCTCCCTTTTCCATTTCACCTGCAACAAAATTTTGGATAAGTTCAGAGTTTGTCATAACTGTTTCCTTCTTTCCCACCAAGTCAAACCTCCCTCCAGAATAAAAGCAGTAAGAACTGTAGATGCTGTAAATCAGAAATAAAAAACAAGTTACTGGAAAAGCTCAGCAGGTCAGGTAAGAACTGTGAAGAGAAATCAGAGTTAACGTTTTGTGTCCAGTGACCCTACCTCAGAATAGTTCTGAGGAGGGGTCACCGGACCCAAAACATTAATTCTGGCATTTTCTTCACAGATGCAGCCAGACCTGCTGAGCTTTTCCAGTAAATTCTGTTTTTTCTGCAGCCAGTATGTCCTCTTGCCGTTTTGAATGCTGTCTTGTTCATGTGACTCGGTCTCTTGCCACCTTGAATCCATTCTCATTAAACTGTTACTGTTTACCAATGAGCCAATTCTTACGAAAGTACAAAGAAAAGGAATCCAGGAAAAGATATCTATTAAACCTGTCCATGTCACACAGTGACAGTTTCAAGATCTTTAAAGCTATCCCACTCCATGCAGACTGCTTCTCCTGCAGTCACCACCCTGATTCCCTCTTTTTCTTTTTCCTTCTGTGCAAACTTCCATGGTCTCTGTGCAGCAGCGGCATTCAGAACTTCTACTCGGCGCTGCGATCTGTTGAGAATGTAATCAATATTAAAATAAAAATCAAGTAGGTCAATATAGGCACAGTTGTAGGAAATTCCTCTTGATTCTTGCAGGTAACCAAGCATTTTGTGTCAAAGTCTTGTGTCTGATGGGAGCTTTACTGGAAGTACTAGTGTTAACAGCTATACTTCTAGTTTCCGAATTGAAGTCTAAACAAAGCATTCAGTTTGGTTTTCTTGTAATTCTAAAAGTAGAATTGTGATCTGCAATATGGCATTCAAATCATGGGAGTCGTCATTTGATTTGACATATTCTGTGCCTGAACTTAATTTCATAGTTTGGATGAAGCTTAAAATATCAATAAAGTTTATGAATTATACCAGTTAGAATACAGATGAATTATTTGGCTAATCGCCCTGTGAAAGAGCTGGAGCTGTCTGTCTAATTCAGTATTCCTATTTTTTCCTTGTATTGTCAATGCTAATATTTTTAGTTGCATTTTTTCAATTTGTCACTTATGGTGATGCATTCTATAATGATATGTGCCTTTAAATAATTTCTTTTAACCTTTCCTTTTGTTTTCCTGGTGAAAAATTTAGACTAAATAACACATTCAAAATATATCTTGAGCACTGAGTGTGATTCGGATAAAACTTTGTTTACCATTTGCATTGACTTCTAATTGTGCAATGTAACATTAAAATAATATAAACACCTGTGTAACTTTTGATCATAATGTTGATAGAATAGCTAATCAATATTTTTAAGACTACTATTTAAAAGAATTCCCTTTCTAAACTAGTTGTGCAATATATAGTGCCAGTTATTTATTTATCCACAACCAGAAATTTTCAGAATTCATGCATATTGGGCAATTGCTTTAAAAGCAAGGTATTTTTTTAAAGCCTCTTCCTGCAAAATTGCCTGTTATGAATGTAAAATGCAAGATTTTCTACTTTTTGTTTTTTTTAAAATCACCTCAACAATTATACTGTAGATTCAGTCTGTCACTCTTCATTACTGAATCTGGAAGATGAGCATTGGTGAGGTGTTTAACTATCACAGGTGTTCAAGGACAGCATAAAACTGCATAATTTGCACTGCCATTCTATCCAGGCACGCGTATTTTCATTAGAGCTTGCCTTTTTTCTAATGGCAAAGATGTCCATACTTGTCCTTTTTTCAACCCACTCCCATCCCAGAATTCTAGCTATTATACAGCAGCCTGATGAGAGTAGCTGTTTTAGCATAAACTCCGAATATGTCACTGTCCTCGATTTCCCTTGGAATTTGCTAATGAATGATTTAGAACATAGAACATAGAACATTACAGCACAGTACAGGCCTGTTTTATGTTATTCAGTCATAGGATATGGAAGTTGCTGGCTGGCCAGCTTTCGTTGCCCATTTTTAGTTACCTTTGAGATGGTGTTGTTTGAACCATCTTCTTGAGTCACTACAGCCCATGTACTTTAGTTTGACCCATCATGTCCTGAGGGAAGGAATTCCAGGATTTTAACCCAGTGACCGTGAAAGAACAGTAATATATTTGCAAATCAGAATGGTGAGTGCTTGGAGAGGAAATTACAGGTGATAGTGTTCCCATATATCCGCTGCCTTTGTCCCTCTGGATGGAAGTGGTCATGGGTTTTGAAGGTGCGGTCAAAAGATGATCAATTTCTGCAGTGCATCTTGTAGAGAGTACACACTGCTGCTACTGAGTGACAGTGGTGTGAATGTGGTGAAAATGAAGCTGGCTACTTTGTCCTGGATGGTGTCCAGTTTCTTGAGTGTTTTTGGTGCTGCATTCGTGGGCAAGTGCAGAGTATGTCATCAGACTCCTGACTTGAGCCTTGTAGATGGCGTTGTGGGGTAGGGAGGTGAGTTACTTGCTGCAGTTTGCCTAGCCTCTGACCTGCTGTTGCAGCCTCTGTATTTATACAGTGAGTCCAGTTAAGCTTCTGATTTAATGGTAACCCTCTATGATGATAGCGGGTGATTCAGTGATAGTAATTTCACTGAATGCCAAGAGGCAGTGGTTAGATCGTCTCTTATTGGAGATGGTTGTTGCCTTGCATTTGTGTAGAGCGAATATCACTTGATTTTTCAGCCCAAGCCCAGATATTGTCCCGATCTTGTTGCATTTGAACATGGACTGCTTCAGTATCTGATGACTCTCAAATGCTGCTGAACATTGTGCAATTATTAGCAAACATCCCAAGTTCTGACCTTATGATGGAGGAAAGGTCATTGATGAAGCAATTGCACATGGTTGGGTGGAGGAAACAACCCTGAGGAGCTCTCTCAGAAATGTCCTGAAGCTGGGATCACTAATTGTGTACAACTTCAACCATCCTACTATGCTCAGGTATGATTCCAATTGATTTCAGTTTTGCTAGGGCTTCTTGAGGCCACATTGTGTCTACTGCAGTCTTGATGTCAAGGGCTGACCCTCCCATCCCACCTCTGGAATTCAGCACCTTTGTCCGAATTTGCACCAAGGCAGTAATGAAGTCAGGAGCCGAGCCACCCTGGTGGAGCCCAAACTGAGCATCAGTGAGCAGTTTGAAGCCTTCCATCACTTTACTGATGGTTGAGAGTAGACTGATGGGGCGGGTGGATTAGTCCTGCTTTTTATGTATAGGGCATACCTGGGCAATTTTTCATATTGTTGGGTAGATGCTAGTGTTCCAGCTGCATTTCAACAGCTTGGCTATGGAAGTGGCAAGTTCTGGAGAACACATCTTCAGTACTATTGATAGAATGTCAGTAGGGCCCTTAGCCTTTGAATTATCCAGTGACTCCCAACTGTTTCTTGATATCTCACGGTATGAATTAAATTTGCTGAAGACTTCTATCTGTGATCTCGGGAGGGACCACTGGAGGAGGCTGAGATGGATCATCCACTTGACAATTCTGGTGAGGATTTTGAGAGTGCATCAGCCTTATCTTTTGCACTCGGGTGTTCCATCATTGAGGATATTTTTGGAGCCGCCGTCTCCATTGAGTTGTTTAATTATTCACTACTACTGGATGTGGCAGGACTGCAGAGCTTACAACAGATCTGTTGGTTATGGGATTGCTTAGCTATGTCTGTCACTTGCTGTTTATATTATTTAGTATGCAAGTATTCCTATTTGGTATCTTCATCAGGTTGACACCTCATTTTAGGTATGGTTTGTTTCTGGCATGCCGTCCTGTCCCCTCTATTGAACCAGTGTTGGACAACGACTCTGCTGTTTATGGCCCACAATACCTCATGGGTGTCCAGGCTAGAGTTGGTAGATCTGTTTTAAAGCCTGTCCTATTTTGCATGGCAGTAGTGCCACACAACACGATAGAGTGGATTCTCACTGTGAAGATGGGACTTCATCTCCACAAGGACCGTGCAGTGGCCACTCTTACTGATACTGTCATGGCTGGATGCATCTACACCCGACAGATTGGTAAGGTTGAGGGGAAGGATGTTTTCCCTCTTACTGGTCTCGCCACCTGCCGTAGCCCCAGCCTAACATCTACGTCCTTGAGGACATAAGCAGCTCAAATAGAAGTGCTGCTGCTAAGCCACTGCTGGTGGTGAACAATTGAAATAACTGCACAAAGGCTGGTATCCAGTTACCAAGTTATCCTTTATTTACTTGTGCACAATACAGCTGGCTGAGTCAGTCATCTGGACTGAGGACATTCTAATCTCCTGGTCATATTGGTTAGCCAAGGCTTTTGTGATTGCCCCAGGTTAACAACCCCAATCAGCAACCTTGTGATTGCCCCAGGTTAACAACCCCAATCAGCAACCTTAATTCATACCGTGTGATATCAAGAAACAGTTGGGAGTCACTGGATAATTCAAAGGCTAAGGGCCCTACTGACATTCTATCAATAGTACTGCAGATGTGTTCTCCAGAGGACAACTTGGTTCCAATCACTACAATATTGCAGTCCCCCAGCGCGAAGACACCTCGGTGCTTCCTCCTAGTGTTGCTCAAAATAGAGGAGTGCTGATTCAGCATCCAAGGGAGGATTGTTTGTGGTCATCAGCAGAAGATTTCCTTGCCCATGTTTAACCTGAAGCCACGTGACTTCATGAGATCTAAGACAATGTCATGGATTCCAGGGCAACTGCCGCCTTACTGTATTCCACTATGCTGCCACCTCTACTATGCTTGTCCTGCTGGTGCAACAGAACATATCCAGGGATGGTGGTGCTTGGGACTTACTCATGCTCAAGGAATCATATCTTACCAACAGTGTCAGGCTGTTGCTTGACTTGTCTGTGAGACAGCTTTCCTGGTTTTGGCACGAGCCCCTGGATATAAGTTGCGAGGACTTCGCAACATTTACCTGGCTGTTTTTGCCATCGTTGCGGCTGCTTGGGTCAATGCCAGGTGGTTTGTCCAATTCCCTTTCTTTCTTGAGACTTTGTAGGAATTGATACAACTGAGTGCGTTGCTAATTTCAGAGGCAGTTAAGAGTCAACCACATTACTACGGGTCTGGAGTTGGGTGTAGGCCACATCACATGATGGTAGATTTCCTTCCCTGAAGGACATTATGGCCAGGTGGGTTTTTCTGACAGTCAATAATGGTTTAATTCTCATCAGAAGATTCTTAATTATAGTTATTTTATTGAATTCAAATTCCACTGTCCGTTTTGGTGGGGTTCAAGCTCAGGTCCCCAGAACACTAGCTGAGTTCCTGGATTAGTAGTATCGGCCATTGCCTCCCTTTTGCTATTTCTGTTTTACTCCTGCAAACCATCTTCAATTTCTTCAGAATAATGCGCAAAAAAGGTAATTTGATCTATCGTGCTGCCAACGACTTGAAAGACTGCCTACTTAGTCCTGTTCCCCTATCTTTCACTCCTTTTTAAGTGGTTATCCTGTTCCATTTGAAAATTATTCATAAATTCTCCTTCTACACTCCTTTGACTATACATTCTTGATTAAAATCACTTGTTGCTTTTCAAAGAAAAGTCTTGATTTTATTTTGGATCTTTTGCCTCCCTTTTAAATTATACTGTTTAATTGCAAATGTGAAGTATTGCACATTGGTAAAACAAAGAAGGACAGGACTTGAAACGAAAGGGGTGGAAGCTCAGCAGGGCTAGCGGCATCTGTGAAGAAAAAAATCAGTTAACGTTTCGGGTCCGGTGATCTTTCTCAGGTTCTTGGCATACAACTTCTGAGGAAGGGTCACCAGACCTGAAACGTTAACTGATTTTTTTTTTTCTTCACAGATCCTGCCAAACCTGCTGAGCTTCCAGCAACTACTGTTTTTGCTCCAGATTTACAGCATCCACAGTTTTCAGTTTTTAAGGGCAAGATTTATATGGTAGGGTTCTGGGCAGTGTTGTAAAATTCTTTGAAATTTGTGTCACAAGTGGACAGGATTTGTTAAGAAGGTATTTTGCATGCTTGCCGCCACTGCTCAGACCTTTGAATGTAAAAGTTGGAACGTCACGTTAAGGTTGCACAGGATGCTGGTGAGGCCTTTTCTGGAGTATTGTGTATAGCTGTGGTCGCCGTACTGTAGGAAGAGTATTATTAATTGGATAGACTTCAGAAAAGATTTACCGCAATGTTGCTGGGAATGGAAGGTTTGAGATATAAAGATAAGCTGTAACTTTTTGTTTCCTGGTGCATAAGACGTTGACGGTTGACCTTAAAATCATAAACTGCCAGAGGAAGTGACGAGTGCAGGTACAGTTGAAACATTTTTGAGACTTATCATGGTTAAGTACATGAATAGGAAAAGTTTTGAGGGATATTGACCAAATGCAGGCAAGTAGAGCTAGTTTGGTTTGGGAACACAGTCAGCATGGACTAGTTGGACCAAAGGGTCTCTTTCCATGATGAATGACTGTGCTATTATCTTTTCATTCTTAGCAGATAGCATTCTTAGCTTTTTTTCAATACTGTTCCTTAAGGTGTACCTGTGCCTCACCAGTATATCTGTCACACAGAAGTCTTTTACAATTTACCTGACTGACTACATTTCAGTTTTGCTTTCTTGGCAAACTGTGATATTATGTCCAGCATACCTCAGTCCAGGTCATTGGCGTTTATGAAAAAGAGCAATGCTTCCAACGTAGGTCACAGTTTGTATTTCCCCTCAACCTGTTTTGAAAAAGTGAGCAATCATTGCTTTCTGTTTACCACCTTTAGGCCATTTCACATCCACGCTGCCATTGACAGCCCACAAATCCCAATGCTTTGTTTGCAGGATTAGACCTTGTTAATGAATATTGCAAAGTTAAATTCAGTACTTACGTTACAAATGGGCAGCATTTACTGGATTGTAATATTGAAATTGAATGCTATATTTGTGGTCAAATCATGTGAGAAATACTGATTTTTTTTTTCTTCTGTGTAGATACGGATCCCATCCTGCATTTTATAGGTATAAGACTAGTGCCGGAAGAAATCTTCCAATGTTCTACATTTATGACTCATACTTAATAAGCCCAGGATCTTGGGCCAATCTTCTCTCGGTTCCTGGATCTCACAGTCTTCGAAATACTCAATATGATGCACTATTCATTGCCCTAATTGTTGAAGAAAAGCATAAAAGTGAAATTCTTCAGGCTGGTTTTGATGGAATGTACACGTACTTTGCAACAAATGGATTCTCCCATGGCTCTTCCCACCACAACTGGCAAACAATAAAAGATTTCTGTGACAGTAATAACCTTATGTTTATCCCGAGTGTAGGACCAGGTTATGTAGACACTAGCATAAGGGCTTGGAACAATCACAATACGAGGAACCGTGTCAATGGCAAGTATTATGAGACTGCGTTAAGTGCTGCCCTCCTAGTGCGTCCAGAAATAATCACTATAACTTCGTTTAATGAATGGCATGAAGGGACTCAGATTGAAAAAGCTGTTCCCAAAAAGTCCAGTCAGTTTGTTTATCTGGATTATCTGCCTCACAAGCCAGATATCTACTTAGAGCTGACTCGTAAATGGGCAGAAAAGTATGGCAGAGAGAAAGAACAATGGTTGATGTGACATCTTTGTGTCTTGAGAATTGGAATAGAGTAATTTGTGGTCTAGCATCAAATATTACAAAGAACTTTGTTTTAGTGGGTTAACACTGAAGGAAATTTAAGTTGTTTTTGGGTCATTCGGATCATCTTATGAAGTCCTGTGAAATTGTTGATTTGAAAGAAATGAGTTGCTGTGTTTGGTTAGAAAGTACTATACACTGAAAGTGTGACATTTGTGAAACTTTAAATGACTTTCTTCTTTGAAAGCAGCAACTTAGGTTAAGTATTGTTTTATCGGTGCAAGCCCATGTTACCGTTCTTAATTCGTAGTCCTGACTCAAACGTCTGCAGTGAGCTCAACCATTGAGAGTATTATTCAGCCTCCATTTCTATCATGACGTTTGCCTGTGTGCATGGTGGTAGTGATCATGAACAGTAATTTTGATGGTTAGTTTCCTTCCAACCCAGAGGTGCTAAGACCTATAATTTTGAGTACCACAGCACAAACCAGGTGTCTAAACCAGAACCCTCCTGTGTGTCATGTATAGCTCAGTGTTGCAATGTCATGAATTTACCAACTGAGCTACCAATAGCAGCTATTGATTAACTTACTTAAATTATAAATTTTTAATTTCAGTTGTTGTTAGAACACTTAACGTATCTCAGCATTTGGAAGCTTTTTATTGCATCCCTAAGATTGGGAATGCCAGATTAGGTTTTCTGGTGAGATGAGTGCGTCCAACTTGCATTGAACCTCTTCCCATATTCTTTTTAATTTCAATTGTTGTTAGCAATGAATGTTACAAAATGTTTATATTGTTCCAGATTCACATCTGGTGAAGGGTTTCTCGTGTGTCTTCCAGCATCCACACTGCAAAGAGGCTGTTTGTGAAGATGCATAAGAATAAATTGTGCTGAGGTTTGGGAAGGATGGACTTAGAGTTTAATTTTTTTTCAGGTAGTATTGAGTCAGGATTGAATGCCAGGAGGTGCAGAATTTCAAGGTGCTGCTGGCATACTGGTCCCTTGATTCTATCCCGGACAAATTTCTCGTGACTTGGTCAGCCTCCAAGTTTGCAAAAAGAATGGGGTCAAGATAGCTGTCTCCCTTGCTGTCCACATTCTGTCCAACAACAAGAGCTTAGCTGTTACCCTCAACTGGGCAGCAAGATTGCCCTCAGACCATTACTTGGTCACGCCAGAAATAATTACACTGTATTTTGTCTCACACACAAGAATTCTGACCTCCACTTGAGGCTGATGGCAAGGTTTAGAAGCCAAAAGGCAAAATCTTCCCGTTAAAATATCTCTGCACAAACCTGCAAAATTATCCATATTTCTTGGGACCTTTTCCAAGTTTGAGAAATTATCACATTTAATCTGTGGTATTTAAATTTCATACACAATGCTGTAGTTGGTCAATTTGCCAGCTGTGTATTCCAGACTTTGACACTTGAATTTTTTCATGCTTTTTATGTTTGTTACTACACCTGTGGATTTCTTTATTTATTGATCTAGAATGGTTTCAGAGATAGTAGGAACTGCAGATGCTGGAAAATCTGAGATAACAAGGTGTAGAGCTGGATGAACACAGCAGGCCGAGCAGGAAGGCTGATATTTTGGGCCTAACCCATAGACGGGTCTCGGCCCAAAACGTAAGCCTTCCTGCTCCTGTGATGCTGCTTGCCCTGCTGTGTGTTCATCCAGCTCTATACGTTGTTATCTTAGTAGTGAATGGTTGTCAGGTTTCAAAGTCAAATTTGAGAACCTTTTTTGTTTATTTAATGACTTGAATGCGTAACAACACCTCAGCGTTTTTAATGCTGCAGTCTGAAATGGGACAAGTTTTATTTGCTCTTAACTAGCCCTTTTGAGTATGCAAAATTACAGTGTCTAAAGTTTTCCAAATGCTTATCTTAAGGACCAGATATTTTCCAGTGCTGCTGTAACATTTGTGGAGTTAGGTCTGTTTTATGATTTACTTCCCAAACTAAAGTAAAATTTAGTCAGTAAGGGGATTCTGAAATGGTGAGCTGAGAATTCGTAAGAACCTTTTTTATCCTGGTAGCAATCTCAATGCTTATATTTTAAAAATGCACTGGTAACTTTTTGTCTGAAGTTAATTATTTAATTAACTATCACGTCCAAATTCACAGACTTTAATTGTATTTTAATGGACCAGGCCAGCATTATTTTGTGATTTACATGTTTAATTTGGAAAGCGTGTTGACTCAAGTAGAAGTATAATTAATCATTTGTAACTTTTCCCCAGTGTAGGTGGGCTTTACATTCTCGTGTTTATATTTTTTCTGGAGTTAAGGAGTCACTCAAGATATTTCCAACTTTCTCCTTTCTCTTTAATTGCTACCCCATAATGGGCAGTACTGAGGCTCAGTGGTTAGCACTACTGCCTCACAGCATGAGGGAACCGATTTCAATTCCACCTCCAAGCAATTGTCTGTGTGGAGTTTGCGTGTTCTCCCAGTGTCTTTGGGTGCTCCGGTTTCCTCCCACAGTCCAAAGATATGCGGATTAGGATGGATTGGCCATGCTACATTGCCTGTAGTGTCCAGTGATGTGCAAGCTAGCTGGGTTAGCCAAGGGAAGTGCAGGATTACAAGGACAACGTAAGGGGGTTTGGGTCTGGGTGGGATGCTTTTCAGAGGGCTGGTGTGGATTCGAATAGGCCAAATGGCCTGCTTCCATAAATTCTATTATAATAGTACAGAAAAAATGGTATTCCATAATTGTTAAAGTAATGTACAAAGTTTCTGGTCTTCAAGGGCAATTCTGTTAGGTCATTGTGTCAGTGAGGACCCTTTCATAGACATTTCAGGCCAGGTGTTGGACAAAATTGTTATACTATAGAACTAGTAAAGAGGAGGCTGATTTGAATAATCTGTTGAAAGCATTTATGTTTCTCCACAGTAGTTTTTCAATTTAAATTTAGTTGAAAAAATACTGGTATCAATAAAAATGATAATGAATCTGCATTATATTAAAATCCTTGTTTTGCTTATGCTGTTTTGGTAACTATGACAAGATTCTTTCTCTGTCCAGCCTACGTTTGACCCCAATCTCTCTCATATACAGTAGGGTTTTCTTCCACCGTGGTAAAAGACCTTTGAACCAAAATACCTGAGATCAAGTCCTACCTTCACAGAACACCCAAACAGGTTAATTAAAAATTGCCACACGCGTGATTAGTTTTAAACTGCATTCTGCAGTGGCCCAGCAATCAAGTTTATAACTGCTTGGGTTCAAGGAGGAGGTCCACTGTCTCCTTCTCAGGGAATTTGAAATGTGCAATAAATATTGACCTTGCCAGCCATGGCCATGTTTTAAGAATGAATTCAAAAGCAAGGTTGGGCACATGCTAAACAGCATGTGCTGACATTTGAGACGATCAAGGGGGTTGATGCCACCAGTGTGCTCTCAAAACAGCATTATGTGTAGAATTTCATACCTGTTTCTAACATAGAATTGCAGAACAAATCTCTGTTTTGTGTGTATGTTTTGTTTCTGGATGAGAGATTGATTAGAGGGGAGAACTCTTGAAATTTTGACTTCAGATGTTTTGGTTGTTCAAGGAAATTTTAGTTTGTTGTACTAATCCCACCAATTTCATGTCTGAAATCAGCTTGCTGAGTTCAGACCAACATAGTTTCCACTATAAGAATTTTGCCCTTTGGTCAGTATCAGATTATGTGGTGTATACAACAGAGATACTTTGGGGTGAGCTCTTTATTTTCCACAAACAGCAACACTGAACCTGAATTAAATCATTTATGAAGGGGCCAACTGGTTTGTCCTTCAAAATTTATGCAGTTGTACTGTTGAGTGTTAGTATTCTTTAATTGTACTTTGCCTTTCTCAATCAGTGTATATTTGCTTGAACCACTAGCGTATCCTGATTTTTTTTTAAATGCATTGGTTAGCTAGGTGGCACTGCACTTCTGAATAGCACTCCTGGCTACTTTCAGGGAAATATTTGTTCTGGTAAAAACCCATATCTGTTTTTAGCAAAGCACAGGGGTATGCAAGAGGTGAATACCAAATCAGTAGGACTATTGAAAAGTTTCACTTTTGCAGTCTATGTGCAAAAGCTCAGTGGACAGCAGTATTTGAATGAAAATAGATACAATCTACCAGTTAAATAAAAAACCAAGATACATCTGTAATTTATGTTGGCTTACATTGATTCAGAAAAAAAGTTGTAAATTTTAATTGTCCTGATTTTGTTTGAATTTTCATTTTAAAAGACAGTGGGGCAAATATACATTTTGTATGAATTGTTTAATAGTTGTACATTGTTACTACTGTGTACTTAATTCTACATGGTTGCCACTTATGTTTCAATTATTAATATCATTTTTAAATTTGAGTCAAGTTGGCGCTTAGATCTACGTGCAATGCAGTGTGTGGAAATGCTAAATGTAACATTTCAATAATATGAAATGAAGCAGAAAACAAATATTGCACTTAAATTTTAGCACGCCAAAGTAGTTTCATAAATTTGTGCCCAAGTAAAACTAGCTAATTTTTTGTAATGTTATTTGAGGCTTTTGTGGATTTACATTTCTAATTTTCTCATTATTTACATGGATAAAAGCAACAATACTGTTTCTGATTGGTGCGATAAAAATGTTGGCCTGGTGTTTAAATTTGCCCTTTCCAATTAGGCTGAAAATGACGAGAATTCCTTATCAGGTAAACATCAGTGGAGAATTACTTGAACCCAAGAGATCTTACTGTGAAAGCAACGATGGCTTAGATAGTCCATTATGTTTCTCGAGCAGACTAGTCCACTCAGTCTCTAATTTAAATGTTAATTAATTTAGAAGGACTAAAAATGAGTATTTTGTTTTATTCGTAACTGATTAGCTACCTGTATAAAATGAAAGTAATTGACAAATTGCAGAATAGACTTTACTGTTTATAATGCATGAACCACAATCAAGAGAATAAAAATCCATACTACTGTATTTTGCATTGCCTGATTATTTGTTTTTTTCGCTCCTATTGTTTAAGAACTTGTTATTTTTTCTATGACATAGTTTTGTAAAGTGGTAGACTGTTCTTAACTGAATCACCAGGACAGTTTCAATGCATTACACATTTTTCAGCTTTGTTCCTGCAGTTTACAAAATCATCTGATCCTGTTGGTAACGTTTATCTTTTTTTTGAAAGTTGATACGCAGTAATGCAAAGCTCATTGCTTAAAATTTTTTTGCTGAAAAATTAAAAACATACGGATCCTATTAAAGTAAGACAATTTTATCACAGTTTTAATTATGAATTTTAACACCATTGATATTCATGATTGTATGGAGTCATTACTATCACAAGTGTATCATGATTTTTTTGGAAGTTCAGCAAGCTATGGTATTGCCTGTTATAATTTGTGATTATAAATTAAACATTTAATACTGCATATATCTTGTGTTTTGCTCTTACATTGAGGAGCAAAGGCTTTGGAACAAGCACAAGAGGGATTGAACATATCACAGTAGATGTTGGGGTCAAAAGTAAGGTCCATTGCTTAAACAGTAAGGCAAGGGAACTGTAGTAATGACTGAAAGGATATTCTGATGTTTTCTACTATGTCATATTTGCTGCTTCTACTGTGAAAAGCATGGAAGCTTACTTTTTTGCTTTATGATCCTCTGGAAAATTAACTAGAAATGACTGGAAGTTTGAATTTACTTTTAAATGTTAATAGCTGAAAAATGTCACAGCAAGATTCCATATTTTTACATGTTACCTGTTACTAAAATCTAAATCTTTCATTGACTGAATATCATCTTGGTAGGCAACTTGCACTTTAAAGCACAGAAAAGAGGAGTCTTATTTTGATAAAATGTGAGGCTGGATGAACACAGCAGGCCAAGCAGCATCTCAGGACCACAAATCTTGGAAAAAGCTTTTGTGCTCCTGAGATGCTGCTTGGCCTGCTGTGTTCATCCAGCCTCACATTTTATCTTGGAATTCTCCAGCATCTGCAGTTCCCATCATCTCAGTCTTATTTTGACTTTTTTTTTCCACAAAAGGAGGCGATTTGACTCATCGTGTCTGCACCAGCTCTCCAAGCATTATGACCAAGTGCCATTCACCTAACGTTTCCCTGTACCCTTGCACCTTGTTTCGTTTCAAATAGCTATTCCTTTCTTGACTGCTTCAATTGAATCTGGCTCTACCACAGTTTTAGGCACTGTTTCCCAGACCTGAACGTGCCAAGTGTGATAAAGCTTTGTGTTTCATTACATTAAATTTCTGTTGCCTTATTATCTTAACCTTTTTAAAAATAGCAACAGTTTCTCCAGTTGTCTTATGATTTTGAAACTTATACCTAATGGTTGTCCTAAGCACACATTTTTTATTTTAATTTCAGTCACTTTTTTCATGCACAGAGCTGTGGAATTATTTGTCTTACCTTTTTGAAGAAATACACCTTGACTGTACCTGACCATATCCTTTTCGAAGGTAGTCCATTGTTTAGCTATGTTTTATTTCATCAACGTTTCATCCCAGTCTATCAGGTCCAGCTTCATTCTTACCCCATTGACATCAGTACTCTTTCAGTTAAGTATTCTTATTCTGGGTTACCTATTTTCCTTTTCTGTTATCATCCTAAATCTTATGATAATCACTGTCTCCTAAATATTCCCTCACTGACACTTGGCTTTTGTCACTTCCATGAACCAAGTTCAACAGTGTTCTTTCTAGATGGTCTAGGCACATACTGCTGTAGGAAATTTCCCTGAATCTTTTCCTTGGAGCCATTACCCTTTTCCCCCCCTCAATGCTACTACTAGTCCCCAGTTGCAACCACTCTTTAATGCTGACATCTCTAATTTTCTTTCGTGTTTATTCCTGTACATCCTTCTCACTGTTTAGTGCTCTGTAGATTATATCAAATAATATAATTACACATCTTTTGTGACTTAACACTAGCCAGATTGATTCTGTTCTTGAATCCCTTGCAATTTCTTTCTCCTGCAGTGCAGTTGTGACGATGCTGTGGTTTTAAGAGGTTATTTCATCTTCCTTTTGGGAGAGAGGTTGTAAAGCAGAGACATAGAACAATCTACCAAAACCACTGGAGTAAACAGCTTGAGAGGCCTTGGGGGTTTTTGTTGAAAGTTGGAACAATGGAGACAGCCTGGATGGGGTAGGATTTCTAGTTTTTTTTTAAGTTTGTAGGTTAAACTTTTAAGTAGTTGCTATTGTGGGCTTGAAGTAGAAGCTATCTTTCCCCCTCTTGGTTACATCTAGAAACAGGAGTTTCTCTCTGCTGCAGGGTTAACTGTGAGATAAATCTATTTTTTTTTCTGATTTTGCCGATGAGTACATTTTATGGGATGCTACTATATTGGAACAGTTAATTAGTAATAGTTGCTGTATTTATTATTCGGTTAAGTTTTCGACTAGAGGAGTTCTAAATTTCTCTTTCATTGTTTGTATTTTAACTATTGTGTTTAAATAAATTGTGTTTTGCTTAACGAAGTAGTTTGACCAGTTGCTTTCTCACGTTTGCCTTTTTAAAAAAAAACAAAAAGAAAAAGTTAGAGTCTAGGGGTTATGGTCTTGTCCATAACACAATGCACTCATTAAATACGGTCATCTGGCCTCCGTTTCCTTCCTGTGCTTCCAGATCAACTTGTTACTAGTAATATTTAATATCTAATCCGTTCCGTCCTTGAGCAAGATTTCATACTGCCGCAAAGTGAAATAATATTTGCCAATCTTATTGACAACACTCTGTGCAGTCACATTCGTGCAGTATAACTGTGATTTAGATGACCTCATTTCCTCTCCTACTCTGACTTCTATTGATTTTCTTCTTGTGCTGTCTATCACTGTGCACCCAGACATTTCTCCATAAGTCTCACTTTAAAAAAAGTGCTGCACAATAACTCAAAGCCAGCTCTGCTCAGGAGCAACCTTTATAGCTTGTACAGGTGTCATTTTGCCCAGAGACTGTCCCGATATCCCAGGGATGAAAAGGCTTCCCTCTTGCACGTTCTTTCTAACTAGGTGTTAGTCTACTTTATTCTATTTCTGTACTCAATTGCACGAAGCCTTCAGTATGCAAAGATTTCTAGATTTGGTTTCCTAATTTCCTGCCTAACTCAAATTCTGATTGCATTTCCGTTTTTATCCAAGACTTTGCTACCAGTGTGGACCATGACTTCTGACTGGTTACCCTCACCCAAAAGAATGTCCTATGACTGCTCTTTGCCATCCTTGAACCTGGCACCATACATCTTGGAGTCAAGCCACAGCTACAGAAATGTTTGTGTGATCTCCTAACAAACAAATGTTCTATCACTTACCCCTTCTTTCATCTTGCCCTCTTTAAACAGCGGAGTTGTTTGTGGTGACACAAACTTGGCTGTGACTACAACACCTTGAGGAACCACTGTCTACACCACCTGTCTATTTCTCTTGGACTACTGGGCCATCAACCATATCCTTTCTGTCTCCATACCTTTTTAAGCTGTGCTGAGACCACGTCTCTGAGCATGCTGTTGATGCAAAAACTGAAGTTGCTGGAGAAACTCAGCCAATCTGGCAGTATCTGTGTAGAGAAAGCAGAGTTAACGTTAAAGCCTGTTGAGTTTCTCCAACCTTTTTTTTTTTGCTTTGATTTCCAGCATCCTCATTCTTTGGTGTTTTTCTATGCTATCAATGTAACCTTGCATCCTTGATGATGGGAACTGCAGATGCTAGAGATTACAAGATAAAAAAGTGTGAAGCTGGATGAACACAGCAGGCCAAGCAGCATCTTAGGAGCACAAAAGCTGACGTTTCAGGCCTAGACCCTCCATCAGAGAGCTCTCTGATGAAGGGTCTAGGCCTGAAACGTCAGCTTTTGTGCTCCTAAGATGCTGCTTGGCCTGCTGTGTTCATCCAGCTTCACACTTTTTGTAACCTTGCATCCTTGCTTAGTCTGGCCAATATGTAACTCCAAATCCAGTGTTGAATTTTCACATCCCTAGCAAGCCATTCAGTGTATCAAATTGTTATAGAAAAAGCAGCATGGTGAGCATTATAAGAACTGCAGAAGTTCAATAAGGCACATTCTTGAGCGTAACTAGTAGAGCTATAAATGATGGTCAAACTGAATAAATGGGTATAAAAAGTAACAATATTGTTTAGAGTAAGATCTAGAGCTGACTCCTGTTTTAGTTCCATAGTTCTGGTAGTTAGCAAGGAGTTCATTTTAATCTTTGGTAATCTTTTCCCAGCACTCCTAATGAATGTCTGTCTGATGATCCTACAGAATAAAAATGTACACTGTTGGAATGCATACTCAAAGTTGCCATGTTAATAAACCAAGGTGAAAATTTGGAGTTCCAAATTCACCTTTGCATAAAACCGGAAGCAGATGCTATTTTCACCATATTGCGAAATTAATTGCCGAAACAATGGGTCTCTTATCCAATAAGGCAGTAAAGATATGAAAATGCAGGTGGATCAATTCAAAAGCAGGTTGAAGTAACTCTCATTTTGGGTGCTATTTGCTAATTTTGTACTAAAACCGTATTTGCAAAGTTAAACTTTGCTACTCCGTAAACAACAGGAAGTCTGAAACCTTAGGTTAGGGATAAGTTAGCCTGGTGGTTCATTCTTTACAATCAGTAACTTTATATGTATTGGGGTAGGATTTTTTGAGTCATCAGGTCTAGGGTGAAAGTGAGAATATAGCATTGCCGTGGGGAGTCAGCCATCAACATCCTGAATGGCAGATATAGCTTGAAGGGCTGAGTAGCTCACTCATGGCCCTAGTTTCTTAATTCAGTTTAATATCTGAATATATCAGAATGCAAAGCACACATCTCTAACACCGTCTTCATATTTTAGTGAAATAGGAACCCATATTCTATCTTTGTCCTAATTCTAAGTTTATCTATGATTTCGCATTTAAATAACATAATAAATTGCAACTGACCAACCTTTTTAAAGGAAAGATTTCAAAATGGAGGAGAGGAAAAAATCAATAGTTCTTCTGGTGTTTTTTTTTCAATCTTCAGAAGTTGATCTCTGTGTGTGTGTGTGTGTGTGTGTGTGTGTGAGAGAGAGAGAGAGAGAGAGAGAGAGCTGCCTGACGCTGAACAGATACCCAGTCTCGGGTAGGTCTTCCAAGTGCCAGCAGCTGGGGCATTGCTTCATCAGCTAGCAGTGACATTATCATAGTGAGTTACCTGCCATGTTGTGCTTCCTCACAGCATCTAAGCTGATGGTGGGTGCAGAAGGCAGCGTTGCCAGTGCTATTTTGGCCCTTGGTACTTTCATCCTATGGGAATGAGGAGGTAGCTTCAAATGGAAGCTAGGCATTTCAGTACAGAGGTTATTGAGATGCTGACTGTGCCTGCAAGACATGAGAGAGGAAATGTTGCAGCTAGCGCTTAGAAATGGTGTGCAATGAAATAGAATGACAGCAAAGTTGCTGTGATAACTTCATTGGAATTTATTTCCTTAGTCCTCAAGACGTGGGTATTTCTCAGCGTCCCAACAGGAACCCTGCAATTTTTTTTAAACCCGAGTTGATCACAGACTGACACCAGATCATTTTAACTGCCTTCCTTGCATCGACGTGCTTTCAGTACACTGATGGATGTGCACTCTGTATATACGTTGTTATAATGTTAGGTCAGGCTGCCAATTGTTTATTTTACTATTTAACTTACTTTTCTAATTAACCTATTCAGATGTTACTACACACTTCTTGATCTGATGAGACTTGAAACCAGGCCTCCCAGTCCAGGGGTAGGGACATGACTGCTGTGTCACATGAGGGCCCACTGGTTAGGGACTGCGTAATTTGTAAAGTAAGCCTACAGGGCACTTAAAAGAATAAAGCCACAAGATGTCACTGTTTTGAGCAAGCAGCAAAAAGCTTCACAATACAAGAGCAGTAATACATTTCATAATACATGTACAGCTGAAAGTTTTTGAGGAGATTTGTAGCTTGAGTTGTGGATGAGGTTGTACACATGCTCCCTGAGCCAGTGGGTTTAGTTGGAAATGTTTTGTCACCCTGCTAGGTAACATTGTCAGTGTGCCTCCAGTGAAGCGTTGGTGTTATGTCCCTCTTGTTATTTATGTGCCTCTGTTTATTGGTGAGATTGGTATGACTTCTGGTTCTGTTTCTCAGTGGTTTGTACATTGGCTCTAATTCCATGTGTTTGTTGATGGAGTTTTGGTTAGAATACCAGGTCTCCAGGATTCCCTGGCATGTCTCTGCTGGGCCTGGTGACAAAACATTTGCAACCAAACCCACCAGCTTGGAGAGCATGTCTACAATCATGTGTACAACTTACTTCCAACACGTTGAATTAATATTTGGTGAATATAAGTTACAGACAGTAATCCAATACCCCTGATCACATATTGATCATGCAAGGTCTGCCTCAACAGATGTTCCCATTCTGGTTGATCACCCTCCTTTCCTGTGTCTACCCATCTCAAGACTCTAGGACTGCATCCAGTACTCATTTGCACGTATAACTCTTGCTCTCCACTGATAGCCAGTATCACTGAAGAAGGTTCGATCCTGGGTTTTACCTCGATCCATTCTTGCTCAGTTGTACCAAGCATATGTTGCTTGTGTCAATCCTAGCTTTTTAAGTGACACCAAAACATTTATATTCACAAATTCTTCTGAACCCCTCTGGTCTTCCCCAACGTACAGCCAGAAATCTTTTTGAATTTCATGCTGGACATGAAACATAATTCTATTTCTCTATCTACAGATGCTGCTAGACCTGCTGAGTTTCTCCAGTATTTTCTATGGTTGTTTCAGATTACCAGCAACCGCACAATTATGCCTCTTTAGTTTTTTCACGTTATCAGCTCCCTAGGATGACTACTGAGTCCAACACTTGCTACCTGCTAATACCTCTTCCTGAACATGAACAACACAGAACCCTAAAACACCAATTTATTCCTCACTGAATCTGTGCAGTTCAGCTGTCATTCCAGCAGGACTGCCTGTCTTCACTCCTAATATAGTGTTTACATCTCTTGTTGTCTCTTTTTCTATCATCCATTCCTCAATTATCCCTGACTGTTTTGAGTGACCTGTTGAAAACCTGGCAATAAGCTCCTTTGGTAATATGGGACATAGTCATAGAGTCATACAGCATGGAAGCAGACCCTTTGATCCAACTTATCCACAGCAATCAGATATCCCAATCTGACCTAATCCCAGTTTGTCAGCATTTGGCCCTTCCTATGCATATATCTTTGCAGATGCCTTTTTAAATGTTGTAATAGTACCTTCCTCCTCCACTTCCCCTGGCAGCTCGTCCCCTAAAAGCACGCCTGCGTGAAAAAATTACCCGTCAAGTCATTTTCCCGCTTACTTTAAATTTATGTCCTCCAGTTTTAAACTCCGCCCTCCCCCCACCCTAGGAAAAGATCTTTTCTATTCAAACTATACATGCCTGTCATGATTTTATAAACTTCTTTCAGGTCAACGTTTTGGCTCCGATGCTTACAGGAGAAAAGGCCGCAGCCAACTCAGCCCCCCCGCCCCCCCCATAATTCAAACCCTCCAGCTCCAACAACATCCTTGTAAATCTTTTCTGCACCTTCTCCACTTTAATAACATTCATCCTATAGAAGGAAGAACAGAGTTGTACACTATTCCAAAAATGAGCCTTATGTTCCAGCCGTACAGGACATTGAGTAAAGGAGTTGGGATGTCATCAATGTGCTGACCAATTAAGGCAAGTGGACCAAAAAGAGATAGTAAGAACAGCTGAAGCTGGAGCACGAGATAACATGGTGTGGAGCTGGAGGAACACAGTCGGCCAGGTAGCATCAGAGGAGCAAGAATGTTGATGTTTCAGGTCGGGACCCTGCTTCAGAAATAGGCGAGGGAGAAGGGAGCTCAGAAATAAATAGAGAGAGGAGAGGTCGGGGTTGTGGAAGATAGATGGGATGGTGATAGGTGAGTATAGGTAGGGAGTGATGGGAATTGGTGAGTGCGGTATGAGGGAGGATGGACAGGTTGTGTCAGGTCAAGGAGGCAGGGATGAGAAGGGTGGTTAGTCACAGGATAAGGCCAGGTGTTTGGGGGGGGGTGGATTTTGAAACTCCTAAAATCCACATTTAGGTTGTTGGGCTGTATTCTGCCGGTGACTCCATTTTCAAGGAACTATGCACCTGCATCCCTGGGGGTCTCTATTTGGCAACACTCCCCAGCGCCTACCATTAACTGTTCAAGTCATGCCCTGGTTTGCCTTACTGAAATGCAACACTGAACATTTTAACTAAGTTAATCTCCTGACATTCCTTGGTCCATTGGTCCATCTGATCAAGGTCCCATTTTACTCTGAAATAATCTTCCTCACTGTCCACTACACCACCTACTTTGGTGTCATTTGCAAGCTCGCTAATCATACCCTCTATATTTGGATCCAAATCATTTATATAAATGATGAAAAGCAGTGGACGCAGCACTGATCCTTGTGGCACACTGCTGGTCACAGGCCTCCAGACCAAAAAGTAAACCTCTACCACCACCATCCTCTTTCTCCTACCTTCAAGGCAATTTTGTATTCAATTGTCTAGCTCCCAAGATCCATGAAATCTAATCTCAACAATTTGCTGAAGTTTATGTAGATAACATCTCCTCCTCTGCCTTTGTCACTTTTCTTTGAACCTCTTCAAAAATTTCAATCAAGTTAGTGAGACACAATTTCCCATGCAGACGGCCCTGTTGACTATCCCTAATTAGTCCCTGCCTTTCCAAACGCAAGGAAATCCCAGTTTCTCAGAATCCCCTCCGTCAATTGACCTACCACTGGTGTCAGACTCCCCGGTCTGTCGTTCCCTGGTTTCTCCTTGCATTGTCTTTTTTATTCTTTCAGGGATTGGGGACATCACTATCAAGGCCAGCATTGGTTGTCCGTCCCTGATTTGGCCTTTAACTGACACTGAGTGGCTTGCTCAGCTATTTAAGAGGTAAGTTGAGAGTCAACCACATTCATTAGAACTCACATGTAGGGCCCAACCTCATAAGGGTCGCAGATTTCCTTCACTGAAGGACACTAGTATGACTGTTGCCACTTTCAATTCTTTGAACTATCTGTTCCATAAATCCTATCTGTTTTAGATTGCTGGCCTCTTGGTCAGCACGAAAAGAATGAATGCAGTTAGAGGATTTAATCACAACATTAAACTGTGAAATGAAACATAATGAATTGAAAACAATATGGGAAGGAAACATGAAATAAAGTCTCTTAAAGTTATTTAAGATTGATTCACCAAGAGACATTGTAGATAATCCCAGTTATCCAATTTGTGACAATTATACACAGCTAAGTATAACACTCTATTGCCGTTTTCTATATAAAAATATCTAGGAACAAGTTTTAGAAATTACTTAGCAGTCATGCATGAGAGAACAGAAGATCTTAAGCCTTGTTTATAGAGCCCTCAATGGGAAGTGGCAGCAGGTCAGCAGTCTGTCAGAGGCAGTTGGAGAAAGAAGAAGCCCTTATGTAAGCACTTAGGAATGTTTGGAACACACACGCTTTTCGTGAGCGCAACAGAAAAGTTCAACTATTCTCTGTTGGCCAAACAGTTTGCAGCAAGGTTGGCCACAACCTCTGCACAGGATTCTGGTTTTCAAAGTAGTTCGGGCTCAATGACTTGAAGTCCAAAAGCGTATATTTGAAGAAGAATTCCCTTGTATATTTAAATCTGCTGTATCTTAATTTAAGTGAAAAGAAACAATTTTAAGGTGGGGATGCTGTGATTAGATTCGTTAAATTGTTTACTGGTATCAGTTTACACTATTGTCATGTTGGGCAGGATGACTGTGTGAAGCCTTTGGTAGAGGTAAGGTCAATTCTGGATGAATACATAAAGTTATTACATAGTAGCTGGTTACGTTCTATTTAAGATACGGGATTATTTCTTATGACACTATCAGCATCAATTTAAGATTAAGTACTCATTATTATTTTAGCTACATGTTATTCACAACCAGAACAATTACTGAAGCACTATACAGACTCAAGTGAACATATGCAGAACTTGTAGGACACATACAATGCTGGTTTGGTCCTCTAAGGAAAAAAATCCTTTATGTTCTGAAGGGCAAGAGTTTATCTTGTGATGACAGTTAACTCTTTAAGGTACTCGCTGCCTTGTAAAACAGATTTAACCAATTTTTGACAGCTATCCCCCTCACACCAGCTCAGCAGAGCAAATAAGATTTTGAACTTGTAAGAATGCTTACAAACATCAACGGTCAAATCCTGATTTAGCTATCCAAATGCTTTCTGTGGAAGAGCAGGGTTAAAATCATACCTTTTCAACGAAGTTCATTTTAGTTTTTGTGTTTTTTAAAATTTAGATAATATGGGTAAACAAATATTCAATGTGTTTAAATTCTTGTCTGCAAAATGTTTGTTCTTCAGAGCTCTAGAAATTGAGGTCAATCACAATACCCAAAGGCTAATGCAAAATGTCTTAACAAATTTATCATGTGTCTATTAAGGTCACATTATGCTAAAAACCAATTCCGGTTTTGCCCATGTTTAAATCCCTTGCAGGGAATTGAAAATAAACCATTAAAACAAGCAAATTGGTCAAAACAAACCAACCCAACATTTAGAGTGAAATCCTCTGGGGTCACCTTCCATTCTTTTGCATCTGTCAGCCTACCTTTCGGCTTAATTTTCCTTCATATAGCTTCATCTGAAATGCATCTACAGTATTCTCCTCAACCATTCCCTGCAGTAATATGTTCCACATTCACTTCATTCTCCAAGTGAAGGAATTTCTTCTGAATTGCTTATTTGATAGCTTGGTGACAATGACTTCTCAGTTGGTTCTTCATCTCTTGAAACAAGCTCTCTGTGTGCCACTGAATCAAAATCTTTCAAAATGTGAAAGACTTATATGCAGTTATTCTTCAGCTTTCTTATGTGCCCCATTGTTACCTCACAGCTTTGAGATCATGCTAAATCTTGAGTGCAAAATGCTTTGATATATTCATGCGTGATAATCAGATGCTGTATTGTAATGTAGATGTATTTTTAAAACAGTGATTCATCATTGGAATCTTGCCTGCAAATATAAGTTGAGCCTTACATTGGTGATCATTTTGTGATTGTTACCATGCATTAAGTATTTTCCCATTGCCAACAGTGCCACAAGTGACGTAAACTGCTATAGGGGGAATTAAACAGCAAGGAGATATTAAGTGGCAGAGTGATCTAAATGAGAATGGGAGTTGAAAGGAGACAGATGTTAGGGACTGACAGGTGGGCTTAAGGGCCTAAGAAGGATATTGGGGAATAGACTGCTTCCTTGGAAAACTAGGTGAGCTCTAACCAGCAAAACACCCCACACTCCATTTTGGCTTGCAAAATGAATTGAGAACCTGGCCTCTAAGTGAAAGGTCAAAAATATCAGACAAATTCATGCATGACTTGGCCAAGCAATGCAGAGAACAAAAAAATGTGCAGGTCAAATTTACCCAAGCCCAAGCTAAAATCCAGTTCCAGAATGTAAAAGTTCCATTACAGTTTTGCATGAAAATTTCTCCTTTGTAATTCAATCCCTTTTAGAAATAAAATATAGTTTGTGGTATTGAATGGTTTTGTCCCATTTGCTGATTTATTTATTTGTACTCTCAAATCCCTTTGTTTCCTGTCCTATTTAGATTACTATTTACTACGTGATATGTGACATCCTTATTTAATTTATCAAAATGTAATACTTCACATTTATTCATGTTGAAATTCAATTGCCAGTTATTTCCAGATTTCTTAATGCCAAATTGCAACTTGCAGTTTTCCTCAGTACTGACTAGACTCCTAATTTGGTGTCAGCCCTAAATTCACAAATTGTGTTTGATTCCAAAACTTAATTCATTAAAATAGCTTGTGAATAAAAACAGTGGCCCCTACAATGATTCTTATGGAATTCCACTCTGCACTTCTTTCACTCTGAATTTCTACCACTTACAGCTACTATCTGTCTTTTAATTAGCTAGCTGTCCAATCTGCTAATTGTTCCCTGAATCTGCATGCTGTGACCTTATTCTCATTTACATGTTTCCTTATCAAATAACCTTTTGGAAAACAACATATATTACATCAACTATATTACCTACGTCTTCTTTCTCTGTTACCTCTTTAAATAACTCAATAAGATTGATGAAGTGAGACCTCTTTTGCAAACCAAATCAACTATTCAGTATTGTGTTTTTGCTTTTAGCAAGTTTGTCCATTTTCTTCTTTAGCATAAATTTTATGACCTTTCCTGTAACTGTTAAGATTGCTGGTCTACAGTTTCCTGACATGTTCCATCATGTTTCTTAAGTATAGACATAATATTAGCCATCTCTCAGTCTTCTGGTTTTCAACATTTCTAAGGAATTATAAACTATGTAAATAGGGAAGTATGAGTGTAATGGTAATATCACTAACAAAGCAATCCAGAATTCCAGGCTAATGTTCAAGTGACGAATGATTAAATCCCATCAAGGCATATGGTGAAATTTTGAATTCATTTAAAAAACCTGAAATAAAAAGCTAGTCTAAGATGATTGGGTCACACTAGTGATTGTTGTAAAAACCCTCTTGGTTCACTGCTTCATTTACGGAAGGAAATCTGTCATCCTCACTGACTCTGGCCTGCTCATGACTCTGCTACCTACGAAGATCCAGAGGACAATATAGAAGCACAATAGAAACCAAGTTCACAATTGAAAATTTCAATTTCTAAATCCCAGTAACGATGTTTCTTTAGACCTACAAGTGGATATTACTGAATCAGAAGTAAAAGCTAGTCTCAGCAATGATTGTATCCATGGATCCATACATCCATGGGGTTGCACAGTGGCTCAGTGGTTCGCACTGCTGCCTCACAGCACCAGGGAAGCAGGTTTGATTTCACCCTTGGGTGACTGTCTGTGTGGAGTTTGCACATTCTCCGAGTCTGCGTGGGTTTCTTTTGGGTGTTCGTGTCCTCCCACGGCCCAAAGATGTGCAGGCTAGGTGGATTGGCTGTGCTGAATTCCACACAGTATTGACAGATGTGTAGATTAGTGGGGTGGGTCTGGGTGGGCTCCTCTGTGGGTCAGTGTGGGTTTGTGGGGCTAATGGGCCTGTTTCCACACTCTAGGAGTCCTATGGTCTATGATTTCAGACACTGTCAAGGAAATTAAATTTGTAAGTTACATCAAACTGTTGTCTGTGCCTTGGACACTTCAACCAGTTTATGTATTAAAAACACTTTACACAAGTGATCTTGTTAGTGAGGGAAAGGGAGGCTCAGAATTTGGTTTGCAGTTCCCAACTGGATTTTGTGACCAAAATATTCCTTATTAAAAACACCATGTGTGTATTTTCAAAATTCCCACAATATTTACTCTCTATCCATCTCTATTTGTCTGAGAAAGGATCTTACCTGCAATGATCCACGTTTTTGAGGTAAGCCATTAGAAGCTCCTTCCTCTCCAAATTAGGACTGGATCGCTTCCATGAAGGCATGTCTCATGGGTCATGACGGATCTTTTCCTGGGTCTTCTTGGGTTGCTACACAGTCTTCTGCCATGAGTCTCCCTGTAAGACTTTGCTGTGAGTCTTTACTGATGGGGTGGCTTCCAGATCTGTGCTTAAATTCTTTCACACATAGAGTGGTGGTTGGGTGGAATGTGCTGCCAGCAGTGGTAGTGGAATCACATATTTTAGAGACTTCTAAGTGACTCTGGGATAGGCACATGGAGGATAGTAAAATGTAGGGTATGCAGAGTAGTTTGACCTTAGTAGGATAATAGGTTGGCACAGCATTATGGGCCAAAGGGCCTGTACTGTGCTGTACTATTCTCTGTTCTATGTTCTAATTTCTGAACCTTCCTGAATGTTCTGTGGCCTTTAGCCAATGATGTCATGAGTGGGGTTCAAAGGATCCAATGGTGGTGCATCAACACATGTCATTGTTGCTGTGCTGGGGAGGTGTAAAGTGCATGTCCTCAGGTGCTGACAGGAAGTCAAAGTGCCAGAAAGTCTGATTGATACTTCTCCACCCTCCACCTGCAGACTGGTTATAACTGGTTCCTCCTACCACCTTGATCTTGGTTTCTATTGTTCTCTGTAGCCAATAGCTGCTGGCTGCTGTTTTAATTTAATTTGACCCATTTTCTGTCAAGTCCAGTTTCTCCAGTCATGGGTCAATTTAGGACGTCCAGTCTTTGGCCCACAGTTTCTTTACTACAAGACAATGACCAGTTGCAATAGGAAATAATGGTCCCCATCGATATATTCAACAGGTCTCAAAACAAATATTTTCCTTCTTGCCTTTCAAAGATGAACTAGAACTCTCCAGAAATGCAGCTTTTAAAAGCAAGCAAGTGATAATTTTACAGGGTCTATGTCAAAATTTGTTAGACTATATTTATATATATAACATGGTTAGTGAAAAATAAAAGAGATCGGTAAGCCCAGAATCCCTGTATTGGCCCAGCATCAATACAAGCACTGATTAATTAGGCAAGTTGTGTGAAATATCTCCATTCTGTCAATGTCAGCAATGAAGAGAACCTTTTATTTCAGGTGAGATTCCTCTGAATCACTGTGCAAGATTGTGACTGGTCATTTTCATATCCAAAGACATAATTACATCCTGGTCGCTGACTACTTCACCACACTCCCTCTAGTATGACAAATCAAAGATACCACTAGTACAATAGTTGTTGACACATTGAATGCCATATTCAGTGTTCTCAATCCAACAATGGTCCGCAATTTTTTATTGCACCCTTCCATGACGTGTGCAAGAAATGAGGTGTCCAGCACATTGCTAACTCTCCCAGTCTACAGGGCTTGCTGATGAACTGCTGGTGCCATAATATCCATGCTAGTCAAGTGTAAAGCAACAGGCCAAGATTTTCAAGATAACGAAATGTGAGGCTGGACGAACACAGCAGGCCCAGCAGCATCTCAGGAGCACAAAAGCTGACGTTTCGAGCCTAGACCCTTCATCAGAGAGGCCAAGATTTTCAGCTTGCCATGTTAAGTTTACATGCTCAAGAGAAGAGCATTTTTTGTAAAAAAAAAAGGCAAAAGAAAGAAAATGGCACGAGAAGACGTTTAACAATTTTGAGATTGTTATGCCAATTGAATACAGATGCAGCATAAGATTTTAAGATTGTTATATGAACACACGGACTTCTGGAAGGATACTACGTTATTGTGTCTAGCCTAGTTGATATCACTTTGTCCTGAGCAATAACTAGGTTCTGTGAAGAAATAGATGATATATCCAAGCTACATATGATCATCATATAGGAAGGCAAATCCAAAATTGAATGTATTATGTTAGTGCCAGACAACAACCCCACAACCACAGCAAATGGGAGTCATTTAACTCAGTTGACTGGACAGCTTTGCAATGCAGGGTAATGAAAAATGATGCATGTCAGAGAGAAGGTACACAGCCAAATCATGTAAACTGTATAAGAGCTAGATGTAGTTATGTTGCATGTCTACCAACTTGTTATCTTAATTCATAGAAATTCTATATAATTATGTATCCTTGCACACATCTATTGGGAAAATATTTCCATCCTTTAAAGAGAAAAGGGTGGAAAGAAGAGTGTTGAGGGCATGTTGTATTATTGCACAGATCTAAAATTTGACAGGCAGAGAGTCTTTACCACAGATGACCTCATGGCATGATATTTCAATTTAAAACTTTCTGCTTCACCCTTACTTTCAGAAGCAGCAGTAGCAACAATAGAAATAGTCTTCTTGCAGTAGCTATATCTTTGCTGCATGCACAGAACACACACTATGCGCAAGTCTGAGATATTACAGCTGTGTAAACATTGCCGATAAAAACACTGGTCTCTACAGAACTCAGTCTCAGACCATATTATACTGGCATTGATGTTTTACCCAGAAACCACATCAGGAGATAACTTTGCATTTCAGGATGATCCTTCAATTGTGAGCAATTTCAACAGACGAAAGTTACCCCCAGTAATGTTTATGTAGTCAGCAAAGTCTCACAGTGAATTGTGCAACCAGTTGTCCATATCCTTTCAAGGCTATGTTTCTTTAATTTAAGAGACTGGGAATAGGACCATACAAGTTGAGAGGGACTGATGATTTAACCGGGATCGAGCAGAACTAAGGTAGATGTGATGATGTTGTTGAGCAAATTGGTAGCTTAAGAAATGTTGTGGTGAACATTTGAGACATTTGCATTTTGAAATGAAAGCAGAAGGTGTCAGAAGAACTTTGCCAGCAGCACCTGTGGAGAGAGCAATAGAGTTAGGGGCAGCACGGTGCCTCGGGCAACTGTCTGTGTGGAGTTTGCACATTCTCCCCGCGTCCGCGTGGGTCTCCTCTGGGTGCTCCGGTTTCTTCCCACAGTCCAAAGATGTGCAGGTTAGTGGGATTGGCCATGCTAAATTGCCCGTAGTGTTCAGGGGTGCGTGGGTTATAGGTGGATGCGTCTGGGTGGGATGTTTCAAGGGGCGGTGTGGACTTGATGGGCCGAAGGGCCTGTTTCCATACTATCGGGAATCTACTCTAATCTTAACCTTTCAAGTCTAGTTTCATACTCTTTGGAACTCTGAGTTCAGGAAATTTCTATTCAGGAGGGTTATTAGAATAGTAACCATAATAATACCAGTATTTGAATAGAACAGACTCCCTGCCTATCTAATTTTAGATCCGTGCTATAATACAATGGTCCCTCAACACTCTTCCCCCAACCCTTTTCTCAGTTGCAAGGCTAGGTTGAAAAGGCTGGCCTTCTCCTTCTAAGAGGAAAGTATATTGAGTTGAGATTTAATGGTTGTATTCAACATTATGACAACCTTAGATCAGATATGCAAGGAGAAATATCTCCCATTCAATACCTGTAGCAGCCTCGGGGACAGAGATGTAAGATTTGGGTCAAGAGATGCCAGGAGAATGTGAGGATGAAGTTTTACTGAGGAAATAATAATGCCCTGGATGTCACTACCCATGAAGGAATGGATATAGGATCAATGATTTCAAAAAGAAATTAGATAGGCACTTGAAGTAAATAAATTTTCAGTGCTCTGGGTAACAAGCAAGGTGTAGGGTGCTGACTGCATTGTCCCATGAGGAGTTGGCATGCCATTTATTGTCAAATGGCCCTCTTCGGTGCCTTAAATAAATCTCAGACTCCATGTTCTAAATGAATCTACTGCACCTCACTTTTAATCCTTTCTTCGGTATCACCTTAGTAATTTTGTCTATAACCAGTTCCTCAGATGATATAATTGTCTCCAGTTTTATTATGGGCACAGTGTGTCAGAGTATAGGAGCAGGGAGGTGATGTTGAACCTGTACAAGACTCGTATTAGACCACAGCAGGTGTCATGTGAAGAGTCAGCATGGATTCCGAAAGGAAAAATAGTGATTGACTAACTTTCTGGAATTTTTTGAAGAGGTAACAGAAAGGGTTGGTGGGGATAACATTGTTGATGTGGTATATGTGGGTTTCCGGAAGGTATTTGATATAGTGTCACATAACAGACTACTGAAGAACGTTATGGGTCATGGTATAAAAAGGGACAGTAGCAGAGTGGAGATAAAATTGACTTAGTGCTAGGAAACTGACAGTAATAGTCAAAGGATATTTTTCAGGCTGGAGGAAGGTTTATAGCAGATTTCCCTAAGGATCAGTATTGGGATGTTTGGTTTTCCTGATGTATATTAATGACCTAGACCTTGGTGAGCAGGGGACAATTTTCAAGGTTTGTGTAAATCTTGAGGAGGAGAACATGGAACTCCAAAAGAACAATAACAAGTTGGTGGGATGGGCGGATAGACAGCAAATGAGGTTCAATGCAGAGATCCGTAAGATGATGCAGTTTGATCAAAAGAATATTGAAAGATAATTTAAACTAAGGGGTACAATTCTAAAGGGTGTGCACAAGCTGTGTATTTGTGCACAGATCATTAAAATTGGCAAGACAAGTGGAAGGAGCCACTTAACAAAGCATTTGCAGTGTCTTAGATTTATTAAGAGGAGCAAAAAGTACGAGAACAAGGAAACAATGTTGAACTTGTACAATACACTTGTTGGACCTGAACTGGAGTATTGTGTCCAGCTGTGGATGCCAAGTTGTAGGAAAGATATCAATGCTTCAGCAGGAGTGTGAAATCAATTCACAAGAATGGTTCCAGTAATGAGAAACTTCAGCTATGAGAATAGATTAAAGAAGATGAGGCTGTTTTCCTTAGGAGAGAAAAAGTCTGAGAGGAAATTTCAAAATCATGAGAAGAATAGGCAAAGTAGATAGAGGGAAGGTGCTCCTATTTCATACAAGAAAAAAGAAACAGACAGCATAGATTTAAAGTGATGTGCAAACAAAGCAAAGGGATCATTAGAAGAAAATTGTTTGCACACAGCAATAAGTTAAGACATGGAATGCACTACCTGGGAATGTGGTAAGAGCAGGTTCAATTGGGGCATTCAAGAGGGCACTAGCTGAATATTGGTGTGCGAGGATATGGAGAAAAGGCAGAAGATTGGGATGAGGTAATAGAACTAGCACAGGTACAATGGGCTGAACGACCTCTATCTGCACTGTAATAATTCTGTAATTCTGTGTGCATTGTTCTACAGGCAATTTAACCCATCTCTTCCTTCTGATGTAGGGTCTAGGCCCGAAACGTCAGCTTTTGTGCTCCTGAGATGCTGCTTGGCCTGCTGTGTTCATCCAGCTCCACACTTTGTTATCTTGGATTCTCCAGCATCTGCAGTTCCCATTATCACTAATAAGCCTGTGGTTGCTCTGAAGAAACAAATGCTGAAGACTGGGAATGTCTTTATTGGCTCACCCAAGAATGTTGTAGTGTGATTGACAAAAGAATGCCTTGTGCTTAAAAATATGAAGAGAAAATGTTGAAAATAATTAGCAGGTCTGAGATCTAGCAATATCCGTGGAAATAGGAAACAGAGTTATCAGAAACAAAAAACTGTTCTGAAGAAGAGCCATTGGATCGGAATCATTAACTCTGCTTTGTTTCCACAGATGCTGCCAGACCCGCTGTGATTTCCCAGCAATTTCTGTTTTTGTTTCTGATTTCCAGCATCTGCTGTTCTTTGTGTTTTTGTTCAGTATTTAAACAGGAGTTATCATTTCACATGAATGGTCTTTTGACTGAACTGGAAAATGTTAGAGAACTTACAAATTTTAACCTAAATTCAAATCAAGAAAGGGAAAGGAGAGTAAAGAAAAACATGAAGTTTAGTTTTGCAATGGAAAACAGAAGAGGCTAAGTTACAAAAAGCATAATGATTCAAGGCAAAAAAATAGCATTAATGAAGAATTGAAATATGAACCTAGAGGAGGCATATATAACAGTAATAGATTCACTATCAATAGCTGCTGTCTCAGACAATAGAGGCAAAAGCCTGAAATTTCACTGACCTGGAAGGGCTCTGTGCCTCAGCCAAAATGATGCTGGAGTCTGGAATCTCGATGTCCTATCGAGCGTATCCTGCATATCTGCTGTTCATGGGGAGAATGGCATTTTTAAAAGTGCAGCCATCTTCAGGCAGAGCTAATTTTCATCATTCAGGTTTCTGAAATGCAAAATCAGCTTTACAGAAGCCTAAAACTATCAGAAAAATTATGGAGCTCTGGTACACATTTTGGGTGAATCATTAATCCCTTTCAGAGATGTCAGACACCTCTTTGGGATTGTCAAGAGCAATAAGTCTGCATAAAATAATTGGATAAAGCCTGTTGAACTGTAAATGTTAAGTCACTTAAATTTACTGCCCTTTAAACGTCAGAATAATTATCAGTCTGCCTGTTGATTGTTATGGAACAGGACAGATCCCCTCAAAATGAATTAAGAAGGTAGCCTAGGTCCCAAGTCTGTCTTATTTTAAAGACAAAAATAATGTGCTGAGTTCCAATTATAAATCAATTAGTCAAACTACTTGAAATTAAGCAAAACACAATTTATTTAAATACTCAGTTAAAATACAACAAAAGAATGAAGATCTTAGAATAACTTAACTCTATTCGAAAGCTTGACTGAATAATAGACTCAGTAACTATTACAAATTAACTCTTCAAATATAGTTACATCCTGTAAACACACCCCTTAGCAAAAGGGCAAATTAAGAAAAATGATGCATGGGTAGAATGTCACAGAATTGTTCATTTTTGAATGAAGAACGCTACAGTTGCAAGCAAAAAAAACATCTTGCCAAAACTTGATCAAATCAGATAAATAGAAGAAACACTGGTAAAGCATTTCTCAGACGTAACCCAGCAGCATTCAGACACAGGAAAGCTGACATTACGGGTCGAGACCCTTCTTCAGAAAACGTCAGCTTTCCTGCTCCTCTGATGCTTCTTGGCCTGCTGTGTCATTCAGCTCTATACCATGTTATCTCAGCTTCTCCAGCATCGGCCGTTCCTACTATCTCAGCATTCAGACACCCCAGCTTCTAGCTGTAACTGAGAGAGGAAAGAAACTGGCTTCAACCTCTCCAATCCCACAACAACTGCTGAATCCAAAAGTGAAAAAAGCCAAAAACCAGAAATCCTCCCTGTGAGAGCTGGCCACACTCAACTCGGCTGCAGCTATTGTTCCTACTTTAAAAAAAAAAGGCATCCCAAGCCGTTCGCTTTATCACAGACTGGGAGCCTCTCGTTCAATTTCTCCCCTTTGGTCCAGGAACTCCCTACCTACGTCCGTGACACCACCCACGCCCTCCACCTCCTCCAGGACTTCCAATTCCCTGGCCCCCAACACCTCATTTTCACCATGGACGTCCAGTCCCTATACACCTGTATTCCGCAAGCAGATGGCCTCAAGGCCCTCCGCTTCTTCCTGTCCCGCAGGGCCAACCAGTCCCCCTCCACCGACACCCTCATCCGCCTAGCCGAACCCGTGCTCACCCTCAACAACTTCTCTTTCGATTCCTCCCACTTCCTACAGACTAAGAGGGTGGCCATGGGCACCCACATGGGCCCCAGCTATGCCTGCCTCTTTGTAGGTTACGTGGAACAGTCCCTCTTCAGCACCTACACAGGCCCCAAACCCCACCTCTACCTCCATTACATTGATGACTGTATCGGCGCCGCCTCTTGCTCCCCAGAGGAGCTCGAACAGTTCATCCACTTTACCAACACCTTCCACCCCAACCTTCAGTTCACCTGGGCCATCTCCAGCACATCCCTCACCTTTCTGGATCTCTCAGTCTCCATCTCAGGCAACCAGCTTGTAACTGATGTCCATTTCAAGCCCACCGACTCCCACAGATACCTAGAATACACCTCCTCCCACCCAGCCTCCTGCAAAAATTCCATTCCCTACTCCCAATTCCTCCGCCTCCGCCGCATCTGCTCCCATGATGAGGCATTCCACTCCAGCACACCCCAGATGTCCAAGTTCTTCCAGGACTGCAACTTTCCCCCCACAGTGATCGAGAACGCCCTTGACCGCGTCTCCCACATTTCCCACAACACATCCCTCACACCCCGCCCCCGCCACAACCACCCAAAGAGGATCCCCCTCGTTCTCACACACCACCCCACCAACCTCCGGATACAACGCATCATCCTCCGACACTTCCGCCATCTACAATCCGACCCCACCACCCAAGACATTTTTCCATCCCCACCCCTGTCTGCTTTCCGGAGAGACCACTCTCTCCGTAACTCCCTTGTTCGCTCCACACTGCCCTCCAACCCCACCACACCCGGCACCTTCCCCTGCAACCGCAGGAAATGCTACACTTGCCCCCACACCTCCTCCCTCACCCCTATCCCAGGCCCCAAGATGACTTTCCACATTAAGCAGAGGTTCACCTACACATCTGCCAATGTGGTATACTGCATCCACTGTACCCGGTGTGGCTTCCTCTACATTGGGGAAACCAAGCGGAGGCTTGGGGACTGCTTTGCAGAACACCTCCGCTCAGTTCGCAATAAACAACTGCACCTCCCAGTCGCAAACCATTTCCACTCCCCCTCCCATTCTTTAGATGACATGTCCATCACGGGCCTCCTGCAGTGCCACAATGATGCCACCCGAAGGTTGCAGGAACAGCAACTCATATTCCGCTTGGGAACCTTGCAGCCCAATGGTATCAATGTGGACTTTACCAGCTTCAAAATCTCCCCTTCCCCCACCGCATCCCAAAACCAGGCCAGTTCGTCCCCTCCCCCCACTGCACCACACAACCAGCCCAGCTCTTCCCCTCCACCCACTGCATCCCAAAACCAGTCCAACCTGTCTCTGCCTCTCTAACCTGTTCTTCCTCTCACCCATCCCTTCCTCTCACCCCAAGCCGCACCTCCATCTCCTACCTACTAACCTCATCCCATCTCCTTGACCTGTCCGTCTTCCCTGGACTGACCTATCCCCTCCCTCCCTCCCCACCTATACTCTCCTCTCCACCTATCTTCTTTTCTCTTCATCTTCGGTCCGCCTCCCCCTCTCTCCCTATTTATTCCAGAACCCTCACCCCATCCCCCTCTCTGATGAAGGGTCTAGACCCAAAACGTCAGCTTTTGTGCTCCTGAGATGCTGCTGGGCCTGCTGTGTTCATCCAGCCTCACATTTCATTATCCAAAATAAAATACAATACTCTTTTTAAAGCCACAGCGTCAGCACAAGATAAAAAGATCACAGGGCAACTGGGATTTGTCTCAGGAATTACAATTTTTGTTCCCATTTACTATGATGATGAGTGTTTTTGCCAATTGTCCCTTACCCTTGTGGGGATTTTCAGTCTTTTAATACTTCTTAATTCTATATGTGATTGCTCTGATGCTGTTTAAAGTGGATACTCTGGATTTTGGATTAAAAACTGCCATTAACTGTTTATAAATAATATTAACTGTGAAACAATGACCACACAGATATTTCAGAAATATTCTTATTTCAAAAATCGAAGGTGAACCTTGACATTCTATCTGCGTATAATTTAATTCCCTGGAATAAACACAGTCAGGAATCTTGCTGACAACTGGCACACAGTGACCGCCATAGCCATTGGGTCTTCATCCTATATTATTTGTGCAACAATAATAGATCATAAATGACCCCTCGGATAGCATTTCTTCTTGCAGCTGTCATCTCTTTATTCAAAAATGGACAATTCTGTGATCAATGTTGATGTGGGCACTGGTAACAGGATTTTGTAAAATGCCCTCATTAAGACCCTTGACTTACTCATCTGTGATTTATTTACAGGTGACTTGAGGGTGTTAACTTTGACTTCTCTCAGATCAGGTCACCATATCCATTGATGTGTTGTTTGCCAAGTTATATCAAACATTAACTCTGGCTAAATCAATGAGTTAATCTGAACGATTTCACTTTTCAAACTGCAAACAAATTTGTTCCTCAGTGCTCTCTGCATCTCTCCAAAATGACAATGAATGGAAAGCATTTTCAAAGCCATTGTAAAACTTACAATGTTCTCAGTGGACAACTAATTCCTTGTTCCAACTGAGAGGTTCCTGCAATTTCCAATGATCTGGGACCTTGGTGCTGCTCAAACTGACGCAAAATATCTAACAGTGGTCTGTTTTTTGGATTAGAAGGACTGAGCCAATCCTGGACAGTTTCAAACGCAGCTGGGCTTACTTCAGCCAGAAAGATTTAGCCCTTCTCCTCTCCCTCACTGCCCATTTGCAAAAGTGTTTATCCAACCAAATTTGTTCAGCTGGGAACATCCGAACAATCCCACTTTGTCACTAAATGTGGCATTGCTACAGAACAGATAAAGAACTCAATGTACTGCACGTTAAACAGAAAATTGATTGATCAGTCTCAAATGCAAGAAGATAGAATTTTTTGAATTCTCACAATCCACCAGGTTTCTTATATCTTGCAGCCAGAATTAAATTAGAATCGTAAAGTCATAGATCTGTACAGCATAGAAACAGACCCTTTCGTCCAACTCATCCAGATACCCTAAACTAGTTGCATTTGCCAGCATTTAGCCCATAACTCTCTAAACCCTTCCTATCCATATACCCATCCAACACCTTTTAAATGTTGTGATTGTACCAGCATCTACCACTTCATCTGGCAGCTCATTCATTACACAAATCACCCTCTGTGTGAAGAAAATTGCCCCTTAGGTCCCCTTTAAATCTTTCCCCTCTCACCTTAAACCTATGCTCTATAGTTTTGGACTCTATTGCTCTGGGGAAAAAAAATCCTTTGCTATTCACCCTACCTATGCCCCTCATGATTTTATAAGCTTCTGTACGTTACCCCTCAGCATCTGACACTTTAGGGAAAGTAGGCCCAGCCTGCTGAGCCTTTCTGTATAGCTCAAACCCTCCAAACCGAGCAACACCCTTGTAAATCTTTTCTGAGCCCTTTCAAGTTTCACAACACCTTTCCAATAACAGAGAGTCCACAGTTGATTGCAGTATTTCAAAAGTGGCCCAGCCAATGTCCTGTACAGCTGTAACATGCTCTCCCAACTCTTTATTGACAGATAAAGAAAATGAGCTTCAAAATACTGAAATATGGAAAAGAGAGAGAGCTACTTACAGCTTTGGTGATAAAAAGCAAAATACAATTGATGTTGCAGATCTGAAATAGAAACAGAAAGTGCCTGGGAAACTTTGTTCTCCCTCGATAGATTGAGTCAGACCTGTTAGGTTTCTTCAGCACTTTGTTTTTTTACTGTGGCTTTGGCGGTTTTCTTCCTTCTGACTGGGCTAAAGCTTTTTTAAACTGAAAGTAAGGTCAGCAAGGATTCCTGGGCAACCATCAGCACGGGGTTTGTCATCTCTTCCTAAACCCGGTCTCCCAGCAAATTAAGGACAATAGTCTACATGTTTTATCTTATTGTCAAGCTTGGCTGTTTTTTCCAAAATTACTTGACTTCCTATCATCAACACGTACTTCTCAGGCTACGATTTTTGACCTAATTCCTTGGTAAAACAGTGTTTAATCCAGAAAGTGATCAACAATTCAATATCTTCCAGTTTGCATAGAGATCATAATATAGATTACTCCCAACACAAAAGAAAACCCTTTGTTTGTTCAACAACCAGATTTCTCTGCAGCGATGAACAAGAAACTAAGAAACTGAAAGAATCCTATCTATTGTCTCTGTCTCTGTCTCTGTCTCTCTCACTCTCCACCACACGTGTATGCCGTTGGGTTCTGTCAGTTGTTGTTTGATTTCTTCATGTGCACCAGATAGGAGATTTTAAAAGAAGAACCTAACCCCACGTAGTGATTGCAATGAACTCAGCCAGCTAGACCTCATAGAAATTTGAGCCTTCCAGTTGTGGCAGCTACTGTGGTCCAGTCAGGCAGCCCTGGCTGACATAAAAGATCAAATGTCAGGGATACTGACGCTCTGGTACTGACTCTGTATGAGGCAGTACTATAGTCAAGGGCTGTTCATTTGTGAAAGGATACTGGCCTCTGTACAATTATTTCACCACACAACATTATCTGCGGCCAAATAAAGATCACCCATACGAAGTTTTATGCAGCTTCATCGCTAGATCCAGCCTATAGCCAGTCACATCAGCAAACCTCAGACAGTAAATTCGCATTGAGTTTCAACTCAAACCCTAAAAGAAAAGAATCAACCATTTGATCATGCTTTGACATGTTTGAAATTACATAAGCCATCAGTGGACAGTTTGAAACATGTCCTGATCACAGATGAGCGTGCTGAAGCACTCAAACATTCAAAATTGATCACAGTTTGTTAAATTTGTGACTGCAAGCACAAAGGCCTTAAATTTTGCTTCTAAGAAGGTATATGAGCAAAAGTAAAAGAAGCCTCAATGTGTGTTTTCAAAATGGTCCCAGCCGCTTCCTTCACCACTTCTTTTTAACTGGCAAGATACCCTTCCTGTGATCATTCTCCGGTGCCTCGGTGCCCTCTTCATCAGGGTGACTGCTGTGCCTACTTCAGGATAATCTCTGTGCTCTCTACACTGGGGTGATCCCTGTGCTACTCTCAGCTCGCAACTACTCTCCCAAATGCTGTCCCTGCTACAGTGCTTCCAGAGGCAGAGATAATATTCCCCCAAATCCAGGGAGTTGCTATGATACCCTACCTCGCCACATGGCTTGGCCTCAATGTTAACCCTCTCCACCCCCTAGTTTTGGGCTGTAATCCTCATCCCAAACTTGGAGATGCTCCCCGTTCAAAATCTCGCAGTTGCCTGGGCCTGTGTCTATAATACCTCAGCACCTGCCACCCAAATGCCCCATCCCCTTCCTGGTCCAGATTTAAAATCCCAATTCAAACTCCTCCCCTCCCACTGCGGGGTTTGTGGCTACAACTCTCCCTCTTCAGGGAAAGATGGTTAAAGTGAGTGTCACTAAAGCAGGGTAGGGAATGGAGGAAAGCAGGGACATGGGGGCACAATGAATGAGGGTATGAGGGTAGATGAGAGTGTTTGGGCAGCTGAAGCACAGCATGGAGGAGAACTGCGAGTGGAGGAGTGTGGCAGTGGTGGGAGGGCAGAAAGACAGAAAGCGAGGAAATGGGACATGAAGAAGGAGAGAGGGAAAGAGAGAGAACAGAATTGATAGGTCTGGGGTGTGGAGCTGGGAGGTATGGAAAGTCAACATCTAACAACATAATGAATGAGAACAACACCACAATGATAACTGTAGTGATGTGTGCATATAAAACAACCACAGCATACAGCTGGCACTTAGCAAAGTTCCAGTCTCTGAGTCTGTCTTTTTGATGGTTTATAGATATTTTTGACCTGTACAGAGATGCTATCACACACCTCTGGAGCAGATGGGACTTGAACCTAAACCTCCTGGCCCACAGTGGTGACAATGTACTGCAGAAGCTTTAACTCCTGGTCAATTGACTTCCAAAGATTTCAGTTGAATGCTGTTGAGTGCTTTAAAGGAAATTCAATGTTTGCAATTGATGAGGTTGCAGTGTTGTGTGGTTTGATTTCAGTGGATTACTAATAGATACCAAGTGATGACTGATGAATGCTTCTGAATACAAATCATCATAAGTAATGTGAATGAAGATTGTTCAATGCAGAAAGTTACCTACTATTTTCTGGTGGGCATTTGATTAGCCCAAACTTCCCCTTTCTGTAAGCTGTATTTTTTTGTGTGTGTATTGCAAAAGCCAGTGCATGGTTTATTATTTTACTTGTGTCTACATAACTGCAATTTCAAAACAATCTCTTTCTTTGTTAGACTCAAGAAAATGTCATGACCAGCCAGAAATCATGGTCTCGGTTGGTACCAACACTTGGCTAAGAAAGTGTTCTAAACTGCGCAATTGTGTGACTGTGCAGCCACTTGAAAGCTTACACATGCCAACTGGCGTGCCGATATATTGACCTCCAGATCCAGAAACTGTTGCCATGCATGGAAATCGGAGGCCTGTGCAATGGAAAAGTAAAATTAGGGGAACGTAGGCTGTGTGAAATGGCCTTGCAATCAGAATTTAGGGAGCTATGTAGAAAATTAGTGAGCAGCACCTCAATTGGAATAATCTCCAGATTATTCCCAGTGTTGTGAGCAAGTGTGTAAGGAAATAAAGGGGTTGATTGCATACCTGGAAAGATGGTGTAGGAAAGAAGGCTTTAGATTGCTGGGAAACTGGGACAGGCTGTAGGGAACATGGCATGTATACAAGCTGGACTGGTAGCCCCTGACCAGGGCTAGGACTGAGTTCCTTGTGAGTGTTTCGTTCATGCTGTTGTGAGAACTTTGAAAGAACTTGGCAGGAGTATGGGGATATAGACAGGATATTAGAGAGGTATATCAGGCTGCATAAAATACTTGGAGCAATGGATGACACTGAAATAGAGAATAGAAAGTCAATACGTGAAATCGGAGTGAGTGACAAACTGATGAAGTTGAATTTGTGAATGCACTGAATATAGTTAATAGGATTGGGAAGTTATTACAGAAAGAGCTGAGACACAAAATCAGAAACTGCAGGAAAAGCTCAGCAGCTCTCGTAGCAACTGAGTTGTGAGGAAGGTTCACTCAACCCGAAGCATTAACTCCAATTTCTCTCCACCCTTGCAGACAGACCTGCTGAGCTTTTCCTACAGTTTCTGACATTATTTCTGCAAAGTTATAGGTCAGGTCACTATATGGAAATGTGATGTTGTTATGACAACAAGTGGCAAGGCACACGGGGTTTTGAAAAGATGTAAAAAGGCTGGTGATATTCGTTAAGGAGAACATTGCACTGGTGGATAAAGATGGTCTCTCAGAGGGCCCAAAGACAGTAACAGTTTGGCTAGAGCTAAGGAACAAAACATATTGCTCACTGTAAACTAGATTTGACCAACTACCAGGAAGGATGTAGAAAAACAAATTTGCAGGGTTACAGAGAGATGTCAACTGTATAGAGTCATAATGGAGGACTTTATTTATACAAATATAGACTGGGATGTTGCTAGTTCAAGGAGCAGAAAGAGGCAGGCATTCTTAGGTTGTATTCAAACAAAATTCCTACAGCACCATGTGTCCGTTCTAAGAAGAAAAGATGCACTGTTGGACCTGGATTTGGAAATGAGGTGGGAAAAGTTGATCAAAAGTATTGTATAGAGAATGATGGTGGAGAATTTCAATGGTTAATCCAGAATAAGAAAAATCCAGTGGTAGAGACCCACCTTCAGCAGGGCACGAATGCTGGTGAACTGGGCAAGGTGAAACGAAGGTAAAGAAACACTTCAGATTGGACTATCGTCAAAGAAGAAATGGTTTGGGTACCATCAAGTTATATTTCTTCAAAAGGGAAAGATTGGACAAGTGAATCCAAAACCACCTGTATGACAAAGGAGATAGAAATTATTGTATAGAAGAAAAGTGTATTTATGACAGAAATTAGGTAAAAAATACAATTGAGACCAAAGAGGAACACAGAATGTTCAGAGAGAAAGTGAAAGAGAATAATAGAGAAGCAAAGAGAAGTTGTGAGAAAAAACTGGCAGCCAACATAAAAATGGAATCACGAAACCTTTGCATAGTATATTAATAGTAAGAGTGAGTTGGATCAATTAGTGACCAAAGAGGGAATTTATACATGGAGACAGGGGACGTGGCTGAAGTGTTAAAAATGAATACATTACATCCATCTTCACCAAAGAGGTAGAATCTAACCAGCCATGGCAACAAAAAGGAAACACGGTCGCTAGACGCATTCAAATTATAAGAAGGAATTATTGGGCCGACTGTTAATACTTAAGGTTGGTAGGGCATCAAGACTGGATGAGAGATATCAAAGATCATAGAAGGAAGCAAGAGTGGAATTTGCAGAGGCACTGGCCATTGTAAGGGTCAGGGACATGGCATATGTTATTTAATACAGGAAAGTGTGAAGTGATTTATTTTAGTAGGAAGAACTTTGAAAGACAAGGGAACAATTCTTAAAAATAAGAAGACACCGAATGAACATCCTCAGATTCACATGGGGCTGGATAGATTAGAGAGGGAGAATATATTCCCACTTGTAAGAGGAACATGAACGAGAGACACAGATCTTTTCAAAAAAGAAAATGTGAGGTTGAAAATAACTTCTTCACACAGCAAGTACGTACGATATGGAATGCACTGCTCGGAATTGTAATGGAAACAGGTTCCAGTGAGGCATTCAAGAGGGAATTGGATGATTATTTGAGTAGAAACAATTCCAAGACAAGGGGATAAGTGCTGGAAAATGGCACTTAGACATGATGCTCATTTGCATACTCAATGGGAAAAATGGGCTCCTTCTGCTCTGTAACACTTCTGTGATTGAATGAGCTTGTCCTATTGGTTCTTTCATGATCTCAGTGTGTGTACATAGGTACGTATTAAATTCGGCAAATGTATTTTACATTTATCTTTACTCAGAGAGTAGTAAGGGAATGGAACGCTTTACCTGCAACGGTAGTAGATTCGCCAACTTTAGGTACATTGAAGTCGTCATTGGATAACCATATGGACATACATGGGATAGTGTAGGTTAGATGGGCTTGAGATCGGTATGACAGGTCGGCACAACATCGAGGGCCGAAGGGCCTGTACTGTGCTGTAATGTTCTATGTTCTATGTTCTATCCATTTCTAGTGCATGAAAACTGTTGCAATCAAATCAGGGAGGAAAAGAACGGAACCAGCTGACCTCTCCTCACCTGATCATAATACCTATTATATGGTATGTAATATTACATATTATCTATTATCCGAAATGTTTTAAGGAAAAGGATTTGGTCTTTGCAGCATCTTAGTAAATACCTCAAACCATTAACAGTCTTCCTTTATTATCGAACTCAACATGACACATTCTTTTTAAGTTTTATTAGAATTTCATACAAGGTTGTTTTAACATTTTTGTTTTTGTATTTAATTTTGCGTGGTTCATTTTGTTTTCAATGAAACCAAGGATTATACAAGCTCTATTCACAGCCTCATCATATACTGTCTCACAGCACAGGACCTGTAATTCTCCGCTTTTGTCAAAATGTCTTTGTTGTTTCGAAGAATTGAACAAACATCCATTTTTAGCATCAACTGCAAATTTTGACATCACTGACAGTTGACATATATAAATCATTGATGTGCACAAGGATTCAGGGTAGAACCATATGGGACATTGCTACCCATTTCAAGCCATTTTGATAAATTATCCTTAGTCTTTGTTTTCTTCCCTAACTAATTTTTAATCCTGTTTCCTGGATACTTTCTTTGATTCCATTCTCTTTAATCTTCCCAAAAAAATTCCCTTGTGCTTTTTGGTCAAAGAACTTTCTGACGTCTATGTAAAATTTTATGACCATTTGAGAAGTGGCATCAGCTTTCTCCTTTTAACCATCTCTTGGTCAACTGCAAACATTTTTGTTCTCCTTTTCAGCACATAATTATCACGGTTCAACTAAAATGAAGAAACCAATTAATTACAAGGTTTTCTTGCATGAAAGAAAGAGGGATTTTATTACACACCAAAGCACAGTTTACAAAGAAGAGGGAGGAGTTGTGTATGATGCAGATAGTAAGATATCCCCATACAAAAAATTGGGGATGCTGATGATTTGGAACACAAATGGAAATTGCTGAAGATTCTTAGTAGGTCTGGAAGCTTCTGTGGAGAAAAGATAAATCATTATTTTGAGTTCATTGTATGCTTCAGAACTGATAGTAGCTAGGAAAATGTGGGATTTGGTTTTCGTAGAATCCCTGAAGTGTGGAAGCAGGTCATTTAGCCCATAGAGTCCATACCAACCCTCCAAAGATCATCCCACCCAGACCCGCACCCCTTTCCTATCCCTGCATTTCAATGGCTAATCCACCTAGCTTGTACATCTTTGTCCACTATGGGCAATTTAACATGGCCCACCCACCTAACCTCCAGTGGGAGGAAACTAGAACACCTGAAGGAAACCCACACAGACCCAGAGAGAATGTGAAAACTCCACACAGGCAGTTGCCTGAGGCTGGAATTGAACCCAGATCCCTGGCATCACGCAGCAGCAGCGCTAGCTGCTAGCCACTGACCACTGGGGTGCATGCTACGCACACCATGGGCATTATCTGGGGTTTCAGTTAATCACATACAAATAGAGACTTTACAATACTGTTGACTGAGTTACGTGGTGCACACTTAAGTATATGCTGCTGACAGGGGATAGGGTGGGGGGGTGGTAAGGAGCAAGCAGATAGTTGGTGATAGAGACTAGAAAGAGAGAAAAACAGTTAGACAGATGAAGATAAAAAGCCAGGGAGCGGGAAAAGCTGAAAATTGGGGCCATAATGGGTTGTCGCTGCTGAAGACACCCATGTCCTGATGGGGTCTGGGGTGTGGGGTTAGGGAAACGATATGAAAGGCGATGTTCAGGCTCTAAATTTATTAAATCGATGCTGAATCCTGAGAGTTTCAGAGTTCCCATGCACAAAATAAGATGCTGTTCTTTCAGCCTGCACTGAGCCTCACCAGAGCACTGCTGCAGGTCTGAGACAGAGATGTTAGCCAGAGAACATGGTGACATGTTGAAGTGGCAGACAACTGGAAACTCAGGGTTATTTTTACGGACAGAACGTGGGTGTTCCGCAAAGCAGTCACCCAGTGTGTGCTTCATCTCCCCAGTGAGAGGGTGCCACATTGTGACCAATGAATATAGTCAATCGGATTGACCAATGTGCAGGTAAAGTGTGACTTCATCTGGGAGCTGAGTCTGGAGCCTTGGATAGTCAGGGGAAGGAAGTAAGCAGGCACCTTCTGTGATGGCATCGGAAGGTACTGTGGGTTATGGGGAGGTGTTGGAAGTTGAGGAGGAGTAGTCCAGGGTGTCCTGGAGGGAATAGTTCCTGCAAAGTGTTGACAAGAGAGGGAAGAAAAATATACATTTGGTGGTGGCATCGTGTTGGAGGTGACAGATTTGGGGGCAGCTAATAATCCTCCGGATGTGGACGCTGGTGGGGTAGAAAGTAAGGACCAGGGATCCTATCAGTGTTGTGGGATGGAAGAGAAGGAATGAGGGCTGAAGTTGCATTCAAGAGCACTCTAAAAGACCGTAGCCTTGCAATGTAGTCCATACCCATGCCACACAGCTTCCGATTTCTTCTGTTCCAGCATGTCTTTTGCCAGATCTGAATTTTTTTTCTGTGTCATTCCTCAAAGAATTCTTTAGTTTTGTGTGTCCAGGTCTCTTAAGGCATGCTCTCCTCAGCAAACAGCAGATCTTTTCCCCTGAAGTCTCTTGAGTTGCCAGCATGCTGCAATAAGCTCAGTAAAACAGACCTTCAGGTCCCCACTGACCATCCGAGCTATGAGTACTGTCATCCATATCTTTGAATTGTATGGGTTCTTTCTTGGCTTATAACAAATGTTCTCTCTGAGCTGTGTGACCGTACACTGCCCAAAGAGTTCACACATGTCAACCCATGAGCAAACACATTGACTTTCAATTCTGGAAGTCCCTACTGTAGAGAGGTCCTAAGCGGGTTCATGCAGCAGCAGAAAAAATAGAGGTAATGAAGGTGGCACAGTTTGGTGTAGCAACCTTTCAATCTCATGATACTCGTAAAGTAAACAAGATGTAGTTTATATTAGGATGGTGGCACGGTCATCTACCTGTACATCTGGGCAACATGGTCCAGCTGAAGCCCCAAAGATATGTCCTATCATGCCCAAGCATGTTGATTCTTTTAAATGTAGCTCATTGCTTCTACACAGTGATTTAGAGGTGATAAGAACAGGCTCTATATTATGGCAAAGACTGTTAGGAAGACTTGGCCTTAGATAAGTCTACCACAAGATCCTACTTTACTACCCAATCTTGTCCTGATGACATCCTTATAGTGAGTGGTGCTTATTACACTTAGCCAAATGTTAACCATTCCAAACCCTTCCAGACCCATACACAACAGCCACTACTTGCCTTTGCTACTGCCACTATCCAGGCAGCTGACTCCTCCATTAGACATTCAGTTGCTGTAAATGGTCTTCAAGATCACTTCCCACTTAATCAGCATATTTACATTCCAGAATTATTCTACAATAGTATCACCATTCAACTACAGTTACAGAAGCTGGAATTCAACATTTTATTAGATTCCCTACCCAAGAATGTACAACCCTAAGTCATTGTGTAAGTTATTGGAGATCACAAAATTAATAAGTTTACTTTTGTAGATTAAACAAAATCTCATAAACTTCCTTTCTGTGCATAAATATCATTTTTCATTCACAAATAGCTTCTGCCTTGCAGATGGTGACTATTCATTGATGCGTTATTCTATGAGTTAAGCTTCTATGATTTCTGATCATTATCCTGTACTGTACCTAACTTGCAATTATTTGTGTGTAAGTTTTTATGCTGAACAATGGAAAACCATTCATTTACTGGTGGTATATGAACTGACTACAGTCTTGTGCTTGGGCATTTCCACTAGCACTAATGAGTAGGGATACTGCCTGATTGATCATTTTCTGAATCAAGATTAGCTAAACCCAACTATAATATTGACTTGAATAACTCAACACAGATAGGACATTGGATATACGGTCTTCCTCATTTATGAAGTCCAATTGCTCATTGGATAAATCAGTTGAACCATCAAGGAGTGGTTAAGGGTTCATAGGAAAAGAAAGAAGATCCAACTCACTCTGTGTAGAAGTGATGAAGATTTTGGGATGGTGACACAGTTCAGAAACCAGTGAAATGCCACATTTTATGAAAATTGTGTTTCTTTTTATTCATTTGATGAGGGTGCCTCTGACCAGCCAGCATTTATTACCCATCCCTAATTACCCAGAGGGCAGTTGAGAGTCATCCACATTGCTGTGGGTCTGGAGTCACACATAGGCCAGACTAGGGAAGAATGGCAGATTTCCTTCCCTAAAGGTCATTAATGAATCAGATGATTTTTCCTTGATAATTGGCAATCGGCTCACGGTCATCATTTAGATTCTTAATTCCAGACATTTTACTGAATTTGCACCATCTGCTGTGGCAGGATTTGAACCCCAGACCCCAGAACACTATCTGGTCTGTGGATTAACAGTCCAGTGATAATACCACTAGGCCATTGCCTATCTATTGCAGAGCAGCATTGGAGGGCAGGGTAAGCTATAGAGAGGGTGGACAACCAACTCTGATTTCAACAATTGTTGGCATCATTAGGTTGTAATGCCAGGACTCAGGAGGTGAAGTTCAATGTGGAGGCTCTCCATATGGCAGGGAATTGATGGAAACGGGCTTTTGGGTAATGTAAGGTAAAAGGGGATGTAGAGTACTGGGTGACCAGTCAGAACCCATGGCTAACAACTATCTACTATGAGCTGTGTTGCATTGTGGGATGGAGTTGAAAGGAATCAGCCTTTATTTGTTTAATTTGGATTCCCTTTTGCTGTTTGAAAATAAAGGTTCATCTTTGGAATTGTTCAAAGATTCACCTGTGTGTGACATTCTCCTTTGATAATGACAATGTTCAGATTCTACTGTAGACATTGTCGAGAGGGTAGCATGTGTTTAGGTTTGATGTATCTAAAGACAAATAGACTGTATATCCTGGTAATGAAACAGTGACCAGGGTGAGTGCATGACAATGTGGCAACCATGCTGGTAATGTGTCATTAGCTGTGTGGCTTTCTGACTGCTACACCATTATGTTGTCAGTGAGGGGCAATGCTGGATAGCCAACGCTTGTCCTTACCCTTTTAAAGATGGCACATGTGCCAAAGATGCTGGTCTTTTGATGGATATCAAGTGAGTGGTGAGTTGTTCCAGGAACAACATATGGTAAAATAGGACAAGAATCAGGCCTGAGGGCACTGCATGGGCAGGGCAGGTAGTCAGTGAAAGATCTCATAAAATATTTCATTCAATAAACTGACAGCTAAAGAAATGTAATATTCTGCCTAAAGCTCTTATAACCAGATACGTGTGCAAGACCAGATCCTCACAAAAGATCACAGAAACCTGACTTGCATTGAAGGTAAGGGATAACAAGGTGTAGAGTTGGATGAACACAAAGGTAGTTTGTATTTGAAATTCGTCAATCTTTTATGTAAGTTTGGCTAATTTGGGGATGAAAAATATAAGCCAGCTTGCAGCACTGCAGGTCAGTCAATCTGCTTTATAAAGTTCCTAGAAATGCATACTGTTTAACAAGTATTATCAGGACTGAGATGAGGTGGAAATACTTTGTCTAGGTAAGCCTGTGAAACTCTCTATCATAGAAAGTGGATGAGGCCAAAACATTGAATGTTTTCCAGAAGGAGCTTTTGGCAGCAAAAGAATGAAAAGGTTTGGGAAGAAAGCAGGAACAAGCTATTGAGTCCTGAATGGTCTACTCCTGCTCTTACTTTCTATGTTTTTATACTTACACTTCAGAAAAAGTGAAGAAAATTGATATCATTTTTGTCAAGATTTGCTTCAGACAAGCAGTTTCTGGCCAGTGGTGGTTATTGTTGGAAGATAATGAAAAAGGATAAAGTCTCAATGGACTTGTGGATGCTCTACTGAGCACCATTTCAGCAGTTTCTTTCCATCTACTAGACTCCAGTATAAAATACAAAATAGCATCGCACATTAGTTTGACTTGGGAGAACTAAATGCCTGCAAGCCAGCTCTGACTTACTACATTGTCTGATCTATTCAGACATATTTTATTGAGCACATTCCAAAATAAAAATGAACATGTGCCAAAATCAGAAGGCTGTAAAATAGAAAGGAGATTGAATAGTGTTAATGTAAAGAAAATTAATAATGCTTTTTGATTCAATTGTATAAACTGTTTGAAAATGAGCGCACAATCTGCTTAATTCATCCTATCCTCACTTTACTGTTTACATTAGAAATTATTCATTCTAGCCTGCAGCAAAACAACGCTGTCTCTGCTTCCACCCACAACTTTGACTGCTCCACCGACCTTTGGCAATAAGTCCCCTCCCATTGCTCCTGCAGCCCCGTACACCCTTCTCATTAACTAGCACATAGATTCCCAGGGCTGTATTCACTCCAGACCTCTGACTGATTTCACTGAGCAGCCCCTTGAGATGACTGACCAGACCCCTGACTAGCTGCTTTGCCAATGATACATGATACCATGAATACTCCTGATGGCTTCATAGACATATAAGCTCATATAAGCATATAAGCTTCATAAGCTTCATTGCTTACTCTCCAGACTATAGTCAAGAATATCGCCTGACTTTGATCAGCCTAAATAGGTGACTGACAATGATCAAACCCTGTGGACTGTGAGCATGGCTGACAGTACTGGGACCCCCTGATTAACAGTGCTTCTTGACTGGACTTGGGAATGGTGCCACCTAGTTTCTGACTGAAATAATTCCACTGGGCCAATTTTCAGCTCACCTTTTATATACACATGAACAGTCCTTGACTTTAGTGCTTCCTCTTCAGTGTCAGAATCTCTGACACTTCACTTTTTAATCTGCCAGCCAGGGCTCCCTGAACAGACCAGATTAACAGCCCCAATCAGGGAACTCATATTCTATGAGGTCCACCTGGCTGACCCTGTCAATCACTACATCCATCCCACTCTGACTCTAAGAACAAAGACCGTTTGTTTTTTGAGAACCTCTGGGGCATTTTAGCACCAGGTCAGGTTCCTCTGACTCAGCGTCTGATACAGGCGGCATGTAACACGTGAGCATTCGCCTTTTGTGCCAGGAGCATCTCAGTGGAATTTCACTCTTCTTCTAGTGGCAAAGGCATTGAGGCAGCAACATCTGGCAAGTCCATCTCAGACTCAGAGGACTTATCAACATGATGGATAGGGTGAATCCACGGATTCTGTCAACCTTTCCATCTGTTCCGAGGGGCAGTAAATGTTTTGCTCCACCACCATTTGTGAATTTGCAGCTTTCATACAGTCCATATGCTTGTCCAGGAGCATCACACCCTCCCAAACTTTATATGTCACTGGTCCTGACCTCACGTCAACCATGCCTTTTACCCATGTGTGGCCTTTTCTGTGGCTTTCGCACCAAATTTTGTTCCCTATGTCAAACTGTCTCGCTCGCTTGGCAGAACCTTCTGTCCGGCATTGTTGTTCCTGATGCCATTTCACTCTCTCCCCACGTCCAGAAAAATCACACTTAGCCCAGTGCAGTGTCTTCTACCTATTAACAACTCTGCTTGTGCTGTCCCTGTAGTTGCATGTGGGGTGGTTCTATAATCAAATAAGAATTGTAACAGCTTGGTATCTGGTGAAGTTGCAGACTGTTTCTTTAAAGTTTGGACTGCTCTTTCCATCAGCCCATTGGATGATGGATTGTTTGGAGGTGTCCTAATATGTCCAATGCCATTTTACTTTAGAAAATACCTAAGTTCCCAGTTGGTAAACAATGGCCTATTATCTGTGACCAAAGTCTGACATTGTCAACTGTGACTGTATCCAGAAAATGTAATTATTGTTATAGACTCTTCCATTGGGAATAACGCCAGTGGTGTACCTGCTAATAGAAGATGGCTAAATATTCACTACTAGGCATCCTAGACAGTGCTTGCCTGGATCTATGGGTGGGACTGCCTTGCCCTCTTAAAGCAGACCAAGTAGGGGATTGAGATCTGTGACTATCACAAATTTTTGACATAAAGGTTTTGCTAGAACTTCCTGACTCCAAATATGACTGTCTATTCCTCTTTCTCTATTTGGCATATTTACGCTCTGCAGTACCCAAAGTCCTGGATGCACACACTATTAGGTTCTTGTAACACACATCTTTCCGTTCTTAGGGAATGCCTGCCTTAGAAAAAATGCCCAAGGACTGTGTCTAAATTCTCTAAGTGTGTCTTATTAATTTTCCCAGTTATGAGAACGTTATCCAGATAAATGATGACCTGGGATAGACCTTGTTAAAAGTTTTCCATTGTCCGCTGAAAAATTGGGCAGGCTGATGATATCTCAAATGGCAATCTCGTATATTGTTACAAACCCTTATGGGTGTTCATTGTAACATACTTCTGAGGACCCTCATCTAATCACATGACTCCTGTCTAGTTTCATGAAGTACAGACCCCATCCAGCTTTGTGTATATATCTTTTATCCAAGGGATGGGTATTTATCCAGCTGTGAAAAGTGGGTTACCATTTGTTTTAAATCCCTACAAAGATGAACCGACCCGTTGGGCTTCAAAATGGCTGCGGTTAATGCTGCCCATTCTGCAAACCAGCCTGGTTTGATGACTTCTTTTTTTCCTGATTTTTTTTTGCTGCTACAATTGCCCATGAGGCACATGGCACTGGGTCAGCCTTGCAGAATCACGGAACTGTTTCGTGGTCAATGCAAGGTGACCTTCGCTCCTTTTGATGGTCCCGGAAAAACTTTCAGGCATTTAATTAGGACTTCACTCAGGCAGCCATTTATTATTTGAAAAATGTTTAAGGTGAATCTCTCACAACTAATTTCACCCCATCAAGCTTGGGCCCGAGCCTTTTACTACAATCAGTGGTAACTGAGCCAACTGCTTCTCACAAGAAACTGAAAGACCCTCAATCTGTAAAGCTTCCATAGTGTAGGCTCTCAGTCCAGTAAAAGTCTTATGCAAACTTAAAGGCTGGATTCCAGAGTAAATTTTCTAAAGACTGGTTCTGCAATCACTGAAAAGACTGACATCGAATTCAACGAGAACAGGATCATCATTTAATCAGGCACTTACTTTGCTTGGTTCTGAATTGGATGTTGCTAAGCAATTTAACTGTTCCAAACCAGATGTAGGTGAACTTTCCAGGGTGTGTACTCTCCTGCATACTGCCCTATGAATTCTCTTACTCAATTTTGGTCCAGTAGGGCTCTTTAGCCATCTCAAATCTGCGTACTGGCAACAACTACAAAAGTTTGTCGATCAGGATCCGGAAGAAAATTTTAATCATTTGGTTGAGGCTTGGCTTTGTTTTAGGGTTTTGCTGTAGGCTGCCCTAGAGTCCCTCTGTTCACAATATGGCCTGAATGGAGTTATATAATTGCCTTCTCTCAAGTGGTATTCCTCAAGCTCGGTCAGACTTCAATCGGGATACCCTGAAACTTATGTTCTCTACTTGCTGCATTTTCAAATGATAAAGCCAGTTGTAGTGCCTGTTTGAAGTCCACTTGGCCTTCAACTCGTAGTTTCTTTTGCTTGGTTACTTAATGCCACATACCAAGCAGTCTCTCAGCATCTCATCAAGAGCTCAACCAAAGTCACATGCTTGCCAGTCATTTTAACATAATCAAAAATCCCAATATGGATTCCCATAGTTCCCAAATTGCCGCATAAAAACGATAGCATCTCATAATTAGACGAGGTTGAAGGGTCATAGTATCCTTAACTATGCCTGTTAATTCTTGAAAACTTTTAGTATCTGGTGTCTCAGGGAAAATTAGGCTCCTCATAACAGAAAAAGCTGAGGTTCCAAAGGATGTCAGAAGAATTATTCGTTGCTTTGCATCTGCCCAATGTCATTTGTCCACTAAAAATAATGCATTCTTTCCACATACTGGGCCCAGTCATTGACAGCAGTTTGAGTGAGTCAAGTTTCCCAAACAAAGGTTTGATGTAAGAAATGCTTACCCAACCTCAAAGACCACTGTCGTAGGTATGTTTCTTCAGGAACGTGCTTTACTCTGATTGCCACTAAAATAGCTCCACAGAGGCTGGTATCCTGTTGCCAAGTTATCCTTTATTTACACATGAAAAGTCCTTGACCATTATGCTGCGTCTTCTGAGCCAGCCCTCAGAATTTCATATACTCTGAAACTCCTCGTTTTATTTGTCATACAGGGCTCTCTATTTGGACCACACTGACATCCCAATCAGGGAATTCATGGCTGACCTCATTCTAATCACCACATTGACATGACTATTCGGTTGGATAAATGGGTATTGTGTTTGCCTCATAGGCAGGTTGCACATGCTGTAGGTTTTAAATAGACAGCTTGGTGTGTGCTGTACAAGTGCCCTTTGAATGCTTCCTTTCTATCCCACTGCCCTGAACTGATAACTATTGGCAGGCATGAGAAGTAGTTTATCTGTGTATCTGTGCTAAAGTGTGTATCAATACGGTGATACTGATAGTCCTTAGACTCAACTGAAATGCCAAAACTTAATAGGTATGGCAGGGCAAGCCTAGCAAGTCATGGATGCTGTGAACATACAGTCAGCACTAGGTAATCAAGCACTAAGAGAGTGAATAAGCAGCTCTGAGACAGAGACTGCTCCAATCTGTAAGCTGGTGTCAGTCCCTGTACACAATATTTTAACAAAGTGTGGGGCTGGATGAACACAGCAGGCCAAGCAGCATCTTAGGAACACAAAATCTGATGTTTCGGACCTAGAGCCTTCATCAGAAAAGGGGTATGGGGAGAGGGTTCTGAAATAAATAGGGAGAGAAGGGGAGGTGGACCGAAGATGGCTAGAGGAGAAGATAGGTGGAGAGGAGAGTATAGATGGGAAGGTGGGGAGGGGATAGGTCAGTCCGGGGAGGGATTGAGATTAATTAAATATGTGTGGCCATTGCCCATGGATCACAAGCTGAATGGAGTTACATGTTAAGGAACATAGAATATAGAACATAGAACATTGCAGCACAGTACAGGCCCTTGGGCCCTTGATGTTGTGCCGACCTGTCATTACCAATCTGAAGCCCATCTAACCTACACTATTCCATGCACATCCATGTGCTTGTCCAATGATGACTTAAATGTACTTAAAGTTGGCAAATCTACTACAGTTGCAGGCAAAGCATTCCACACCCTTACTACTCTCTGAGTAAAGAAACCACCTCTGACATCTGTCCAATATCTTTCACCCCTCAATCTAAAGCTATGCCCCCTCATGCTCGCCATCACCATCCTAGGAAAAAGGCTCTCCCTATCCACACTATCTAACCCTCCGATTATCATTATGCCTCAATTAAGTCACCTCTCAACCTTCTTCTCTCTAACGAAAACAGCCTCAAGTCCCTCAGCCTTTCCTTGTAAGACCTTCCCTCCATACCAGGCAACATCCTAGTAAATCTCCTCTGCACCCTTTCCAAAGCTTCCACATCCTTCTTATAATGCAGTGACCAGAACTGTACACAATACTCCAAGTGCGGCTGCACCGGAGTTTTGTACAACTGCAGCATAACCTCTTGGTTCCAGAACTCGATCCCGCTATTAATAAAAGCTAAGACACTGTATGCCTTCTTAACAGCCCTGTCAACCTGGGTGGCAACTTTCAAGGTTCGGTGTACATGGACACCGAGATCTCTCTGCTCATCTACACTACCAAAAATCTTACCATTAGCCCAGTACTTTGCCTTCCGGTTACTCCTACCAAAGTGCATCACCTCACACGTGTCCACATTAAACTCCATTAGCCACCTCTCAGCCCAGCTCTGCAGCTTATCTATGTCTCTTTGCGACCTACAGCATCCTTCATCACTATCCACAGCTCCACTGGCCTTAGTGTCATCTGCAAATTTACTAACCCATCCTTCTACACCCTCATCCAGGTCATTTATAAGAATGACAAACAGCAATGGACCCAACACCGACCCTTGTGGTACACCACTAGTAACTGGTATCACGGATGAATATTTCCCATCAACTACCACCCTCTGTCTTCTTTCAGCAAGCCAATTTCCGATCCAAACTGCTATATCTCCCACAATCCCATTCCTACGCATTTTGTACAATAGTCTACTGTGGGGAACCTTGTCAAACGCCTTGCTGAAATCCATATACACCACATCAACCAGTTTACTCTCATCTACCTGTTTGGCCACCTTCTCAAAGAACTCAATAAGGTTTGTGAGGCACGACCTACCCTTCACAAAACCGTGCTGACTATCCCTAATCAATTTATTCTTTTCTAGATGATTATAAATCCATCTCTTTTAACCTTTTCCAACACTTTACTAACAAATGAAGTAAGGCTCACTGGTCCATAATTACTAGGTTTGTATCTACTCCCCTTCTTGAACAGGGGAACCACATTTGCTATCCTCCAGTCATCTGGCACTATTCTTGTAGACAATGACGAGTTAAAGATCAATGCCAAAGGCTCGGCAATCTCCTCCCTGGCTTCCCAGAGGATCCTAGGATAAATCCCATCCGGCCCAGGGGACTTATCTATCTTCACACTCTGTAGGATTTCTAATACCTCTTCCTTGTGAACCTCAATCCCACCTAGTCTAGTAGCCTGTATCTCAGTAGTCTCCTCGACAACAAATGTAGCTACTGTACAAGGCACAAGGGCATTACTAAATTATTCTGGCCAGTAATGCAACAAGATAGCTATTCATGATTTGCACTAAGAGATAACAAGGTAAAGAGCTGGATGAACACAGCAGGCCAAGCAGGAAGGCTGATGTTTCGAGCCTAGACCCTTCTTCAGAAAATGTTGGCCTGCTGGGTTCATTCAGCTCTACACCTTGTTATCTCAGATTCTCCAGATCTGCAGTTCTTTCTATCTCTGAAATGATTTGCAATAGTTTTCTTTTTAAGATATTTTCATTTATTTAAACACTGGTTACTTACAGGTGAATTTTCTCACTGTACGTTAGAAACATCGAAACATAGAAAATTGCAGCAGTAATAGGTCCTTCGAGCCTGATTTGCCATTCAACATGGTCATGGCTGATTATCCAGCTCAGAACCTTGTTCCCACTTTCACCCCATACCCTTTGATGTCTTTATCCAGAAGAAGTATGTCTAACTCCTTTCCAAAACTTTCAATATGTAACCTCAACTGATTTCTTCAGGAGAGAATTTCACAGACTCACGATTCTCCGGATGAGGAGATTTCTCCTCATCTCAGTCCTAAATGGACCCCACATCCTTAGACTGTGACCCCTGATTCTGGATTTCCTGGTCACCACAAACATTAGGAATATCCTGATATGTGTTATTTAAACTGTGACAAGTTACTATCTGAAATATATCAAGAAATACTTCTAATGCTTTTTTTTGACAACCAGTACTTGTTTGCAGTAAAAAGAAATGAGGAGTGATAGAAATTGGTTTCCTTACTTCAACAGTTCACTCAGTTTGAGCTGCTGCACTTTCATGACTCTCAACAACGTTTCACTGAGCAGGATTGCATAGCAATCTTCACTTATGTCATTTTAAGGCTGTATTTCCATACTGTTGGGTCTCCAATTTATTTTAAAAACATTTTTTTCCTTTGGTTGGTATCTGAGGCCAAATTTTATCAGCCAGTAAATTATACTTTAAACGCTAATTTTAAATGAATAATGTTCGAACAAATTTCAATTACTTCTAGTGCTTTTATCTATAAACAGGTTGAACAAAGGATTTTTAGAGAGCAGAAGGAGACAAGCAATCCAGCAGGAGAAACAATCTGGTCAATCTGTTCAGGACTGGTGAGATCCTTGAATGTGAACCAAGGAAAGATAGGATTGTGACAGAGTGTACAGGCATGATGCCAAAGAAAGAAACATGTGGTCAGGACACAGAAGAAGGCTTCAAGAACTGCACAATGTTCTGTAAGATAATTGCTCTAAACCTATTAACATTAAAGCAGCATTAAGCTCCCCTGATCTGATGATGCCACAAAGGGTGGGGAGGATATTTTTGGGTGGAGCGGAGTCAATCTGGAAAGAAGTCCTATGTATCATCTCTGTTATGCTTAACTAGATGATGTAACTTGTGCCAATTGCTACCATGCAATAAACTATATCTTGCAAAAGACAAGTGCCTCTTCTCATTCATAGTGGTGTATCTGCTGCCACTATTAATTGGAAAGGTCTTTAGACACAGTACAGAAAGGAACATACATAGGGTTCTTGTGGCGCAGGAGTAATGTCCTTACTTCTGATTCGGGAAACCTGGGTTCAAATCTAATTTTCCCCAGAGGTGTGTCATAACATTGCTGAACAGGTTGATTAGGAAAATATCTGGAATGGATGCTTGTTGCCAGCATTCTACTCCAACCACAGGCCTGGTTTTACAGCAGAGGGCAGAAACATTTACAGCACAAAAGGTAGCTATGAAGCATTTTTTGCTGGAGTAGGGGTGGTGCAGAGCAAGCTCAGGACCTGCACGCTCTACAAGTGGGCAATTAGCACATGACAGGAGCAGAGTTGTGACATGTTTTGAGTTCTATAAATCACAAGATGATGCTTACATGTTTGGTTATTCACCTGAATCCAGGGTCTGAATTTTTGTCTGCAGCTGTCTGTCACACATCTTGAGTATAATTTAACACTGCCCACCTCATTAGTCAGAAATACCTGTTTCACCTTCCACTCACTATTTCAGCTTTTTCTGAAATCTATCCCAATCATTTGCAGAAAATGCAGCAACTTACACTTCTTCACTCTGTTCTACTCCTGGTTAGCAAAATCCATCAGTCTCAGGAATGAAATAATTTACTAAGGTTTTTGTAACAAAGAGAGCCACATGTCTGTGATTCCTTGCATGCCAAAGTGTCCCCTGTCTGGCCTGACTTTGTCTTTAAGGCGATGGCTCTTTGTCTAAGCTTTTCTGTCAGCAGACAATAAAACCTCTCTGCCTATTCGAGCAATTACTTTCAATATCTTTGAGCCTCAATCAAATTATCTTTCAACCTTCTCTATTCCAGAGAGTACAAAGCAGTTTTATGTAATCTCTTCTCCTAATTTGCTCTTTAAAACCTTGATATCATTCTGATAAGTTGATGCTGTACTTTTTCGAAAATCTTTATTTCTAAATGTGGTCTATCCAGATTTGTGTTTAATTGCAATAAAAATGTTCCCATTACAGATTGTAACTATTTAGTTATAAACAGTAATAATCCATTTGTTTTAATTGATTATGTTTGTTTAACAGATAGATAACCAAATGTAGAATTGAGCAGTAAAAGGCATTCCAAGACTTACAAGTTTATTGTAAATGTATTGTTTAGCACAAACACCAGTTTCCACCTTTCCCTTCAGAATCTTTCCCTGTCCAGAAGCCAAACTCCTAAACTGGGGAAGAACCCAGCTCTTAAATACAAAGTCCGGTGAGCATTATTTACTATTAATCAACTTTGGACCTATTCTGGTTGACACTTTAAAGGACCGAGTTTTTACTCCAATAATGTTTAGTTCCTGATGACTATTTGTTCATGAAGTACTTGCACGTGTCATTATATCTCTTTGGGTTTCCACCGTTCCTAGGTTTATGATATTTAAATGAGATTTGGATCCAAGAAAGATGATTATCGTTACCAACATTAAAATCAATCTTCGCAATTTTAAAGTTTTTGGCTTCATCATTTAGTGTGCTACCAATTTTTGTCTCATCGGCAAGCATTGATTTATAGCCCCCCCATTGCATTGTCTAAATCATTGATAAGTAAATTAACATTGAACTAGATTAATAATTTATCATCAAATCTACGACCTTTAACCTTAGGTTACAATCTCCAGTGGGGAACCTTACTAAACACTTTGCCATATGCAAGGGTGCAGAGAAAATAAAACCTCATGGTGTAGTGGGTGACATATCAGCACGCAGAGAAGATCGCTAAAGTAACAGAAAACTGACAATGGGTATAGAAAGGTAATTTACTAGTTGGCAAGATGTAATGATTGGTGTGCCACAAAGATCTGCACTGAGGCCTTTTGGAAAAAATTAAGTAATTATCCAGAAAGTTCTGTTTGAAAAACATTCAGAGCGGATCCTGGGATATATTATTTGACTAGGCTTTCTTTCTAAGTAACATGAATTCTGCAACCTTCACTTCTATTAAGGAGCATAATGGCATCGTAAATTACACTTTTCCAAATGACACTGATATCAGGAAAAATATCAGTTCCTAAGATCCATGATGGTCATATTGCAATGTGCGTTCCAAGGTGAGCAAACTAGCACTTCCTGCCGGAGATCCAGGAATTTTACAAATCGAAGGATGGTTCTTCAAGTTCCAGTCACTAATAGTGGATATAAGGCACATGATATTCTGCTACACTTGTCCCCACACCTCCTCCCTCACCCCCATCCCAGGCCCCAAGATGACATTCCACATTAAGCAGAGGTTCACCTGCACATCTGCCAATGTGATATACTGCATCCACTGTACCCGGTGCGGCTTTCTCTACATTGGGGAAACCAAGCGGAGGCTTGGGGACCGCTTTGCAGAACACCTCCGCTCAGTTCGCAACAAACAACTGCACCTCCCAGTCGCAAACCATTTCCACTCCCCCTCCCATTCTCTTGATGACATGTCCATCATGGGCCTCCTGCACTGCCACAATGATGCCACCCGAAGGTTGCAGGAACAGCAACTCATATTCCGCCTGGGAACCCTGCAGCCACATGGTATCAATGTGGACTTCACCAGTTTCAAAATCTCCCCTTCCCCCACTGCATCCCTAAACCAGCCCAGTTCATCCCCTCCCCCCACTGCACCACACAACCAGCCCAGCCCTTCCCCCCCACCCACTGCATCCCAAAACCAGTCCAACCTGTCTCTGCCTCCCTAACCGGTTCTTCCTCTCACCCATCCCTTCCTCCCACCCCAAGCCGCACCCCCAGCTACCTACTAACCTCATCCCACCTCCTTGACCTGTCCGTCTTCCCTGGACTGACCTATCCCCTCCCTACCTCCCCACCTACACCCTCTCCACCTATCTTCTTTACTCTCCATCTTCGGTCCGCCTCCCCCTCTCTCCCTATTTATTCCAGTTCCCTCCCCCCATCCCCCTCTCTGATGAAGGGTCCAGGCCCGAAACGTCAGCTTTTGTGCTCCTGAGATGCTGCTTGGCCTGCTGTGTTCATCCAGCCTCACACTTTATTATCTTGGAATCTCCAGCATCTGCAGTTCCCATTATCTCTGATATTCTAAAGGTGTTTTAAGGTTTGTTAGAAGTCATTAGGGCTATAGGAGCTTGCATTTTCTTTAAACTAAACCTTGTTCAGGGTTTTATGCTTTACACCGGTCCTGGACCTCCAGATAGAGTCTGCAATTGCTGGCTCTGGGCAAAGTGCTGTTGAAGGTCTGGGGTGCAGAAGCTCCAACGTAAGGAGCCTTCTTTTGTGCAATGGTCGTGTTCAAGGTGGGTAAATGTTCCTTCCTCAACAAACTATTGTAGATACTTCAATGCAGCTAGATGCTGATGTTTTTGGGTCATAACTTAGTTTTCATCTGTTCCAGTGGTGAAATTATTACATTAATGAATTGCTACAGTTGATAACTTTTCATCCACTATGTTTAAAGGCAATTTTCAATGCAATCAACACAAATTATTCAACAAAGACAATGCTTTCGATTTCTAGTATGTATATTGTCACTGTTACCAATGGTTAATGAAGGATTTGTGTAAACTGCCGGCATGGATTTGCTTTATAATCCACTTCTAATGGTTTCACTGAGAGGGATTTACATGTCATTACAACTAAAACAACCTTATGTATAACATGCAAAAGCCTTTACCCACATTTGTCTTGAAGAATCAGATCATTTGTTTACATTTCTTCATTGTCTTTTACTTTCTGGGTTTGCTGAATGGGACACCAGATTAAAGGTTATATTGATAAAAGCTAAATGTAATGTATCATATAGAATGTTTCCCTTTTCCATTTATTAAACTACAAAATTGAGAAGACCTCTAGGAATTAAGCTTAAATAGATTGATGAAAGGTACTGAATAATATCCAAGTTGTTATGTAACAAGACTGATACTTCAGTTGTTACAATCCCAGTAGAGATCGATAACATTCATAAAAAAATTGAATTTCCAGAGACTGACTTGAAGCAATTACACAACATGTTTTAAGACTTGTACTTTCACAAAAAGACTAAAATCAACATTAGTAATACGTTGTTTCAGAGATAGCAGGAACTGCAGATGCTGGAGAATCTGAGATAACAAGGTGTGAAGCTGGATGGACACAACAGGCCAAGCAGCATCAGAGGAGCAGTAAGGCTGATGTTTCGGGCCTAGACACTTTCTGAAGAAGGGTCTGGGCCTCAAACATCAGCTTTCCTGCTCCTCTGATGCTGTTTGGCCTGCTGTGTTCATCCAGCTCTATACCTTGTTATATCAGTTTTACACTACTTTTTAGGCAACTGATCCTCTGAACTATAGAACAGATATTCCTTATTAATTTCAGAACATGAGCGATAACTCATTTATACCATGTTCTCTGCAAAATTGTAGACTTTACAGGACCCAGTCTAAAGTTGCTATAAGTTTCCAATGGATTTGCTACCCTTCATTTCAATGAGTTATAAAATCCAACATCTTTTGAAATTAATTCCTTCATTCTTTGGAAATCTGTCAGCTATATCAGGGCAAACATTCCAGTGTCCTTAAACCTTTGCAAATTCTGTCTCTTTGAACAGCGGACGAGTACAAACTAGCATTCTCTCTGGTAACAAATAGAAAACAGCATGACTGGTTACGTTGAGATTGTACAAGATGTTGGTGGGACCGCTTCTGAAATACTGTGCCCAGTTCTGGTCTCCCTGTCATAGGAAGGATATTATCATGCTGGAGAGCGTTCAGAAAGCCTTTACCAAGATGTTACCAGGAATGGAGGGTTTGAGTTATAAAGAAAGGCTGGGACTTATTCCACCTGAGCGTAGGAGGTTGACAGGTAACATTAAGGAGGTTTATAAATAACTGGGGTATAGATAAGGTGAAGGACAGGTGTCTTTTTCATAGGGTGGAGGATTTTAAGACTGGGGAGCATATTATTAAGATGAGAGGAGAAAGATTTTGAAAAGACAGAGGGACAATTTTTTTACACAGTTTTCATGCCATATGACCAGAGAGATGTAAACTCTAGGGTCTTATCTGCATCCTCCCTGTCAGTTCCTGCCCAAAGCATCGATCTGACAAATCATTTAAGGGCTGGACTTGCTTTTGTTTGGCCAATCTCATTACAGAGCATGGACAAACTCGAATAAGAATTTAGAAGCATGAATAGGATATTTAGATCTTTGAACCTATTCCACCATTCAGTTAGATCCTGACTGATCTTCTCACTCTATGTTATTTTCTGCACTATTTCCATAGCACTTAATATCTTTAATATATAGAAATCTACTAGTCTCTATCTTGAACACAATAACTGATTGTCCACAGGCATGTGGGATGGAAATCTCCAAAGATTTATCTCCCTCACAGAGAAGAAATTCCTCCTCATTTCAATCCTAAATGACTTCTTATTCTGAGACTGTATCTCTTTATTCTAGACAATCCAGCCAGGGAAAATACACTTCCTGCATTTTTCTTGTTGAGACGCATAAAAATGTGGCATATTTCAATTACACCACCTTTTTATTCTTCTTAATTCTAGTCTTTCCTCGGTGTCTCCAATTATTACAATCCTAACATCCCCAGCATCAGTCTGGCAAACCTTCATGGCACTCTATCTCTGCAAATGTTCCTCTTTAATTGAGACCAAAACTGTACACAACCATGAGATAGACTTTAATCATGGGTTTATACAATACACGGATGCTGGAAATCTGAAACAAACACAGCAAATGCTGGAGAAACACAACAGGTCTGGCAATAGAGATAATGGGAACTGCAGATGCTGGAGAATTCAAGATAACAAAGTGTGGAGCTGGATGAACACAGCAGGCCAAGCAGCATCTTGGGAGCACAAAATCTGACGTTTCGGGCTGAGACCGTCTGGCAATATTTGTGGAGGCAGACTCAGAATTAACGTTTCAAGTCAATTATGACCTTTCTTCAGAATTAAACTTCTTTACCTTGCACTCAAATTATCTTGCATTAAAAGCCAATATACCATTTGTCTTCCTAACTGCATGCAAGATCTGTACATTGGCTGTCAGTGACTTATGAACAAGGACATCCAGATGTCTATACATATTAACACTTCCCAATCTCTCACCTTAAGAAATATTCACGTTATAATCCTTCTGCCATAAGGTGTCCACTTACCTAACCAGTCACAACTCAAAATTCTGCCTGAGTTTGTCTTATCAATGATCTTGGAAACATATGTGTTATGAGCAGAAATGGCCCACGAAGCTTGTTCAGCCAGTCAATAGTTCATGGCTGATCTGTTTGTGTTTCAAATTCCACATTGCTATCTACCCCTAATAACTCTTGATTCCCTGCCTAACATAGAGCTATCAACCGTTGCCTCTGTAATTCTTTGATCAGTGATTCTGAACTTTATGCAGCCATCATTGAACATCACCACTCCTGACCATTACGATGAAGTGGCATTCATTGATGGAATAGAAGAAGATGTTTGGGCTTGGGACACTCAAGGAGCTGGTCTCCTGTTGTGCAGTGATGGTGGTATGAGCTAGTACACCTGAGTTCAGATCCGACCTGCTCTAGTGGAGTGCAATAACAATTCTAAACAGGTTATTCACAAAAATCTACCCTGTAGACCTCCTGCAGAAATATGTTGGAGCTGAGATCTCCAATAGCCATACCATCTTCTTCTTATTTAAGAAAGGGTGTACTGGCATTGGAGGATGTTCAAAAGTAATTCATGAAGCTATTTCCTAGGATGAAGGGGTTTGAATTATCAAGAAAGGCTAGTAGGTTAGGTCTCAATGCATTAGAGTTTAGAAGAATGTGGCATGGTATTATTGAAACATGTACATTGCTGAGGGAGTTTGACACAATGACTGTTGAGAGGATGTTTCCACTAGTTGGGAAATCTTGAACTAGGGAATATAGTTACAGAATAAGAGACACTCATTTAAAACTGAGATGGGACGTCATTTCTTCTTTGAAAGAATAGTGAATGTTTGGAATTCTCTGTCCTTGAGGATAATGGAAACAAGGCCACTGAAAGTATTTAAAGAGAAAGTGGGTAGATTTTTGAACTATCAGAGTTGGCAACTATGCTGAGATGATATGAGAAAGAGTTTGAGGCTTAGGGCATATTACCCATGATCTTGCTGAATGGTGTGTCAGGTTTAAGGGGCTGAATGGCCTACTCTTGCTCCTATTTCGTATGTTCTTTCATCCTGTAAAGTGGGGAAATAACCATCATTATTTAAGTGGTTCAGGCACTGCACATTGTACAGTTCTTGCAATGTTAAGGTTCCAATTTCATTTTGGGACCTAATTGAATTACAATTTTTGAAAGTTGCAAGCTAAAAGGTTTTAATTGTATTAAGTTTATCTTTATTAATGCCACATATCAGTGAATGACCCTTCCTGGACTGAAATGCTGCATCTAGTTCATGGAGGAGGTAGGGACATGGGAAACTGGGCTTCCTGGGCACTGAGGGGGCATTTTAAATGTCAGAAGTTGAAGAATGTGTTGGGAGTTGAAAGAGGAGATAGTTAAAGATTGGAATCCTAATAGTACCACTCCAGTGATAATGGGAACTGCAGATGCTGGTGAATCCAAGATAATAAAGTGTGGAGCTGGATCAACATAGCAGGCCAAGCAGCATCTCAGGAGCACAAAAGCTGACGTTTCAGGCCTGGACCCTTCATCAGAGAGGGTCTAGGCCCGAAACGTCAGTTTTTGTGCTTCTGAGATGCTGCTTGGCCTGCTGCATTCACCCAGCTTCACACTTTATTATCTTGTACCACTCCAGCCTACTCATACTGTGAAAGGTCATCTGCTACTGTGACTCTGAAGGCCTTCAAGGTGTCTTTGACATATTCTGTAATTGGTTGATTTGATGGCACTGCACTACCAGGCTCCAGTGCTGATGTCTAGGTAGGATGGTGTATCTGAGGTGTATGTGGAAGATTGCTAACTTTGGTGTGACACTGTCTGGTTCAGGACAGATTTTGGGCTCTGTTTCAAGAGGGTAAGAAATGACTGATATTTTACTATCATGTAAAATATTGCCAAATGGTCAAATGTAGCAATCTATTGTCAACTGTCATTGAGAGTTTTCCAAACAAAAGATAAAAAAAAACAAAATAATATTAATGGTGATTTGTTTAGCTCATACATATGGGATTGTTGTTATTATTTTAATAGTTGTTAGGATCCTCCAAGCGATGGCCTTGACGTCACCAACCATCTGTTCTCAACACAAACATATTTTTGGTCAGAATACATCACAGTAGGTAATATTGTGTAAATCTGTTGTCTTACTGTGGGTGCAGCTTCAAGGAGCAAAAGCATCTGTCAAATGTAATTGTTGCCTTCAAGGCAGTATCACTACTTACCAAGATGGAAATGTAGTTTAGTCTTTTTATTGAGATCATGCCAATTGTAAATTTACCTCTGTTTTCTATCAATTTGAGGGAAACTTTTGAATCAATTTAATCTTGCATTTACATAAGAACTACAGTAGAACTGCAATAACATCATTAATTAGCCTTAGATTGGATCATACAGTAAAAAAACACATTAAATTTAAAGTGAAGCAACAAGACTTTGCAATTTCAACGAAGCATGATAGATTTGATGAAAAATCATTTCTAAAAGTTTGTTCAAACAATGCCCTTGATGGTCATACCAACATTCTGTGATGCGTAATTAGAAATGCCCAACAAAAACATAGAGCAAGCCAATCAAGACAATCCCATCCTGATAGGGAGAAATTACATGAACTATCAAACTATAACCCACTCACTCCTCTAGAAAAGCCAAAAAGGGGAAGAAAAGCACAAACAGCTTGGACCAATGTTGCAATGAAAACTTTAGGAAATTCCTCTTGAATGGCTACAACTCTTCCCCAAGAGGCATGTTAACAAACTCAAGGAGATTGTTGCAACCAGATAGTATTAGAAGTTAGATTACTGAGTAAATAGATACAAAATAGACTTCAGCATGTTTTCCTTACTTTTGTTGATAATGAAATATTATAAATTCTGATCAATGATGACCACAATATGATGAAAATTATGCTGACAAACATACATAGGGATGAAAGCGCTGAACAATGGTGACAGGAAATCTTCAACCAACCTTCCTTATACTTTAGCTCAGCATCTGCCTTTTAATTTTATTTTGTATCTGTAAATTATTTTGTGATATTTGTATTTCTTAAAAGGCACCATATTAATGCATGATGTAGCTAGCTGTACAGTGCTGCATTCTTGTTTGTCTTTTATTATTTAGAAAGGGACAAATTACAACATACTCTGTTTTAATAGCAGCTGGTATGTTAATGAACAACTTATTGATTTACTTTTCATATTGCTGAGTTATCAAGGGGACAAAACTTAAAAGATTGCATTGTGACTCTCTGTAAGGGACTTTGAAAGTTAATTCTTTCCTCCAAGGTCATAAATCTAGATTGATGCTGTAATCACCAGTTGTAATAAAGCATAAAATGTTTCTTGTTCAGCAATCTCCTATTTAGCGGGGGCTTTCAAGGTGTCATGTCCTTATCTGGTGGTGAACAAAACCTTCACTTTGACAGTCTTCCTGGTATCGCTGAACTTTGTTGCTTTTTATAAATGGTCGTTACATTTTACAAAAAAAACCCACTAAGGAATCTTCATAGTATAATTTCTTCATGATACATAGATCCATGCTCCACAGATGATAATAGAGAAAGAACAGAGGAGAACAGGATGAACAGAATTTTATTTATTTAGTATTTCTTATTAAAATTATATTTCAAGTGTACATTTTACTTGTACTAAACACATATGGAGTAAATAGTGCTTATTTCATTCGCAATGGCAGCTGTCAACCATTACCCTTTGTTTCCTGTCACTGAGCCAATTTCAGATCCAATTCAACACATTACCCTGTATCCCATAGGTTTTTACATTTTTGACCAGCCCACCTTGTCAAATGCCTTTCTGACATCCATTTAGACAACATCCAATGCACTACCCTCATTGATCCGCCCTGTCACTTCCTCAAATAATTCAAACAAATTTGAAAGGCATGATCTTCCCTTAGCCAATCTATGCCATCTATTCTTGACTAATACATGCCTCTCAAAGTGACAGCTTATCTGATCTCTAAGGGTTGGTTCAAACAATTTTCCTACCACCAAAGTAAGACAAACTGGCCTATAACTGTTTGGCATTTCCATTGTATCCTTTCTAAACAATGGAACTACATTGGCATTCATCCAGTCCTCTGGCATCTCACCTGAGTTTCATGAAGATTGCAAAATAATCCTTTGACCACCTGCTATTTCTTCCCCACCTCCTTCAACATCCTAGGGAACACTGAATCTGAACCTGGTGACTTATCCACTTTCAAGGATTCCAACTCTGCCAACACTTCCTGTGTCATTATGATTATTTTGTCCAATATTTCACACTGCTCCTCTTGGATTACGATGTCCATATTGTCCCTTTCCTTTATAAACACAAAATGGAAAATACCATTCAAAATTCTTCCCATATTCTCTGTATCTTCACACAAGTTCCTTTCTTCATCTCTGATAGAGCTGTTGTTCTGCTTTAATGTTACACTTTAACAGCAGCTGGTGCATTAATAATTCATTGATCATTTCTTCATATTGCTAAGGTACCACATTTGGGTTGGTTGGTCACTCAGACCTTCTTATTTTCACATGAACAATGCTGCTCTTCTCCGGTCAAACCCAATATTTTCTATTTGTAATCAGTTTGGAGCCTGATGTCCATCACACCCAACCCTGTTTTTATTACATTTATATAAGACTTTAGTTCAGCCACATTTAGAGTATTGCATGCAGTTCTGCTTGCCACACTACAGGAAGAATGTGAGGCTTTCAAGAAGTTGTAAAAGAGGATTACAGGGATATTGCTTGGATTGGCATGTATTAGCTATACAGAGAGGTTGGACAAGCTTGGATGGTTTTCAGCTGGAGTGTCGGAATCTAAGGAGTGATTGGAAAGAGAGAATGCCACCTAATGGCTTACCTAAAGTTTACTTTTTCTTTCTAATGTGGGCATCACTGGTGGACCAGCATTTATTTTCTATCTCTAGTTTTCTTTCAGAAGGTGGCGGTATAGACCCTTCTTGAACCACTGCAGATCATGTACTATAGACTGCAATTCTGTTTAGGAGGGAGTTCCAGGAGTTTGAACTAGTGACAATGAAGAAATGATGATATATTTCCAGGTCGAGATGGTGAGTGGCTTGGAGGAGAATTTACAAGTGGTGGTGTTCTTGTCCATCTGCATGGTAGTAGTCATTGGTTTGGAAGGTGCTGTCTAAGGAGGCTTGGTGAATTTCTGCAGTTTGTCTTGCAGGCTGTACATACTATTACTAATGAGAGCCAGTGGTGGATGGAGTGGATACTTGTAGATAAATGTGGTGTCAATTAAGTGGGCTGCTATGTCTTAGATGGCGTTAATCATCTCAAGTGTTTTTGGAGCTGCACTCATCGATGCAATTGGAAAATATTGCATCAGAATCCTGACTTGTGACTTCTAGAAGGTAGACAAGCTATGCAGATTCAGGAAGTGAAGTTATCCACTACGGGATTTTTAGCCTCTGACTAGCTTGTGAAACCACCACACTAAATTGGCTGGTGTAGTTCAATTTCTGGTCAATGATAACCCACTGGATGTTGATTTTAGTGACTCATGGACCCTTAACATTAGAGTGTGTTTTCCACATCAAATGTTAGACATTAGGCTGATAGGATGAGTTAACACACCATCAATTAAAATGCCAATGAATATGAAATGAAGCTTGCAACGGTTATCAAAATCAAAACAAAACAAAATCACAATTGAAAGAGAGTGAGCAGAAGCAATGTGTCCAGTTGAAAACTAAAAATTAGTGAGAATAAGGAAAATAAGAAAATGGCAGCAATGCTGTGCTTTGATTTTTATGGTACAGGAAGAGCTCGATATGCCTGGCAGCCAGGGAAAAATAATATTATAGTAATGTTGCTCTGAAGATGAGTCATTGGTTGTCAAAATGTTAACTCTTTCTCTCTTTGTAGATGCTGACAGATCTGCTGAGTTTCTCTAGCATTCTGGTTTTAAAATTATGGATGGTACAAGTTTCAACAAGCTTCATCTCAACAAGGTAACAAAAAGGCAAAATTAATAGTACTGAACAGTAAGAAATCCTAAGGACTATATGATTTCCATCACAGAATTTTAAAAGAATAAGATGGGAAGTTTGCAAGTTCTCCAACTACGATCTTCCAAAGATATTTTGATTTCAGAATCATTCTTATTTTGGAAAATTGTGTATGTCACTCTCGTAATAAGAAAAAGGAAAAGGGGAAATCAGGGAATTAGTGACAAGTTAACCTCATGTTTATTGTTGGGAAATTGCTTGCATCTATAGTTAAGTGGCTTAGGGATGATTTGATTGAAGTTTTAAAGATATTAATAGGAAAAAGTTGGATATATTGGGGAAAAAAGTATTTCAGTTGACTGGGAAATTTGGGTAGTGATTGGCCAAAACCCACAGCATATTTGTGGACTGCAGGATTAGATTCAACAGCCAGAATTGGCAATTGTGGGAAAAGATGGAAAGACTTCTATTTATTACGGAGCTATTTTCACAACTTCTGAAGGCCTCAATGCACTTACAACTAATAAAGTGCTTTTAATGTGCAGTAATGTAAGAATGTACTTTTGTTATGTAAGAAATGTGGAAGCGCATTTTCATGCAGCAAACTCTCTCAGATATCAATTGATCAACGCCAGATAAACTGCTTCATGATGTTGATGCTCTACAAACACCCAAGAAGGAAAATCAGACTGTAGTTTAATATTTCTTTCCAAGGATACTACAGCACTTCCTAAGCACTGCATATCAGTCTCAGACTTGACATTTTTGCTAAAAGGTAAGAGAGCTACCAACTGAACCAAGGCAAGTCCATAAAAAATATTTTTGGCAAAAACTAAATTTCATATTTAAACAAGATAAAATGAATAACCCAATGCCATTGAAATAACTTTATCTGAATACCGGTTATGAGAAATCATGTTGCAATAGGAGTTAAATTGGACATTCCTTTAGATAAAGAAAATTTGATTTTGTATTATTGCCTGTGTTATCAAATTAAGCTTTTATAAAATATATATTTACAGAAAACAATTTACATTCAATGATGGTATGAGCTCTTGGAGTCTCTTGTTTCGGTTGCTCTTTGCTGTTTATTAGGAAGATTTATTGAATGATACAATATAGAAGTTTACAGGCAGAGAGAGAATGGGTGACCACGAGGCAGTCTAACAGAACCAGAGAGAAAATGCAAGATTCCCCTATCCTAGATAATAAAATGTGAGGCTGGATGAACACAGCAGGCCACATTCCCCTATCCTATTTTACTTGCTAACCTGTTTTCCATTCTGTACACCAGTGAGGGCGACTTCTTCAGGAGAGTGCAACCAGGTCCAGGTTTGCAACATCGCAGACAACTCAGAATTACGGCTGAGGGACAAAGAGTGAAAGAGCAACAGTGACATGATGTCTAACAAACATTTCTATGGCAATAAATGTAACTACGCAATGGTGCATTGATACCAAGGTTAAGGATGGCATGGAATGGCTGCAGGACTTCCTTCTGCACCAGCAGTGGCCATGGTCCACAATGATACCAGCAACAGAGGCAGGAAGAGAGATAAGATCCTAAAAGCAGATTTTAAAGAACCAGGAAGGAAATTAGAAGTCACGTCTTTAAGCAGTACTTTCTGAATTATTTCCAATGTTGAGTGTGTCTGAACATAAGAACAGGAGAAAAGAACAATTGAATGCATGCTGGAGAATTACTGCAGGAGGGAATGCAGCAGATTTCTGAGGCATTGAAATGTTTCTAGGGTTGGAGCGAGCTGTAACCGATGGATAGGCTACATCTTAACAGGACTGGAACGAATGTCCTCATAGGAAGATTTGCAAATGCTTTTGAAGAGATTTAAGTAGGTTGTCAGTGGAATAAGAACCTGATGAGTAGCTCAAATTGGATGAAAGTAAAGCTAGTACAAGGGAGTAAAAATAATGACAAGTGGTATTAGAAAGCAAATAAAACAAAAATGAGCATCAACTAATCTTTGAATATGGAATAATGATAAAAAAACAGACTTAAGGACATATTAATCATTTAGATGAAGGAACTAAATGCAATTTCATCAAAGTCACCACACGACGCCAAAGCTGGTTGGAACGGAGAACAATGAAGAAGATGCAGAGATACTTCAGTGTGATCCGATCAAGCTGAGTGAGTGCAAAAATGCATTGCAGATGAAGTAAAATGTGAATAAATATGAATTTATTTACTTTGATAGTAAAAACAGGAAGGCAGATTATTATCTTAATGGTGATAGATTGGGAAAGGGGAAGTTGTAATGGGACCAGGGTGTCTCTGTACACTCGCCACCGAAAGTAAGCATGCAGGTGCTGAAGAAGGCATATGATATATTGGCTTTTATAGCAAGTGGATTTGAATAGAGAACATGGATGTTTTGCCGAAATTATACTGAGCCTTGGTGATACCATACCTGCATATTATGTGCAGTTGGCCTCTTATCTGAGGAAGGATGTTCTGGCTATGAGGGGAGTGTAACAATAGCTTATCAACATATCCTGGGATGACAGAGCTAACATGTAAAGAAAAGTTGGATTAGTTGGGACCATACACATTGAGGTTTTGAAGAATATGGGGTGATCTCATAGAAACCTATAAAATTCTGACAGGACTAGACATGGGAAGAATGTTTCCAATGACTGGGATGCCCAAAACCAGGGGTCACAATTTAAGGATATGGGGTAGCACTGCGATGTGGAGAAATTATTTCACCCAGAGAGTGATGACCCTGGGAATATTTTGCTATTGAAAATGATTGAAGCCAAATCACTGAATGTTTTCAAGAAGGAGTTAGATATAGTTCTTAAGACTAAAGAAATTGAAGGGTTTAGGGAGAAAGAGAGAACAGGTTTCTGAGTTGGATGATCAGCAGATGAGGTTCATTGCAGAGAAGTGTGAGATGATGCACTTTGGTCGGATAAACATTGATAGACAATATTAAAACTGGGGTCACAACTCCAAAGGGTGTGCAGGAGCAAAGGGATCTTGGTGTGTATATGCATTGAAGACTGAAGTGGCTAAAAGAGAGAGCAGTAAATTAAGTGTACAGAATCCTGGACTTTACTCAACAGGGTCAGAGGGTACAAGAGCAAGAAGGTAATGCTGAACGTATGTAAAAACAACTTGTTACACCTCAGCTGGAATATTGTGTTTAGTTCTGCATACCATATTATTGGAATTTTATGAAGACATTGGAGAAAGTGCAGAAGAGTGGTTCCAGGATGAGCAACTTCCAGTTATGAGATAGATTAAAACATTTGGGACTATTCTCTTTGGAGAGAAGCGCAAGAGGAAATCTGATAGAAGTTTTGAAAGTAATGAGGGGGCCGCATGGAGTAGTTAGAGAGAAATTCTTTCCACTCATAAAAAAACACAAGAATAAGAGGGCATAGATTTAAAGTGATGTGCAAAACAAGCGTGTGGAAAAACATATTTCACTTAGTGAGTTGTTAGTCTATGGAATGCACAAACTGGAAATGTGGTGCAGGCAGGTTCAATTTAAGCATTCCAGGGGACATTGAGTGATTATTCAGATAGAAATAATTTACAAGAGTATGGGAAAAGTGCAGGAGACTGGAACTAGGAGACGGTGTTTGTTTGCAAAACCAGTGAAAGCATAATGGGCTGGCTGACCTCCTTCTGTGATTTTGTGAACACATTAATCTCAGTAATGTCATCTATTACATTAATTCACACCAAAGTGAGAAGACTCTATGCAGAACCAAGATTTTCTGGAGCCCTTTACAGTGGCAACAAAAGTCAAGTACCCTATGTGGTTGCAAAAAGTAGGAAATAATATTTTTAATAAATGCATAAACCCATCAGAACTTTCAAAGCTGACAAAGAACTGTTATAGGAGCATGGGAGCAGAATGTTCACCTCTCTGAGCCTGCTCTGCCATTCTTGATCATGGCTGATGATTATGTTAACATCATATTTCTAAGCTATCTCTATATCCCTTGTTGTCATGAGTGACTAGAAATCTATCGTTCTGTAACTTGAACTCGACCAGTTTTCTCTCATTCTTAGCAGGAATTCCACTAAATTGTTTAAACACAAATTTCCTTTCATAACTATTATGTTGATCCTGCCTGATTCAATTGAACTTTTCTAAGTATCCCCATACCATGTATTTAACAATAGCTTCTAACATCTTCCCTATGACAGATATTAAACTAAGTGGCCTGTACTTTCCTGCTCACTGTCTCCCTTGCTTTATCACAAAGGAGCTACATTCATTATTTTCCATTTTGGTATAACCTCTGCAAATGTAGCGATTTTTTGTACTCAACAATCTGATGATTAGATGAGGATTCCCAAAAGTATTCTACAAGTAATACCCATAAGGGTTTGTACGAAAATACAAGACTGCTTTCTGCAGCTTCATAAGCCTGTACCGTTTCCCACTGGTCACCATTTATCTGGATGATGTTCTTGAAACTGGCAAGTCCCGTAAAAAGCATTTAGAGAGCTTGGACATAATGTTTTACATGTTTCTCAAAGGCTGGGTAATGCCTTAGGAGGAAAAAGTGGAAGATAAGGTGAGGATGAGCAAAGGTGTCCTGGCTTCCATACTGGAGTTTAGGTCTATCCTTGGGTTGGTGAATTACTCTGGAAAATTCACAGAGGGCATGGCCCCTATCTTGACACCCTTACATTTTCTGTTGAGAAAGGGTCAGAATTGGAAATAGTTTCATAGCCATGATGTTCTTTTAGGGAAGTGAAGAAGCAGCTAAGGTGTTGGCACACCACAATCCTAAGCGAGATGTACTGCTGACACGCGATGCCTCCTTATAAGGTACTGGGCTCACCATTGGCTCACTAAAGGAATGCCTGATAGCGTACGCTTCCTGGACGTTGGCTGACGTTGAACAAAGCTACAGCAAGATAGAGAAGGAAGGTTGGGCAGTCATCATTAGTGTAAGAGTGTTCTCGTAATACCTTTACAGATGTAAATTTGTAATAGTAACTGGCCACACACCCTTGCTAGGGCTACTTAAAGAGGATCAGGCCATGCTGCCCGAAGCTTTACATCAAATTCAGCGAGGGGGTTCTTATTCTGAGTGCGTACAAGTTGGAATACCATGCAGGAGGTAAAGTGACAAATGGGGATGCTTTGAGCGCCTCCCACTGGCATATACACCATAAGTGCTGCCACCACTGGAAAAGTTTTAAACTTTCTGGACACCCTGCTGACAACACCAGAGAGTGGACACAAAACGATCCTGTCCTGAAACTAAGAACAGCTGGTGGTGATGGGGTAACTAAAGGATCATCACAGTCAGAATTGAAACCTTTCTGGACCCAACGAGTCCAGATCATCACAGAGGACGACATATTACTGTGGGGAGCAAAAGTGATTGTCCCGAGTAAAGGTTGCCACCAGATACAGGCTAAACTCCACTAGGGTCATCCAGGGATTTCCAAAATGAAAATGTTGGTGAGAAATTATGTCTGGTGGCCAGGATTGAATGCAGGTACAGATGCATTCATGGGAATGGGCGCGTAAGTCTGGCCTCAGTTACACTTTGACAATGCTTGTCCTTCCATGGGCTCTATGTTTTCAGCCATTATGATGTGGAGGTGACGGTTGTGCACTGGGGTGGACAAAGTCAGAAGTCACACACACCAGTTTATAGTCCAACAGGTTTATTTGAAATCGCAAACTTTCTAAGCACTGCTCCTTCATCAGGTGTTCTTTCACCTGACAAAGGAGCAGCACTCCAAAAGCTTGTGATTTCGAATACATCGGTTGAACTATAGCCTGAAGCATTTCTGAAGAAGGGCCCAGGCCCAAAACATCAGCCTTCCTGCTCCCCTGATGCTCCTTGGCCTGCTGTGTTCATCCAGCTCTACACCCTGTTATCTCAGACTGTCCAGCATCTGCAGTTCCTACTGTCCCTACACTATAACCTGACTCAGTCTGTGTGGTTGCCAATTCAAAGTGTTTGGGCTTACACAATAGAAAAGCCACACAAATGTTTTGCAATACATGGACTCCCAAAGATGTTGCTCACAGACAATGGACCATCATTTACCAGCAGGGAATCTGAGTATTTCCTAACATTGAATGGCATTTGTCATGTAAGGACAGCTCCATACCATCCATTATCTAAAGAAGATGAGTTTTGGCTGAGATGCTCCAAGCAAAAGAGGCGGGCTATGGTCCAGTACACACCACTCGTATTTGAGGCAGAATTCGAAGAACCAGATATGGTGTGAAAACTCCCCAGGAGAAGGTACAGGAACAAGAATGGGCCAACGCTGCAGGATTTAGAGGGGGAGTGATGAAGTGATTATAACAATGTTAGCCAGGTGGATTTCATTGACCATGAGTTCCCTGATTGGGGCTGTTAACTTGGCCCAATCAGGGAGCCCTGGCTAATAGGTAGAAATAGGACTGTCAGAGGTTCTGAGATAACAAGGTGTAGAGCTGGATGAACATGGCTGGCCAAGCAGCATCAGAGGAGCAGAAAGGCTGAAGTTGTGGGCCTAGACCCTTCTTCAGAAATGGGGGAGGGGAAGGTGGTTCTGAAATAAATAGGTAGAGAGGGGGAGGTGGATAGAAGATGGATAGAGGAGATGATAAGTGGAGAGGAGACAGACCGGTCAAAGAGGCAGTGATGGAGCTAGTAAAGGTGAGTGTAGGTGAGGACGTAGGGAGGGGATAGGTCAGTCCAGGAAGGACGGACAGGTCAAGGGGGTGGGATGAGGATAGTAGGTAGGAGATGTGGGTGGGGCTTCAGGTAGGATGAGGGAATAGGTGGGAGGAAGGACAGGTTAGGGAGGCGGGAACAAGCAGGGCTGGTTTTGGGATGCTGTAGGGGGAGGGGAGATTTTGAAGCTTGTGAAGTCCACATTGATACCATTGGGCTGCAGGGTTCCCAAGCAGAATATGAGTTGCTGTTCCTGCAACCTACGAGGAGCATCATTGTGGCACTGCAGGAGGCCCAGGATGGACATGTCATCTGAGGAAAGGGAGGGGGAAGTTGAAATGGTTCGCGATTGGGAGGTGCAGTTGCTTATTGTAAACTGAGTGTAGGTGTTCTGCAAAGTGGTCCACAAGCCTCGTTGGCTTCCCCGATGTAGAGGAGGCCACAATTGCAACAGTGGATACAGTGTAACACGTTGGCAGCTGTGCAGGTGAACATCTGCTTGATGTGGAAAGTCTTCTTGGGGCCTGGGATGGGGGTGAGGGGGAGGTATGGGGGCAGGTGTAGCACTTCCTGCGGTTCCGGGGGAAAGTGCTGGGTGTGGTGGCGTTGGAGGGGAGTATGGAGCAGACAAGGGACTCCCGGAGAGTCTGATCCCTCCAAAAAGCAGATAAGGGTGGGTAGGAGAAAAATGTCTTTTGTGTTGGGGTCGGATTGCAGATGGCGGAAGTGTTGGAGGATGATGCGTTAGATCCAGAGGCAGGTGGGGTGGCACGTGAGGACGAGGGGGTTCTGTTTTGATTGTTATTGCAGGGAGGGGGTGTGAGAGATGTGTTGCAGGATGAGCTGTGGGAGACGGTCGACGGTGTTCTTGACCACTAAGGTGGGGAAGTTGTAATCCTTGAAAACAAGGACATCTGAGATGTACAGGAGTGGAATGCCTCATCCTGGGTGCAGATGCAGCAGAGGCGAAGGAATTGGGTAGAGGGAATGGCATTTTTGCAGGAAAGTGGGTGGGAAGAGGTGTATTCTAGGTAGCTGTAGGAGTCGGTTGGCTTGAAATTGAGACGTCCAGCAAGGAGAGAAAGGTATCAGAGGTAGCCCAGATGAACTTAAGGTTGGGGTGGAAGGTGTCGGTGAAGTGGATGAACTGTTCGAGTCCTCATGGGAGCACGAGGTGGCACCGATACAGTCATCAATGTAACGGAGGAAGAGTTGGTGTTAAGGGCCAGTGTAGCTACGAAAAAGGGATTGTTCCATGTAACCTAAAAAGAGGCAGACATAGCTTGGGCCCATGCTGGTACCCATGACCCATATCCATGGTCGCCCTTCACTGACAGCCTCATCCACGTAGTTGAACTCGTCCTCACCCTCAACAACTTCTTTCACTTCCTCCCACTTCCTACAGATGTAGTGGGTGGCCGTGGGTATCCACATGGGCCCAAACTATGCCTGCCTCTTTGTAGTTTACATGGAACATTCCCTCTTCCGTAGCTACACTGGCCCTAAATCCCACCTCTTCCTCCGTTACATTGATGACTGTATCGATGCCACCTCGTGCTCCCACGAGGAGCTCAAACAGTTCATCCACCTCACCAACACCTTCCACCCCAAACTTAAGTTCACCTGGACCATCTCTGATGCCTCTACCTCCAGGTTTTGAGAAGATTTGTAGCTCAGGTTGAGGTTCTCCATGTAAGTTTGTTCGTTGACATGGAAGGTTCGTTTTCAGACGTTTCGTCACCATTCTAGTGAGCCTCCGATGAAGTGCTGCTGTTATGTCCTGCTTTCTATTTATGTGTTTAGGTTTCCTTGTATTGGTGATGTTATTTCTTGTGTTGGTGATGTCATTTCCTGTTCGTTTTCTCAGACGGTGGTAGATGGGCTCCAAATCAATGTGTTTGTTGATGGAGTTCCGGTTGGAATGCCATGCTTCTAGGAATTCTCGTGTGTGTCTCTGTTTGGCTTGTCCTAGGATGGATGTGTTGTCCCAATCAAAGGTCTCAAAGACATGACCCACTATCACTAGTATCCTTACATAGAGATGAGGAAGGACACCACTTTGATTGGGACAACACATCCATCCTAGGACAAGCCAAACAGAGACACGCACGAGAATTCCTAGAAGCATGGCATTCCAACCGAAACTCCATCAACAAACACATTGATTTGGAGCCCATCTACCACCCTCTGAGAAAAAGAACAGGAAATGACATCACCAACCCAAGGAAACCTAAACAGATAAATAGAAAGCGGGACATAACACCAGCGCTTCACCAGCGGCACACTGATGATGTTACCTAGAATGGTGACGAAACGTCTGAAAACAAACCTTCCAGCTCAGCAAGCAAACTTACATCCAGAGCCTCTATCTCCTTCCTGGACCTCTCTATTTCCATCTCTAGCAACCAATATCAATTTGAAGCCCATCAACTCCCACAGCTACCAAGAATACACCTCCTCCCACCCACCTTCCTGCAGGCCCCAAGAAGACTTTCCACATCAAGCAGATGTCACCTGCACATCTGTTAATATAGTATACTATATCTGCTGTTCCCGTTGGTGCCTCCTCTACATCGGGGAAATCAAGCAGAGGCTTGGGGACCGCTTTGCAGAACACCTGCACTCAGTTCGCACTAAACTGCACCTCCCAGTCGTGAACCATTTCAATTCTCCCCTCCCTTTCCTCAGATGACATGCCTATCTTGGGCCTCCTGCAGTGCCACAGCGATGCCACCGAAGGTTGCAGGAACAGCACCTCATGGGAACCCTGCAGCCTAATCATATCAATGGGGGCTTCACAAGCTTCAAAATCTTCTCTCCCCATACTGCATCCCAAAAGCAGCCCACCTTCCTAACCTGTCCTTCCTCTCACCTATTCCCTCCTCTCACCTCAAGCCCCACCCCTATCTCCTACCTGCTAGCCTCATCCTGCCCACTTGACCTGTCCATCCTCCCTGGGCTGACCTATCTCCTCCCTACCTCCCCACCTACACTCGCCTTTACTGGATCCATCCCCACCTCTTTGACCGGTCTGTCTGCTCTCCACCTATCTTCTCCTCTATCCATCTTCTATCCGCCTCCCCGTCTCTCCCAGTTTGTTTTAGAACCCCCTTCCCCTTCCCCATTTCTGAAGAAGCGTCTAGGCCTGAAATGTCAGCTTTCTTGCTCCGCTGATGCTGCTTGGCCTGCTGTGTTCATCCAGCTCTATGCCTTGTTATTTCAGATTCTCCAGCATCGGCAGTTCCTTCTACCCTTGTCAGAGGTTCTGCTCACTCTCGGAGCCAGATGGGTCTGAACTAGATGGGTCAGTGCCCTGTACCAAACATGTGTGAATAAAGGGTGTTTTGGTGACAGGATACTGGCCTTCAAGAATTTATTTCAGTCACACTACTCGATTGCCTATTTTTCCTCATCCTGACTGGGAATTTATGCCTGCCACTAAGCTTATGAAGAGACCAATTTGCTTTAACTTGTTCATCATTTCTGGACATAATTAGTGAGGCCCGCACTTATTCCCCACATTTTATGTGTCCTCACTTTAGTCATGATCCATACCTGGAAAACAATCACACCTTCTTCATGAGACGTGCTTCTCAGTGGAAACATAGAATGCTAAACTGGAACAGATGAACTCATGTAATCTGTTGAATGCTCTTGTTATGTTCCAGTAATTTATATGTATTTAGGAAAGGTTTTGTAATTTTAAAACTGAACAAAAGTCTGCATTTGAGTCACCTGAATTGTTTTGTCAATTAAAGTCCCCTACCTACAGACAGAACAAAATGCACACACCCAATTGATGTTCTATCAATGCCTATCCTAAATCTAATATGAAATTAAAAAGTAAAATTAAAATTAAATGGATCAATCTATGCCAAAGGCATTGATTGTCCCAGACTCAGTCATTGTCAAAATGAGAACATGGAATGACTGGAATCAAATGAATGTATACTTTTGAAAAAATGGATTTTAAACTTCTGGAAATTACAGGGTGATTAAACGATTTTTGGTTAGTTGCTTCTAAAGTAAAACAGCAGAAACTGCTTGCAGAAAGGGAAAATTTCTCTGAAAGCCATGAAACTAATTGCAAATCACATCGGCAGCCAAGGTAATATACAGAAATACCTTGAGAACGGGTGAAGGGTTCTCATCAACCTGTTCCAATTTCAAATTCATTTGAGACACAACCTCTTGGGAATTCAGAGATAACAACATGTAGAGCTGGATGAACACAGCAGGCCAAGCAGCATCAGAGAAGCAGGAAAGCTGATGTTTCAGTTCTAGAAATGGGGGAGGGGAAAGGAATTCTGAAATAAATAGAGAGAGGAGGGATGGCGGATATTAGAAATTCAACTATCTTACTGCCGACTGAGAATCTTTCATTTTACCAAACTTTCACTTCAGTTATGCCAAGTATTAGTCTATATTTTAGCATATTGAGATTAATTGAGTCCAGAGGAAAGACTGGTGTTTTTACAGAAAAATAACAGGATAGAGAATTTTGATGGTACTGTACCTTTAAGAGAGATGTCCTCTGTCCTATTCCTGCTGCTTCTGTTTTTAAGAAGATACAAAAGAATTCTAAGTGGGCAGAGTCAGCGCTTGTACAGACTCAGGAAGGCTTTTAGAGACAACAAGGTGTAGAGCTGGATGACCACAGCAGGCCAAGCAGCATCATAGGAGCAGGTCGGCTGACATTTTGGGCCTAGAGCCTTCAGATTTCTGATGAAGGGTCTAAGCCTGAAACATCAGCCTTCCTGCTCCTATGATGCTGCTTGTCCTGCTGTATTCATCCAGCCCGACAACTTGTTATCTCAGATTCTCCAGCATCTGCAGTTCCTATTGTCTCAGGAAGGCTTGTAGTTTTGCATTCAGCATGTGAAAGGGTTTTCAGATGGCTGCTGAGCTAAAAGCTGGAGTCCCTGGCTGCTTGAGTGAGGTCTTAGGCAATGAGGCCTCCTCTTAAAAATCAAAAAGAGATGGACTGTTTCTTTCCATTCAGGAAGAAACAGCATATGAGAACCACTTCACCAACACCTTCCACCCCAACCTTCAGTTCACCTGGGCCATCTCCAGCACATCCCTCACCTTCCTGGACCTCTCAGTCTCCATCTCAGGCAACCAGCTTGTAACTGATGTCCATTTCAAGCCCACCGACTCCCACAGCTACCTAGAATACACCTCCTCCCACCCACCCTCCTGCAAAAATTCCATCCCCTATTCCCAATTCCTCCGCCTCCGCCGCATCTGCTCCCATGATAAGACATTCCACTCCCGCACATCCCAGATGTCCAAGTTCTTCAAGGACCGCAACTTTCCCCCCACGGTGATCGAGAACGCCCTTGACCGCGTCTCCCGCATTTCCCGCGACACATCCCTCACACCCCGCCCCCGCCACAACCGCCCCAAGAGGATCCCCCTCGTTCTCACACACCACTCTACCAACCTCCGGATACAACGCATTATCCTCCGACACTTCCGCCATTTACAATCCGACCCCACCACCCAAGACATTTTTCCATCCCCTCCCCTGTCTGCTTTCCGGAGAGACCACTCTCTCCGTGACTCCCTTGTTCGCTCCACACTGCCCTCCAACCCCACCACACCCGGCACCTTCCCCTGCAACCGCAGGAAATGCTACACTTGTCCCCACACCTCCTCCCTCACCCCTATCCCAGGCCCCAAGATGACATTCCACATTAAGCAGAGGTTCACCTGCACATCTGCCAATGTGGTATACTGCATCCACTGTACCCGGTGCGGCTTCCTCTACATTGGGGAAACCAAGCGGAGGCTTGGAGACCGCTTTGCAGAACACCTCCGCTCAGTTCGCAACAAACAACTGCACCTCCCAGTCGCAAACCATTTCCACTCCCCCTCCCATTCTCTTGATGACATGTCCATCATGGGCCTCCTGCACTGCCACAATGATGCCACCCGAAGGTTGCAGGAACAGCAACTCATATTCCGCCTGGGAACCCTGCAGCCATATGGTATCAATGTGGACTTTACCAGTTTCAAAATCTCCCCTTCCCCTACTGCATCCCTAAACCAGCCCAGTTCACCCCCTCCCCCCACTGCACCACACAACCAGCCCAGCTCTTCCCCCCCACCCACTGCATCCCAAAACCAGTCCAACCTGTCTCTGCCTCCCTAACCGGTTCTTCCTCTCACCCATCCCTTCCTCCCACCCCAAGCCGCACCTCCATCTCCTACCTACTAACCTCATCCCACCTCCTTGACCTGTCCGTCTTCCCTGGACTGACCTATCCCCTCCCTACCTCCCCACCTACACTCTCTCCACCTATCTTCTTTACTCTCCATCTTCGGTCCGCCTCCCCCTCTCTCCCTATTTATTCCAGTTCCCTCCCCCCATCCCCCTCTCTGATGAAGGGTCTAGGCCCGAAACGTCAGCTTTTGTGCTCCTGAGATGCTGCTTGGCCTGCTGTGTTCATCCAGCCTCACATTTTATTATCTTATATGAGAACCATAACTGTTTTGATGAATTGCATTTTTGTCAAAGGGTGTGTTTGTGGAATGCTACCTAAATTGGAAGAGTTGATTCATCATTAAATAAGACATTATCTTGTTAAATATTTCAATAGTATTAAAATTATGCCAATTCTTCCCTTTTTTGTATTTTAACAGTGTTTTAAGAATAAAGTGTGTTTTGATTAAAACCTAGGAGTAGACCAATTGAATCACACCTGAAACCCAGCACCTGAACACTTGTTTTTAAGTGAGTATAAATGTTAGAGACGAGGCTATCTCATTACAATGCTTTGGGGGTAGGTGGGGGGGGGGGGGGGTTCATGTCTATTTCATAACAGAATGAATATATAGAAGCCATCAAAGAAGTGAAAACTGGTCATGGAGTAGCAGACTGGACTGCACTTTTAACCCTGTAACCCTATTTAGTAGGATTAATTTACATTCTCTGGTGTTTAGAAGACGTTTTTTCTGATGAAGTGTCTAGGCCCTAAACGTCAGCTTTTGTGCTCCTAAGTTACTGCTTGGCCTGCCGTGTTCATCCAGCTCCACACTTTGTTATCTTGGATTCTCCAGCATCTGCAGCTCCCATTATCTCTGAGAAACGATCTGATTGATATAAATAAAATTAGTTGAGGGCTTAATAGGGTACATGGGTATTGTTTCCCCTGACTAGAGAGGCTAGAACCAGAATCATAGTCTCAAGGTAAGGTAAGGCACTTAGGACTGAGATGAGGGGATATTATTTCATTCAGAAGGCACAACAATGTCTCTTCTTCCTCAGAAGGCTAAGGAAATTTGGTATGTTCATAAGGACTCTCACCAACCTTTATAGTTGTACCATAGAAAGCATTCAATCTGGATGAATCACAGCTTGGTACAGCAACTGCCCTGCTCAGGACCATAAGTAATTACAGAGAGTTATGAACACAGCCCAGACCACCATGCAAGCCAACCTTCCATCCATTGACTCCTTCTGCACTCCTTGATGCCTCAGAAAGGCAGCCAACATCATCAAAGACTCCATCCATCTATTTATAATCTCTTACAACCTCTTCCATCAGGCAGATGGTACAAACTCTTAAATACACGTACCAATAGGTTCACAAACAGCTTCATCCCCACTTTTATGGAATGGACATCTTAATTTGCAAATCTGATGTTGACCTTGCTTTTTGTACGCCTTCATTGTTACCATAACATTGTATTCCTCACTCTGTTCATTCACCCTATGAACTTTGTGTGTTATGGTCTGCCTGTACTGCTCACAGAACAAAGCTTTTCACTGTACTTACGTACATGTGACAATAATAAATCAAATCAAATCAAATCCTTCATGGTGTGAAGTGCTTTAGCTGTCTCAATCAATACTGCAAAGGATAGACATCTAGATATATGACATGATGCCTTCAGTTAGTGAGAGAACAAAAATATTTGCAACAGCAAAGACTTTCAATATGAAGTTATCCAACAAATAAAACCGTTACTGGTTTGCATTAGAAGGTTTTCTGATGTCTTGTGGTGAACAACAATAATAATTGAGTGGATAATGAAATTGGATTTGCTGGAATTATCATGGGAATTGGAGATTTAGAGATGTTCTCACTGGAAAAAGTAAGTTTGAGAAGTGCATTGAGTTGTGTTCAGATTGTTATGATTCCGTCTATGATGATAGTGGAGAAGCAGATCTTCATTATAATCCGGTTTGATAGACTATAATTTTAAAAGAATAGAATGCATGGGTGAACTGAGGGTTAGAAAGCAAACGGCAGGACTCCAGGGTTCAATTGAAATGCAAAGAGAAAGAATTTATTACACAGACATGAACAAAAAAAAGCAGAATGAATGAATAGGTATACTGGACAGGTAACATGATGATGCAAAACCACATATGCTTCACTGGTAACTAAGGCTCCAACACTCAATATTAACGTGGGATAAGTGTAAGTTAACAGACACACTGTGGTGAATTACTCCATAGACTGCATTTTCAATATCTAATTAGGTCAAAACATATCCCATTCAGATGTTAATGTAATATGAATCATTAAAACTTTGTCTTATTTGCAAGGAAACCCAATTCTCATTGACTTCTCTTCCAAGACTCCCTGACTTAGACTGCAATAATTATGGGTGATTTTAACGTTCATATATCTTGCTCAAATGTGGGGAGGTGGTGGTGTGATGGTAATGTCATTGGGTTAGTAATGCAGAACCCCAAGTTAATGTTCTGAGACATGACTTTGAATCCTATCATGGCAGATGGTGAAATTTGAATTAAATAAAGCCTGGAATAGGGAAAATGAAAACCTGGTTTAATGGACACCATGTAAACGACAACTGCTGTCAATTATCATTAAAATCCCATCTGGTTCACTAATATCCTCAGGAATGGAAATTTGCTACCCTTACTTGGCCAGGTCAACATGTGAGTCCAGAACCACTGCAATTTGACACTTAACTGTCCTCTGGGCAATTAGGGTTGTGCAATGCATACTGCCTTAGTGAATTAATTTTTAAAAATCAGGTTGCCAGATATAGCCTGGGACATGAGATCACAAAGTGTACTTGGTATAACTTTTTAGAACATATGTTCTGGTGTCAAACGGGGCCAGGCTACTTTAGACACAGTAATGTGCAATCAGACATCATTTATTAATGACCTCATGGTACAAGAGCCTCATGGCAGCAGTAATCAAAGCTTGATAAAATTTCACATTATTATGATCTCAGCAGATGTTACTGCCGGACAATTCAAATCCCGGAATGAAATCTGGTTTATTTATGTAACAATGTAACCATTCACTGAAATACTGAAACACTGGCACAGTCTAAGCAATGAATGCACGTGTGCCAAGCACTTCTTTACCACACTGTCTACCTGTGACACAATTTCTAAAGAACTATTGCTGATTTCTAAGCTGTGTCTAATCTTCTGATCTACCGCCAATCCTCACAGTGCTGGATGTTTCTTTTTTCAATTTGTTTCTATCTTTAACTTGCTTAGTTAGTCATGGATGGTGTATTGTTTGCACAAAATCTTTGTTCTCAATGGAATATATCTTTGCTGAGAATTAGAAAAGAGCTCTTTAAATGTCTGCTATAGGTTCTCTGCTGTCCTACCCTTCAATGTAGGTATTCACTCATTTTTGCCAACTTTGTCTTCATACCCTAGTTATCCCTTCTTTGAGACATCACCTTAGACCTATACTTCTGACACTCAAACTGAATATTTTAATGATGGGGTGAGTGTGTGATATATGTGCATTTATTATAAGTAAATTTTAAAGTTTAAATTTCAAACTAGTACTATATGAATACCAATTACTTCTGCGAAGGTTGAAAACATCAAGGTAAAAGAATCCTTTCTTGAACAGTGACCTCATTCAGTAATAGTCAGGCAGCAGGTATTTGCATAGTTCCTGAGGGGTCAATGTAACATTATGTCATGAAGTTGAGTATAATACTTATGGGTTGGAAGGCAGGATGTTAGAATTTGGTGTTTTTAAAATGTTATGGGGAAAGCCATGTGTCGTCTCTTTGAAAGATGATGCACTTTTTCTATGCTTAGCGATTCAAAAAATATGTCTGTGAGTTTGCAGGTGCACAGAGCACCTGAATTGAAACATTTGTATCAAAAAACTGCACTGTTAGCAGGCAAAGTAGCATTTTTACCAAGACAACAGGCTTTTGCAATTAGTCAATTAATTTAAACCAGGCCCTTAGATACCAAAAACCAAATAAATTTAAATCTGATGATTTTGACAACATAGGACCAATCCTATCGTAAGAAAATGATATGTCTCAAGAGTATAAAAGATGAGGACATTTGGAAAATCAGGGAGAGCCAACTGTCTTCTGCCAAGAGAACAGCTCTCGGCTCTAAAAGAATCACTGGCTTTCACAGAATTCTCTAAGTGTTGGAGTAAGCTCCATCTAAATTAAAGGTACCAACAGCACAAATAGTTAATGTTCCTGACAAAATAATTCAATGGAGAAGGCACTCCTGACAGCAGGATTTGTTGGGTTCTACTTTGCCTGCTAACAGTGCAGCTTTTGATACACATGTTTCAATTCAGGTGCTCTATGCACCTGCAAACCCACAGACATATTTTTTGGATCGCTAAGCATAGAAAAAGTGCATCATCTTTCAAAGAGACCACACATGGCTTTCCCCATAACATTTTAAAAACACCAAATTCTAACATTCTGCCTTCCAATCCATAAGTATTATACTTACCTTAGGAATTAAGCAAATACCTGCTGCCTGACTATTACTGAATAAGGTCACCATTCAAGGAAGGATTCTTTTCCCTTGATGTTTTAAACCTTCACAAAACTATTTGGTATTCATATAGTACTAGCTTGAAATCCAAACATTTCAGAAGACGCAACCTAGTTGTAATTTTGAAAGACTAAATTCTAATTTTTTAAAAATTTTGGTTTATATAAGTAGGGCTTGTATTTGTTGGGACAACATATCATTAGAATCTTGTTTTATACAGGAATAGTTAGTAGGTAGAAATAGTTTAGTTAGTTTGTTTATTGCTGGAGTTGGATAAATATATTGTTCCTTGTTGATTACAAAGAGAATGTCAGGAGTTTATTTTTATTAGCCACTCCGTTATAACAGATTGGGGGCTCTTTATACAGGTTATAGGGTGAGGTGTGCCTCTCTGGGCGTTTCAGTTTTACTTATCAAAGACAGCGTCGGCCTCCGCTTTATAACAGATTGGAGACTCGGAACTGGCCAGTTCAGATCCGGGATCTGGCCAGCTCAGGTCCGGGATTTGGACAGGTTAGGACTGGTCGGGTCAGAGATTTGAACTGATTTGAACAGATCTGAATAGATTTTGACAGATTTTGGGCACAAAAGGTCCCAACAGATTTAAATAGACTTGGGGATTAGCGTCCCAGATCTTCAAATAAAACTTAAGTGAGAAGTGAAAAATCTGTTTAATTTCAATTGCTTGTTGCTGCTTAAATCCAAAATGGAGAAACGGCTCTTAACATTGCTAAAGAAGTTCTGGGGATCAAAGATCCTTCCCAAATTTGCCAAGAAAGTTTAGAAAGACAGAAAAAAGACAAACTTTCAAAATCACAGACGGGCAAGAATTGGGTTGAACTCGGGATAAGAAGAAAGCTGAAGTTGTAATGGAGTTAGCCAGGCATTTAGGTGTACCAGAGAAACCGTTTAGTGTAGTGGAGTTAGATTGCAAATAAGGCAATTGGAGTTAGAAAGTGAACTTAAAAGACTGGAGTTAGAGAAAGAAAGGGAACTGAAACAGTTTAAGTTATGTTTAAAAGAGGAGGAAAATGAGAAGGAAAGAGACAAAGAAAGTATAGCCAGGGTTGAAGAGAAACAAAGGGAAAGAATGTTCGAGTTATATAAGATGAAGCAGTTTGAACATGAAAGGGGAAAAGAGGGAGAAGAAAACAAAAAAGAGAGAGTTGTAAATTAGACAGGAAAGCTGCCTTGGAATGGAGATGAAGGTAGAAGATAGGCTTAGTGAGGAGGAGGATGATGATGAGCAAACCTATGGTAGCCAAAGGCCTGGTCGGGATATAAACAAATATGTGTAAACCTTGGCAAAATTCAATGAAAAAAATGTGAAAGTCTTTTTCATTTCCTTTGAGAAACTGGCTAAGCAGATCAACTGACCAGAGACTATGTAAGTAATGTTAATTCAGACCATATTGGTACGCAGGGCTAGTGAGGTGTTTGCAGTGCTACCAGGGAAGATGTTAGGAGAATATGAAGGGGTAACACAGGCTATACTGAGTGCCTATGAACAGGGAGCAGAAGCACATAGACAACGGTTCAGAAATATAAGAAAAGAACCAAGTCAGATTTACATCGAATTTGAAAGAATTAAACAGTAACTTCGATGGATTGGGTGAGAGCATTAAAGGCAGAACAGACATTTGAGAATCATACAGAAATTATTCTGCTGGAGGAGTTTAAAAATCACTTCCAGAAGTGATAAGAACTCACGTTGAGGAACAGAAAGTTAAAACAGTAATAAGAACTATAAAGATGGCTGATGAATATGTATTAGGGCATTAACCGAAGTTTAGCTGCTGACAGCAATTTCATTCCGTGAGGGATAGACATTGGGAAAAAGGGAGATCCTTCTCTGAAAAACAACAGGTAAATCACGTTGGGAACAGTTTGCCACATGTGAAAAAAGAAACTCAAGGGGTTGAAAAAGAGGCAAAAATCCTCAGGTGTTTCCACTGTAGTAGAGGAGGTACACCAAAGTCACAGTGCTGGTGGTTTAAGAGAGGCACTGGGAAAAAAAATGTGGTAAAATCGGCTAAACCAGTGGAATTAGTTGAGGTAGTGAAGGAAATCTAAGAGAAATCGAGGTGCTGCAGGAGAGTGCACAGCCTTGTCACAGGCTACGTAGTAATACTGCCCAATCTCTTCAAAGATATCACCTGTGTGGGTAAGGTTCACTCAGGTAAAATGGGGAAGTAGGTAAAGAAGTTAACATATTTAGAGATACAGGAGCTGGTCGCTGTCTACTAGTAAGAGATTAAAGTATTTGCACTCCTTCGGAAATGTTGCTCGAGAAAGTGATAACCTGTGGAAAAAAATGCAGAGAGAATTAGTGTTCCCCTGTGTATGATAAAGCTAGAAAGTCCAATCAAGACTGGGGAAGTGATAGTGGAAGTGATTGCAAGAGTGGCTACTCAAGGAATACAATTTGTTTTTGGAAACGATATGGCTCCATCAAAGGTGAGAGTGATGCCCATTGTAGTGGAGAGGCCAAAAGAAAACCAAGGAACTGAGGAGTTAAAAGGAAAATATCCCAGGTTTTTTCTGGACTCTGTGGTGACAAGATCCCACAGCCATAGGCTAAAACAAGAAGGGAGAACAAAAGAGAAAGATGAAGGAGTTGAAGCCCAGTTAGCCGACATCCTATCGGATGAAATGGTAAAGGAAAATCTGAAGCATGTAGAGAATCAGGCAGAGGTGTTCAGTGCTGATAGATTAATGGACCTATGACAAAAAGATGAGGCAATAAAGGATTTACTTCATTGAGCCTATTTGGAAATATTACAACCTTTGGGATAAAATCTTAAGGCAGAAATGTAGAACTTGTCAGGTTGGTGCAGATGAGAATTGGGCAGAAGTTCACCAGATTATGTAGCCAGTAGAATACAGACAGGAAGTCTTGTGGGTGACACACCAATTATCTGTAGGAGGTTATCGAGGAATACTCAGGGTAAGATACAGACACATTTCTACTGGCCTAGATTATGTAAAGATGTGATTGAATTTTCCCGTACCTGTCACACATGGCAAATAATAGCATAAGCCACACGCGGTAGTAAAGCCAGCACCTTTAATGCCAATTCCCACATTTGAAGAACCTCTCATGTGGGTTCTGATTGATTGTGCAGGTCTCCTCCCTAAAATCAAAGTATGAACCAGTATTTGCTGACTATAATGGATGTGTCTACCAGATTTCCGGAGGTAATTCCATTATGGAATGTCAAGGCAAAAAGAGTTACAGAGGAGTTGCTTGCTTTCTTTACCCATTCTGAACTACCCGGGGAGATTCCGTCAGACCAAGGGTCCAATTTTAATGCCAGACTATTTAAGTAGGTCATGGATAATTTGGACATCAAACACTTTAAATCCAATGCATATCATCCTGAATCCCAGGGAGCTTTGGAAAGGTGGCATCGGACCCTAAAGACAATGCTGAGGACGTATTAGAGATAACAAGGTGTAGAGCTGGATGAACACAGCAGGCCATGCAGCATCTTAGGAGCAGACAAGCTGATGTTTCGGGTCTGGCCCGAAATGTCAGCTTTTCTGCTCCTAAGATGCTGTTTGGCCTGCTGTGTTCATCCAGCTCAACACCTTGTTATCTCAGATTCTCCAGTATCTGCAGTTCCTATTATTGCTGAGGGCTTATTGACAGGATTACCCAAATGATTGGGATAAAGGTATCCCATTTATATTATTTGCTCCAAATGAATCGACTCAGGTTATTCTATTTGAACTGATATTCAGACAAGAAGTAAAAGGCCTTTAAAATTAATTCAGGAAATGTTGATAGGCCTGAAGTCAGAGGTCTGACAGTTGGATTATGTTTCTGAGGTTAGACAAGGATTAAACAGAGTAGGTTAATTACCTAGCCAATATTTGAAAGTGGCACAGCATCTAATGCAACAAGATGCAGATAAGAAATCCAAAATTTGTACGTTTGCTGTGGGGATACAGTTTTGGTACTGTTACCAGTCTCAGGAGATCCCTTCAAAGCAAGGTTCAGTGGTGCCTATCAGATTGAGAAGAAGTTAAGTCAGGTGAACTATTTGGTAAAATGCAAAAAGGAAAAAAAAAATTATCAGGTATATCATGCAAACATCCTGAAATATTACCATGACAGGGAAAGGGAACTGGAGAAACCAGTATTAGTTACTGCCACTCAAAGTGAGGATCAAATCCAGATGAGGTGGATTTTGATGTGCCTCAGAAGAAAATGAATAATGAGGAAGTCCTTAAAGAATGGGATAGGGTAGTGAACTATCTGTCCCAGGAACACAGAACTGAATTGAAAGACCTGTTCCAGTGTTATGAGGTCATGCATAGAAATAAAATGGGGAGGACTAATATCATAGTACATTAGGTTGAGGTAGGGAATGCTGTTCCAATAAAACAACTTCCCAACAGGCTTAATCTTCTCAAAGCAGCACAGGTTCAGAAGGCAGCAGACATGATGCTCCAAAGAAAATTATCAAGCTGAGTCAAAGTCAGTGGAGTTTGCCGATTGTGTTGTTTCCCAAACCTAATAGTACTCAACAATTCGGCAAAAAATTATCAGAAGGCCACGCTGTGACAAAATCTGACTCATACCCAATTTCAGTTGTGCAGGAAAGGTAAGACAAGCCATTTGCATCGTAAGGTTGGCCTTACTTCGTTATTACTCACAAGTACTGGTGCCGGACAGATTGAAAGAAGTTTCTGCTTTGGTCACCCCAATTGGGTTATACGGTTTTAAAGTCATGCCCTTTGAAATGAAAAATGTACCAGACACTTTTGAAAGATTTACGAACAGAGTTGTGGCAGGATTGACTAATTGTGCTATCTATATAGATGACTGAGTGATCTTTAGCCAGTCGTGGAACAATCACATGGGGCATTTGGCAGAGCTCTTTGAGAGACTACAGGTGACAAAGTTGATCATAACCTTGACAAAAACAGATCTCACAAAGGCGCAAGTTACACTCTTAGGGCACAACATCAGACACGGACAGATGATACCAAGGAACGCGAAGGTGAAGACCATTGAGGAGTTTCCAAGGCCATCCTCGAAGAAGGAAGTTCTACGATTTTTAAGGTTGAGCTGATTCTACAGGAAATTTGTACTAAATTTTAGTAACATGGTGGAGCCGTTGATAGATTTGTTAAAGTTGAACACAAAATTTCAGTGAATAGAACAATGCCAAGAGGCATTTAAGAATTTAAAAGCAGTGTTAACCATCACACCAGTTCTAGCCATGCAAAATTTCTCCAAACCCTGCAAAGCTGCCATTGACGCAAGTGATATAAGAGTTGGAGCTGAGTTGTACAGGAGGATGATTATGAAATTGAAAGGCCAATTGGTTATTATTCAAAGAAAAAGCTCAATATTCGACCATTGAAAAAGAGCTATTGAGCTTGGCACTAGTCTTACATTGTTTTAATGTCTACATTGTAAAAAATGCATCAGAGACGGTTGTGTATACCAATCACAATCCTCTGACATTGCTGGAAAGATTTAAAGACACGAACACTGGATTATTTTGTTGGAGCCTTATGTTACAAGCATATAATTGACATACATGACTAGATTATACATGTTGCGGGTCCTGAAAATGTTATTGCGGATGTTTTATCATGGGTTTAAAAGAAGAATATTTATATAAGATAGAAACAGGCATGTTCAATATATGTAGAATTAGTATTAGTAACTAGATTAGTGAGATATTTATCTAGTAATAATGGCATTAAGGTTTAGAGAAGAAAAAAATGAAGCTATCTTTTCATAATGATGGTGTTTTTTTCCTTAAAGGGTGAGGTGTTGTGAAGTTAGACATAGCACTCGTGGATTGGAAGGCAGGACATTAGAATTTGGTGTTTGTAAAGTCTTGGTGTTTGTAAAATGCAATGTAGAAATCCATGCATGGTCCCTTTGAAAGATGATGTGTGTTTTTTTTTCTATGCTTAGAGATTCAAAAAGGATGTCTGTGGGTTTGAGTCAAATTGAAATATTTATATCAAAAGGCTACACTCATAGCAGGCAAAGCAGCATTTTTACCAAGGCAACAGGTTTTTAAAATTAATCAATTTATTTAAACCAGGCCATCGGGTACCAAAAACCAATTAAATTTAAATCTGATGACTTATTTGACAAAATAGGACCAATCCTACTGTAAGGACTTGATATATATTAAAAAAGGAGTTTATGTCAGGGAGTGCAAGTATTAAAGGCATTAGTTTTCCTTTGGTTTTAAACAATTAGGGATTGTTTTCAGCTTTGAAAAATGCAGATATCAATAGCTTTTTGGGTTGTTTTGGAGGAAACCTGATTGATGTCAGAAAAAAGTGTAATTTCTCTATTGAAAAAGAGAATAGGGCAGTGCAGGGAAAGCTCAGTTACTTTGTTTCAAATGTTTAGCTGGTGAACTTTCTGGACCAGTACTAGTGTTAAAATAGTTATGGAAAAGGAAGGGTGTACAAAAGTTAAAGTTCAAAATTGGAGTAATGCCAATTTTGATGGTATGAGATAGGATCTTTCGCAGTTAAAGGGATAACTGGTACATGCAAGCCTTTCAAACATGAAATAAGGAGAGTTCAGAGGCAGTGTATTAACCTGAAGGTCGAAGCTTGTTGGAAGTAGGGAATAATGGATGAAATGAGATATTGAGGCTCTAGTCAAGAATAAAAAGGAGGCATATGTCATGTTTAGAGAATTGGGAACAAGTAAAACACTTGAAGAGCAAAAGGGGAACAACAGCATTCTTAAGAGGGAAATCAGGAGGACGAAAATGCAAGATGAGATAGGCAGTTATTTGAAAACATTTGAAACAGTGTAGCTGAGCTTTTCCTCCACCATCATATTCTCCTTCCTAGTCAAGAAATTATATTTGTTTCTGACGTGAATCAGATCTCCTCCAAAAATACTCTAAAAGCTGTCAGTACCTGTTTTTTGAAGCTAAAAACAATCCCTAATTGTTTCAAACCATAAGCAAACTAATGCCTTCAATACTTACACACCCTGTAATAAACCCTATTATTAACAATGTCACATTGACACTATCAGGAGTTTTGCAATTACCTGCTGTCTGGCTATTACCGAATGAGGTGACTGTTCCAGAAAGGACTCTCCTACCTTGATTTTTTTAAACCCTTCATAAAAGTAAATAGTATCCATATGGTACAGTTTGAAATCCAAACTTTGAAAATTTATTATACATATACATTCATATATGATGAATGTATATTCACCTGTCATCACAATGTTCAGTTTGAGAGTGTGAAGTATAAGTCTAAAGTAGTGTCTTAAACTTAAAGAAAGGCATAACAAGGGTATGAAGACAGAGTTGACAACAATGAGTGAGAACCTATGTTAAAAGGTAGGACAGTAGAGAAGCAGTGGCAGATGCCTAAAGAGCTATTAATAATTCTCAGCGAAGGAATATTACATTGAGAACAAAGATTTTGTGCAAACACTGTACCATCCATGACTAACTAAGGAAGTTAAAGATAGAACCAAATCGAAAGAAGAAAAATACAGCACTGTCAGGATTAGCAGTATATCATAAGATTAGACACAGTTCAGAGATCAGCAAAGAATAATACAGATGTCCAATAAGGAGAGAGAAATTAGCATTATCCTCTAGAAATATAAAGAGGTACATTTTGGCTGGTATTTCAAGAAGAAGAGTGATGAGACGAGGGACAAAAATAATGACAACCTTTGGAAGGTGACAGTGTCAAAAGAGCATTTTACATCTATTTTCACTGTTGACACCACAAACACCATCCCAAGGAACACTTAAAAACAAAATGTTTTTCACAAAGCCATTTTAGTCCGTGAAGGTCCCAGGTATAAAATAAGATAGTAGTAACCTTACAGTAGCACTTTAACATTTTGTTTTTGTAAAGCTAAGTATATCACATCCACGGTTTCCCCTTGAGAGATCACAGTCAAAGAACCAGACAACCAGGATCAGTGAGTGATGAAAATAGCCTCTTTATTGCACATTCATAGCAGCACAATGTAAGGTGAAATAGTATCCCAAAATCATAACTCAAAAGCGGCCTCTTTTATACAGAATTTAAGTACACATTAACGTTCTAACAGTTGTCTCTGGCTTTTAATTATTATTACTTAGTTAGTTTCATGGTTGCGTCCATCTGTAGCTTCTAAACATGGGGGAGGTGATGGCCTACTGGTATCATCACTAGATAGTTAAGCCTGACAATGCTCCAGGGACCAGGGTTCAAATCCTGCCATAGCAGAAATTGAATTCAGTAAGTATCTGGAATTAAAAGACTAACAATGACTGTGAATCCGTTGGCAAAAAACTCATTGTTCACAAATGTCCTTTTAGAAAGGAAACTGTCACCCTTACCTGCCCTGGCCTACATGTGACTCCAGATCCACAGCAAAGTGGCTGACTCTGAACAGCCCTGTGGGAAATTAGGGATAGACAATAAATGCTGTCTAGGAAGCAACACCCTCATCCTGTTAATGAATTTGCTGTCACTCATTCATACAAGATCATGCAATTCTGAACTAGTGCTATTAGTTTTATAATAGGTTAAGTTTTACATACAGTACATAGCATTTGTTAGTTTTATTAGTGGAGTAAAGTTACAAAATATACAGGAAAAGTCAAAGCAAAGTAACATTTTGCTTTAAAGGAAGCGGGCTAATCCAATTATCATCTTTGAATGATGCTTGGAGCCATTCTGGCTGGAGATGGGTTTAGACTAAGGGGCTGGAGATAGCACCGATCCACAGCTAGATTTTAATATCAAACAACACTATTTTTGGTGTGGGAGTGCAAAAAGGTTCCATCCTGCATTGTCTGTGCGGTTTTGTTAGGCTTCGCACCTGACTGCACCTTTGAGTCGAATGTCAGTCTTGATAAATGATGTTTTTCACATAGCACATTATTCATAACAGCACTATCAAGTGGAACGTAACCACAACTTCAAGTAGTTGTAATCTGATATGGTAGCAGCTCCTGAATTAGTTTGAATGGGAGGGGGTGACTGATACATGGAAATCTGTAGTAATATAGCCACAAATAGTTATTAATGGACATGATTTATGAAGACTGTACTCCCAAATAGTTACAAATGAACATGAGTTACAAAGTTATGGACTTCAGTAATGAAGTTAGTATTAAAAGTTGTTAATGGACCGGAATTCTGATATATCACCTTTTATCAAAAGATTCTTGTCACTTGCTTAGAGAATTCTAATGAATTAGTCAAACATGATTTTCCTTTCACAAAATCATATTGATTTTGCCTTATTCTATAATCGTTTTCTAAATATTTTACTATTGCCTTCATAATAATGTGCTCCAGCACTTTCCCTCTGACAGATGTTTGGCTCGTTTGCTTATAGTTTATTACTTTCTGTCACATTCCTTTCTTGAATAGAGGTGTTAAATTTGAGATTTTCCAATTGCTTAAATCCTTCTAGAATCTAGGGAATTTTAGAAGATGACAATAAATATATCTACGATCTCTACAGTCACTATTTTTAAGATTCGATCAATCATGCTGACATGTTCAGAGACATGTCTTTAGTTTCAAGAGTTTTCCCAACATTTCTTTTGATTGAGATTGCTTGTGTTCCAGCTCTTTTATGTCTTGGTTTTTCAGACTTCAGGAGAAGATGAGATTGGAAAATCATGTAAAATTAAGTAGGCCAGTTGGCTCCTGAAGCCTGCTCTGCCATTTAATAAGATTGTGTCTGATCTGAATATTATGACAGATTACACTTTATGATTTTATTATAAAATGGTTGAAGCAGTAATTTTACAAAAAAGAATGTGAATTCTTAATGAACATGAGACATAAGAAATATTTGGTCTGAAAAGAAAATGAACATTGCCACAACTCTATTTGAACAAAAAAGAAATAAATTATTTTAGTTTCTCACTGCCAACTGTCAGCGCTGGAAGGGTTGAGGCCAGAGATGGATTTGAAAACAAGGATGAGAATTTGAATATTAAGGCATTTAGACCAGGAGTCAACAAACATCAGCAAGCACAAAGATGATGTGTGACTGGGACTTCATGTGATTTAACAAATGAGCAGCAGAAATTTGTGTAATTTTCCATTTGTGGAATATTCAAGGTGTTGAACAGGAATGGATTGTAATATCCACATTTAGAGATAACAAAGGCATATATCAGGTTTTCATCTGTAGAGGAGTTGGAGACAGGATGTAGAGAGTTAATGCCGCATAGGTGGACACTGGCCAATATCTTGCTCAAGTCAATGTCCAGGTTGAAAATTCTCTGATTTAGACACTAACAGTGACAAAGAAACAAAGGCTAGGGAACAAAATTCACGCAAGGACTAAATCTTCCCAAAATTTAATTGAGGAAATTTATGCTCATCCAGTGCCAACTGTTTTGGGCAAGCAGCACGATAAATCACAGATATTGGAGGCATTGAAACAATGGCAGCAAGGCAGAGCCTGGTGTGACTAATTTACAGGATCTCCTTCTCCAAGGAAGAACTTTCTTTTTATTCTTTTATTCATTCATGCAGCATGGACATTGCTGGCTGAGCTAGTTACTATTGCTCATTCCTAGCTGTCCTGGGGAAAGTGGTGGTGAGCTGCCTTATTAAACTACTGCAGTCGATGTGCTATAGGTAGATATCGCTAGAGTAGGAATTCCAGGATTTTGACTGAGTGACGATGGAGATACAATTCTAAGGCAGGATGATGAGTGGCTTGGTGGGGAACTAGCAAGTGGTGGTATTTCCCTGCATCTACTTGCTTTATCGAGAATGCAATGAAGATTAACTAGCTTGATTTACAAGAGAGTTGCCCTTTCAGGAAAGATTAAGTAGACTAGATCTTTTGGGCAGAATATAAGTGACACAGGCTAAGTTCAGATTTGTAACAGAATTGGGTGAGAAGTTGAGTAATGCATAGCTCATCATCAGGAATGTGCTTTTGAGAAGTGATGTAGTGAGTTTCTCACTTGGCAGGAGTCAGTTGCCAATTTAAAGGGGCTCAGTGCTTGTTAAACACCTTGACAGCACAACTCACCTCATTAATATTTAGCTTTCTATCTTACCAAACTAGGTGAGTATCGAGGAACTTTCACATGAAATTTAAATTGGGTACCTGGCAAATTCAGCTCACCATTTTCTTAAGGACCTCCATATTATATACTACCAAAGGACAAAATCTGGGCATGCCCCCTCCTTCACAGACTTGGGCATCCCGCATTTGCCTAACCCTTAAGGCACCTGTCCAACACACTAGCTGGAGTCTCTGAAAGTGCAGGTTTGCATTGCAGGGTGCTCTGGCAACTAGAATAGAAAAGATGAAGCAAGAATATATTGCAGACAGGGCCTGGCACCCAGCTGAAGATTTGGACCAAGCTGTTCCTCAGGGCTGTTCATTTGCTCTCTTAACACTCACTCATTTAGAGCCTACTTGCACCATCCATGCCTTGTCTTGCTAATTAGTGCAGTCAAATAACCAGACATCTTGCCTTTCTGGTCAGTAATCTTCAGTCTTTACGTATACATTTTGCTGAATGGCAGTATGTCCCATAATACCTGCACCATGTTGCAGTAGTTTATGCAGAAAATAAACTGAATGTGCCGCAAGCAGGCGTCAATAGCTTTATGTCTTTGGCCGGCCTCATAGATTGCATGGTAAAACCTTGAATTCAACAACTCCGTTCACCTCCCTCACTTGATGGCTTAGTTGCTGCCGACCACTGAACAATAGTCCATTTATGGCGAACCCTAATAGATTGTTTCATTCCTGTATCCTTGTTCATTTGCAAAGCAGCTGCAAATTTATATATACAGAAACATAGAATGCTGAACAATAAAGTGACTGATTCCTGGAATATCCATTTCTGCCAGCAACGATTCTCTGACATGGATTAGAGCTACTTAAATTGTATTTGATTGGAAGCACAAACTTAAAAGTGAAACGTTTAAAATTAACAGACCTCTCGTGCATATTTTCCTGTAGGCGTTTTATATTGTTTCATTGCGGAATGCCGGTGTTGCTGGCTGGGCCACAATTTATTACAAATCCCTGGTTGACCTGGAGAAGATGTTGCTGAGCTGCCTTCTTAAACTGTTACAGTCCATTTGATGTAGGTCAACCTATTGTGTGTTAGGACAGAGTTTCAGGATTTTGACCCAGCGAGGCTGAAAAATTGCTGATACATTTCCAAGTCAGGACGGTAAGTGGCTTGGAGGGGAACTTGCAGGCGGTGATGTTCCCCACGTATCTTCTGCCCTCGCCCTTGCTGATGGGAAGTGAGTTAGCAAGATCTGTGGCTGCACAGATGTACAAAAACAATGGATGTTTTTTGATTATTTGGTGCATTTCATATTTTATGAAGAGTATAAACAAAGGTCATTAAATACTTCCACAAACGCGATAATTTCAGTGCTGCAATGGCAGAGGCGGGAGTCTTAACCATCCAGAACAAATTGTGATGAAAATTGGAATTGTGAAAATAGGTTTATTTCCTGAAATTTTCAGTGATTACCTTGGAAGTATTCACATAGAAACTCCTGGCGGGGATTAGAGGAACGAGGTAAACTTTGTGGTACACTATAATCACAGGTTTATGAAAGAACAGCAAACTATTCTTTTCTCACTTCATGTTTCTCCTCCTATATTTTGAAAATCAACTTTGGAGCTGTGCGCATTAAGGTTAAGCAAAGGGGTGAGAAATATATGGCTGCAGCCTCAGCAACGAACAGGATGGTTAGTCCAATTATATTATTGCATAATAACTACTTTGGCTTTAAAAGAAGCAGCCAGCATAAAAGTGGTTGCCTAGAATGGTGGTTGGCGCAGACACAGCTCAAGAACGGAGATTCAATAACATATTAAAGTATTAATGATTAAAAATGTGGAATTTTATTCCTGAGTGGAAAGTAGCTAACCCGTGCGTAAGATAGAACAGGTCATATGTGAAATACATGTCCACTGCTGATGGATTACTGAATTTAAAAACGGATAATACCTATTTTACTCGCTTATAAAAACCTTAACGAACATTTGTTGTCCAGCAGAGCCGTTCCTTTACCATTAACGGCCGCCAATCTTGCAGTTTTATAACAGTGCAGTGGTAATAGCGGCAGCTTTGACCGAACCAGACAGACCGATTGAGGAACGTCTCTGGATTAAACGGCTGCGTTCGCGAGAATGGTTTATATCGGTCGAATTAAATTACCACAGGCTGTGGACGGGGTGGTATATTAACGCCGCTGCCAGGATGTGGTGAAAGCGGGGAAATGTTCCAGTGGATGAATGTAACAGCGGAGCCTGTGCCCACTTCACTGAAAATTGGCAAGCGGACGCCACTTCCTGTCGGCCACAAACATTGCAGTGGGGGAAAGGAGAGTCCGCTATAAATATCCGTGGCACATTCGCAGCACCGCAGTCTTCAGAGCACATCCAGGGTGACAGATGAGGGGACACCTTTGTTCTCTTCTTTCAGCTGGGCCCCTCTCTGAAAGATCCGCACAGTTGATGGGAATCCTATTGTGAGCCTGTGAGTACCTGGGAATGTCATTTCTCGTCAAAACACGGTGATTTCACCAAATTGCACCTGCAAGCGTTTGTCAGATCGCAGGGTTTGCACTGTTGGGGTTTCTGTTAGCAGAATATTGAGTGATGAAAATCATTCTGTGCAAAGACAGTGGTGTCTCTACTTAACCATCCATGGGCGCATTCCTAGTGCAATGCCTGTTCTCAGACAGCTCCTTTGAAAACGGTTTGCAGCATAGAAAATGCCGCGTTAAATGATGTAGTGGCCAGGGAGTTCTAAACGACCTTCTGTGACCATTTTTTTTTGCTTGTCCATGGATGTCTTGATCAAAATCGTTCCTGTTGTCGAATAAACGTGCAAGGAAAATGAATGTCAGCATTTACATCACCTCACTAGGGAAGAGGTTGTTTTAATTTAAAATATACTTTGATAATCTCTAGTGGCATTTTAAAACTGTTAGACCGAACTATGTGCTTAAAGAAAGTTGTTGAAGATGCTCGATGTTTGTGCATTAAAATGGTGCATTCCGTTCAGAAGCTTGTGTTGTGAACTATAAAGTGTTGAACATTAAGATGCAGTTCAGTCTATAATTCATCGTTCCAAGCGGTGGGTGATCCATGTCAACTCCTGCATCGTCTCTTGTTAATATCTTCATCCTAACGCTTTTCCTCAAATGCAGAACAAATACACTTAATAAATGGATGCGCCATGATATGAGATTATTTGGGGTTTTACGGCAGAATTGTAACCATTCGGCGCATGTATTTTGGTTTGTTTGGAAAGCCGGTGTAAGAATACGATTCGGCGATAATTGTGAGGTGCCAAAATCTACAATAAAGCGTAAATCAAAAATAGACAGCAGAACATTTCTCCAAAGTCCCCTCTGCGACTCACCTCCCCACTTCGCCTCACATCACTGTAAGGACCAGCGTGTTCAACGCAGAATGAAAGGCAGCTGTGTGCGTCTCTGTGCACAGAGAGCTTTGTGACACCCAAGCTACACAGGGAGAACCTTACACTCTGGCAAAACCGTTCAGGCACCATTTCAGATTTCTGTTGACTGCACCAAGAGTGGTCGGCAAAGAAACAATGCGAACAGAAATGGGCCATTTGTCAATCGTCTTTGAATTAGAGTCTAGGAGCTGTCTGTCTTTTTTTTCATTTTATTTTATCTTTCGGCGTTCTCACTACAAATCAACGCATTATCTCCGTGGTCAACCAGTATAATGCCCAACATATGTTCCAATCTGAACTTGACCATTTAACGCAACACAAAGTAGAATCAAACTTGGATGGACCGTCCACATTCAGAAAAAAAAGTTTAACAATCCAAATTGAGATTGTGGATCGAGTCTGCTGCATAACCTATTAGGGCAGAATGCTATGCTGTATTCGTTATAGTTTTACTAAGCAGACGGTTTTCTGAAAGGACTTCAGGCCAAGTTTCAACCCACCAATCGTTGGGATAGTAAACTGTACATTCACATACCTGCGCCCCCTGCAATTGTTATGCTAAAAAGAGTTTCTCTAAAATAGCTATATTTATAGATTCTAGTGGGATCCGAGGTAATTTAGTGTAAAATGGAAATTTAAGACTATTTGCAGCCACAGACTTTTAGAGTTAGCCACTTAATTTAAACTTTTAAATTTATGCAACTTAATACTAATAATGTTAATAAAGCTTGTTAAAGGAACATTCTAATTTTAATAGAAAGTGTAATACTAAAATATTTTGCACAACTTAACACAATGATTACCTTGTCCACCCTTATCTCTGCAGCAGTTATTTCATTCTATGAAAACGGATACCTATTTCGTCACAAATTTACATAATTTTAATTTTAAATGTTGTAAATAAAAATCTGGACATTTTCACCTAACATATGCTTAAATATCTCACTTAGCTTGTTGTACCCATCATATTCAATCTGTTTCAGGACAAACAATCTGTGTGATACAAAATACATCCCATTTTTGAGAGAACAAGGTGTAGACCTTGAGGAACACAGAAGGCCAAGCAGCATCAGAGGAGCAGGAAGGCTGACATTTCAGGCCAAGACCCTTCTTCAGAAATTCTGAAGGAGGGTTTCGGGCCGAAACATCAGCCTTCCTGCTCCTCTGATGCTGCTTGGCATGCTGTGTTCATCCAGCTTTACACCTTGTTATCTCAGATTCTCCACCATCTGCAGTTCCTACTCTCTCTAAACCATTTTTGAGAGAAAACTCTTTCTGTAGATTCTTTTTCAGCCAAATGAAGTCCAGGGCTATAACAATTGCCTTTGTTTAAATTGTGACATGTTTTGAGTCAAACTTGGTTATTTCACCTACATTTGTAAAAAAAAACACTGATTGTTAGAATATGGGTCCACTGGCTATGCCAGCATTTATTGCCCAGCCCTAATTCATCTTGAGAAGGAAATGATGTGCTGTTTTCTTGAACCAAGTCTTGATACACCCATAATATTGTTTGTGCCCGAGCTCCAGGATATTATTTTAGTGACAGTGAAAGAACAGAAATATAATTCCACACTATGATAATGTGTGGCTTAATGACCCTTGATGAGTTGTTACAAAACATCATGTAGAATAGAGGGTGAATGTTGAAAATGGTGGAGGGGGTTCCAAATACAAAGGCTACTTTGTGCTGGATGGTGTGAAATGGCTTGAAATGTGGACGGAATTTGTAATATTATCTGCTGCAGGATTCCTAGCATCTGATATCTTGCAGCCACAGTACTCATCCAGCCAGTCCTGTTCAATTGCTGGCCAATAGTTAACTCCCAGGATATTAATAATGGGGGATTCAGTGATGGTAACACCATGGACTGTCAAGGGGTAATCATTAGATTCCTTCTTACTGTACCTGGCCATTGCTTGACACTTGTGTAACATGAAAGTTACTTGCCATGTACTTTGTAGATGGTAGACAGGTAAATGGTTGCAGGTAGATGGTTGGGGAGATTGGTCAGTTATACATATCAGAATTTCTAGCTCTTTTCTATCCACAGTATTTATATGGCTGATCCAGTCCAGTTTCTTGTCAATGGTAATCTTTGGGATGTTGATGGTGAGGATTCATTGCTGATTATGCCATTGACTGTCAAGGGAACATAGATTCTTTCTTGTTAGGGATGGTCATTGCCTGTCAATTGTATGACATGGATGCTGTTTACCACTTGTCAAAGCTGACTGAGTGTGGTCCAGGTCTTGCTGTGCACGAGCAGGGGCTGCTTCAGTGTCTGAGGAGATGCAAATGGGGCGAAGACTGTGCAATCATCAGCAAACATCCCAACCTCTTACCTTATGATCAGAGAAGGCCATTGATAAAGCAGCTGGAGGTGCTTGGGTCTGGGACATCACCCTAATGAATTCTTACAGACATGTCCAATCCAGGGTACTAGTGCCTGAACAGATCATCATCTTGCTTTACATTCAGCAGACTTTGTTTTCCGACAATATTGTTCATATTTATATGCTGTAACCGGTTTGCCTTGTTTAAATCTGTAGGAGAAACATTTTACGCGGACAGGTGGTGAGCCTAACTGGCAACCACCCCATTCCTGCATCATACCTTGGCTTCCATCACAACCATTCTTTGCAGCATGTGTGATAGCAGGGACTCTCTTAATCCAATAAAGTGAAAACTTTGGAAATTGCTCCACCATGAATACAAAGGGAATTGGTTTTCTTCAGGCATAGTGGTGCGCTATATGTATTAGCTAAGATATAATGGGTTAGTTTTGATAATGCGTAAAGGAGCGTATAACTGGACACCTAGACAATACAGATAGGTTTACACAAAGTCATCATGAATTTATGGAAGGTAAATAATGTTTGACAAACTGACTGGAGCCTTTTGAAGACATAACAAGTATAATAGGTCAGGGAAAACCAGTGGATGTGGTATACTTGGAAACTTTTGATAGAAGTCCTGCATAAAAAGTTATTGCAGAAAATCAAAGCAGCTGGGTTTAGGAGTAAGACAATGGCATGGACTGAGAATTAGTTAGGTGACAGGAAGCAGAGAGAAGGAATAAATAGGTCCTTTTTGGAATGGAAGTCAACGACTATTGTGGTACCACAGAGATCAGCGTTTGGGCCCTATCTATTTACAATATATACCAGTGTTTTGGATGAGGGAATCAGATATAATATTTCCAAATCTGTTGGTGACATATAACTAGGTGGAATTATGTGTGATGAGAGTAAAGAGACTTCAAAGCAATTCAGACAACATGAGTGAGTCATCAAATACATGCCTGATGTAGGATAACGTGGACAGGAAGAACAGAATGGTGGAGTATTGTCTAAATGGTGATAGAGTGGGAAATGTTCTCGTACAAAGGGACCTTATAAACCTGTTCATCATTAACTGAAAATTGCAAATATTGGCCTTCATTTGCAAGGGAGTTTGAGTACAGAGCAAGGACATCTTTTTGCAGCATTACAGGGCTTTGACAAGACCATACATGGAGTATTATGAGCAGTTTTGATCTCATTACCTAAGAAAGGACATACTTACCTTAGAGTGAGTGCAATGAATGCCCACCAGATTGGTTCCTGTGATAGTAGTTTATTACATGAGGAGAGATTTGGTCAACTTAGCCTGTACTTACTGGAGAGGGCCTTATAGACTTGATGCATTGATGCTGTTTCTCCTGCTAAGCTTCCAGAACATGGGGTCATGGTTGCAGGAGATGGGTCGGCCATTTTGGACTGAGGAAAAGTTTCTTTTACTCAAAGAGTGGTGAAACTGTGGAACTCCCTACCACAGAAGGCTGGGGAGGCCAAGTCACTGAGTATGTTTGAGAAAGAAATAGATTTCTAGAAGCTAAAGTGTTAAGGGGTATGGGGAGAGAGCAGGAGTGTGGCATTAAGACAAAAGATCAACCAATTATCATGTGAATGGTACAGTGGGCTTGATGGGCCAAATGGTCTACTTTTGTTAATATTTTCTCTCTTTCACTGTCTCTCTTTTTCTCTCTCTCTCTCTTTGGATGATATTTTATTTTCTACCACAAAAAAAAACGCAATGCACAGGTATCCTGTATTCTGGCTGCTATATAATTAGCTTCTCCATCCTCCCAATGGACTTTGCTCCCCTTATTTCCTTGATCAAACAGGGAGAAGTTGATTTCGTCTAACTTTATTTGCTTACATCGCTAATATCCATTCTAACTCAATGTTTTTACGTGGTGTATTTCTTATTTGGTAGACAGGGATAAAAAAAATCTTTGAAGACAGTTCCACTTTCAAAGAGAGCAAATTGTTTACAACAACATACATTTCAAGAACCCCTTTCTCATTTCTCTGCTGTCCTTCTAATTTGCCCACTTTACTATCCTACAAATAATGGCAATAAACGACTAGGTCAGATGTTCTTTTCTTGTAAGAGTTAGATTTTAAAAATTAGTAGCCTTTTATTTAATTTGTTTTATTATTAGTAACCTAATAATTTCACAGTTTTTGTAGACTTGAAAAATTCCACAGTCATTTATAATAATTGGATTTTATTTTAATATTTCATATTGATAAATGTAGTTCAACAGGAAATTGTCACCTGCAAGTTAATGCAAATTATTTGAATATTTCGGTATAACTTATGAGTTTGCATTCATGAAGAATAGTTCACAGTAATTCATTGTCATTCGAAATCATTTTTATCATGGAATTTTAAACACGTTGATATAATTAATAAAAACAAGTCTGTTTGGAAAAAAGAATTAAAATGTCAGAAATTGCCCAAAACAGTAAAAATATCAATCTTTTTTAAAAATCCTGTTGGATAAGACATTGAGAGTTAATGTTGTTCTAATTCAGTGAATGCCATGACAAAAATACTTCTTTCATGAATTCTGAAACAAAGCTGTGGAGAAGGTTAAGAGTCCCGCCACTGGGAAGCTGGCTTTCATCCAAGGTAACAAAAGCTGCAAATGTAGGGGGTAGGGAGCACTTCAAAATAGCTAGTGAACAACCAAGAAACTGAGAAAAAAATACAAGAACATAATTCAACATCTGTATTTCGGGTTTTGTACTGCTTTAATTTGTATTATGCATAATGTTTCTGTCGAATCTGACCAATTCTCCAACTACTATTACGGTTACTTGTTTGAAAATGTTGTGATTTTTTTGTTTTGGAAGACATGGTTGTTTAGTTTAACTGATTTACTTCATACCGGGTTAACGTTCTGACAAACACATGTCCCAAGTTATTTGGTATTCAAATAGCTTTAGACCTCAGTGAATTTACTTTTTGCTAACCAAACCGAAGAGGAAGTTTAGCTCTTCAAAGCTGCACTAAAGACAGAGTAGAGTGGGGGGTAGGGGATGACAGAATTTACTAGTGAAGTATGTCTTTGTAACAGGTCCTGAAATAAGATGAATTTAGATAGTCATAATACACTCTACAATCGAGTGTAATTGATTTTCTGTGCTGTTACATTCACATGCTCACAGCAATTTATACATAGAATTCACTTGTATCAACATAAACATGGGGAAAGTCAGGTTTTGAGCTTGTGCAGTAATCAAAATCCAGAATGTAACATAACCTCAACCCATGTGCTTCATATTGAGTGTAGCATATCTCTGTCCTCAGACAATATCAGCTGGTGTTCACAAACCAGAATGACATTTTCTTTATTCAACAGCTTTAATGTAGCAAAACGTCTCAAGCCGTTTCACATGGATGACATGAAACAAAATATGACATGAACCACACAAAAGGACATTAGGCAAACAATCAAAAGTTTAGCCAAAGAGTTAGGTGCTATGAAAAGAGAAAGCGAGATATAAAGACAGATTTGTAATGTTCAGGGGTTGGTAGTTGAAGGCACAGTAGCCAATAATGAAATGGATCCGAGCAGATAATTGAACGAATCTTACCATTTATGAGCTAGAGTTTGTAGGATTAATAATGGTGAGACTGTCAGTGCTGTTCATAAATATGGCACAAATTAGACATCAATTCTGATATCTGCGAATGAGCAGTAAAATGCTACAATCCAGAGTTCAACAACTTATTGGCCCTGCTGTTCCACCAGCTCATTGGCACCTTGTCGACGTTCTTTACATGGATGTGTTTATAAGGATGTGAAATTGTGATATTTATTCACCAGCTATCAACGAAATGTAAAGACCCTTAAGAACAGCTACTTGCTAGTACAGAACTACATACTGCTGAAAGGAACATTCATCAGCCTAAACACAAGAATGCCAAACTTCACATGATATGTACATGTTACTGATAATTATTTTATAACCAATCACTCATCAGGGGTTTATTAACTTTGTTTCATGGTTAGTTTATAACAGCAATATGTGATCAATTTGCAAAATGGACATTACAGCAGAGCAACTGATTTCTGTGTATGTACACCCCAGTCAGATTGATTACTGGGTTATCACAACATTGTATACGCAGGGCACCAGAAACACATAAATGTGAAATATGTCAAAGTCAAGGTACATGTACAACATGCGTAGCAACTCATATTACAGGAGTATATATACTGACTAGTTAAATGTTCTGACAAACAAATGGCCCACGCTGCATCGTCATGGAGAAAGCAGAGCTTCAAGCTTCTGGGCCAGTTAAAAGTGCTTAACATTTAACAAGTTTTGTTCGCAGAGAACATGTCCTACTGTACTGACATAAGCTATTTCGGAAAGTTCTATTCATGGGATGTGGGCATCAATGACTCAGCTAATGGATGAATGCCTTACTAAGCTATTTCTGATGTCAGTTAAGAGCCAACTATTTTCCTTGGATCTGGAGTCATATGTAGGCCAGGCAAGGTAAGGACAGCAAATTTCCTTCCCTAAAGGAAATTGCATTCACATTATGAGCTTGATTGATTACCTTGTCCTGATGAGCGCAAGACAAAAGATTTGGCAACATGTCTCTTTTCAGGAATATCCCAGAATAAAAAGGGGAAGCAAGAGCAGACCATACCGCCAACTTTGCAATTCAATAAAGCTTATCGAGCCTGCTCTGCAATTCAGCACAAGCATGTCCGATCTTGACCTTCAACACTGGTTGCTAACCCACTTCCGAAATTCCTTTTTGTCCCAAGAGATCAAAATCAAGCTCAGCTTCAAATATATGGAGTGATGGTTCACCTTCTGGGGTAAAGAACTTCAGAGATTCACAACTATTTGAGTAAAGAAATTTCTCCTCATTTTAGTTCTAAATAATTACAAAGAACAAAGAAAATTACAGCACAGGAACAGGCCCTTCAGCCCTCCAAGCCTGCACCAATCGAAATCCTCCGTCTAAACCTGTCCTCTATTTTCTCAAGGTCTGTACCCCTTTGCTCCCTGCCCATCTGTGTATCTGTTCAGATACATCTTAAAAGACGCTATCTTGTCCACGTCTACCACCTCCGCTGGCAATGCGTTCCAGGCACCCACCACCCTCTGTGTAAAGAAATTTCCACGCATATCTCCCTTAAACCTTCCTCCTCTCACTTTGAACTCATGATCCCTAGTAATTGAGTCCCCCACTCTGAGAAAAAAGCTTCTTGCTATTCACCTTGTCTATACCCCTCATGATTTTATAGACCTCAGTCAGGTTCCCCTCCTCAATCTCCATCTTTCCAAAGAAAATAATCCTAACCTACTCAACCATTCTTCATAGCTAGTGCCCTCCATACCAGGCAACATTCTGGTGAACCTCCACTGCACTCTCTCCAAAGCATCCACATCCTTTTGGTAATGTGGCAACCAGAACTGTACACAGTACTCTAAATGTGGCCGAATCAAAGTCTTATACAATTGCAACATGACCTGCCAACTCTTGTACTCAATACACCGTCCGTTGAAGGAAAGCATGCCGTATGCCTTCTTGACCACTCTATTGAGCTGCGTTGCCACCTTCAGGGAACATTGGACCTGAACAGCCAGATCTCTCTGTTCATCAATTTTCCCCAGGACTTTTCCATTTACTGTTTAGTTCGCTCATGAATTAGATATTCCAAAATGCATCACCTCGTATTCACCCGGATTGAACTCCATCTTCCATTTATCTGCCCAGTTCTCCAATCTATCTATATTCTGCTGTAATCTCTGACAGTCCCCTTCACTATCTGCTACTCCACCAATCTTAGTGTTATCTGCAAACTTGCTAATCAGACCACCTACACCTTCCTCCAAATCATTTGTGTATATCACAAAAAACAATCGTCCCAACACAGATCCCTGTGGAACACCACTGGTTGCAGGTCTCCAGTTTGAGAAACCCCCTTCCAGTACTACTCTCTGTCTCCTGTTGCCTAACCAGTTTTTTAACCATCTAGCTAGCACATCCTGGACCCTGTGCGACTTCACTTTCTCCATCAGCCTGCCATGGGGAACTTTATCAGCCACCTTACGGAAGTCCATGTATATGACATCTATAGTCTTTCCCTCATCAATCAACTTTGTCACATCCTCAAAGAATTCTGTTAAGTTGGCAAGACATGACCTTCACTGCACAAAACCATGTTGTCTATCACTGATAAGCCCATTTTCTTCCAAATGGGAATAGATCCTATCCCTCAGTATCTTCTCCAGCAGCTTCCATACCACTGACATCAGGCTAACTGGTCGATAATTACCTGGATTATCCCTGCTACCCTTCTTAAACAAGGGGACAACATTAGCAATTCACCAGTCCTCTGGGACCTCACCCATGTTTAAGGATGCTGCAAAGATAGCTGTTAAGGCCCCGGCTATTTCCTCTCTCGCTTCCCTCAGGAACCTGGGATAGATCACATCCGGACCTGGGGACTTGTCCACCTTAATGCCTTTTCAGATACCCAACACTTCCTCCCTCCTCACGCCGACTTGACCCAGAGTAATCAAACATCTATCCCTAACCTCAATATCCTTCATATCCCTCTCCTTGGTGAATACCGATGCAAAGTACCCGTTAAGAATGTCACCCATTTTCTCTGACTCAACGCATAACTTTCCTTCTTTGTCCTTAAGTGGGCCAATCCTTTCTCTAGTTACCCTCTTGCTCTTTATATATGAATAAAAGGCTTTGGGATTTTCCTTTACTGTGTTTGCTAAAGATATCTCATGTCCCCTTTTAGCCCGCTTAATTCCTTGTTTCAGATTCACCCTATATTCCCAAAATTTTTCCAAAGCTTCATCTGTCTTCAGTCACCTAGATCTTATGCATGCTTCTTTTTTTCTCTTAGCTAGTCTCACAATTTCACCTGTCATCCATGGTTCCCTAGTCTTGTCATTTCTATCCCTCATTTTCACAGGAACATGTCTCTCCTGCACGCTAATCAACCTCTCCTTAAAAGCCTCCCACATATCAAATGTGGATTTACCTTCAAACAGTTTCTCCTAATTTACATTCCCCAGGTCCTGCCGAATTTTGGTATAGTTGGCCTTCCCCCAGTTTAGAACTCTTCCTTTAAGACCACTCTGATCTTTGTCCATGAGTATTTCAAAACTCATCAAATTGTGGTCACTATTTCCAAAGTAGTCCCCCACTGTAATTTCAACCACCTGGCTGGGCTCATTCCCCAACACCAGGTCCAGTACGGCCTCTTCACTAGTTGGACTACATACATACTGCTCTAGAAAACCCTCCTAGATGCTCCTTACGAATTCTGCTCCATCTTGATCCCCAACACTAAGTGAATCCCAGTCAATGTTGGGAAAATTAAAATCTCCCATCACCACCACCCTATTGCTCCTACACCTTTCCATAATCTGGTTACATATTTGTACCTCTATCTCACGCTCGCTGTTGGGAGGCCTGTAGTACAGCCCCAACATTGTTACTGCACCCTTCCTATTTCTGAGTTCTGCCCATATTGCCTCAATGCTCAAGTCCTGCATAGTGGCTTCTTCAATACTGCTGTGAATCGTCTTTGACCAATAATACAACTCCTCCACCCCTTTTACCTCCCTCTCTATCCCGCCTGAAGCATCGATATCCTGGGACATCTAGTTTCCAATCATGCCCTTACCTCAACCAAGTCTCAGTAATAGCAATAACATCATACTCCCAGGTGCCGACCGAAGCCCTAAGTTCATCTGCCTTATCTACTGCACTTATCGCATTAAAACAAATGCACCTCAGACCACCTGTCCCTTAGTGTTCATCATCTGCTCCCCGCCTACTCTTCCCATTAGTCACGCTGTCTTCATTATCTCGTTCCCTACAGGCTTTAGTTACTACCTCCTTTCTGTCCAGTAACCTGCCCAATATTTGGTTCCCATCTCCCTGCCACATTAGTTTAAACCCTCCCCAACAGCGTTAGCAAAAGCACCCCTAAGGACATTGGCTCCAATCCAGCCCACGTGTAGACCGTTCAATTTTTAATAGTCCCACCTTCCCCAGAACCGGTCCCAATGTCCCAAAAATCTGAACCCCTCCCTCTTATTCCTCTGACCACTTATTCTGAAACTGTGTTCCTTACTCCAAATTACAGGTAAGAGAAATATCATGTCTGTATGTGCCTTGTCAACCCCCTTCATTTTTTGAATGTTTCAATGAGATCTCATCTCATTCTTCAAAATTCCTGAGAAAATAAGCCTAATTTAGATAGCTTCTCATAGTAGGAAAATCTCCTCATTCTAGGGAGCAGTCTAGTGAAATTCCACTAAAATGCCTTCAATGCAAACATAGCCGTTATTGAAATGGAGGCTAACTGCACACATTATTCTAGGTGTGATCTCATCGTAGCCTCATACAAATATTGAAAAACATTTTTTATTCTTGTACACCAACCCACCTCAGAGGTAGGAAGAACTGCCGATGCTGGAGTCAGAGATAACACAGTGTGGAGCTGGAGAAACACAGCAGGCCAGGCTGCATCAGAGGAGCAGGAAAGTTGACATTTCGGGCCAGGACCCTTCTTCACAAATGGGGGATGGAGAAGGGAGCTCTGAAATAAATAGAGAGAGGAGGGGTGAGGCTGGGGAAGAGAGGTGGGATTGTGATGGGTGAGTGCAGGTCACCTATCTGCTCCTTCTACCTTACTGACCAATCCCCATCACTGCCTACCTGCGCTCACCTATCACCATCTCACCTACCTTCCTCAGCCCTACCCCTCCTCTCTCTATTTATTTTGGAATCCACCTATACTGTTTGCTTTCTTAATTACCTGTGAGAGAACAACATATGGGAGAATAAAATTGCACAGAGGATTGTACATGTGATCTATTCAAAGAAACATTTCCACTATCTCAAACTCTGTCTTTGAATCTGCGAATCTCCCTTCGGATGGACCTTTATCCTTCCACCCTCTCTGTTAGTTTAAAGACATTTTCTCCAATTCTGAGATAATAAAATGTGAGGCTGGATGAACACAGCAGGCCAAGCAGCATCTCAGGAGCACAAAAGCTGACGTTTCGGGCCTAGACCCTTCATCAGAGAGGGGGATGGGGAGAGGGAACTGGAATAAATAGGGAGAGAGGGGGAGGCGGACCGAAGATGGAGAGTAAAGAAGATAGGTGGAGAGAGTATAGGTGGGGAGGTAGGGAGGGGATAGGTCAATTCTCCAATTCTGACCTGATTTAGTGCTACATGTTTCTATTTGAAGACTTTGTCCTTTCTAGTCATTCTCTAATTCCTATTCCCAATGCCATTATCCTTCACTATTATTCTTTCCTTTCTCTTTAACATTCCAAAAATGCATTCACATGAAACGTCAACCCAACCCCAACTGAAAACGTTTTGACAAAGTCCACTCTATGCCATAGATATTTGATGTGCTAGCGCACCAGGCCAGGTAAACTGAAAGGGGGTAAAGACTGTCCCAATGGATCAGTTCTCTCATCCTCGATACTGTCACCAGTATCCTAGGAATCAAAAACCATTCCCTCCTCACTGCTCTTTGACCTTCTCATTCAACTCCCTGATCTTGTCTACTCTGTTCTAATGTGCCTAAAATAATCTAAAGTCATCTAAAGCAAATTAATCTGTGCTTTTAATTCAGCTCATAGCTGCTCATGATTTCATTTTTAGACCTCCCAATGTTGTTGGTACCGTGTGTACCCGTTAGGCAATTTCAAAGCTCACCCTTTCTGCCATTGGGCTTTATATCACACTTATCTGCCCCTTACCATAGACAGTATCAGAAGTACTTAACCAAAGAGTTGTGACAGCCTGGAGGAACAAATTCTGCAGATAATCCTTTTTCCTCCCTGTCGTACTGCAGTACTTAAAGCCCAGGTTTTAACTCATCTGAGCTGCAGACACTGACTGTGGATTGTGATAGTGTCTACACATCTCCAAAGCTATAGCTGCCACACATCATTTGCCTTTCCATCTTTAATGAGTTTAATTTGATGTATTGATTTCAAGCTTAAGTTTTACTCAATAATTATTCATAATTGTAGTCAGAACTTTAGGTAAACTAAAATTTTCCTTACAATATTTTTATCTCCCCCATGCAAGATAAACCTACAGCTGCAGAAAATTAGTGCCTCTCTATCTGCTCTGTTCTTATACATTTATTCATATGCTTGTTGTCAGAATCACACAATTGAAATTTGTAATTTTGTAGCTTGGCATTTCAAGAAAGAGGAGGACAAGTATTCATTGACTAATTACTCATTTATTTTACAGACAAAGAAAGACTGCAGTTGCTGGACAAACAGGAGGCTGGAAGAGCACAGCAAACCAGGCAGCATCTGGAGGAAAGGAACAGCCAACGTTTCCGGTATTACCCTTCTTCAAGACTGGATGTGGGGTTGGGGGGGAGCTGCAGATAAAGCGGGGGAGGGAGGGATGGCAGCAGAATGCTGGTGATAGGTGGACACCAGTAGTAGGTATGACCTGATTGGTCAATGGAAGGGCTGAATCCAGTTGGTGCCTGGAAGGCAGGGTCAGTAGGTGGAATGGTAGGGAGGAGGTGGGGCTGGGAGGGAAGCCGGGGAGTGGGTGGGAAGGTTATTTGAAATTGAATTCAGTGTTAAGTCCTCTGGGCTGTCATGTGCCCAGACGGAAGGTAAGGCGTTGCTCTTCAAATTTGTGTCTGAGTTGCTGCGAAACTGGAGGAGGCCAAGGATGGACATATCAGAGGGGGATTTGGGGGGTGGGGTGGGGGTGTTGAAATGGGTGGCGACCAGGAGGTTAGCTTGGCCATTACGAGTCAGTTGGAGATGCCCAGTGAAACGATCATCTAGTCTACGTTTGGTCTCACCGATGTCAAGAAGACCACTTTGGGAGTATCAGATGCAATAGACTAGGTTGGAGCAGATGCAGGTGAAACTTTGTATCACCAGGGAGGACTGTTTAGGGCCCAGAATGGAGATGAGGGTGGTGGTGTGTGGGTGGGTGTTGCATCTTTTACAATTACAGGGGAAGATACCAGGGTGGGGGTGGGGGGCGGCGATTTGAAGTGGTTGGTGAGGAGTGTGGCACAAACAAAGAAGTGGTGAAGGGAATGGTCCTTGTGAATAGCAGAGTAGGTGGTAGGGTCTAATTGGAGTTGGCGAAAGTTTTTGGGAATGATACGTTGGATGTGGAGGCTCATGTTGTGAGGAAAGGGTGACCCTATCTTTAGTATGTTTGAAGAGAGGTGGGTGGCTAAGATCTGTGGAGCAGGGAATGGAGGGGGTGGGGTGGAGCCTGTCTGGATGACACAGGGGGAAAAAGAGCATTATTTGAGAAAGGTGAACATTCGGGATGCTTGGGAGTGGAACATCTCCTCCTCCGAGCAGATGCGACAGAGACGGAGGATTTGGGAAGGCAGGATGGAGTTTTTGCAGGACTAGGGTGGGTGAAGGTATAGTCTAGGTAGTTATGAGAGTTTGTGGGTTTAAAGAAAATATTGGTCTGTAAAGTGTCGCTAGGAACGGAAATGGAAAGGTCAAGGAAAGGGAGCGAGGGAGGTGTCTGAGATAGACCAAGTGAATTTGAGGGTGAAGCGGAAGTTGTTAGTGAAGTCAGTTGACTTCTCTAGTTCAGCCAGGTGCAGAGTGCTGTACTGATCGAGTCATTGATGTAATGGCAGGGTTGATGTGATGGTGGAAGAGTTGGGGAACGGCACCTGTATAAGTACTGAAGCGGGACTGTTCGACCTAACCAAGGCAGACAGGCATTGCTGGGGCCCATGTGATTGCTCAAGGTTACCCCTTGGATTTGAAGAAAGTGGGAAGAATTGAAGGAAAATTTATTGAGCACTAGTTCAGCGATGCAGAGGAGGGTGTGGGTAGGGGTTGGGGATGGCTGGATGGGTCTGTTGGAGAGGAAAAAACTGAGGGCCTATAGGCCATCCTTGTGTGGTATGGACGTATTTAGGAATTGTACATTCATAGTAAAGGGAACTGGAAGTATCCAAAGAGGTAGAGGGTGTGGTTTGTGTCCCAGATGTAGCTGGGGAGTACCTAGACCAACGGGCAGAGAATGGAGACAAGGTAGGAAGATATGGATTCAGTGGGGCAAGAGCATGTTGAGACGATGGGTTGGCTGGGGTAGTTGGGCCGGTGGATCTGGGAGAGCAGGTAGAACCGGGCAGTACGGGGCTTGGGGACTATAAGGCTGGAGGCAATGGAGGGAACGTTACCGGATTTTCTCTACCCCCCTCACCCATTCCAATCTCTCCCCCTCCATATGTGCAGCACTCCACTCTCTCTACACCAATCTCCATTTCACCATCAAACCCACTGACAATGGTGGGGCAGTGGTGGTCTGGAGGATGGACCTCAATGTCTCAGAGGCCGATTGCCAACTCTCCGACACCATGTCCTATCTCCCCCTTGACCACAACCCCACCTTGGCCCACCAAACCACCGTCTTCCACACTGTCCATGACCTCATCACTTCCGGTAACCTTCCCTCCATCGCCTCCAGCCTTATAGTCCCCAAGTCCCGCACTGCCCAGTTCTACCTGGTCCCCAAGGTCCACAATTCCAACGACCTCAGCCAACCCATCGTCTCTGCATGCACCCGTCCCACCGAATCCAACTCTTCCTACCTTGATTCCATTCTCTTCTCCTCGGTCCAGGCCCTCCCCACCTATATCCAGGTCGCAAAACGTGCTGTCCACCTCCTTGGAAACTTACAGTTCCCTGGCGCCCAGCGCTTCATCTTTATATCGATGTACATCCCTAAACATCCCATATCTCACAAGGATGGCCTACACACCCTCAGTTTATTCTTCTCCAACAGACCCATCCAGCCATTCCCAACCGATACCATCCTCCACCTAGCCGAACTAGTCCTCACCCACAAAAACTTTTCCTTCAACTTCCCTTCCTGCTTTCTTCAAATCCAGGGGATTGTCATGGGCGCTCACATTGGCCCCAGCCATGCCTGTCTGTTCATCGGTTATGTCGAACAATCCCACTTCAGTACTTACACCAATTCTGCTCCGCAGCTCTTTCACCGTTACATCAATGACTACATCAGTGCTGCATCCTGCACCCAGTCTGACATGGAGCAGTTCACTGACTTCACTACCAACTTCCACCCCACCCTCAAATTCCCTTGGTCTATCTCTGACACCTCTCTCCCCTTTCTTGACCTGTCTGTTCCCAGTTCTGGTGGCAGTTTATGGACCGACATTTACTATAAACCCATAGACTCCAATAACTACCTAGACTATATCTCCTCCCACCTTGTATCCAGCAAAAACTCCATCTTGTTTTCCCAATTCCTCAGTCTCCATTACATCCACTCTGACGAGGAGATGTTCCATACACAAGCACATGAATGTCCCCCTTTTTCAAGCAATGTTTTTTTTCCTCTGAGATCATACCCTCCACCACACTTCTTCTATTACCCGCTCCACAACTCTAAACCATTCACCTCCCTTCAAACATAATAAAGACAGGGCGGCTCTTTCCTTACTTTTCACCCCACCAGCCTCAGCATCCAAAGTATTGTCCTCAAACACTGCCAACTCCAGTTAGACCCCACCATCCAAAACATCTTGCCCTCCCCATCCCTATCTGCCTTCCGCGATGACTGTTCCCTTCACCACTTCTTTGTTTGTGCCACACTCCCCATCAACCACCCCAACCTACTCGGTACATTCCCCTGTAACTGTGAAGATGCAACACCTGCCCACACACCACCTCCCTCACCTCCCTCCAGGGAACCTAAACAGCCCTTCCAGATGAGACAGAGCTTATCCTGCATCTCCTCCAACTTAATCTATTGCATCTGGTGCTTCTGACATGGTCTTCCCTACATCGCTGAGACCAAACATAGACTAGGTGACCATTTCACTGAGCATCTCTGCCTGCTGCGTAACGGCCAGCCTAACCTCCTGGTCACCGCCCATTTCAAAACCACCCCCTGCCCCACACCTGGAAACACCCTCTGACATGTCTATCCTCAGCTTCCTCGAGTGTCGCAATAATTCGGAATGCAAATTTGAGGAACTACACCTTATCTTCCGTCTGGACATCCTACAGCCCAGAGAACTTGACATTTGAGTTCTCCCAATTTCAAATAACCTTACCAACCATTCCTTGGCTCCCTTTCCAGCCCCGCCTCTGCCCTTCCATTCCACCTCTGACCCTCTCTTCCACCAGCCACCAACCAGATTCATCCCTCTCATCGACCAACCAGGTTGTACCAATACCCTCCCAGTGTCCACCATTCCACCACCCCCGCTCCTCTATCCTCTTTATCTGCAGCTCCCACTACCCCCACATCCAGTCCTGCTGATGGGTAATATCTCAATTATTGACTTCTCCTTTCCTCCAGATGCTGTCTGGCTTGCTGTGTTCTTCCAGCTTCATGGTTGCCTATTCATCTGTTTTACTCTGACACTGTGTTAATTTATTTTGAGCATGATTGGTGAGCCTGTGCACTTCCCACACTTCCCTATTTGTTCTGACTCTGCTGGGGATCTTTTATGCTTGCGGCCAATCTCATTCTATTTTTGTACTTCCTGCTGCTACCACACATTTTTAGTCACTGCTGACCTTGTCGAATTTTGGCTGTCACTGCTGCTACCATTTTTTAAAATATCTCTCCACAGGTCTCACCTATTCAGACCATAAGATATTAGTGGTTTTCCGTCTCAGCATAAGTGAATTTTTAACTGTTTTATTCATTTCAACTACTGTCTCAAATAGTTGGATCTGAAAATCAGAAGTTAAAGATGGCATACCTGAAACCTTTTACCTGGGTGTAAAACAGAAGCAAACTTCAGTGACAATATTTACAGAAACATTAGTCCTACTCCTCTTTGAGGTGTTTGTTGTAGTTTCAATATTGTAATTTAGCTGACTAACATTTGTTTGAGGAACAGAGTAAAAAGAATAGAATTGAGCTCATCAAGACTTTTTGGCTATTCAATTAGACCATGGTTGATCAACTACCTCAGCATCACTTTTCTGTATTATCTCCATTTGCCTTAATATCACTAGACTCCAGGAATCCATCAATTTCTGTCTTGAACATGTGCAATGATTGAATTTCCACAGGCTTCTGTGGTACAGAATGCCAAAGGTTCACCACCATCTGAGAGGCGAGTTCTTCCTTGTCTTAGTCTTACATGGTCTGCCCTTTATTTTTACGTTCTGTCTCTTGGTTTTAGATTGACCAGCCAGTTAAATATCTCATCTATACTCAACCTGAAAGAATTGTGTAAGCTTTAATGAAGTCACTGTAGCGAATACATACCCAGCATCATCAATCTCTTCTCATAAGGCAATCCTGCCATAATAAGTATTAATCTGGTGAAACTCCATCACACTCTCTCTATGGCTTGCATATCTATCATAGATAAGAGGACAAAGAATAAAAAATTGTACAATACAGGAACAGGCCCTTTGACTCACCAAGATTGTGCTGACACACAATGCCTTTCTAAACTAAAATATTTTTGTCCATAACCCCCATTGCGCATTTATAAATCTGTCAAGATACCTCTTAAACATTGCTAATGTATCTGCCTCCACCATTTCCTCTGGTAGCACATTCCATGCACTTGCCATCCTCTGTGTGAAAACAAAAATTGCCTCTCATGTCTCCTTTAAATGTAACCTCTTTTACCTTAAACCTGTGTCACCTAGTATTTGACATTTCTACCCTGGTAAAAAAGACTCCGAGGGTCCATTCTATTCATACCTCTCATAATTTTGTGACCTTCTATCAGACTGCACCTCATCCTTTGACATTCAAGTGAAAACAAATTAAGTTTGTCCAATCTCTCATCATATCTAATACCCTGTAATCCAGGCAGCATCCTGGTAAATTGTTTCTGTAACCTCTCCAAAGCTTCCACATCCCACTGGTAGTGTGGTGAGCAGAATTGCATGCATTGCTCCAAATGTGGCCTAACTGAAGTTGTGTACGACTGCAACATGGCTTGCTAGTTTTTATACTGTGTGCCCCTGAATGATGAAGGCAAGCATGCCATATGCCTTCTTGACTACCTTATCCATTTATGTTGCCACTTTCAGGAAACCGTGGACCTGTTTATTGATACCACTAAGGGTTCTGCCAATCACTGTATACCTCCCTCCTGCATTTGAGCTCCCAAATTGCATCACCTTGCATTTGTCTGGATTTAATTCCATCTGCCATTCCCCTACCCATCAGGTCCTGGGGACTTGTCTACCTTAATGCTTTTCAAAACACCCAAGCACTTCCTTATTTATATTACTTATATATTTACTTATTTCACGTGTATTTTTTTACATGATACAGCGAAATGCGTTGTACAGTGTTGCCACTCTCCAGCGCTCTCTTAAATCACAGAGAATAAACCAAACATAGAACACAAAGGCAGAAAAATAAAGAAATAACGTCTCACTTTGCAGTCCAAAAATATCAACATACCCCTCCCCAAGGGGAATTCAACTCAAAAAGTAAGATTATGCTTCAGTTATTCAGTGCATGCATGAGTCAACATGCAGAATACCATATTCAGGACTCATCACCTCATTTAAGGGAGGAAGTAGATGTGATGGAATGAGCTCAGAGAGGGTTTATCACAAAAACACCTGGAATGAATGGGTTGTCTAATGAGGAAAGGCTGGACAGACGAGGCTTGGATTTGCTGGAGTTCAGAATAGTAAGAGGTCACCTGATTGAAACCTAAAAGACCTTGTGTGGTGTTGACAGGGTAAATGTGGAGAGGATGTTTCCATTTATGGGAGAATTTAAAACTAGGAGACACAGTTGAAGAATCGGGGTGACTCACAAAATGGGTATGAGGTGAATGTTTTTTCACTGAGTATTAAGAATCTTTGGAGCTGTTCTTGAAAAGATGGTGGAATCAGATTTCTTGAAGTTCTTGTTGAGAAATTCTTGTGAAAGGGTATCAGGAATAGGCAGGAATGTAGCTTTGAGGCCACAATCAGATTAGCCATGATCTTGCTGAAACTTTCAAGCTGGTTTGAGAGGATGAAAGCCTCACTGTCGCTCATTCATGTGGGGAGGTGATAGCCTAGTGGTATTATCACGAGACTATTAATCCAGAAACTCAGCTAATGTTCTGGGGACCTGAGTTTGAATCCTGCCATGGTAGATGATGGAATTGGATTGTGTTTTTAAAAAAAATCTGGAATTAAGTATCAACTGATGACCGGGATAGTTGGAAAAACCTATCTGGCTCACTAATGTCCTTCAGGGAAGGAAATCTGTCATCGTCAGTTGGTTTGGCTGACATGTGACACTAGACCCACAGCAAAGTGGTTGACTTTCAACTGTTCTTTGAAACAGCTTACCAAGCCATCGCAGCAAGGGATGAGCAACAAATGCTGGCCAGTGAGTGAAGTTCATGGCTCCCAGATGCACAAAAATTGACTCTTAAGTACAGTGTCTTCAGCTGGTTAGTAACATCCTGTTCCTCACACGTAGTACTTATTGGCCAATTAAGCCAATTCTCTGGGATATTCCAGTTGCCCATGGGCTTCACACCGACAAGAAGCGATGCTGCTGCCATGTGCACATGTTGTCTCTCTCTCAATGTCTCTGAAGTTGATGATCAAATCAAATGTATCTCTGATACATTGTATGTTGTTATATGTACTTTGGAAAGGGATAGGTGTGTACCACTGGGCAAGAGTTATAGCTGGGGGAAAGGCAATTACGATGAGATTAGGCAAGATTTAGGGAGCATAGGATGGGGAAGGAAACTGCAGTGGATGGGCACATTAGAAATGTGGAGCTTATTCAAGGAAAAGCTCTTGTGTGTCCTAGATAAGTATGTGCCTGTCAGGCAGGGAGGAAGCTGTAGAGTGCGGGAGCCGTGGTTTACGAAGGAGGTGGAATCTCTGGTCAAGAGGAAGAAGAAGGCTTATGTTAGGATGAGATGTGAACGCTCAGTTAGGGTGCTTGAGGGTTACAAGGTATCCAGGAAAGACCTAAAGAGAGAGCGCAGAAGAGCCAGGAGGAGACATGAGAAATTGTTGGCGGATAGGATCAGGGTAAACCCTAAGGCTTTCTATAGGTATTTAAGGAATAAAAGAATGACGAGAGTAAGATTAGGGCAAATCAAGGATAGAGTGGGAAGTTGTGTGTGGAGTCAGAGGAGATAGGGGAAGCACTAAATGAATATTTTTTGACAGTATTCACTCTAGAAAACGACAATGTTGTCGAGGAGAATACTGAGATACAGGCTACTAGACAAGGTGGGATTGAGGTTCATAAGGAATAGGTATTAGAAATCCTATAGAGTGCGAAGAATAGATAAGTCCCCTGGGCCGGATGGGATTTATCCTAGGATCCTCTGGGAAGCCAGGGAGGAGATTGCCGTGCCTTTGGCATTGACCTTTAACACATCATTGTCTACAGGAATAGTACCAGAAGACTGGAGGATAGCAAATATGGTTCCTCTGTTCAAGAAGGGGAGTAGAGACAACCCTGGTAATTATAGACCAGTGAGCCTTACTTCAGTTGTTGGTAAAGTGTTGGTAAAGGTTATAAGAGAAAGGATTTATAATCATCTAGAAAAGAATAAATTGATTAGGGATAGTCAGCACGGTTTTGTGAAGGGTAGGTCGTGCCTCACAAACCTTATTGAGTTCTTTGAGAAGGTGGCCAAACAGGTAGATGAGAGTAAACTGGTTGATGTGGTGTATATGGATTTCAGCAAGGCGTTCAATAAGGTTCCCCACAGTAGGCTATTGTACAAAATGCGGAGGAATGGGATTGTGGGAGACATAGCAGTTTGGATCGGAAATTGGCTTGCTGAAAGAAGACAGAGGGTGGTAGTTGATGGGAAATGTTCATCCTGGAGACCAGTTACTAGTGGTGTACCGCAAGGGTCGGTGTTGGGTCCACTGCTGTTCGTCATTTTTATAAATGACCTGGATGAGCGCGTAGAAGGATGGGTTAGTAAATTTGCAGACGACAGTAAGGTCGGTGGAGTTGTGGATACTGACGAAGGATGTTGTAGGTTACAGAGAGACATATATAAGCTGCAGATCTGGGCTGAGAGGTGGCAAATGGAGTTTAATGCTGACAAGTGTGAGGTGATGCAGTTTGGAAGGAGTAACCGGAAGGCAAAGTACAGGGCTAATGGTAAGATTTTTGGTAGTGTAGATGAGCAGAGAGATCTCGGTGTCCATGTACACCGATCCTTGAAAGTTGCCACCCAGGTTGACAGGGCTGTTAAGAAGGCATACAGTGTTTTAGCTTTTATTAATAGAGGGATCGAGTTCCAGAACCATGACGCTATGCTGCAGCTGTACAAAACTCCGGTGCGGCCACACTTGGAGTATTGCATACAGTTCTGGTCACCGCATTATAAGAAGGATATGGAAGCTTTGGAAAGGGTGCAGAGGAGATTTACTAGGATGTTGCCTGGTATGGAGGGAAGGTCTTACGAGGAAAGGCTGAGGGACTTGAGGCTGTTTTCATTAGAGAGAAAAAGGTTGAGAGGTGACTTAATTGAGACATATAAAATAATCGGAGGGTTAGATAGGGTGGATAGGGAGAGCCTTTTTCCTAGGATGGTGACGGTGAGCATGAGGGGGCATAGCTTTCGATTGAGGGGTGAAAGATATAGGACAGATGTCAGAGGTAGTTTCTTTACTCAGAGAGTAGTAAGGGTATGGAACACTTTGCCTGCAACGGTAGTAGATTTGCCAACTTTAGGTACATTTAAGTCGTCATTGGATAAGCGTATGGACATACATGGAATAGTGTAGGTTAGATGGGCTTCAGATTGGTATGACAGATCGGCACAACATCGAGGGCCGAAGGGCCTGTACTGTGCTGTAATGCTCTATGTTCTATGTTCTTTGTTCAATGTCAAAGTACCTTTGGTCATCAAGATCTAAAACATTGAATCTGTTTCTCTCAACAACTGCTGCCTCACCTGCTGAGTGTCCCCAGTGTTTTTAGTTTCTTATTACCGATTTCTATCTGAAATACACTGTGACAATAACTCTATGCCTTTGCCTCAACAAAATATAAATTAAAAATGAAAAATGTTGATATAGCTTTTTAAAAAAATCTTCTTAATATTTTAATAGGATCTGCTAAATCCCACTTTGAACAGCTTGGTCCCTGACTCTGTTACTCGCTGCATCTGGACAAGAACCCAAAGCAGCACCAAGGCTGGGTAAACACTGATAAAATTAGGCAAATAATTCAATGACACGGCTGCATCCTCATTTACAAATTCCTGATGTTGCCTTCCTGAAAAATAGAATTGGACACCATTCTGAATATTCAGAGATCAGAGGTTGAAGACTAGATTTTGATCCAGGCCTACCCTCAAGTCAACCACTCATGCAGTGCAAACCAAAGATCACTGAAGCTAGGCTGAAGAATGAATGGAAATTAGGTGGTGGGCTCCATTAGCGTATTGGGTGTCAGCTGCTGGTGCTGGAAACGGCTCTATGATGAGTTCTTCTTCAAACACTGCTCATTCAATTTTAGGGTCAGAAGGTGGGTGAACGTAGGAAAGAGCTACAATGAAGGACTGGCACAGCAGAGGAAGCACTAGTTGTGCCCCAGGTAGATATTTCTGTTCCACGTGAAGGATTTTTGTAATAAATAATGCACTTGTCTGTTGCTGGTCGCCAGAGTTAGTGGGAGGGATGCAGGCACTGAAGAAAGTAGACTTCATACTTGCCTCTTTCTCATCACCAACAAAAATTCAAAATGCTGCTTATGCAATTTAGTTTATATACTTTAATTACTTAGAATAATTTCTATATATTGTAGCACTTACTGTGGTTATTGAATGCTCGAAGAATATGCATCTAAATTTATAGAATACAGATGTGAAGATGGATGAACACAGCAGACCAAGCAGCATCAGAGGAGCAGGAAAGCTGACGTTTTGGCTCGAGACTCTACTTCAGAAATGGGGGAGGGGAAGGGGATTCTGAAATAAATAGGGAGAGAGGGGGAGGCAGACAAAAGATGGATAAAGGAGAAGATAGGGTGAGAGAAGATAGACAGATCAAAGAGGTGGGGTTAGAGCCAGTGAGGGTGAATGTAGGTGGGGAGTTAGGGAGGGGATAGGTTGGTCCAGGGAGGATGGACAGGTCGAAGAGGCGGGATGAGGTTCGTGGATACGAGATGGGGGGTGGGGTTTGAGGTGGGAGGAATGGTTAGGGAGGCAGAGACTAGCTGGGATGGTTTAGGGATGCGGTCAGGGGAGGGGAGATTTTGAAGCTTGTGAAGTCCACATTGATACCCTTGGGATACAGGGTTCCTAAGCGAAATATGAGATGCTGTTCCTGCATCTTTCAGATGGCATCATTGTGGCAATGCGGGAGGTCCAGGATGGATATGATATCCGAGGAGTGGTGGGGGTTAGTTGAAATGGTTTGCAACTGTAGTTGTTTGTTGTGAACTGAGTGTAGGTGTTCCGCAAAGTGGTCCCCTTTGCGGAATACCTACGCTCTGTTCACAACAAACAATCCTGCATTGCCACAATGACACCACCCAAAAGATGCAGGAACAGCATTTCATATTTCGCTTGGGAACTCTGCAGCCCACCGGTATTAATGTGGATTTCACCAGCTTCAAAATGTCCCCTCCCTGACAACATGCCAAAACCAGCCCAGCTAGTGCCCACCTCCCTAACTATTCCTCCCACCTCAAGCCCCACTCCCATCTCCGACCCACTAACCTCATCCAACCCCCTTGACCTGTCCATCCTCCCTGGACCGACTTATCCTCTCCCTAACTCCCCATCTACATTCACCTTCACTGGCTGCAACCCCGCCTCTTTGACCTGAGTATCTCCTCTCCACCTATCTTCTTTATCCATCTTCTATTCACCTCCCCCTGTCTTCCTATTTATTTCAGAATCCCCTTCCCCTCCCCCATTTCTGAAGAAGGATCTCGACCTGAAACGTCAGCTTTCCTGCTCCTCTGATGCTACTTGGCCTGTTGTGTTCATCCAGCTTCGCACTGTTTTATCTCAGACTCTCCAGCATCGGCAGTTCCTACTCTCCATCTAAATTTATACTTCTTTTAACTATGGTTATGTGCTTTAAGTATTTATTTTAATTATTTTGTTTCATGTTAGCTTTATGGTGTTAGTCTTGTTATAGGAAAGTGTGAAATTTTCCACTTTGGAAGAAAAATAAAAGCATATTATCTAAATGGTGAGGGATTACACAGCTCTGAGATGCGAAGGGATCTGGGTGTCCAAGTACAATAATCACCAAAGTTTAGTTTATAAGTACAGCAAATAATTTTTTTAAGATTAGATTAGATTAGATTCCCTACAGTGTGGAAACAGGCCTTTCGGTCCAACAAGTCCACACCGCCGCTTGAAACATCCCACCCAGACCCATTCCCCTATAACCCACACACCCCTGAACACTACAGACAATTTAGCATGGCCAATTCACCTAGCCTGTACATCTTTGGACTGTGGGAGGAAACCGGGACACCTGAAGGAAACCCACACAGACACGGGGAGAATGTGCAACTCCGCACAGACAGTCGCCCGAGGCTGGAATCGAACCCGGGTCCCTGGCGCTGTGAGGCTGCAATGCTAACCACTGAGCCACCGTGCCACCCCTATCCTTTTTAACTTATCCTTTCAATTTACAGTCTATTTTCTTGAGACCATTAAGAAGAATCAGGTGCTTTTTAAGAGGTTAAAACAGATAATGCATAGTGAACAGGAAATGTAAACGTTACCCTTTCTAGGTCTTAGGCACTGAACCTAAGGTATCACTGTCACATTGATGATGGTAGCAAATGCAATGTAAAGAGAGAATCAAACCTGGGTTTCCCTGATCTGCATGAAACTTAATGGATTTATGTTTTCCTTACATTATTACCAATACTCTCTTCTTTTTTCAAAAACAGCTCTTCATAAGCAGCAGAAACAGAACTGCGTCTATCAATTCAACTCCAAACCCCTAAAATTAAAACCATGGATTTGTGTGAGCCTGACTCTACCCACTCATGCTTCTTTGATCTAATTGAAAAACAACAGAGAGCTCAAAGCTGTTGACCCACTGCTTCTTAAGCAGACATTCCATAACCACTATGGCAACACCTCTCTAAAAGAGAAACTGCACAGAATAAATCTCTCTTTAAAGAGGCAGTACTATCACACAATATCGACCCTGCGAAACTCCACCCCAAGCCTTCCTCCAGGCTGAAAGATATTCATTGGTCATTACACTGCTACTTATCACTCAGCCAATTTTTTACCCACATTGCTGCTGGCTCTTTTATTCCATGACCTATAACTTTACCTCACCTGTCTGTTGTATGACACTGTATCAAACGCCCTTTGGAAGTCTATGTACGTCACATTAATAGTGTTATCCTCATCGGGCCTTTCTGTTAACTCTTCAAAAAACTCCAGCAAATTATTTAAATACTGTTTCCCCTTTGAAAAATCCATGTTGACTCTTCCTAATCAACCCACCTTTTTCCATGTAACTACTAATTATGTCTTGAATAATTGTTTCAAGAAGCTTCCCCACCACTGAAGTTAGGTCTCTAATTGCTGGACTCATTGTTGCAACCTTTCTTGAACAGGGCTATAATATTTGCCATTGTGCATTTTTCTGGCACCTCCCAAAAGTTGAGGGAAGACTGAGAGATAATGGCCAGCGTCCCACAAATTTCCCTTTTCACTTCCTTCAAAACCCTTGGCTTTCTCATCTGGTTCTGGTTTCTTGCCAGCTTTAAGTGCCAGCAGTCTATCCAACCTTTCTTATTAATTTTGTACCATTCTTGTGACTGAGTTTCCTCCTCTGTCATATCTCTTATTGGGTTCATGCCACAAACACTGGGTAGATTGCGGCTAACAAGAAACTAGAGGCCACAGTCAGATCAGCCATGATTTAATTGAACAGCAGAACAGGACTGAAGAGCTAAATGGCTACTCCTGCTCCTAGTTCTTTTAGATTGTTTCTCGTGAGTTCAGCTTTATTTAGCAGAGTTTGTAGTTTAGACTTTGTGGCATTGTCATCTGTGTCTGCTTGCTGGTCTATGTCAGCTTGTCCTATGGTAGACATTCTAGAAAAAAAATATACAAAGCATTCATGAGAGATGCAGTTAAGCTAGCTGACAGCCACAAGGGAAACCATTCTACCAGGCAACTATTTTACCATTGGGCAGTTTTAGAGAACAAATGTGTATTTTGTAGACAGACATCAGAGCTAAATCATAGAAATAGCAATAGGGTAAACGATTAATTAATTTGTCTTTATGATGAGTTAACAAAATCACCTTAATTGCCATTAAAAAATCTGGCTTACTGTTCTTTGGAGATGGAAACCTCCTGTCCTCCTCTGAATTGGCCTACTTGTGACTGCAGACCCTTCCAATATGCTGATTCTTAACTACCCTGTAGAAATGGCTTAGAATAGTCAGTTAGAAAAAAGAAAGCGGTCTTCCCACCATCTGCTCAGGCCATCAGACAATGAATGCTGGCCTTGAACATGATTGCCCTATCCAGAGAATGAATAGCCATACACTTACTTGCACATAATTTTCATAAATAGGAAAGAGGAGAAGGAATAAACCTTCAGTTCTTTGAACTTATTTTGCCATTCATCCAGATCATGAATGATCAGGTGCCCTCAATCACAAATAATGGGTGAATGCTTGGCAATTTTGGGACATATGAACTGCTATATGAAATCATAGATGCAGGTACAGATACAACATTTAACAGGCAGGAAAGGAAAGGCTTAGAGGGACCAAACACAGGCAAATGAGACTTCATCAGTATGGACAAGTTGGACCAAAGGATCTGTTTCCATGCTCTATGACTCCATATACTGTAAGACCAAGATGCAGCTTAATTTCTTGAGAGGTGCTGAGTTCTCTAATTTCAACAAGGGTTTCATTTCCATGTTATCTTCAGGGCCTATCTGTCCCTACCATTTACTTCTAGCACCGAAGTCTTCCCTTATGACTAATACTTGCGTGACTATCCAGATCAATTCCCATAATCTCTGAACATTATTTTAATTGCTGATCATTCCCTTTTATAGATGTGCAATAAAACTACCTTGGCTGCACAAACTGTTTCCTTATAATGGTGCATCTCAACAAACTCCTTACCTAAACTGCTTGTTATGTCCCATACACCATGCCGCAGAACATTCTGCATACAAAATTACTCCAAATTTGTACCCATCTACCCTTCATCAGTGAGTATGAGGAGTTGGGCATCAGCTTAAAAAGTGGAACCTCAGAAGGTAATAATATTAGGATTATTATCTGAGCCACATACAAATTAGCATTGGACAAATCAGATGAGAAATGAAAATATGGCTGAAAGACTGATGTGGGAGAATTGGGTTCCCATCCTTGGGCACTGATGTAACCATTTGGCAAGGTCTGGGAAGCAAAGAGTCATACAGTCATACAGCATAGAAACAGACCCTTCAGCCCAACCGGTCCATGTTGACCATAATCGCACACTAAACTAGTCCCACCTGCCTGCTCCTGGTCCTTATCTTTCCTTTTCATGTATCTATCCAAGAGTCTTTTTAACATTATAATTGTACAAGCATCCACTGCTTCCTCTGGATGTTCGTTCCAAACTCGAACCAACCTCTGTGTAAAAATAAACTACGCCTTCTGTCTTTTTTAAACCTCTGTTCCCTCACCTTAAATATGCATCCACCATCTTGAAATGCCCCATCTTAGGGAGAAGACAGCTGCCGTTAACTTTACCAATCTCTCATTATTTTTTAAACTTCTGTAAGATCGCCTCTCAACCTCATAGACTCCAATGAAAAACATCCCAGCTATCCAACCTTTCTTTATAACTCATGCCTGAAACTGTTAGGAAGGGGAGGTCAAACCCCTCTCAAAATTTAAATTGAAACACAAGCCCCCAATCTGTTGTGGCAAGTGTAGATGTCGCCTTCTAATGACTAAACCCGAAACACCCAGAGAAGATTGCATCACCTCACTTAATCTGTTTAAAAAGGAGTACATAAATAAAAGAAAATTTCTGATATTCACTTGAAATCAACAAGTAACAATTTATTTATTTAACCCTAACTTAATTAACAGAACAACTGACAAATTGAAGAATTCCCCTTTGATTACTAACTCTTCCCTAAGTGAACATAATTCTATTGGTATGCTGTTCCAATAAACACACAAGTCTCACTTATTTAAACCCAAGTAACAAGAAAACTAAATCAAATTTAGACTCTCAAAGCCCATACAGAATGCATCTTCCAGAATGTTCTGCCTTCTCCACTGTCTCTCCAATCATAAACACATTTGTTCCACTCATCCTTCTGTCAGGGATATTTTTTTTTCTGTGAATTCTTCTGTGAGGACTTTCAGCTAGGAGTGCCATGGTACCGTTATGAATAGATGGTGCTTTCCCAAAGAGCTTAGAGATTTCTGTGAGAGCCAGATATTTACTCTTCAGATAGCGATTTACTCTCACACCTATTTTCAAAAACCCTTTTTTTATATACCCCTGATGACCTGTCAATTTTCTCATAGTAGAATTAATCCAAGGTTGTCAAAACCGTAAAATTTAAATTCAATTGGTTTTTAATCTCTTAAGTGCTTGCTTTACATTAATTGGCTGATTCTAGTTAGTTGACAAAAATCAAAACAATCCTAAGGTTTCCAATCATGTTTCAATTTCAGAAATGGCTGCACTGCTTCAGTTGTTTACAGACACATTTTCGTTTCAATTCCCAAGCTTAGAAAAGCATATCACCTCTTAAAGGGACTATGCACTCTTACCCACTATCATTTCTATAAATTCTAACTTCCTGCCTTCCAATTCACAAGTACTCGACACAACGTCACAACAAGACCCAATGAAAATTAGGAACAGATGATAGGTATAAATAAAGATTTTTAAGAAGTGTGGTCTGTGGTCTACAGTGAACCATCCTGGGACTGCTGTTTCTCAGACCTAAGTAACTAGGTAAGTAGAAAATGTTTTAAACTAAATATTGGGTTCAGGGGTTCAGATTCCAAATCATGTGGTAAACAATAGAGTAGTGAGAAGGCAAAATAGGGAGGTATTAATCTGGAAATGTCAAGCAGAACTGTACTGGAATTGACCTAAACTATGAATCTACAAAAAGGAGAGAATAAAGGACAGAACCTAACACTCCATCAAGGCATGTATGTGATATTCTAAACAAACCAGAAGAAATGTTAGCAATAAACTGAGCCAACTAAAAGATAACAGTCCAAAAGATCAAGATCATGGAACTCTCTCCTTCTTTACATTGCAGATGTACCTTCACCAAATGGACTTTGCACTTCAAGAAGGCAATACAGCACTCATTTATCAAGGGAGAACAGGGATGGGCAAACATGCCGGCACAGCCAACAATGCCCACATCCTGAAAGTGAATTAAAAACAAGCATCTACAGAAAAGACAAACAATTGTGCAAAGAAGTATGGCAGGCCAAACAATGGGACAGAACACAAAAAAAAATACAAAGAATAACTTTAAAAAAAACTAACAGGTAGGAAGAAATTAGAAACAAAAGTGGAAATTGCTGCAAGAAATCTGCAGATCTGGTAGCATCTGTGGAGAGAAATCAGAGTTAGTGTTTCATGTCGAGTGAGGCTTCCTCAGAACTCCCTCGGAAAGGGTCACTCAACCCGAAACATTAACTCTGATTTTTCTCCACAGATGCTGCCAGACGTGCTGAGCTTTTCCAGCAATTTCTATTTCGGTTTCTGATTTACAGCATCTACAGTTTCTTTTTCAGAAGAAAATAGAGTTTATATTTAAAAAAGACAGAGTTTCAATAGCTGATTAAGAAAATTAACAAAATGTACATTGATCTTATAGAAAATGAGGGCATTAATAGAAGGAAATAATGAGATGGAAGGTTATGTTGGATTGTTATTTTATGTCAGTCTTCACTGTAGAGGAAACAAGTAACATTACAGAACCAGCTGGCAATCAGAAATTGAAAGGAAGAGATGAACAAAAGAATTACAGTCATCAGGGTTATCATCTGTTGAAAATTATTGAAATTGCAGACTGACAAGCCCCCGGTCCTGCTTCTTAAAACAAAACTGGCTGGTGAAATTGTTGATGCATTGATTTCAAGATTTTTAAAATTTACTTGATGAGGAAGATTCTATTAGATGAGAAGGCAAGTAATGTAATTCCTTGATTCAAAAACTGAAGGAGAGGGAAAGCAGTAAATCATAAACCTGTTAGCTTAACATATATTATAGTGAGTAGCTAGCTGAGGAAAACTGACAGCTAGCTGAGGAGTGTGTGCCATTTTAGCCTCCTCATCTGAGGAAGGATATTTTACTTCTGGAGGCAGTGTAACAAAGGTTTACTGGACTGATTCCTGGGATAGCAGGACCGACATATGAAGAGAGATTGGATCGGTTGAGACTATATTCACCGGAGTTTAAAAGAATGCAGGGTGATCTCACAGAAACCAATAAAACTATAACAGAATTAGACAGAGTGAATGCAGGAATGATGTTCCTGATGACTGGGGAGGTCACAGTTAAGGATATGGGGTGGGCCACTTAGGACTGAGAGTATAGTGATTGTAACGAGGTCAGCCAAGTGAATGTCATAGAATTTGAGTTCCCTAATTGGGGCTGTCTATCTAGTCCAAGCAGGAAGTCCTGGTTAGCAGATATAACCAGGAATGTCAGACATCCTGCTCATTCTGAAAGCTGGCTCTGAGGAAACTGGATCGGCATTAAGCAATCACCATGTGTAAATAAATGGTGACTTGGTGACAGGATATTGATCTCCTGTCTCCCAGCCTCCAAACACCTTTTCAACCTCACTTGGCCAATAGCCATGGGACGGTTCTGAATGATGTTTGATGAATGCTGTGTCTTTGCCTACCTTCACCTGAGGGTTATTTTGATTTTGTTTCTATGAACAATTATGTTTATTTTCAATCCACAGTGTAAATGAGGTGGTGCCAAATAAGTTGCTGACGCTAGTTTCATTGACATCGTGACCTCCGTGTTCCCTAGAAGGCTTCTTTTTGTTTTTAAAGCTAGAATTTTGGAAAATACTGCTGTAACCACTGTTAAATTAAATCTCATGCTAGGCAGTAAAATGCATAGTAACTTGTAGTCCTACCAGACCACAGGGCTTCATTCTTAACTTGAGGGTTACCAAACCTCAGATGAGGGGAAAAGATTGAGAGGGAGAACCTTTCCTGGTAACCTCAGCCAGAGCAAGACTTGAAGCCACAATGTTATCATCACTTTGCATTGCAAACCAGCTGAGCTAACTGAACCCACTACACAGTAGATGATAGGAAAATGCAATTTATAAGAGACACAAACATCCAACAGCTCTTCTGTGATAAGAAAATCTACTTCATAAGTTATAACGAATTTTTAATCAATCTGTTCATTTCTAAGGTATCAATTCAGTTCCCAGGTTTCTTGACTACATTTTCTAAATAGCATCATAAAGCTATTAGTGCTATTAATATCAAATGTTGAGTGGCCACTAAGAGTAAAACCTAAATCTTCAAACATGGGGTCTGACTAATGTTATCGAATCATACAAAACATGCTGTCTGACCATTTGACTTCCTTCTTCTATTTCTTTGTTTGGCTGGACCATTTTAAGCAGATGTGTTTCTGATGTATTGGTCCTATTTAGGATTGATCTCTGATTTGGAAACAAAGGAGGAGTTGGGTGGCCAAATTAGGAGGTGAGAGTAAGTGCCTCATTTCTGCATGAAACAATACCTGTAATGAGTGTCGTGAAGTTCCGTAAAGTACTTGTGAATTGGAAGGCGAAAGTCAGAATTTGTTTGTAAAAATGATAGTGGGTAAGAGTGCATAGTCCCTTTAAGAGGTGGTGTGCTTTTCTAGGCTTGGAGATTGAAACCAAAATGTGTCTGTAAGCAGCTGAAATGGTGCAGCCATTTCTGAAATTGAAACATGTATCAGTTGGCTGTGTGATTGGAAACCTTAGGATTGTTTTGATGTTTTGGCAGCTGCATTGAAGATAAGCCAATTAACTTAAAGCAAGCACTTTGAGATTAAAAACCAATTGAATTTAAAACTGATGGTTTTGACAACCTTAGAGTAATTCTACTATGAGAAAATTGACAAGTAATCTGGGGTAAATAAGAAAAGGGTTTCTGAACTTTGGCGTGAGAGCGAACTGCCATCTGAAGAGTAAATATTTGGCTCTCACAGAAATCTCTAAGCTCTCTGGGAAAGCACCATCTATTCATAAAGGCACCACAGCACTTCTAGCTAAAAGTCCTCACAGAAGAATTCACAGAGAAAACATGCCTGACAGAAGGATGAGTGGAAGAAATGTGTTTATGATTGGAGAGACAGTGGAGAAGGCAGAACATTCTAGAAGACACATTCTGTATGGGCTTTGAGAGTCTAAGTTTGATTTCATTTTCTTGTTACTTGGGTTTAAATAAGTGAGACTTGTGTTTATAGGAACAGCATACCAGTAGAATGTTGTTCAGATAGGGAATAGTTAGTAGTCAAAGGGAGAATTGTTCAATTTGTTAGTAGTACTATTAGTTTGTTCACTGTTTGGGTTAAATAAATAAATTGTTACTTGTTGCTTATAAAGTGAATGTCAGAAATTTTCTTTCATTTAAGTACTCCTTTTTTAACAGATTAGTCGGGGTGAGACAAGCTTCTCTGGATGTTTCAGGTTTAATTATTACAAGGGGACCGCTATACCTGCCATAACAGATTGGGGGTTTGTGTTTTGATTTTAATTATTAGAGGGGTTTGACCTCCCCTTCCTAACATATGATATATGAAATTTCCTGTCATTGTTATCTCAGTGGGTTGGCAACAAAAGATTGGGTTCTGTATGGGTCAGGTAACTCCTCCTTTGGTCTCTTTTTTTGGGCTTTCCTTTTTTCTTACATTGAATTGTCAGTGTAGTCCCTCATTCCAAATTGAAACTATACTTTGAGGACTTTGATGATGTTGGCTCATGATTAGCTGGTTACATTACATTCAATTACAGCAACACTTCACTTATGAACTTAAAAGATTTCCCAGCTCTCACTTCACCTGTGAGCATCCTGTGTTTATTTTTCTTATGTATTTTACACCCTTAGTCAACATTTCTCCAAGCCCAAACTAAATTTTACTTTAATTCTTAACTCCTGACTAATAGCTCTTTATTTGTTTTAATGACAGCACTTCAATGGATTATGCAACAGTGTATTCTTCTTTTAAACTACTTTTGTGTTCTTTGAGGTCACAACTATTTTATCAAGCGGGTGTATATGTCTGAGACCAGTTTTTTGGTCCATTTTCACCTTGCACTCTTTCATATTAATACAACCATATTTGTACACTTTCCTTGGTATCCAAAGATTATGCCACGTATTCTTGACTTTCAAGTGAACTTTTTACAATTTGTTTTTGTGTTCAGAACAAAGAAATCTGTGTACATCAACAAATACTATTTAACTTGTTATCACATCTCTTACATTCTTGTATTTGTGGCATAAAGGAATTAAAGCACTGGTAGATTTAGATACGGAGAATGTACCATTTGGATAAAAGATTCAAAAGGGAACAAATAAGTAAGGATCAGTATGTAAATCCAGGATTAAGCAGGGTTACAAAATAAAACATGGACATTCACTTTTATCAATCATATTGACATTTACTCTTCACAAAAATGGTAGTTCTAACGTGACCGTTTTCCCTTATTGCCTTATCCACCTTCTTGTCAAATGCATATCCAATCAGATTTTAAGGGTTATATAGTCTCTATTTCAATGAAAAACTCCAGTCACGCACACCAGAACTTAATCACTTCTGTTTTTACTGCCAGCTTCTCTCTACTGTTTCATTATTGTTTATACATCTATTCTTGAAATGACGACACTGAGGGATAGGTGAAGCGACTCACTCGTTCAGAACCCCTCAGCTTACAACTCCCCACCTGCAGCAGATTAGCAACTGTGCTGTCCACATTCCTGTGCCTCAATACTGCAGATTCTCCTGTTACAGGTGAAAACAGCCAATTATGGTTATGGAGAGAGAGCCAGGATAACTGTTGGCCTGCCTGATACTCGACTGCTCACCCCTTACAAGGAGAGGATCCTGATCCTGAGCACCCAAGCAGCTGACTGACCATGTCCAAGCCCCTATCTTGGTGTTGGAGGCTGCTGTTGACTTACTGTGTTGGAACTCGCCTTACCGAAGGGCGTGTCTCTTGACCTGACTGTTGGCTGCTGACAACAATGGCAAGCGTTATGGCTTTGCATCTGTACCAAATGACAAGGCAGTTGAGAAGCACTGTCACCCTGCCAACTCTGACGGAAGGGACATGCCACAACCTGGCACGGATGCTGTGACCAACAAGATGGGCTCAAAGTGAGTGAGCGCTGAGAGAACAAGCCACCATCCCTTAGATGCAGCATGCTCCAACCCATGATTTGGGTGCCTATGTTTGCATGTAAAATGTCTTTGCAGCAACATTGCAAAGATGATTACTGGTGCATCCCCAGGTCCAGAGTGGCTATGCAAAAATATGCTTTACATTGCATCAGAGATATACCACCATGATGCAGGGAGGCTGGAGATGTCAGATGCCAATGTCTGTTGACAAGGGGTGCTTGTGGCTGCTGCCCATGGTATGTGCCTTGACACATTTGTGCTGGGCATCTAAGATGGTGGATCGGGGAGCAAGCAGTGAGTCAAAGTTGCCAAGTACCCACTCAGACTTTCACTATGGGAATTGTTGACAACTAATTTCCATGTGACATCTTGCATGATCAGAAGCTGCACCTTAAGGAGACAAGGTTTGCCATTATGAGGCTGACAACAAGATATAATTCCTGTTACTGCTAAGGTTTTTGAGTAGATTTGTAGCACAGCTTGTGGGTGTTGAGGTTGGTTGGCTCGCCAAGCTGGTTTGTTGTTCTGGAGATGTTTCATCACCCTGCTGGGTAACATCATCAGTGCAGCCTCCGATGAAGCATTGTTGTGTTGTGTTTTCCTGCCTGTTAGTTAAACTCTGGAGTCCATTGAGCTGGATTACCTCACTTCTGGTTTTCCTTCGCAGTAGAGTGTATACTGGGGTCTAGCTCTAAGTGTTTGTTCATAGCTTTCTTACTGGAGAACCAGGCTTCTAGGAATTCCTGCGATTGTCTCTGCTTGGCCTGTCGCCAGGATCCTGGTGTTGTCCCAATCGAACTGGTGGTTTTCCTTATCCATGTGGATGGGGATGAATGAGTACTGGTCACGTCTTTTTGTTGCCAGTTCTTTGTTCGTGTACTCTTGTGGCTAATTTGCTTCCTGTGTGTTCGATGTAGTGTTTGTCACAGTTTCTACAGGGAATCTTGTATACGACATTGGCCCTGTCCATAGTGGGTAGTGGGTCTTTGGTTTTGGTGAGCAGTTGGCAAAGGGTTGATGTGGGTTTGTATACCACAGTGGTTGTAGGAGTCTTGTGGTCTATTCAGATGTGTTCCTCATGTAGGGTAGCATGATGAGTGTGTTGGGATGTGTAATATCTTCCTGGTGTTGTTTGTATAATAGGCATCTTCTGACCCAGTTGTTCGGGTATGCATTGTCTTTGAATACTTGGAAGAGGTACTCTTCTTCTTTTTGGTGTAGTGCTGTGCTGCTGCAATGTGTTGTTGCCCATTTAAATAACGTTCTCAAGTAACTTTGTTTGTGTGTGTTAGGGTGGTTCCTGTTGAAATTCAGTACTTGGTCAGTGCACGTGGCTTTCCTATGTAACTTTGTTAGGAAATCCCCCATTGGTCCCGCATTCCACTATGACATCCAGGAATGGGAGCTGTTTGTTTTTCTCCTATTCTCTGGTGAATCTGACCCTGCTGAAGATGTTATTTGTTTGTTCATGTGTCTCCTTCAGTTTGGTCTGTTTAATAATGACAAAGGCGTCGTCCATGTAGCGTATCCGTAGTTTTGGTTGGATTAGTGAAAGGGCCATACCTTTAAGTCTCTACATTACTGCTTCAGCTATTAGTCTGGAGATAGGTGATCCCATGGGTGTCCCATTGACCTGTTCATATATTTGGCTGTTAAAGGTGAAGTAGGTGGTGAGGAACAGGTCCAGTAGCTTCAGCATGTTGTCTGTGGAGATGGTGTCACTAGGATCTTATTCTTATTTTAGTAGTTTTGCCAGTGTTTCTCTTGCTAGTGGTATGTTTATCCCTGCCCTGTGAATAGGGCAGTAACGTCAAATGATACCATGGTCTTGTTGTCATCTATTCTTATGTCCTTGATAGAATTGGAGAACTCTTGGGCCAAGTGGATTGAGTGGGATGACTTGCTGACAAGGTGTTTTAGTCTTCTTTATAGTTCCTTGCCTAGTCTATGTAATGGAGTGCCTGGTAGGGAGACTATAGGTCTGAGGGGTACTTCCGGTTTGTGTACCTTTGTGAGGCCATAGAATCAGAGGGTGTTAGTTCCCTCACATTTCATTCTTAGGTAGTCTGTTCTGTTGATTTGTCCGACTTGTTAGAGTCTCTTTAGCCTGTTGAGTATGTTGTTGCCCAGTTGCGGTTCAGGTATGTGTTCTCGTCGACAAGTAGTGCATGTGCCTTGGAGACATCGACTCATTTATTTAGTATTACTGTCATGGACCTTTATCTGTTGGTAGTATTATGATGTTAAGGTTCTTTTTCAGTCCTTCCAAGGCCTTCCTTTCAGATGTGTTGAGAGTGTTGAGTTCGCTTTTTCTGATCAGTGTTGGGATCACTGTCTACCTTATGGCTTATTGTGTTAAGTACACAACATCCTGTTACTGCTGCCTAGCACCAATCTCATTGTTACACCCAGAAGATTGTTTGAAAGTGGAACAAGTTGCTCCTGCCATTAAGAAAGGTCTTGACTCATTTCTCATGCAGTTCTCCCAGGTTTCTCGCAATAGCCCATGTCGTTCAGGGCCCTATAAGAGTCTGTCCCTTCTTTCTCCCTCGGTAAAGGTTGGCTATCTGAAGTCCATTTTGATCAGAAGATCATTTTGTCCATACCTCCATTATCGACATAAATATTTTGTTGAAATATAGAAAATAGCAGCATGTGGTGTTTAAAATTGCATCAGAGATAGTAGGAACTGCAGATGCTGGAGAATCCAAGATAACATGGTGTAGAGCTAGATGAACTCAGCAGCATCATTGGAGCAGGAAGGCTGTCGTTTTGGTCCTAGACTCTGATGAAGGGACTCAACCCGAAACGTCAGCTTTTCTGCTCCTAAGATGCTGCTTGGCTTGCTGTGTTGAACCAGGTTTACACCTTGTTATCTAGCATGAGGTGGTTGTTTGGCCTATTGAGTCGACTCCACTATTCAACATTATTTAACTCAACACCACACTCTTGGTTTCTCCCTAGACCCCTTGCTAACTTTAATATCTGGAAAACTAGTCACTTCTATCTTAAATTTATTAAGTGACCTGGCCCCTACAAGCTTTGGTGTTGGAGAATTCCATAGGTTCACGACCCTATTAGTGAACAAAGCTCTCTTCACCTCAGTCATAGACTGTGACAGCTTGTTCTCTAAGCCCCCTTCTGCCCGCCAGCCAGGGGAAACCAACATCATCTCTGTACCCAGTCTGACCCACCTTGTCAGAGTTTTTTATGTTCTCATGAAATTTCCTCTCGCTCAGCCAAACTACAGTGAGCACAGGCTTAGTTAACCCAATACCTCCTCAAAACTTCCATCCCAGAAATCAGAACTAAAACAGAATTTACTGGGGAAAATCAGCACATCTGGCAGCATCTGTGGAGAGAAAGCAAAGCTAACATATCGAGTCTAGCAACCCTTCTTCAGAACGGGTAGTAGCCCGGAAAAGGTGGCTTAAGCAGTGAAAAGAGGGAGTGGGAGAGGCGGGGAAGAATGAATGGGTAGCTGGAGATGAAGCCTAGAGAGAGAGAAAACACAAATTTACAGTTACCTGTAATTTCAGCACATCACCGTGTTCCCCGGTGAACATTCTTGTCTTGGGCTTGCTGCAGTGCTCCAGTGAGGCTAAGCGCAAGCTGAAAGAACAGTACCCCTTTTTCCACTTTGGAACTCTGCAACCTTCTGGACTGAATATCAAATTCAATAATTTTAGAACTCAAACACTATCTTCAATTTCTTTTAACTGGTCCAACACCCCATGCCCTGTCATGACCAGGAGTTACTTTAAAGACAACCAACTTACTTCCAGCTCCTAATCGTCTCCATTGTTGTTTGTTTTCTTTCTCCCTGGCTTACTATCACACATTCTATATCTGCCTAATTGTCCTTATCTCTGTCTCTCTCTCTCTGTCTCTCTTTCTGGGGGACATCACCACTTATCTGTCACACCCTATCAAGCTCATCTTCAGCGTATACACCACCTTTTCCTCGTGACTAACAGTTGTGAAGAGGATTCACTGAAATTGAAATGTTAACTCAGTTTCTCTCTCCACAGATGCTGCCAGGCCTGCTGAGTTTCTCCAGAAGTTTTTCTTTCTGTTTCAGGGTAGCCTTTGTGACGATTTGCGCTAGCTATTTAATAATCTGGTATACCTTCACTGCACTGCCTCTGTGGCAGGCAGCATTTCCTTGAAGCAGCATGACAATGTAGGCATTCTGAGTGCCCGTGCATGCCAATCGGTGTGCCAATGCTGATACAGCGAAACCCGCTGCAGCACACAGACTATGTAGCCTTTACAACAGCTGGAGAAACCAGAAGGAACACAAATGGTAAGTGCATTGTTTCTTAGGTATGGAGGCCAAAACTGCACAGAGTGCTCCAGGTGTAGCCTGGCCAAGGCCTGTGCAGGTTGCAGTAAAACTTCCTCGGTCTTATACGCAGATATTCTTGAAATGAAGGCTAACACGCTGTTTGCCTTCCTAACGGTGTGCTGTACCAGTGTGCATGCTTTCAGTGACAGGGATACAAGGACAACCATGTCTCTTTGTGCATCAACATTTCCCAATCTATGGCAATTTAAATAATACTCCGTTGTTGTCTAAAGAAGATGACTCTACATTTGTACATGTTTTGACCACCCACTCAATTTACCTCAAATCTATTAGGACAACTTCTAAGTATGTTTCTCGGTTTTCAGAGTTTCCTAAATCCACTATCAACAGTAACATCTGTCCAATGATTTGCACTCTTTGACCATGCCAGGACCCTCTCCAGATGGATTTAAAAAAAAATATTTTAGACTCCAGACCATCATCCTCCCATATCTGTTATCAGTCACAAAGTTCCATGTTGGCCACGCAAAACTACTATCTATCTATGATATTTGTGGATATGTTAGGAAGCTTTTAACCTGTTCTCAAAAATCCTCTGTAGCCTTTACTATGGCAACATGAAACTTGTTAACCTTGCATCCCATTAAGAATGTTGATTGGCTATCCTTCAGAGTTATTTTTGCAACATATAAGTAAATTAACAGTTTATAGCATAACTAAATCCAGCTCAATATTTCCAACATTTTACTGGGGTTTTGGGAGATAGAATGTAAAACTGAATGTAGATTGTGTGGCTTTTGTGAATGCAGAAACTGGTTCTTTTGGTCTCATGCCCATCAATTTCTCATTGTGAACGAAGAGACTGCTACTATTGTCTTTAACCATGAACACACTGGCCCCGTTTTTCATTTCCAGGTCAGGTGCACAAGTGAGCTTGGAAATCCCAATAGCATTAGCATTGCATGAAAACAATAAATTCATGTTGACAAAAGTTAAGCAATGCCCTCTTTGACTTATTTTTAATTATTCATTCTTAGAATGTGGCCTTAGCCATCGATCAAGCTGCCCTGAAACGTTTGTGAATTACACAATGGAGATCAGTGAAATACTTTTTATTTATGACCTGCACTTAAGTCAAGAATGTTCTTCATTCTTGATGCCAGCATTCATGATTTATTAAGCATTTTGTAGTTTAAGATAAAGAAAGCAGATAATGATGACTGTGTACTAGACCTGCTTGAATTTCTTTTCAAGATAATAAAATGTGAGGCTGGATGAACACAGCAGGCCAAGCAGCATCTCAGGAGCACAAAAGCTGACGTTTCGGGCCTAGACCCTTCATCAGAGAGGGGGATGGGGGGAGGGAACTGGAATAAATAGGGAGAGAGGGGGAGGCGGACCGAAGATGGAGAGTAAAGAAGATAGGTGGAGAAGGTGTGGGTGGGGAGGTAGGGAGGGGATAGGTCAGTCCAGGGAAGACGGACAGGTCAAGGAGGTGGGATGAGGTTAGTAGGTAGCTGGGGGTGCGGCTTGGGGTGGGAGGAAGGGATGGGTGAGAGGAAGAACCGGTTAGGGAGGCAGAGACAGGTTGGACTGGTTTTGGGATGCAGTGGGTGGGGGGGAAGAGCTGGGCTGGTTGTGTGGTGCAGTGGGGGGAGGGGATGAACTGGGCTGGTTTAGGGATGCAGTGGGGGAAGGGGAGATTTTGAAACTGGTGAAGTCCACATTGATACCATATGGCTGCAGGGTTCCCAGGCGGAATATGAGTTGCTGTTCCTGCAACCTTCTCATATTCCGCCTGGGAACCCTGCAGCCATATGGTATCAATGTGGACTTCACCAGTTTCAAAATCTCCCCTTCCCCCACTGCATCCCTAAACCAGCCCAGTTCATCCCCTCCCCCCACTGCACCACACAACCAGCCCAGCTCTTCCCCCCCACCCACTGCATCCCAAAACCAGTCCAACCTGTCTCTGCCTCCCTAACCGGTTCTTCCTCTCACCCATCCCTTCCTCCCACCCCAAGCCGCACCCCCAGCTACCTACTAACCTCATCCCACCTCCTTGACCTGTCCGTCTTCCCTGGACTGACCTATCCCCTCCCTACCTCCCCACCCACACCTTCTCCACCTATCTTCTTTACTCTCCATCTTCGGTCCGCCTCCCCCTCTCTCCCTATTTATTCCAGTTCCCTCCCCCCATCCCCCTCTCTGATGAAGGGTCTAGGCCCGAAACGTCAGCTTTTGTGCTCCTGAGATGCTGCTTGGCCTGCTGTGTTCATCCAGCCTCACATTTTATTATCTTGGAATCTCCAGCATCTGCAGTTCCCATTATCTCTGAATTTCTTTTCATCTGTTCAGGTTTTTCTATATTTTTCATATTTTAATTTCATTTTTTTCATCTAATTCTCCTGAGACTGATGGGAGATTTGACAAGTTAGTGAGGGGTAAACATTTTTTTGTGCCCAGTAATAACCCATTTAATGGCCACAATTAGCATCAGGGCTGAAAGGCCATCCATAAGATCCCTCTGTTCCGGAAAATGGGAGGTTAGTTGGGACTTCCAATCCTAATCTCCAGTTTGATTCAATGGTCTTCCTCTCACCTTGGAGGTGCACATTAAGTTCTGCATCAAATGAGGGAACAGAACCTGAATGGAATACATCAATAAATGGATTTAATGGAGGTAAGTATGTATCTTGGGAAGAAATTATTCACTGATGTTGTGGAATGTCAAATTCTGTGCAGGCAAGTATTTATGGCTCACAGAAAAATAAGAAAGTGTTGCCCAACAGACTTATGAAGAAAGTACTAGCTCATGGGATGAAAGGGACAGCAGCAGCATAAATATAAAATTAGCTGGTGGTCGAGAAACAGAGAGCAATGGTTAAAGGATACCTTTAGCACAAGAGGAAGCCTTGTAGTGGAGTTCTCCAGGAGTCAATGTTGGGATCCTTACTTTTCCTGATCTGTACTAATGACGTGGACTCTGGAGTACAGTTTCACTTTCAAAATTTGTGAATGGTACAAAACTTGGAATCATTGTGAATTTTGAAGAGGTTATCTGTAGAACTTTTAAAGGACCTAGAATAGGTGGACAAATGGCAGACAAAATTGAATGCAAAGAAGTGGTAGGTGATTCACTTTGATAGGACAGAACAAAGAGAAAATTTTATAGAAAGGTACAATTCTTATGGGTATGCAAGAGCAGAAAAACCTGGGTGTATAGTGCATATAATTAATTCAAAGTGGGAGGACCATTTCAGGGCATTTATTAGGCTTTACATATTATTATTCCTCACGAGGACAGTGTGCTGAAAGCCAAACCCTGCTATTCCCAGAGTTTATGTGCATCAGGATTCCATCTGCAAACCGTGTTGAATATCACGGTTTTATTTCATGTGTTATCCTTTTCTCCTTCTAGAATGAACCAAGGCTGTTTCCATTGCATTCCATGATCAAAAATGCAGAAACAAATTTTATAACAAAAATGTGCTTAAAACCTATAATATTTTGATTTTCTTGACATAATATAGTAATATCAAGGAGATTATGTACAATACAGACAGAAATTGCTGGGAGACTCTGCACATCTGGCAATATTTGTGGGGAGAGGGACAGAGTTAATGTTGCAAGTCCAATATGCAATCTCTTAGTGTTTTCCACAGTATCTATACTATTATATTTTTATTTGGGGTTGAGTTGAACACCTGCTTCCAGGTCTGGCTTCCACAGTTTCGAAAAATCTGAAGTATTCTAGGCTTTATTAGTGAAGGTGTTGTATACCCGAGCAAGGGAGAGCTTTGGAAGAACAACACTCATTTTTTTGCCTGGGGACCCTGCAGCCCTCTGGAGTTCAATAATTATCGGGCCTAAACTCTCCCATGTCCTAGTCGCCAACCCCCCACAGCAGGCCTTGTTTTCACATAGCCTGACATGACACAATACCTGTTGGTAGTCACTAACAGTCCCCATTAACAACTATTCTCCCTCCCAGCCTGATCATTGTCAACTCCTTTGTCTACCCAACTGTTCTTCTCCCTCTTTGGTTTCTATCCTATCATTTACTCCCTACCCCATCCACCTCCCTATTTTCTACATATAAACTGACATGTTCCCAGCCACCATCAGTTCTGAGGAATGGTCACCAAACCCAAAACATTAACTCTGATTTTTTCTTCACTGATGCAGCCAGACCTGTTGAGCTTTCCAGCAACTTCTGCTTTTTGTGCCAGAGCAATGGTTTTTTTGTTGATCTTGAATAAAGTGTTGGTTCAGCCTCACATAGATTCTTGTATGAGAAACACACTTCAGGAAAGATGTGAAGATGAGAGAGTGAAGAAATCATCCACATGTATTCAGATCAGGGATAAGGAACCTCAAATTTTAAATAGATTGAAGAAGTTGGGACATTTTCCTTGGACAGTCTGTGGGATGAGTTTTGATAGTTATTCAAAATCAGGAGCAGGCTCGAGGGCTAGAATAGGCAGCTCCCATTCCTATGTTCTTAAACATGTGGTTCTAGACAGGGTGAATAGCAGGGCACAGTTCCCACTGATGGGAGGTCTGTAAACAAGAGGCTATAAATTTAAACTAATTGACACGGAGGTAGTGGAACAATGAACAGAAACCTTTTCATGAAACAAGTGGTTAAGATCTGAAATGCACTGCCCAAGAGTTTGATGTGGACAAGTTCGATGGAGGCTTTCAAGGGGAAATTAGATTAGAATCTGAAACAAGATAAATGGGAAGAATAGAACATAGAACATAGAACATAGAACAGTACAGCACAGAACAGGCCCTTCAGCCCACGATGTTGTGCTGACCATTGATCCTCATGTACGCACCCTCAAATTTCTTGACCATATGCACGTCCAGTAGTCTCTCAAATGACCCCAATGACCTTGCTTCCACAACTGCTGCTGGCAACACATTCCATGCTCTCAACTCTGTGTAAAGAGCCCGCCTCTGACATCCCCTCTATACTTTCCTCCAACCAGCTTAAAACTATGACCCCTCAGGTTAGCCATTTCTGCCCTGGGAAATAGTGTCTGGCTATCAACTCTATCTATGCCTCTCATTATCTTGTATACCTCAATTAGGGCCCCTCTCCTCCTCCTTTTCTCCTATGAAAAAAGTCTGAGCTCAGTCAACCTCTCTTCATAAGATAAGCCCTCCAGTCCAGGCAGCATCCTGGTAAACCTCCTCTGAACCCTCTCCAAAGCATCCACATCTTTCCTATAATAGGGCGACCAGAACTGGACACAGTATTCCAAGTGCAGTCTAACCAAAGTTTTATAGAGCTGCAACGAGATCTCACTACTCTTAAACTCAATCCCCCTGTTAATGAAAGCCAAAACACCATATGCTTTCTTAACAACCCTGTCCACTTGTATCTGCACACCAAGATCCCTCTGTTCCTCCACACTGCCAAGAATCCTATCCTTAATCCTGTACTCAGCGTTCAAATTCAACCTTCCAAAATGCATCACCTCGCATTTATCCAGGTTGAACTCCATCTGCCACCTCTCAGTCCATCTCTGCAGCCTGTCAATGTCCTGCTGCAGCCTACAACAGCCCTCTATACTGTCAACGACACCTCCAACCTTTGTGCCGTCTGCAAACTTGTTGACCCATCCTTCAATCCCCTCATCCAAGTCATTAATAAAAATTACAAACAGTAGAGGCCCAAGGACAGAGCCCTGTGGAACACCACTCACCACTGACTTCCAGGCAGAATATTTTCCTTCTACTACCACTCGCTGTCTTCTGTTGGCCAGCCAATTCTGTATCCAGGCAGCTAGGTTCCACTGTATCCCATTCCTCCTGACCTTCTGAATGAGCCTACCATGGGGAACCTTATCAAATGCCTTAAAAGGCCTTACCTAGAGCCTCTAGGAAAGGAAACAATTTGGCACAGATACGTTCAACACAACAGTAAAAGCACAAAGAGGTAAACAATGTTTAGCGAATTTACCTCCATTTGAAAATCTCCAGGACAGCCACACCCATCAGGTGCTAACCATAATCAATCTTACCTCCTCGCCATCTTTTGGTTTAGGGTTTTGTGGTCGACGACGCCTATAGTTGTAGTTGCGGCGAAATCGTCTGGGGTGCGACTGTTGGTCTTGTTGGCCATCCCCTTGATTTTCCTTATCTTCTTCACTACTACCCTCCCTTGGTGGACGTGGGCGAGGGGGTCCTCTGCGGTAGAATGATAGGGAGCTGGTGAGGATTCAGCGTGGGAATTGTTTATTCAGAGATTTTGTGCATGCCAAATGGCCTCCTTCTGTACGAAAACAATACTATGAATCTGAGGAGACATTGATCATGCATTAATTTTTTTTTTTTAACTTTGTTGCAAATGTTAATTCTGTGGGTTGGGACTGATGATGAAAATATAAATTAGTTTTAAGCCGCAATTTAGTTGAATATTTAAACATGTCGTCATCCCATGTGTATAAAGACACATTTAATATTATAGTTTAATGAAACCTGATTCAGGAAGTGAAGCACTATTTTTGCCAAAATATGTTGCTACTGAGTTTATTATAAACCAGGTTAGTCATTTTAACAAGTTTGGGAGTGCTATCTCGTCATACAAAAGCCAGTACTTTACTGTGAATGCTCAAATGAATGGATATCAATTCCAGTATTTTTGTTTTTTAACATTCATGCAGGTGAAGTAAGTGATAGCTGATATTCTGTGCTAATTTCCTACATCCTTTTTCCTGAATGTTTTATGGGGACTTGTGAAATTGTTCTCCTGTCACTGAAACAAGTTGTCTTAATGTTTCCTGAACAAATTGCACCTGCAAAGTTTTTATGACAACTGCTTGTGCTGAGTGACACCTGTCTAAGTGTGTCAGGATGCCAACTGAAAATTGTCGTCAATATTTCATGACTTTTTTTCCTTCTAGAACCAACATTTGATCCAACTTATTCTCTCCAGAGAAATTTCCCTTTTTGTCTGAATTGGTGTGTGTATGTGTCACACATTATTTAAAAGGATAAATATTTATAATTGCATATTTTAAACTATGTTGGTCCAATTTACACCTTTGTCAAATAGTTTTCATAACAAATCAAGACAACAAAATGTGAGGCTGGATGAACACAGCAGGCCAAGCAGCATCTCAGGAGCACAAAAGCTGATGTTTCGGGCCTAGACCCCCATCTGCAGTTCCCATTATCTCTTTCATAACAAATCAATAGCTTTGTGTGTTTTCTTATTCTAAAACGTGTTAACCTTGGAAGAGCAGATCTTAAATAGAAGAAACAAGACACAGAATAGATTTGAGTGGAATGAAGATTCAGCAAAGAGGAACAAGTATTGATGGGAACAAAAACAGAAATTGCTGGAAAAGGCCAGCAGGTCTGATAGCATCTGTGAAGAGAAAATCAGAGTTAATGTATCGAACTGATTTTGTTAGTAAGCCTGCCGATAAGCATGGTGCTGTTGTAGTCTGGCCTACTGACCTCTACATTTGCAGGGATTGAATGCCAGCCCTGAGATACTTCCTCCTAACATTCCCTGCACCATGACCCCACCATGGCACATCAGGCCATAGTATCAACCACAGTCAATAACCTCATTTCATCCAGTGATTTTCCCCCGCCCCACCACCCCAACTCCCTCCAAGCTGATAGTCCCCCATCTCCACACGGCTCACTTAACCTCTTTCTGAAAATCCACAAACAGGACTACGTAGGCAGGCCCATTGTTTCAGCCTGTTTCTGCCCCACAGGACTCATCTCTTCCTACCTTGACACAGTCTTTCCTCACCAGTCCAGTCCCTTCTCATTTACACTCGCGATTCCCCCTTGAGGTTTTACATGCAGGGATGGTGCAGGAGGGAGGGATTCAGATACCTGGATAATTGGGGCTCATTCTGGGGTAGGTGGGACCTCTACAAAAGAGATGGCCTACACCTTAACCAGAGAGGTACCATTATCCTGGGGTGGGAATTTGCTATTGCTCTTCGGGAGGGTTTAAAATAATTCAGCAGAGGGGGTGGGAATCTAAATTGTAGCTCCAGTGTCCAAGAGGTTGATAGTAGTGAAGTCATAAACAAAGTTTCAAGGTCACTGGAGGGTACCGGCAGGCAGGAAGGTGGTTTGAAGTGTGTCTATTTCAACGCCAGGAGCATCCAGAATAAGGTGGGTGAACTTGCAGCATGGATTGGTACCTGGGATTTCGATGTTGTGGCCATCTCGGAGACATGGATGGAGCAGAGACAGGAATGGTTGTTGCAGGTTGCAGGGTTTAGATGTTTCGGCAAGATCAGGGAAGGTGGTAAAAGAGGTGGAGGTGTAGTATTATCAGTCAAGGACAGTATTGCGGTGGCAGAAAGGACGTTTGATGAGGTCTCGTCTACTGATGTATTACAGGCTGAGGTTAGAAACAGGAAAGGAGAGGTCATCCTGTTGGGAGTTTTCTGTAGGCCTCCGAGAAGTTCCAGAGATGTAGAGGAAAGATTGCCAAGATGATTCTGGATAGGAGCGATGGTAACAGGGTAGTTGTGATGGGGGACTTTAAATTTCCAAACATTGACTGGGAACGCTATAGGTTGAGTACATTAGATGGGTCAGTTTTTGTCCAAAGTGTGCAGGAGGGTTCCTGACACAGAACGTAGATAGGCCAACAAGAGGTGAGGCCACTTTGGATTTGGTTCTGGATAATGAACTAGGTCAGGTGTTAGATTTGGAGGTAGGTGTACATTTCAGTGATAGTGACCACAGTTATGTTTACTTTAGCGATGGAAAGGGATAGGTATATACTGCACGGCATGAGTTATAGCTGGGGGAAAGGCAATTATGAGGCAAAGAGGCAAGATTTAGGATACATAGGATGGAGAAGGAAACTGCAGGGGTTGGGCACAATTGAAATGTGGAGCTTGTTCAAGGAACAGCTAATATGTGTTCTTGATAAGCATGTACCTTTCAGGCAGGGAGGAAGTGGTCAAGCAAGGGAACCATGGTTTACTAAAGAAGTTGAATCTCTTGTCAAGAGGAAAAGGGAGGCTTATGTAAAGATGAGGCATGAAGGCTCAGTTAGGGCACTTGAAAGTTACAAGCTAGCCAGGAAGGACCTAAAGAGAGAGCTAAGAAGAGCCAGGAGGGGACATGAGAAGTCTTTGGCAGGTAGGTTCAAGGAAAACCTTGAAGCTTTCTTTAGGTAGGTCAGGAATAAAAGAATGACTAGAGTAAGATTAGGGCCAGTCAAGGACAGTAGTGGGAAGTTGTGTGGAGTCCGAAGAGATAGGAGAGGCGCTAAATGAATATTTTTCATCAGTATTCACACCGAAAAAAGACAATGTTGTCGAGGAGAGTACTGAGATATAGACTATTAGACTAGATGGGATTGAGGTTCACAAGGAGGAGGTGTTAGCAATTCTGGAAGGTGTGAAAATAGATAAGTCCCCTGGGCTGGATGGGATGTAACCTAGGATTTTCAGGGAAGCTAGGAAGAAGATTGCAGAGCCTTTGGCTTTGACCTTTATATCGTCATTGTCTACAGGAATAGTGCCAGAAGACTGGAGGATAGCAAATGTTGTCCACTTGTTCAAGAAGGGGAGTAGAGACAACCCTGGTAATTATATACCAGTGAGTCTTATTTCGGTTGTGGGTAAAGTGTTGGAAAAGGTTATAAGGGATAGGATTTATAATCATCCAGAAAGGAATAATTTGATTAGGGATAGTCAACACAGTTTTCTGAAGGGTAGGTCGTGCCTCACAAAACTTATTGAGTTCTTTGAGAAGGTGACCAAACAGGTGGATGAGGGTAAAGCAGTTGATATGGTGTATATGGATCTTAGGAAAGCATTTGATAAGGTTCCCCATGGTAGGCTATTACATGAAATACAGAGTCATGGGATTGAGGGTGATTTAGTGGTTTGGATCAAAAATTGGCTAGTTGGAAGAAGACAGAGGGTGGTGGTTGATGGGAAATATCTTGGAGTTCAGGTACTAGTTGTGTACCGCAAGGATTTGTTTTGGGGCCACTGATGTTTGTCATTTTTATAAATGACCTGGGTGAGGACATAGAAGGATGGGTTAGTAAATTTGCAGATGACTCTACTGTCGGTGGAGTTGTGGATAGTGTGGAAGGATATCGCAGGTTACAGAGGGATATAGATAAACTGCAGAGATGGGTTGAGAGGTGGCAAATGGAGTTTAATGTGGAAAAGTGTGAGGTGATTCATTTTGGAAGGAGTAACAGGAATACAGAGTACTGGGCTAATGGTAAGATTCTTGGTAGTGTGGATGAGCAGAGAGATCTCAGTATCCATGTGCATAGATCCCTAAAAGTTGCCACCCATGTTGATAGGATTGTTAGGAAGGCATACAGTGTGTGAGGTCTTACTGGTAGAGGGATTGAGTTTCAGAGCCATGAGGTCATTTTGCAGCTGTACAAAACTCTGGTGTGGCCACATTTGTTATATTGCGTACAGTTCTGGTTGCCGCATTATAGGAAGGATGTGGAAACATTGGAAAGGGTGCAGAGGAGATTTACTAGGATGTTGCCTGGTATGGAAGGAAGGCCTTATGAGGAAAGGCTGAGGGGCTTGAGGCTGTTTTCGTTAGAGAGAAGGAGGTTATGAGCTGGCCTAATAGAGACATACAAGATGATCAGAGGGTTAGATAGGGTGGACAATGAGAGCCTTTTTTCTCAGATGGAGATGGCTGGTCTGAGGGGACATAGCTTTAAAATGAGGGGTGATAGATATAGGAGAGATGTTAGAGGTAGGTTCTTTACTCAGAGAGTAGTAAGGGCATGGAATGCCCTGCCTGCAACAGTAGTAGACTTGCCACGTTTAAGGGCATTTAAATGGCCATTGGATAAACATGTGGATAATCATGGAATAGTGTAGGTTAGATGGGCTTCAGTTTGGTTTCACAGGTCGGCACAACATCAAGGGCTGAAGGGCCTATACTGCGCTGTAATGTTCTGTGTTCTTTGATCTTCTAGCTTGCAGACTCCAGCTGCCTCCTCTTTACCATGGACATGTAATCCATTTACACATCTGCCCCCCCACCAGGATGGTCTCAAGGCTTTCCACTTCTTCCTGGAGCGAAGACCTGAACTATCCCCAACCACCACCACTCTCTTCCACTCATCCAAGCGTGTCCTCACCCTCAACAACTTCTCTTTTAACTCCTCTCACTATCTTCATGTCAGAGAGGTGCCCATGATACCCACGTGGGCCCTAGTTATGCCTGTCTATTTGTCAGGTATGAGGAACATTCCTTGTTCCAGTCCTTTTCTGGCTATAACTCTTTCTGCGATATATTGATGATATTGTCAGTTCTGCTTCCCTCTCTCATTTGGAATTGGGAAAGTTCATCAATTTCGCTTCCAATTTCCACCCTCCCCTCACTTTCACCTGGTCTATCTCTGACTCCTCCCTTCCCTTCCTTGACATCTGAATTTCCATTTTTGGAAATAGACTGGCCACTAATATCCACTGTAAACCCACTGATGCCCACAGCTACCTGGACTATACATCTTCACAACCTGCTTCCTGTAAAGACTCCATTCCATTCTCCCAGTTCCTCCATCTCCATTGCATATGTTCCGATGATGCCAATTTTGACAAGGGAACCCTTGAAATGTCTACCTTCTTCCTCAACTGAGGATTCCCCAGCTCCATGGTCAACAGGGCCCTCAGTGGGATCCTACCCATTGCCTGCACTTCCACCCTCAGCCCCTCTCTTCCCTCCCACATGATATCTCTTCTTTAAATCCAATCTGACTCTCTCTGAGCCTTCCACTGTTTTCCCAAATGCACAAAGAAGACCATTAGACGTAGGAGCAGAAATTAGGCTATTGGGCCCACTGAGTCTGCTCTGCCATTCGATCATGCCTAATAAGTTCCTCAACCCCATTCTCTTGCTTTCGATCCATAACGCTTGACCCCACTGATAATCAAAAACCTATCTATCTCAGTCTTAAAGTAGTCAATTACCTGGCCTCCACAGTCTTCTGTGGAAGTGAATTCCATAGATTCACCACTCTCTGGCTGATGAAGTTTCTCCTGATCTCCTTTCTAAAAGACTTTCCTTTTACTCTAAGGCTGTGCCCTTGGGTCCTAGTCTCTCCTACTAATGGAAGCATCTTCCCAGCATCCACTCTGTCCAGGCTGTTCAGTATTCTGTAAGTTGCAATTAGATACCACACCGCCCCCCCCCCACCCCGCTATCCTTCTAAACTCCAATGAGTATAGTCCCAGAGTCCTCAAATGTTCCTCATACGTTAAGCTTTTCATTCCTGGGACCATTCTCATGAACCTCCTCTGAACCCACTTCAGGGCCAGTACATCCTTCCTGAGATATGGGGGCCAAAACTACACATAGTACTCCAAATGTGGCTTGACCAGAACCTTATAAAGCCTCAGTAGTACATCTGCTTTTATATTCAAGTCCTTTCAAAATAAATGCCAACATTACATTTGCCTTTTTGACTACTAACTCAACCTGCAAGTTTACCTTGAGAGAATCCTGGACTGGAACTCCCAAGTCTCTTTGCACTTCAGACTTCTGAATTTTCTCCCCATTTAGAAAATAGTCCATGCTTTTATTCTTCTTACCAAAGTGCATGACCTCACACTTTCCCACATTGTAGTCCATCTGACACTTCTCTGCCCACTCTCCTAACCTGTCCAAATCCTTCTGCAGCCTCCCCACCTCCTCCGTACTACCTGTCCCTCCACCTATCTTTGTATCATCTGCAAACGTAGCCAAAAAGCCCATAGTTCCTTCATCTAGATCATTACTGTGCAAAGTGAAAAGGTGTGGTCCCAACGCTGACCCTTGCGGAACGCCACGTCAGAAGATCATCAGACACCATTTCCACCATCTCCAGTGAGATGATACCACTCGATAATTATTCCTGTCCCCTCCCTTGTCTGTCTTCCACAGGGATCATTCCCTCCTGGGCACCGTGGTCCACTCTTCCTTCACTCTCAATATATTGCCCCCCTCACCCAAGCTTTAGAGCAAGTTCACCTGCAACCGCTGAAGGTGTAACACCTGCCCATTTACCTCCTTCCTCCTCAGTCTCCAAGGAACCAAACATACCTTCCAGGTGAAGTAGCACTTTACCAGTACTTCCCAGAATCTAGTCTGTTGTATTCGCTGCTCACAATACGGTCTCCTCTACATTGGGCTAGTGAAGTGTAGACTGGGTGATCGCTTCACAGAACATCCACGTTCTGCGCACAAAAAAGACCCCGAGCTTCCAGTTGCCTGCCACTTTAACACACCACCCTGTTCCTTGGCCAACACCTCTGTCTCTGGCTTGCTAGAATGTTTTAGCGAAACTCAGTGCCAGCTGGAAGACCAACATCTCATCTTCCACTTGGGGACCCTGCAGCCCTCCAAACTTAATATTGAGTTCAATGATTTTATGACCTGAACTCTCCCATTCCCTAGCACCATACCCCAAACAACAGGCTTTGTTATCCACAGTCTGCTTTTATACATGACCTATTGTTAGCCCCTAACAGTCTCCACTAACAGCTATTCACCCTCCCAATCAGATCATTATCCATTCCTTTTTCTCTTTGGGCTCTCTCCCCACTTATCATTGATTCCTTACCCCTACGTCCCACCCTATCTTCTGCATATAAGCAGTCATTTTCCCAGCTACTATCAGTTCTGATGAGGGGTCACCAGAGCTGAAACATTAACTAATTTCTCTTCATAGATGCTGCCAGACCTGCAACTTTTGTTCATGTTTCTGATTTACAGCATCCACAGTTCTTTTTGTTTTTATTAAGTATTGGTGGGAGTTGCTCATAGGCTGTCAAAATGACAATGCACATAATAAATCAAGAAATAAACAACGGACCTGTTGTGGGTAATAATGTGACTCAATGTACAAATTGATTAGGTTTACCAAATGACCGCTTCTGCTACAGAGAATGAATTCTTAGAGTATGTTTGAGATGCGTTTCTGGAACAGCTTGTTGAAGAGACTAAGGATTATATTATTTTGATTTTAATATTGCATGATTAGAAAGGGCTCACTAATAATTCTGTTATAAAGTAAACTAAACTAGTTGTACATTATCTCAATACTGTATGTGTGAATGCTTGTCAGCAAATATTGTTTTGCCGGTTTCTTTTAATGCAGTAATGACAACGCTTCAAAAATGATTCTTTGGCACTAAACATCCTGAGGTCATGAAAGGTGTTATACAAATGGAATTTCTTTCCTTCAGTGTTCCTTTGGCCTATGAGCTTAATCTGAGTTCATACCTTATCTATTACACAGACTGCTTATGTGAAATGTTCAGTAATATTCACCTTTGCCCTTCATTAGCAAACATCTCAAGTGTCACCTTCAAAATCAGTGCCTCTCATTACATACTTCCTATTCTCCAAGATGCTTTAAAAAAAACCTCTGCCATACACACCTCATCTATCCTTCCCACTCACCACTATGGTGGTATGATATGCACTGGCAGTCCTGCTGCTTTTGGGTTCATATAGTTGTACAGCATAGAAACAGATCCTTCAGCCCAACTTGTCCACACCAACCAGATATCTGAAACAGATCTAATTCCATTTTCCAGCATTTGGCCCATAGTCCTGTAAACCCTTCCTAATCATGTACGCATCCCAATGCCTTTTAAATGTTGTAACTGTACCACCCTCCACCACTTCCTCTGGTAGCTCTTTCCATACACATACCATACTCTGCATGAAAATGTTATTCCTTGCATCCCATTCAAATCTTTCCGCTCTCACTTTAAAACCTATGCCCTGTAGTTTTAAGCTCCCTGTTAGGAAGGGGAGTTCAAACCATTCTTAGAATTAAAATCAAAACAGAAGACTTCCAATCTGATACAGCTGGCGTAGACGTCCCCTTCCAATGATTAAACCCAAAACACCCAGCGAAACTTTTCTCACCTCGCCCAACCTTTTAAAAAGGAGTGCTTAAATGAAAGAAAATCCCTAATATTCACTTTATAAGCAACAAGTTACAATTTATTTATTTAACCCTAACAGTGAACAAATTAACAGAACTACTGACAAATTGAAGAAATCCCCCTTAACTACTAACTACACCCTAAGTGAACACAATTCTACTGGTATGATGTTCTAATAAACACAAGTCCCGCATATATAAACCCAAGTAACAAGAAAACTAAATCAGACCTAGACTCTCAAAATCCACACAGGGTGCGTCTTCCGAAAGGATCCACAATTTCCACTGTCTTTCCAGTCTTAAACACTTTTCTTCCACTCCTCCTCCTGTCAGGGATTGTTTCTCTGTGAATTCTTCTGTGAGGACTTTTAACTAGGAGTGCCATGGTACCTTTATGAGTAGATGCTGCTTTCCCAGAGAGCTCAGAGATTTCTGTGAGAGACAGATATTTACTCTTCAGATGGCAGTTTACTCTTACGCCAATTTTCAAAAACCCTTTTTTATATACCCCTGATGACCTGTCAATTTTCTCATAGTAGAATTAATCCAAGGTTGTCAAAACCATCAGCTTTAAATTCAAGATAATAAAGTGTGGAGCCCGATGAACACAGCAGGCCAAGCAGCATCTCAGGAGCACAAAAGCTGACGTTTTGGGCCGAGACCCTTCATCAGAGAGGGGGATGGGGAGAGGGTTCTGGAATAAATAGGGAGAGAGGGGGAGGCGGACCAAAGATGGAGAGAAAAGAAGATAGGTAGAGAGGAGAGTATAGGTGAGGAGGTAGGGAGGGTATAGGCCAGTCCAGAGAAGACGGACAGGTCAAAGAGGCGGGATGAGGTGGTAGGTAGGAACTGGAGGTGCGGCTTGAGGTGGGAGGAAGGGATGGGTGAGAGGAAGAACAGGTTAGGGAAGCGGAGACAGGCCAGGCTGGTTTTCCGATGCAGTGGGGGGAGGGGACGAGCTGGGCTGGTTTTGTGATGCAGTGGGGGCAGGGGATGAACTGGGCTGCTTTTGGGATGCAGTGTGGGAAGAGGATGTTTAGAAGCTTGTGAAGTCCACATTGAAACCATTAGGCTGCAGGGTTCCCAAGCGGAATATGAGTTGCTGTTCTTGCAACCTTTGAGTGGCATCCTTGTGGCACTGCAGGACGTCCATGATGGACATGTCGTCTGAGGAATGGGAGGGGGAGTTAAAATGGTTTGCGACTGGGAGGTGCAGTTGTTTGTTGAGAACCGAGCAGAGGTGTTCTGCAAAGCGGTCCCCAAGCCTCCGCTTGGTTTCCCCAATGTAAAGTAAGCCACACCGGGCACAATGTATACAGTATACCACATTGGCAGATGTGCAGGTGAACATTTCCTTAATATGGAAGGTCATCTTGGGGCCTGGGATGGGGGTGAGGGAGGAGGTGTGGAGGCAAGTGTAGCACTTCCTGCGGTTGCAGGGGAAGGTGCCGGGTGTGGTGGGGTTGGAGGGGAGTGTGGTGCGGACAAGGAAGTCATGGAGAGAGTGGTCTCTCCGGAAGGCAGACAAGGGTGGGGATGGAAAAATGTCTTGGGTGGTGGGGTCGTATTGTAGATGGCGGAAGTGTCGGAGGATGATGCGTTGTATCCGGAGGTTGGTGGGGTGGTATGTGAGAACAAGGGGGATCCCCTGGGGGCGGTTGTGGCGGGGGCGGGGTGTGAGGGATGTGTTGCGGGAGACGCGGTCAAGGGCGTTCTCGACCACTGCGGGGAAAAAGTTGCGGTCCTTGAAGAACGTGGACATCTGGGATGTGCGGGAGTGGAATGCCTCATCCTGGGAGCCGATGTGGCGGAGGCGGAGGAATTGGGAATAGGGGATGGAATTTTTGCAGGAGAGTGGGTGGGAGGAGGTGTATTCTAGGTAGCTGTGGGAGTCAGTGGGCTTGAAATGGACATCAGTAACTAGCTGGTTACCTGAGATGGAGACTGAGAGGTCCAGGAAGGTGAGGGATGTGTTGGAGATGGCCCAGGTGAACTTGAGGTTTGGGTGGAAGGTGTTGGTGAAGTGGATGAACTGTTTTAAACTGCTTTAAATTCAATTGGTTTTCAACCTCTAAGTTCTTGCTTTAAATTAATTGGATGATTTTAGCTCATTCACAAACATCAAAACAAGTTTTTAATCACGCAACTAGTTTTAATTTCAAAACTGGCGATACCACTTCAGCTGCTTATAGGCACACTTTGGTTTAAATCTCCAAACTTAGAAAATCACATCCCCTCTTAAAGGGAATGTACCCCGCTCCCCCCTATCATTTCTACAAACAAATTCTGACTTCCAGTCTTCCAATTCACAAGCATTTTATATAACTTTGCAATGTTCCCCTAGCTTGGCTATTCACTCTATCCATGTCGCTCATGGCTTGAAAAAGAGTTGAAATCTTTCATGGCCACTTTTTGAATGACCTTTGGCGATTCAAAGCGATCATCTTACTTTGTCTTTCACTTGAAATAACTGCAGAGGCAGGTATCCCATCACCAAGTCGCCCTTTATTTACTTGTGCACAGTACACTGCCTGTGACCAGCCAGCTCAGAGTCAGTTCCCTGAACTAAATCTCATGTTTGTATTGATCAGCCAGCTGATTGGCCCAGGTTAACAACCCCAGTCAGGGATCTCCTAGTCAACAAGATATACCTGCTTCCAAACACTACACCACTACTATTGCATTTTTCTGTAGAAACAGTAAAAAATATTGCCTTCAACTGGGGCATCTCCCAATTTGATCAGGCCAGAAAATGTGTTGTTTTAGGGGAGAACAATGGGACAAAATGCAGCGAATTTGCTAAGGTTTTTAAGTAGATTTGTAGCTCAGGTTGTGGATGCTGTGGTTGGCTGGCTCACCGAGCTGTTTCGTTGTTCCGCAAATGTTTCATTACCCTGTTGGGTAATATCATCAGTGCAGCCTCCAATGAAGCATCGTTGTGTTTTTTCATCGGTTATTTAAACTCTGATGTCCATTGAGCTGGGTTTCCTCATTTCTGGTTTTCCTTTGCAGTGAAGTATATAATGGGTCTAGTTCTATGTGATTGTTGATGATCTTCTGAGTAGAGAAGCAGGCTTCTAGGAATTCCTGTGCTTGTCTCTACCTGGCCTGTCCTGGTGTTGTCCCAATCGACCTGGTGGCTTTCCATAGCGGGTAATGAGTCTTTGGTTTGGGTTAGCAGTTGGCGTAGGATTGATGTGGGTTTGTGTGCCACTCTGATGCCCAGTCCATGAAGAAATCCTTCCTTCATCACCCCCAACTAAACGGCGAAGGGTAGAGATGGGAGAGTGAGAGTAAACTGAGCATCACTGTGAAAGAGGCAAATGCTGGGAGCCCTCTTCTGGATGGAAAGAGCTGTGCTGAGATGAAAGATGCCAAGAAGCTTATCTGTTTTAACTGTTGAAAGTAAGGACATGTTGAGCCCAACGGCCAGAAGCTGTGTTTAAGAAACCATTGGGATTTATTGGGGCACATCCACTCCTTGTCATGAATTTGAGTTAGTCAAGACAGCCTGGAAGACCAGGCTATAGCACTGACTGGTGCTACGGGTCCTTCTGAAAGTATTCCTAGAGTGTGAATGAAGGTAAACAAACCCCTGTGTATTACTGGGATTTTGTATTTAATGAAAGGGTGGCCTTTCCTAAGATTGAGGTGAGCAAACCCGTAGTAATACTAAGGGATACAAGGGCCAACCAAATTCTACTGATGGAAAAAGGCATGACCCTACCATCAGAGTGTAGTATGTCACAAGATGCTGGTAAAAGGAATTAGAAGAGGGTACATACCCATTCTCCTTTACTTAGATGCATTTACAATATGATTGTGTGTTAGGGCTTGTGACCGTGGGGGGTCATACTTAGTCTGCTTGTGGATGGGATCAATCTGCTCCTCAGCAATAACTCTACTGGATCGAAGGTAGTAGCATCCCCAGTGGTCTCCAAGATGCCTGCTAAAGTAAAGGAAACCAAAACATTTCAGGAGAAAGTGCCTGACATTTTCCATGACTGTGTGTTGGCCAAACAAGCTCTGCCTAAGGAAACTGAAGTGATACTATAAAAGAAGACTCGCTGGTCTGGTTCATTAAAAGCCTTTCTTAGAAGTCTAGAAGACCCCAAGGAGGTAATAAATTGAAAATCCTTGGTAGCAGCCCAACAAGTTGACCTACCATTAAAACCAGAAGCTCAGTCTCCTCACCACAAAGCCAGGTGAAATGTAGTAAACATAAGGTGCTGATGGGGAAATGGAAGTCCTCTCACATGTCTGCAAAGGAGAGTGGACAGTGATTGACAAGGTAATGTGCTGCTAAGATACAGTGGGGGGAAAAATATAGCTAGCACATGAAATTCCAGTGGTTGGGCATCTTGGTATCTGCATAAACTAAGTTCGCATTTTCATTGGCCACAGGTCCACAAGGATGTAGTAAGGTTTTGCAGAACCTTCCACACGTACCAGGTTGTAGGAAGACTCCGACTCAAAATAAGGCCTGCATGTCTGATCCTTGCATTGGCTTTTGAGAACCCATTCATCAATATGTTAGGGGACTGTGTGAGACTCCTGACCAAAACAATAGGGACACTCATATATCCGTACCATCCTGGCCATAGCTACCTATTCTCCAGAGGCTGTTTCTCAGGAACCATACCTACCGAGACAGCTATGAGAATTGAGCCAATTCTTCAGCCAGTATGGTCAACTAATCGACGTCCAGTGAGACCAGGAATGAAATTTCATGTCCAGTGTATTCTTGGAAGGTGTTGAAGAGTATGGATAAACAGAGAACGAAGCGTTCAATTTTAGAAAATTCCTGAAAACTCAAATGAAGGTGGATCAAGGTGTAATAATGATAATGGAGCTTATGTAAGAAGCAATGAGGATCTGGATGTGAGTTTGCTCGCTGAGTTGGAAGGTTAGTTTTCAGACGTTTCGTCACCATTCTAGGTAACATCATCAGTGAGCCTCCGACGAAGCATTGGTGTTATGTCCCGCTTTCTATTTATCTGTTTGGGTTTCCTTGGGTTGGTGATGTCATTTCTTGCATTGGTGATGTCATTTCCTGTTCTTTTTCTCAGATGATGGTAGATTGGCTCCAAATCAGTGTGTTTGTTGATAGAGTTCCGGTTGGAATGCCATGCTTCTAGGAATTCTTGTGCATGTCTCTGTTTGGCTCGTCCTAGGATGGATGTATTGACCCAATCAAAGTGGCATCCTTCCTCATCTGTATGTAAGGATATGAGTGATAGTGGGTCATGTCGTTTTGTGGCTAATTGATGTTCATGTATCCTGGTGGCTAGCTTTCTGCCTGTTTGTCCAATGTAGTGTTTCGGGGCTCTCTGATGAAGGGTCTAGGCCCGAAACGTCAGTTTTTGTGCTCCTGAGATGCTGTTTGGCCTGCTGTGTTCATCCAGCTTCACACTTTGTTAAAATGATCCTGTTGTCCCTTTTGTAACTCATGAGAACAAAGGGGTTGATTAAGGAAGGGAAAATATAGTACAAAAGTAACTTTGCGGGGAAAATAAAACTGTCAAAGTTGCTATACATAAAGAGCAAAAGATTAATGAAGACAAATGTAGGTCCCTAACAGCCAGAAAAATGAGAATTTATAATGGGGGTCAAAGAAATAGCTGACAAAATAACTACATACTTTGCTACTGTGCTCAAAAAGGAGCATATGAGTAACATACCAGAAACTTTGGGGAACACATAGTCTAGAAAGTGGGAAGTGCTGAAGGAATTCAGTATTTGCTGGGAAATTGATGGGATAGAAGGCTAAAAGTAAGTACAAAAAGAAAGTGCCCCGAGAAGTTGAGGGTGCATTGGGTGCAAAATTCTACAAACTCAGGAACAGTTCTTACAGATTGAAGGATAATTGATGCAATCCCTGTATTTAACGAGAGAGGCAGAGAGAAAACCATGGCACATATAGTAGTCAGCCTAATGAGGATAGTAGGAAAATGATAAAGCCCTTTATAAGTGCATTTGGAAAACTGTGGCAAAATTAGCGAGAGTCAGAGTGGATTTATAGAAGAGAAATCATGCTCAAAAAAACGACTGGAATTGTTTGAGGATGTAACTAGTAGAGTTGATGAAAGGAAGCCCATGAATGTGGTTTCTTGACTTATCTTGACAAAGTTCCACAGAAGAGATTAGTGTGTAAAACAAAAGCACATGGGATTGGGAGATTCGTGTGTTGAGATGGATAGAAAAGCTGATTGGCAGATAGGATACAAAGTGAAGGAATAAGTCTCTGGCACCTGCTCCTACCACCCCCTCAATCATGACCCCTGACCACCAAAACATCATCTCCCAGACCACCCATAAACTTATCACCTCAGGTGACCTCCCAACCACAACCTCCAACCTCATCATTGTCCAACCCCGCATTGCCCGCTTCTATCTCCTTCCCAAAATCCACAAAGCTGACTGCCCTGGTCGACCCATTGTCTCTGCCTGCTCCTGCCCCACCAAACTTATCTCCAATTACCTCGAATCCATTTTGTCCCCACGGTCCAGGAACTCCCCACCTACAACACCCATGCCCTCTACCTCCTCTAAGACTTCCAATTCCCTGGATCCCAAAAGTTCATCTTCACCATGGACATCCAATCTCTATATACTTGCATTCCCCATGCAAGTGGCCTAAAAGCCCTCTGCTTCTCCCTCTCCCGCAAGCCTGACCAGTCCCCCTCCACCAACACCCTCATCTGCTTAACCATTCTTGTCCTTACCCTTAACAACTTCTCCCCTTCAACACCTGCCAATTCCTACAGACTTAAGAGGCTGGCTATGGGAACCTGTATGGGCCCAAGCTATGCCTGTCTGTTCATAGGATATGAAGAATAGTCCCTCTTCTGCAGCTACACTGGCACTATCCCCTACTTCTTCCTCCGTTACATCGATGACTGTATTGGCGCTGCCTCGGGCTCCCACAAGGAGCTTGAACAGTCCATCAACTTTACTAATATCTTTGCCCTAACCAAAAGTTCACCTGGACCATCTCTGATACATCTCTCTGCTTCTTGGACCTCTCTACCTCCATCTCTGGTGACCACCTTGAAACTGATATCTATTTCAAGCACACCAACTCCCACAGCTACCTACACTACACCTCCTCTCACCCACCTTCCTGCAAGAATGCAATCCCCTACTCCGAATTCCTCCACCTCAGCTACCTCTGCTGCCAAGATGCGGCATTGCACTCCCGAATATCCCAGATGTCCTCTTGTTTCAAGGACCACAACTTTCCCCTTTCAGTGGTCAGAAATGCTCTAGATCGCATCTCTTGTGTTCCCTGCACCTCTGCCCTCACATCCCCTCCCTGCAACAAAAACAAAGACAGAATCCCCCTTGTACTCACGTATCACACCACTAACCTCTGGATTCAATGCATCATTCTCCACCACTTCCGCCACCTGCAATCTGACCCCACAACCAACGATATATTTCCCTCGGCACCCCTAACTGCCTCCCATAGGGACTGTTCTCTCTGCAAATCCTTCATCGTCTCCACACTCCCCACTAGCCCCACCACACTCGGCACCTCTTCCTGCAAACACACCTACATCTACCCCTACACTTCCCCCCTCACCTCCATCCAAAGAATCAAAAAATCCTTCCACATCAGACAGATGTTCAACTGTACATCTGCTAATGTGGTCTATTGTATCCACTGTTCCCAATGTGGCCTCCTCTACATCGGTGAGACCAAGTGGATGCTCAGAGATCACCTGTGCTCTGTTTGCGACAAACGACAAGACCTTCCAGCCGCGAACCACTTCAATTCCACCTCCCAATTCCTGGATGACATGTCCATCCTGGGTCTCCTTCAGTTTTACAGTGAAGCCACCTGGAAACTGAAGGAGCAACTCCCCACATTCTGCCTTGGGAGCCCACAGCCCTATGGTCTAAATGTGGACTTTACCAGTTTCAAAGTCTCCCCACACCAACCTCATCCCACGACCAACCCTCTCTCTCATCCCCACCTCCTTGACCTGATACAACTAGTCTATCTTCTCTCCCACCTATCCACTCCTTCCACCTCACTGACCAATCCCCATCACTGCCTACCTGCATTCACTATCATCATCTCATCTACCTTCTCCAGCCCCACCCCTCCTCTCTCTATTTATTTCAGAGCTCCCTTCCCCCTCCCCATTTCTGAAGAAGGGCCCTGACCCGAAACATCAACTTTCCTGCACATCTGATACTTCCTGTCCTGCTGCGTTCCTCCAGCTCCACATTGTGTCATCTCTGACTCCAGCATCGGCACTTCTTAATATCTCTGATGGAATAAGTGGATCTTTTTCCAGGTGGCAAGCAGTGACTGGTGAAGTACTGCAGGGATCAGTGCTTGGACCCCAGCCATTCACAGTATACTTGGATGAGGGAACTGAATGTAATATCTTCAGATTTGCAGCTGACACAAAGCTGGGTGGAAGGATGAGCTGTGAGGAGCATGTATAGATGTTACAGCGTGGTTTGGACAGGCTTAGTGAATAGGCAGATGCACTGCAGGCGCAGTATAATATGGATAGATGTGAGGTCATCCACTTTGGTAGTAAAAATAAGAATGCAGGCTGTTATCTCAATGGCTATAAATTGAGTGAGGGGAATGCGCAGTGAGAGCTGGGTGCCCTTGTACACAGTTGCTGAAGGTAAGCATGCAGGTTCAGTCGGCAGCTAAGAAGCCAAATGTTATGTTGGCCATCATAGAGGATTTGAATACAGCAGTCTTGCTGCAATTGTACCGGGCATTGGTGAGATTACACTAGGAATATTATGTGCATTTTTGGTCCCCTGATCTGAGGAAGGATGTTCTTACCATAGAAGGAATGTAGCAAAGGTTTACCAGACTGATTGCCGGAATGGTAGAACTGACATGCAAGGAGAACTCAGATAGTTTAGGATTATGCGTTCACTGGTATTCAGTATGAGGGAGCATCTCATAGAAACCTGTACAATTGTCATAGGACTAGACATTGTTGATGCATGAAGGATGTTCCCGATAGCAGGGGGGTCCAGAACCAGGCGTCACAGTCTAAGGATACTGGTAAGCCATTTAGGAGGAGTAATTTCTTCACCCACACAGCGGTGAGCCTGTGGAATTCACTGCCACAGAAAGTAGTCAGGCCAAAACATTGTATGATTTCAAGATAGAGTTGAATATTGCACTTGTGACTGAAGGTGTTAGGGGATATGGTGAAAAAGCAGGAACAGGCCATTGAGTTGGATGATCAGCCGTGATCACAACGAAAACCGGAATATGCTCAAAGTGAGCAATGGTCTACTCCTTTTCCTATTTCTGTGTTTCTATGATGGAATACTATAGCATAAGTTGTATTTGTGTTTAGTGAAATGAGATATGACGTGCTGTGATTGGAAGGTGTAACTATTTACCAAACAATGTGCTAGATTATACCTATACCAAATAGCAACCTGTAAAGAACCAACATTTTAAATGTGCCACTGATTTCAGATGCGTGTTTTTTTAAAAAAAAACGTACTCCTGGTATTGGTAAAATTGGTAAAACGAAGAGTAGATTCTAAGCTGTGAAAGTATACCCATGATAACAGCATCTGTGTGTTTCAGATTTCAGCAGACCCTATTGTTCATGTGCATCCTATCCAGGCAACTATTGAAATGGCAATTCTTGAGCCAGTTTGTTCACTTGGAGTGATGTACGGGCTCAGGTCTGCAATTCAACTGTCCAATTTTATCAACAAATGCTTGAATCAGTTTATGCCTGCTGACGCGAAGCATCAGTTTGCCTACTTGGGTAAACTTATGAGCTGTTCAATTGCTTCCAAATTATAATAGGGGTTGTGAGTTCTGTAGATAAAAGGAATAAAGACTGAGATGGGGTTAAGGAAGAGGCCAGTGAGGATGAGGCAGTCTGGGAAGAGTGAGGGCACTTTAAAGACTTGTGTTTCTAAATATTGTGATGATTTTCCAACACAACTCAACCTTTACTATTGATTCTATTGGAAGAACCAGGCTGAAAAAGTTTTCAGGTAGACAGATAAGCCCCACAAGTCTGTATTCACCTTGCCTCAGGGTGGCAGGCATGTTTTCTGACCAATTAAGGACATAGCCACTAGAAAATCCTATTTCCTAGCAGCCTGGTGACAGAGATGACTTCCTGACAATGGGATTAGCCCTGCCTCTGGTTCCTCGCATCGAGGAGGAAAATCTGGCCCCAGCACTATTTTCCTCAAAACTGATTAGATCAAGGAGAGGAATTGATGGAGATTTGTCAAATCAGGATGGTTTTGATCATGATTCTTTGCTCTCATTTAGCAGTTGGTAATGAGCAGTATCATTGTCAAGATGGGGAGAGATTATGAAAAATGTAAGCACATGATATGTTGTTAAGATGTATAAGGCCATATCACAGAGAATGCTTGAAGTCATGGTATATTTACCAGGATAATTAAATAAATACTTGATGCAATGACAGATAACAGACAAAGGAGACTGAGTCAGTGTGAGCAATTTTCAATTGCTGTAGCAAAGTGTGAGCAATTATACAATGCACTGTGGTTCCCTTCTCAACTGTAAATGCTAGCATTTCAATGGTGAATGGATGCATAGGCAGTCAAAAATGTCCAGAGCAGTGAGAAGCCAGCAAGGTTTGGAGACTTAGATGATTCATGCATACTGTTGGAAGCAAAGTATAAAAAAAATGCAATCTGTAACAGAGTATCAAAGATGTGAGGCACAGTCAGTCATGCCTGAATATTAACCGGAGCCACACCAGTATGGGGGTTTCAAAAATGCCAGTGATGTATCAAATCAACATTTTGTCACCTTTGCTAATGTTGCATATCATAATTCATTGGCACATGGTAATCCATTGATCATAGGATCCCTACAGTGTGGAAGCAGGCCCTTCAGCCCAATAAGTCCACATCGCCCCTCAGAGCATCTCACCCAGACCCATCCCCCATAAAACCCACCTAATCTACACATCCCTGAACACTACAGGCAATTTAGCATGGCCAATCCACCTAACCTGCACATTTTTAGACTGTGGGAGGAACCCACGCAGACACAGGGAGAATGTGCAAACTCCACACAGACAGTTGCCCGAGGTGGAATCGAACACAGTTCCCTAGCACTATGAGCCAGCAGTGCTAACCACTGAGTCACTGTTCAAACAAGTTAGAGGCGTCTGCTCTTTAAATCTAAGCACGCAAATGAAGTGATGCAATGATTTGGATATGAAAATAGAAGGTGTGGTTAGTAAGTTTCCCAATGATTGAAGGTGTAGTAGCCAGCCCACAAGGTCACCTCAGAATACAATGGGACATTGACAAGGGCCAATAAACTGAGGAATGGCAGATGGTGTTGAGCTTAGACAAATGTGAGGTGCTACATTTTGGAAAGACAAATCAGGGCAGCACGTTTACACTGAAGGTTGTGGGGAGTGTTGCTTAATAAAGAGACACTGGAGTGCAGTTTCGTAGTTCCATCAAAGTACAGCCACCGGTAGAAAGGATATGAAGGAGACATTTGGTGTGCTCGCCTTTATCGGTCAGTGCATTGAGTATAGGAGTTGGGAGATCACTTAGCAGCCATGTAGGACGTTGGTTCGGCTGCTTTTGGAATACTGCAATCGATTTTGGTCTCCTTGCGAGAGGAAGGATGTAGGCGCAACATTGAGGGCCGAAGGGCCTGTTCTGCGCTGTATTGTTGTATGTACGTAAAGCAGTATGGATCAAATCCATCAAAAAATAAAGGTAATGGTAAAATAAAAGAAAATGGGAATGCTGAACGGTTGAAATACTACTACAAAAAAAACTGGAAGAGAATCACAAGTCAATTACCTTTTAACAGAGGTGGAGGTTAAAGTTCAAATATAACCCTTTGTGCAATTTTCTTCATTACCTGTTTTGGGGAGAGATGTCAAAGAGGAATCTCCAGTTCTGTATTCAGCAGTACAAGCGACCATTATTCAGAGCTCTTTTATCACACGTGTGGGAGAGGCCTGAGGCTGCTCCAAATCTGACTTTCATGTGGGACCCAGTTGTCCTCTTAAACACAGCTCAAATCAGAGGTCAGTGACACTCTGCCTTTCCCAATAAAGTACAATGCTTCCCACATCCCCTCTGACCGACACATCCAATCCAGTGAATGCATGATCAATGATGGACAACATCATAGTCATCCTTTGGTCTTCCATGATCTCATAGTGCTTTCCAGACATTGTTATCATCTGGGTTCAGGATCTTACATTGTAGTCCATTAATTTGCAATCCAATGTTAATGATTATATTCTGTCACAGGCGTTTACGACACTTGTTTATCTTAAAAAAAGTTGGAATTCTGTTATTCATTGTGGTCACTGCTGTCCTCAACAAATTCTGTTACTTGTCTTTTTTCTTCCCACAGTCCAAATCACCGGAGATACAAAAAAGATGCTAATTCTTACTATTGCCATAAAATTCATAATATCAGTTCTAATAATGGGTTAGCTATATATAAAGTTACACTTAATGTTAGACTTCTTTAGCCAACAAGTTGTGACCAGCTTCTGTCCACCTGACCTTGGAATGTCAAACAAAGACTGCCCCTCTAACTAGCAGCTCTCTTTTAAAACTTCTTCAATTTTGCATGCTGTAAGATGGTTAAAACATCGGCTTTTGTGTGCTTAGATTTAAAGAAAACAGGGTGTACTTTATTGTCAGAGATAATGGGAACTGCAGATGCTGGAGAATTCCAAGATAATAAAATGTGAGGCTGGATGAACACAGCAGGCCACGCAGCATCTCAGGAGCACATTGCTTTAAACACTTTTCATATGGAACCTATTCAAATACCATAAATAGGAATGAAATTCAAGCACTTTTATGGCTCCATAAAGTCATTAAAAGAAGTTTATTCTTTAGGCTGTTCTTTAGATTTGAAATAGCAATTGTTTATTCTCCTGAGGTCTTGGTACCCATGTTTCGCAATTTTTTCAGCCCCCTTTGCTAGTTATTTTTCTCCTGGTATCTTTACAAAGTTATCTTGTTTATACCTTTTTGTTGTTGTAGTTTTCCTACCGAGAGAGAAGAGGTTCCTGCAAATGTGTTTATTGAAACCTGTCTCTGTTATTGTGGGATCATACTTCTAATTCTTGCTAACCTGCAAACTTTGGGATGTCTGTTACCAAACATCTATCAGATTTCCTCTCGCAGATATCAGCCACTGCAAGTTTCTACAGAACTTCCTGTATTCTAATTCATAAGATTCTTTGTTCTACCTGTTACTTTGGGTTTATCTTTCTCTCAAAGCTATCATTGTCCTAAAATATGACCTTACTTTAATTCTGAACTCAGCAAGCTAGTTTGGTTACTTTAGATAAAAATCTTTCCTGTCAAATTTATGCCAACTAAAAATCCAGAGGCAGCCATCTTGTGCCACTCTGGCCTTGAGCAGCCCCAACAGTCTGCAAAAGCTACTTAATCAAAGCAATAAAAACACAGACGAGAGAACAAAAGAAGAAAAAAGCAAGGATTTGGGCTTATCTCCCAAACTGACCTAGATTTAGGAATGATGATGACAGAAATATTGCGTTGTGACTCTTCATCAGTCGCTGGATTTGAAATTTTGACTTTACTTTCTTCCCCAGATGCTGAGTTTCACCAACTACTTCTGTTTTTCTTCTTGCGTTTTTTTTTCTTGTTTCCATGGTGGGGGGGGGCGGGGGCACAAGAGGCCACACTTTCATTTTCAACACAATCAAATACTGATAAAATGTGTCACAAATCTTAATGTCCCACTCAATTTTCTTATCTACCCCATGTACCATTATTCCACTGCTTTGTGGAAGGTAAGAAACTAGGAACAGTATACTACTATTCAGAATGGTCGCACTTGATCCAAAAACTAACTCCATATATCTACATTTGTCCCACATCTCTTCAGGTATTTGCTTAAAAACTATCCAACAATCTTTGATTTATTTTAAAAAATGAGCAATTAATCCATAATGCTGTTTGCAGAAAAGAGTTCCAAATTTCTCCAACCCTGGTGGATAAACATTTCCTAAATATTTCCTAAGCTCTAGTTCTTTAAATTATAGCTCCTAATCGTAGAGTCTCTAGATGTGGAAATAACTCCTATCTGTATAGTTTCCCTTAAAATCTTGAAACTATGCACAAATCATCACTTAACCTAATGATTCTAAATAATGCAATTCAGTAATCTCACCTGATAATTTAGCTCTTGAAATCTAGGTAACTTCCTGCTGAATTTCTTTTTCCAACCTTAGTACTGTTACTTTCCGTGTATTAGAACCTTATCCTATTAAAGTCGGAGAGTTATAAAGTAACACAGGATGGAAACAGACCTCTCGGTCCAAATCATCTGTTCTGACCAGACATCCTAAACTGATCTAGTCCCATTGCAGCATTTGGCTGACATTCGTCTCAACCTTTTCAATTCATGAACCCATCAAGATGCCTTTCGAATATTGTAATTGTACCTGCCACCTCTTCTGGCAGCTCTCTGTGTGGAAAAAGTCCTTTTTAAATCTTTCCACTCTTACCTTAAACCTATGCTGTCTAATTTGGGACTCACCTGCCCTAGGAAAAAGGCCTTGGCTATTCACCTTATCCATGATCCTCATGATTCTATAAATCTCTATAAGCTCACCCCTCAGTCTCCAACGCTGCAGGGAAAATGGCCCCAGCCCATTCAGCCTCTCCCAATAACTCAAGCTTTCCGATCTTGGCATCAACCTTGTAAATCTTTTCCTAGGAGTCTCCTGAGGTTCCAATCTACCTCTGAATACTTCCCACTTTTTACACAGTTGCATGTTCAAAATATTCCAAAGTCTGTCCTTCTTTTTGTTGGGTTCCCATTTACACCTCTGGATTTTGGTTAAACTTCCAATCCTGGAGTTTGGTGATTTTCAATCCTTGCTGCCTCCATGTTTATGCACCCTGATGATATTTCAGAAATAGCATTAAAGATTTGTGCTGTACAACTGGCAAGGGTCTAGCCAAGCTATTCTACTGCAGCTACAACTCTAACCCTTAGCCAGTGATGAAGAAAATTATTCAGGTATGTACTGTGCACAAAAATCAGGACAAATCCAACACAGCCAATTACCACACCAGCAGACAACTCTTGATCATCAGTAAAGTGATGGCATTCATCAACAACAGTGCTATCAAGCAACATCTACTTAGTAATAACTTCCTCAAGGACACCCAGTTTGGATTATCAGGAGTACTCAGCTCCTGATTTCATTACAGCCTTAAACAAAAGACTGAATTCCAGAGGTGCAGTGACAGCCCTTAATACTAAAGCTGCATTTGATAGACTTTGGCACCAAGAAGCCCTAGCAAAACTGGAATCAGTTGGATTCAGGGGATAAATCTCCATGGGTGGAAACTGATCATTTCAGGTGTAGGAAATCACTTTCTCAGCTTAATGTCCCAGGCTAAACTTTCTTTAGTTGTTTCATCTATAATCTTCCCTCCAGTGTAAGGTCAGAAGTGGGAATGTTTGCTGATGACTGTTTAATGTTCAGCACCATTAACCACTCCTCAAATACTGAAGCAATCCATGGTCAAATGCAGCATGGTCTTGGCGATGTTCAAATTTCGTACTTGTTAACTTAAATTGCTAACTTTTCACTGAAATATAAGCATACAGTGCAGCAGTTTTGGATTTAGCAAGAAAACAAAGTTTACTATGCAAAATAATTAAATTAAAATAAAATAGAATAATCCAAGCTATTTACATATCGAAATATCTCAAGACATGCAGCAGAAAACATCCTATCTATTACATCACCATCACTTTACAACACAGAAATAATAGACAGAGTTAAGAATTATATGGGTTACTCACCACTTGCCTGGAGAAGTACAACTTCAACAACATTCAAGAAGTTTGACTCTATCCAGGAGAAAACAACAAGCTCTGAACAGACTCTTGGGAGCAATTTTGGGATGTTTGCCCCGAAAACAAGAGATCCAGGTTCAAGCACCATCTTCTCCAGAGGCGTGCCGTAACAATGTATAGACAGTTCTCGTAGCCTGAATGCTTTTCAAGATTCCCCTGCTAACAACACTTTGATTTAGTTTCCCTCCTTTTTGTTTGATTTTGAATTTTTCTCACATGACCTTGATGGGCCATGTTTGTAATTTGTTCATTGTGTGTTTTGCTATTTAATGGTGGATTCAATGAAAAAAAAAGTGGGATGTTGGTATCTGGGCAGGGAAAGATTCCGCAGGGAAAAGTGGAAACTGATTGTTGTGTCAAATGATATCTTTGCAATAAAAGCTTTGTAAATAGCTAGACATTTTTTTTGCTACCTTATTCAACTATGAATGTTGACCTGTTAAATAAACAGTATGCATGTAAATGAGATGACAAATTTGAATGAACAATGAAAACAAGGCGTTGCTGTCAACATTTAGATTATGTATAGTTTTTACAAAGGTGAAAATAATGATGAAGGCTTGTATTAGCATTTTCCACCACTATCAGGTATGGCTGTCCATCCAAAAACAGTTTCTGCCTACCACAAAATTGAGCAGGGTTAAGGTTGGTTGGCTCACTGAGCTGGTTTCGTGTTCCGCAAACATTTCGTTATCATGCTGGGTAACATCCTCAGTGCAGCCTCCAATGAAGCGTCAGTGTGTTTTTCTTCCTGGTTTTTAAACCCTGGGGTCTGTTCAGCTGGATTGCCTCACTTCCGGTTTTCCTTCGTAGTGGAATGTATATGGGGTTGAGTTCTATGCATTTATTAATGGCTTTCTTTGTGGAGTGCCAGGCTTCTAGGAATTCCCGTGCCTGTCTCTGCCCAGCCTGTCCCAGGATCTCGGTGTTGTCCCCAGTTGAAGTGGTTGTTCTCCTTGTCCATGTGAATTGAGATGAGAGAGTATCGGTCGTGTCTTTTCGGAGCCAGTTTGTGTTTGTGTACCCTCTGCGTTAGTTTCCTTCCCGTTTGTCCGATGTAGTGTTTCTCACAGTCTCTGCAGGGGATCTTGTAGTTGACATTGGTCCTGTCCATGACGGGAAGTGGGTCTTTAGTTCAGGTGAGCAGTTGTCGTAGGGTTGACGTAGGCTTCTGTGCCACTCTGATGCACAGCGGTCATAGGAATCTTGTAGTTAGTTCCGATGTGTTCCTGATGTAGGGTACTGTGATGAGTGTGTCGGGGCGTGTGGTTTCTTCCTGATGTTGTTCGTGTAGATATCTTCTGACCCAGTTTTTTGGATATCCATTATCCTTGAAAATCTGGAAGAGGTATTCTTCTTCCTCTTGGCGTAGTTCTGTGTTGCTGCAGTGTGCTGTTGCCTATTTAAATAGTGTTCGCACGCAGCTTCATTTGTGTGTGTGGGGATGCTTACTGTTGAGGTTCAGTACCTGGTCCATGTGTGTGGCTTTTCGGTGTACTTTCATTCGCAGTTCCCCATTTGCCCTGCACTCTACCATGATGTCCAGGAATAGGAACTCTTTGTTCTTCTCCTCCTCTCTGGTGATTTTCTTCCCGTGAGGGTGTTGTTTATAAGTTTGTGTGTCTCCTCGAGTTTGGTTTGTTTAATGATGACAAAACTGTTGTCCTCATAGTGTATCCATAGTTTTGGTTAGATTAGCAGAAGGGCCGTCCCCACTGGTCTTTGCATCACTGCCTCTGCAATGACTCCGGAGATAGGTATTCGCATAGGTGTCACGTTGTTTTGTTCGTATGTTTGGCTGTTGAAAGTGAAGTGGATGGTGAGGCATAGCCCTGTAATTTGAGCATGTTGTCTGTGGAGATGGTTTCACTGGGGTCTTGCTCTTGTTCCACTAGTTTAGTCATTGTTTTCCTTGCTAGTGGCATGTCTATTGATGTAAGTAGCGCAATGACATCAAACGATTTCATGATCTCCTCCACATCTATCCTTATGTCTTTGACGGAGTTGAGGAATTCTTGGGCTGAATGGATTGAGTGAAATACACGACCAATACTCACTCATGTCAATCCACATGATTAAGGAGAACCACCAGTTCGACTGGGACAACACCAAAATCCTGGGACAAGTTAGGCAGAGACAGGCACGGGAATCCCTAAAAGCCTGACAATCCATGAAGAAAGCCAATAATAAACACATTGAACTTGACCCCATATGCACTCCACCACGAAGGAAAACCGGAAGTGAGGCAATCCAGCTCAATGGACCCCGGAGTTTAAAAACCAGGTGGGAAAACACACCGACACTTCATCGGAGGCTGCACTGTGGATGTTGCCCAGTATGGTAATGAAACGTCTGCAAAACAACAAGCCAGTTTGGTGAGCCAACCAACCTCAACATCCACAACCCGAGCTACAGATCTACTCCAAAACCTTTGAGCAGTGTTATTTGTGGATTTCGGTGCTGGTAGCATAATGGTAATGTTACTGGACTAGTAATCTGGATCCCCAGGCCAATGTTCTAGGTAAATTTCAAATTCAGTAAAATCTGGATTTAAAGGCTATCCTTTTGGCAATCATGTAGCTACTGTTGATGGCCATTAAAACCAATCTCATTCATAAATGCCCTTTAAAGAAAGAAATCTGCCATTCTTACCTAGACTAGTTGACATTTGACTCCGTATCCACAATTATATGGCATCTCAAATACCCTGACAAAATATTCAGTTGCATTAAACTGCTAGCAAGTCTAAAGAAAAGAATAAAACCAGACAGACTATGATTGGTCTGTGTAAGTGACCAAGTATGGCTTCAAGGAGCCTGAGCAAAACTGGAATAAATTGGAATCAGGGCAAAGCACTCCACTAACTGGAGTTATATCTAGCTCAAAGGTCAATTGTTGTAGCTGTTGGAAGTTAATCCTCGCAGCTCCAGAACATCTCTGCAGGAGTTCCTCAGGGTAGTATCCAAGGTCTAATCGTCTTCAGCTAACTCATCAATGACCTTACCTCCAACTTGCATTCAGTGGTGGTGATGTACAAGCGTTAGCAAACAATGTTCATCACCACTGTTGCTGGGTGCCAAGGCCTGAAAGAGTGGCCTCACAGTCTTACCATGGTCAGTAAAACAAGTCCTGACAACTTCTACGACTCTGGGTAACATTTCCAGATGGCATGTATCGCATGATATGTAATTGGTGAGCTTTGCTAAGCAAGTCATAATGCATAGGTAAGAAACTGCAAGTTGGTGGTTAAAATGAGCAGGAATAAGATGCTTGGATGGTCATCTAATATCTGGGTGGTCCCATGATGGTCAGAACACCACCCCAGACTACTGAATGACTACTGGATGCCCTGACGGCTGCCAAGGGCTTGAATAACCACCTAACGCCTGGATAACCTACTGCCCAGATAATGAATTCCTGTCTGATGACCGTTTGAAGCCTGAACGATCTGGCAGCAGTAACATGTGGTATTTTATAAAATTGAGCTCTGGGATATCTTTGGATTGCTATCTCTTGGTGGTTTTGCTGTTGATTGAGAATGGAGACAAAATTATGAATTAAAATTTCACGATTTACCATGCTGGAATTTGAGCCCATGTCCTCCGAACATTGGGCTGGATTAAAAACCCAGTGAACTGTCATCGCATAAGTGAAATGAAATTGGGTGTTGTGTTGCCAGATACATGCCACCTCTTTGATCTATCAGTGATCAGCACTGGGGCTGATACTACAGTCAAATCCTGTAGCAGCTTGGGCTCACCATAACTGGCACAGACAGTGGGATTTGCAGTGGGAAAATACTGTTACAAATGTTCTTGCAATAGATGATGCCATCAGCTTGTCTCCATAATCAGATCCCATGGAGGTACTTGAATATCAATATTGTCAGTTACGTTTGCTAGAGACTTGAACATCAAGTTAGTGACATCAATGCGCAGCAAAGAATTAAAAAATCCTGGTGCCTTTTCATAATAGCACGTGAGCTGACACCAAAATTCACCCACTCAAACTGCCCTGAGCTGGGATCCTTGAATTTGGCAACCTTTAAAAACATTAAATCTAACTCACTGCCCCTACAGTAAATATGTATAGTTCACCTTTCCCGAGATAGTAGGAACTGCCGATGCCGGAGTCTGAGATAACAAGGTGTAGAGCTGCCGATTCATCCAGCTCTACACCTTGTTAGTTCCCCTTCTCTGTTGTTTTCAATCAACTTGTTTAGATAGTTTAGTTCCAACTCTGCAAATATCTTGTTTCTTTAATGTAAGAGGTTAAAGGAGATCTACAAATGTAAACATCAATACACCTTACAAAAAAAATGCACACAATAAAAGTGTCTTCCTTCATGGAGAATATCGATTCAGTAATTTCAGGCAGATGGTAAGATTACGTCCTGCAGTTGTGTTCTTCACGAATGTGAAAAAAGGACACCATTCCAGATTCTATATATCTAAATTAATTTTAATATTAATGTTAAGCTGGGATGGTAGAAGGTGTCGATGAACACCTTTCTGGTATATACTCGAGGACAATGATACTCGGGTCCAATGGCGCAGCACCACAGCATGAACCATAAGACCCTAAGACACATGAGCAGAAGTCTGTTCTGCCATTTGATACATGAGCAGAAGTCTGCTCTGCCATTTGATTTGGCTGATATGTTTCTCAACCCCATTCTCCTGCCTTGTTGCTATAACCCTTTATCTCCTTATTAATCAAGAATAGTTAATACAGCTTTGTGTGTGGGAAATCGTGTGTCAATAGCTTGACTGAGTTTTTTTGAGGAAGTGACAAGGAAGATTGATGAAGGCAGAGCAGTGGCTGTTGTCTATATGGCCGTCAGCAAGGCATTTGACAAGGTTCCGCATGGTAGGCTGTCTAGCAAAGTTATATCAGTGATAATGGGAACTGCAGATGCTAGAGAATCCAAGATAACAAAGTGTGGAGCTGGATGAACACAGCAGGCCAAGCAGCGTCTCAGGAGCACAACAGCTGACGTTTCGGGCCTAGACCCTTCATCAGCCTCTCGCTGATGAAGGGTCTAGGCCGGAAACATCAGCTTTTGTGCTCCTGAGATGCTGCTTAGCCTGCTGTGTTCATCCAGCTCCACACTTTGTTATCTTGGCTAGCAAAGTTAGTTCACATAAAATCCAGGGAGACCTAGCCATTTGGAAACAAAATTCGCTTGAAGGTAGGAGACCAAGGGTGATGCCGGAGGGTTGTTTTTCAGACTGGAGGCCTGTGACCAGCAGTGTGCTTCAAGGATCGGTGCTGGGTCCACTGATTTTTGTCATTTATATAAATGATTTGGATGTGAATATGGGAAGTATGGTTGGTAAGTTTGCAGATGGCACCAAAGTTGGTGGTGTAGTGTATGTTGAAGAAGGTTATCTCAGAGTGCAAAAGGACCTTGATCAGATGGGCCGATGGGTTGAGGAGTGGCAGATGGAACTTAATTTAGATAAATGTGAGGTGTTGTATTTTGGTAAGGCATATCAGGGCAGGAGTTGTACATTTAATGGCAAGGTCTGGGGAGTGTTGCTGAACAAAGAGGCCTTGGTGTTCCAAAAAAGTGGTGTCAGAGATAGACAGGGTAGTGAAAAAGGCATTTGGTATGCTTGCCTTTATTAGTCAGTGCATTGAATATAGGATAATGTTGCAGCTTTACAAAATCTTAGTTAGGCCGTATTTGGAATATTGTGTTCAATTCTGGTTGCTACATTATCAGATGGATGTGGTGGCTTTGGAGAGGATACAGAAATTATTTACCAGGATGTTGCCTGGAATGGAGGGCATTAGCTATGAGGGGCGGTTGGAGAAACTTAGGCTGTTCTCACTGGAATGACGGAGGTTGAAAGGCAACCTGATAGAGGTCTAGATTATGAAGGGTATGGACAGTCAGAAGCTTTTTCCCAGTATGGAAGAATCAGTTACCAGGGGCCATAGGTTTAAGGTGTGAGGGGCAAGGTTTAAAGGTGACATATGAGGCAAGTTTATTACACAGACGGCAATGGGTGCCTGGAACTCACTGCTGAGGGAAGTAGTGGAAGCAGATACTATAGTGAGTTTTAAAGGGCATCTTGACAAATACATGAGTAGGATGGAAATAGAAATATAAATAGAAATAAAAATGTGAGGTGATTCATTTTGGAAGGACAAATTTGGAAGCAGAATACAGGGTTAATGGAAAGATTCTCGGCAGTGTGGAGGAGCACAGGGATCTTGGGATTCATGTTCACAGTTCCCTGAAAGCTGTCACCCAGGTGGATAGAGTTGTTAAGAAGGCATATGGTGTGTTGGCTTTCATTAATAGGGGGATTGAGTTCAAGAGCCATGAAGTTATGCTCCAGCAATACAAAACTCTGTTTCGGCCTCACCTGGAGCATTGTGTCCAGTTCTGGTCACCTCATTGCAGGAAGGATGTGGACGCGTTGGAAAAGGTACAGAAGAGATTTACCAGGATGTTGTCTGGAATGAAGAGAAGGTCTTAGGAGGAAAGGTTAAGAGAGCTAGGGCTTTTCTCTTTAGAACAATGAAGGATGAGAGGTGACTTGATAGAGGTGTACAAAATGATCAGAGGAATTGATAGAGTGGGCAGCCAGAGACTTTTTCCTCGGGTGGAGATAGCTATTATGAGGGGGCATAGTTTTAAAGTGAGTGGAGGTAGATACAGGGAGGACATCAGAAGTAGGTTCTTTACTCAGAGAGTGGTAGGGGCATGGAGCGCATTGCCGTAGAGGGTAGTGGAGTCAAACTCATTAGGAGCATTTAAGCGTCTATTAGGCAGGCATATGGTGGATAGTATAAGGTGGAGGGTAGATAGACCTTAGGTTTAGGGTACAAGTTTGGCCCAGCATCGTGGGCCGAAGGGTCTGTACTGTGTTGTACTGTTCTATGTTCTATATTCTATGTTCTATGATATGGTTCCCGGAAGGGTAGGGAGTTTTAGTTGTAACAGGCAGCATGTCAGTGCAGGCTTGGAGGGCTGAAGGGCTCATTCCTATACTGTCATTTTCTGTGTTCTTTGTTCAATCACAACTCCTCAGATACTGAAGCAATCCATGTCCATACGTAAGAAAACCTAACAACTTCCTGGCTTGGACTGATAAGTGATAAGTAATGCATACAGAACACAAGTGCCAGGCAAAGGCTGACTCCAACAAGGGAAAATTGATCCTTGACATTGAAATGCTGAACCTGCCCTTATCAACATTATGAGTATTACTATTGAGCAGAAGCTGAACAGGACTAGTGACATAAATTCAGTGGACAGAAGAGCAGCTTACTGACTCGGCATTGTGTGGTGAGTAACTCACCTCCTGATTTCCAAAGACTGCCCGTCATCTACAAGGCAGAAATAAGGAGTGTGATGGAATATTCCTAAAATCCCTGAATGAGAGTGGCTGCAACAACATTCCAGAAGCTTAATACTGTGCAGGACAAAGCAACTACTTAATTGCTTGATATGGATTTTCATCACCACCAAAGCACAGTGACAGCAATGTGCTCCATTTACTGCACAGCAGTATCTAAAGAAGGCTTCTCCACAATCATCTCACAAACCCCTGACTTCCGCCACCTAGGATGGCAAGTACATACATGCTTGTCTTGGTAATATATTGCCATTCCTTTACTGTCACTAGGTTCTCAAACTACCTTCCTCATTGAGTTATGGGTGATGCTTTTTAAAACCATTCCCTAGGGAAGTTTCCCCAATTTTCTGTGATTCCAGACAGAATTCCTCAAACTATTAAGCTCCCAGATAAAATTGGGGAAGCGGTTGTCTTGGTTAGTCAGGTTTTTTTTTTGCCTTTATTCATTTATGGGATGAAGGCATCGCTGGCCAGGCAGCATTTACTGCCCATTCCTAATTGCCCACGGGGCAGTTAGGAGTCAACCACATTGCTGTGGGTCTGGAGTCACATGTAGGCCAGACCAAGTAAGGATGGCAGTTCCCTTCCTAAAGGGCATTAGTGAACCAGATGAGTTTTTTTGACAATTGACAATGGATTCACGGCCACCATTAGACTGTTAATTCCAGATACTTTATTGAATTCACATTCCACCATCTGCCATGGTGGGTCTCTGGATTAGCAGTCCAGTGATAATACTGCTAGGCCATTATCCCCCCATGTTGGTTGCAGCATTTAATTTTAAAAGGATCATGTCCTTTGTCAACAGATACCTCCAAGACCCAAATGAACTTCTGTTTTAAGAAGAGTTAATTTAACTAGAATTTCTTAAATTAATGAAAGCTGTAAGTTTATTAATTATTGAAGGCAAAAAGAAATAATGTTGCAAAGTACCCACACACAGATCAGAAATAAGATGTGAGTCTTAAAAGGTTACGGTTAAAATAAGATATGTGCCAGTCTTTGAATCATTTGTGATGAAGCGATGGTTGAATGAGGTGGCTGTTGAAGTGGATGATATATGTAACAATGACTTTGGTAGTAGACTAGGTTTTGAAATAGCTGGTTCTGCAGGTTGATTGAAACTCCTTTGTTCTAATCCTTTTTGGTAGTACGTGATTAACAGCATTCAGACTGAGAGAGTATTTTCCTTTCTCTTTACCTGATATCAAACCCTATGACTCTGTTCCCCACTAACAAAAAAGACCTGCTTAAGCCATGCACCTTTTTTGAAAGCTTGCGAAGGCTATGGTTCCTTCTCTCTCCTGTTGCCAATGTGTGTTTCTCAATCAGTGTGCTAGATTGCCAACAAATCAGCACCTGTTTCTCTTGAAATATAAATTGTGATTATGTTAATTTTGGCATTCTTGCAGTTTCCTTCTGATCGCAAAACAGAAAGCTTCAGCGATAATTTTTTTAGCAAGATTGAAGTTCTGAGCTGTGAAATTACTCAATCTTTTCTTTCTATGAATAATCTTTATTGAGTCTAAACCAAGGAATCATTTTAGAAGTATTGGTATGGAGCTAAGTTTGGGATGGCACATCCTTGGAAAAGTGGCTAAATATCAGGATTGCTTCAATCAATTGGTTGGTGTAGGTCAGTTTATACCAACTGGTTTGGCTAGTTAAAATACACCTATGATCTGACTGAGGATCTTAGTTCAAGCTATCACCTTCACACAGATTGTAAACCCAAACTCAAGTCCAAGGAAACAAGGAGAGCTTTGTAATCATATTTGTAGGCATTGGATAATTAGACATCCTGTCACCAGAATAGCATAACCAAAATACCTCCAGGAACACCTCAAAGCTGTGAATTGATGCAGCAACCAGAAGTTTAGTCCCTCCTCTTTTTGAAGAAAGTTCAGTACTTTCTCTCATAATACTCAGTTAAAGCAGCTAAAATAACTTTATTCAAAATGTTTTCCAAAAACAGGTTTGAAATCAGAGCAAAGCTGCATTATATATCATTGTTGCTCATTTGGTTCTGGATCAGCAATTCTGGCCCAGCATCATCATAGCTCTGAGGTGCGCTACAAGGAAAACCAAATGGATCCTTTGCTGAATGTGCTTATTTCTGTTATTAACCAAACCCACACAGCCTGATGTACCTAGGTACGGTCACGAAAAGCTAATTACTTTCACTGGCAAAATTCAAAATTTTGCTTTGAACATAATTCCTCAGTATTTCAAATTAATTCATTTATTTTCTTACTAGTGAGAAAGGAAAAATTTCTTGAAAGCGTGATAAGAGGAAAACCTCAAGGCTACAGAGATCAGAAAATATACTGCCAGCAGGTCAGTAAATCTTAATGCCAGTTCTCACTGCAGTCTCCCCTCTGAGAGCACCTTATCCTCCCTGAGTGAAAAAGTTTATGTTTATCTATCGTGTGATACTGACTACGTAAGCATTGTATTTCTAATTGAATAGGTACCTGAAAAATGGGCTCATAGAACATAGAACATAGAACATTACAGCACAGTACAGGCCCTTCAGCCCTCGATGTTGTGCCGACCTGTCATACCAATCTGAAGCCCATCTAACCTACACTATTCCATGTACGTCCATATGCTTATCCAATGATGACTTAAATGTACCTAAGGTTGGCGAATCTACAACCATTGCAGGCAAAGCGTTCCATTCCCTTACTACTCTCTGAGTAAAGAAACTACCTCTGACATCTGTCCTCTCTCTTTCACCCCTCAATTTAAAGCTATGCCCCCTCGTGCTCGCCATCACCATCCTAGGAAAAAGGCTCTCCCTATCCACCCTGTCTAACCCTCTGATTATTTTATATGTTTCAATTAAGTCACCTCTCAACCTTCTTCTCTCTAATGAAAACAGCCTCAAGTCCCTCAGCCTTTCCTCGTAAGACCTTCCCTCCATACCAGGCAACATCCTAGTAAATCTCCTCTGCACCCTTTCCAAAGCTTCCACATCCTTCTTATAATGCGGTGACCAGAACTGTACGCAATACTCCAAGTGCGGCCGCACCAGAGTTTTGTACAGCTGCAGCATAACCTCATGGTTCCGGAACTCGATCCCTCTATTAATAAAAGCGAAAACACTGTCTGCCTTCTTAACAGTCCTGTCAACCTGGGTGGCAACTTTCAAGGATCTGTGTACATGGACACCGAGATCTCTCTGCTCATCTACACTGCTAAGAATCTTACCATTAGCCCTGTACTTTTCCTTCAGTTTAGTCCAACGAAAGTGCATCACCTCACACTTGTCTGCATTAAACTCCATTTGCCACCTCTCAGCCCAGCTCTGCAGCTTATCTATGTCTGTCTCCAACCTACAGCATCCTTCGTCACTAACCACAACTCCACCGACCTTAGTGTCATCTGCAAATTTACTAGCCTATCCTTCTAAACCCTCATCCAGGTCATTTATAAAAATGACAAACAGCAGTGGACCCAACACCGACCCTTGCGGTACACCACTAGTAACTGGTCTCCAGGATGAACATTTCCCATCAACTACCACCCTCTGTCTTCTTTCAGCAAGCCAATTTCCAATCCAAACTGCTATATCTCCCACAATTGCATTCCTTCGCATTTTGTGCAATAGCCTACTGTGGGGAACCTTATCGAACACCTTGCTGAAATCCATACACACCACATCAACCGGTTTACTCTCATCTACCTGTTTGGTCACCTTCTCAAAGAACTCAATAAGGTTTGTGAGGCACGACCTTCCCTTCACAAAACTGTGCTGACTATCCCTAATCAATTTATTCTCTTCTAGATGATTATAAATCCTATCCCTTAACCTTTTCCAACACTTTACCAACGACTGAGGTAAGGCTCACTGGTCTATAATTACCAGAGTTGTCTCTACTCCCCTTCTTGAACAGGGGAACCACATTTGCTATCCTCCAGTCGTCTGGCACTATTCCTGTAGACAATGACGAGTTAAAGATCAATGCCAAAGGCTCAACAATCTCCTCCCTGGCTTCCCAGAGGATCCTAGGATAAATCCCATCCGGCCCAGGGGACTTATCTATCTTCACACTCTGTAGGATTTCTAATACCTCTTCCTTGTGAACTTCAATCCCACCTAGTCTAGTAGCCTGTATCTCAGTATTCTCCTCCACAACATTGTCATTTTCTAGAGTGAATACCGTTGAAAAATATTCATTTAGTGCTTCCCCTATCTCCTCTAACTCCACACACAACCTACCACTACTATCCTTGATTGGCCCTAATCTTACTTTCGTCATTCTTTTATTCCTTAAATACCTATAGAAAGCCTTAGGGTTTGCCCTGATCCTATCCGCCAACAACTTCTCATGTCTCCTCCTGGCTCTTCTGAGCTGTCTCTTTAGGTCTTTCCTGGCTGCCTCATAGCCCTCAAGTGCTCTAACTGAGCCTTCACATCTCATCCTAACATAAGCCTTCTTCTTCCTCTTGACCAGAGATTCCACCTCCTTTCTAAACCACGGCACCCGCGCTCTACAGCTTCCTCCCTGCCTGACAGGTACATACTTATCTAGGACACACAGGAGCTTTTCCTTGAATAAGCTCCACATTTCTAATGTGCCCATCCCCTGCAGTTTCCTCCCCCATCCTATGCTCCCTAAATCTTGCCTAATCTCATCGTAATTGCCTTTCCCCCAGCTATAACTCTTGCCCAGTGGTATACACCTATCCCTTTCCATCACTAAAGTAAACATAACAGAATTGCGATTGCTATCACCAAAGTGCTCACCTACTTCCAAATCTAACACCTGGCCAGGCTCATTACCCAGTATCAAATCTAATGTGGCTTCGCCCCTTGTTGGCCTATCTACATACTGTGTCAGGAAGCCCTCCTGCACACATTGGACAGAAACTGACCCATCTATAGTACTTGAACTATAGTGTTCCCAGTCAATATTTGGAAAGTTGAAGTCCCCCATGACAACTACCCTGTCTCTCTCACTCCTATTGAGAATCATCTTTGCTATCCTTTCATCTACATCTCTGGAACTTCTCGGAGGTCTATAGAAAAGTCCCAACAGGGTGACCTCTCTTTTCCTGTTTCTAACCTCAGCCCATACTACCTCAGTTGACGAGTCTCCAAACATCCTTTCTGCTACTGTAATACTGTCCTTGACTAACAATGCCACACCTCCCCCTCTTTTACCATCTTCTCTGTTCTTACTGAAACATCTAAATCCCGGAACCTGCAACAACCATTCCTGTCCCTATTCTATCCATGTATCCGAAATGGCCACAACATCCAAGTCCCAGGTACTAACCCATGCTGCAAGTTCACCCACCTTATTCCGGACGCTCCTGGCATTGAAGTAGACACACTTCAAACCAACTTCTTGCTTGCCGGTGCCATCTTGCGTCCCTGAAACTTTATTTCAGACCACCCTACTCTCAATCTTTTCTATACTCGAACTACAATTTTGGTTCCCCTCCCCTTGCTGAATTAGTTTAAACCCACCCGAATAGCCTTAGCAAATTTCCCCCCCAGGATATCGGTACCCCTCTGGTTCAGGTGAAGACCATCTTGCTTGTAGAGATCCCACCCACCCCAATTAGAGCCCCAATTATCCAAGAATCCAAAACCCTCCCTCCTGCACCATCCCTGTAGCCACGTGTTCAACTCCTCTCTCTCCCTATTCTTCACCTCACTAGCACGTGGAACGGGCAACAAACCAGAGACAACTCTGTTCGTCCTAGCTCTCAGCTTCCATCCTAGCTCCCTGAATTTCTGCCTTAAATCCCCATCTCTCTTCCTACCTATGTCGTTGGTGCCAATGTGGACCACAACTTGGGGCTGCTCCCCCTCCCCCTTAAGGATCCCAAAAACACGATCAGAGACATCACGCACCCTGGCACCTGGGAGGCAACACACCAACCGTGAGTCTCTCTTGTCCCCACAGAACCTCTGCTCCGTCCCCCTAACTATGGAGTCCCCAATGACTACTGCTCGGCTCCTCTTCCCCCTTCCCTTCTGAGCAGCAGGGACAGACTCTGTGCCAGAAACCTGTGCCCCACTGCTTTCCCCTGGTAAGTCGTCCCCCCAACAGTATCCAAAACGGTATACTTATTGTTGAGGGGAATGGCCACAGGGGATCCCTGCTCTGCCTGCCGGTTCCCTTTCCATCCCCTGACCGTAACCCATCTGCCTTTTTCTTGTACCCGAGGAGGGACTCCCTCCCTGTAACTCCTCTCAATAACCTTACCAATCAGGCATACAGAACTTTTTTTTGGTTAGAGGAGGAGGATGGGTGGGAGACACTACCCGAGTAGTGTTTCGGGTCACGCAACCACACAAATAAATTACCTCACTCACTCAGCCGTCCCGTGTCCGCTCCTGCTCAGCGCACCTCCACCTATTCATGAGGTAAGCTTTTTATAGATTCAATATCAGTGACTCAGGCTTTCTGACAGGCTCCTGCTCCGAGCTCCCGCTCGCGCTGCTGTTGCAACCAGAAATGGCTCATGTTTTATTGATTAGCATGGAATAAAGAAAATATTGATGAACTAGGCACTTGAACAGTGGCAAGGCTGTATTATGGGTTGTTTGAATGGGGACTTAGGCATGAAGGCTTCCAGGATATGGCTTTTGGGAATTCAATCAAATAGGTCACTACTTCCTGTAAATTGCAGGCACTTTGGGTTTTCCGCTGCAGCCACAGACCCTACTCTCTACACTACCATATTTTGTGATCTGCCCACATGCCACTACAGATCACTAAGACTGATATGCTGCAACAATGCAAATTCAAGAGGTTTTTGAAATCTGTGGTGGGTTCACAGAAAGATAGAAGTTGAGAAGTGGGGCTTAGGGTATGATAGAGGATGCGGGAGAATGAATTAGAGTTGAGAAAAGACTGTAACTTGAAAGCACGTTTTTAAACAGTATCAAGAACTTACAAAGTGACTCAGCAATTGCATTGCTGCCAGAGTGCATAAATTCCTTAATCAAGCAAACTGACTTCAGAACTGTTATCACCAAAGTGGTTTCGCCTGAATGCAACTCATGACTGAGAAAAAATTAAACATTTCCACTGGGTTATTGTACCAGGTCACTCATTCAACAATTTCCAGTGTAAACTACATTGTGCTCAAAAACAACCTGTAGACTCATGGCCTAACATGTCCCTGAATCTACCATTATGATTAAACCAGTGGATCAATCCTTGTTCAATGAAGAATGTGGCAGGGTATTCCAGGAACAAAACCAGGCAGGATGAAAAATGAGGGGTCAACCTGGCAAAGCTACACCACAGGACTACTAGCGTAGACAAACAGCGAGTGATAAGACTACACAGCCCCACAACAAGCATTTCAAATCTAAACTCTGAAGTCCTACATCATCCAGTGGTGAATGGTGGTGGACACCTAAAAAGCTCATTGAGGAGAAGGCTTGCTAAATATTCCAGTCCTCAATGATAGATAAGCCCAGCACATTCGTGCAAAATGCTCATCCATAGTATTTTCAAGAGCCTTCAACCAGACTTATTCCCCGTAGAGCCAAGAAATAGCTATAAAAATTGGATACTTTAAAGACTGTGGGCCCTGGCAACAACCAAGTATGGTACTTGAACACATGTGCCCCAGAACCGGCAGGTTCCCTAGCCAGGCATTCCAATTGAGTTAAAACTTTATCATCCACCCAGCTTTCAGTTTGATCTCATCACAGCTTTGGTTCAAAAAGAGCTGAATTTCAGAGATGAAGTGACAACCAAATGTGGCATCAAAGCTTCCTAGCAAAACTGCAGGGAAAAGAAAAGCTCCCTGCTGGTTGGTGACATGCCCAGTGAAAAGAATGATGATATTGGTTGTCAGAGGTCAGACATCTCATTTCCAGGACATCTTGGCAGGTATTCTTAGACACAACCATTTTCAACTGTTTCATCAATGGCCTTCCCACTATCAGAAGGTCAGAATTGTGGATATTTGTTAATAATTGTACAATGTACAGCCCCATTCTCAATTCCTCAGATACTGAAACAGTCTGTGCCTGTATTCAGGAAAATCTGATAGCATCAAGGTTGAGGCAGAAATGTGGCAAATAATATTTGTGCTGCACAAGTTCTAAGCAATGATCATCTCCAACAAGGGTGAACCTAATCATCATCCTTTGACATTCAACACCATTGCCATTGCTGAATCATGCACTGTCAATATCTTGGGGGTTATCATTGACCAGAAACTGAGCTGGACTAACCATATAAATACTGTGGCTGCAACAGCAGGTTAGAGTCTGGAATACTCGCTGCTTGCTTACATAGGTGCAGCTCCAACAACAGTCAAGAAGCTGGACACCATCCAGGACAAAGCAGTCCGCATGACTGGCACCACATGCACAAGCATCCATTCCCACCAACTTTGACACTTAGGAACAAGATCTGCAAGTTACACAGCAGAAATTCACCAATAATCCTTTGATAGCATCTTCCAAATCCGCAGCCACTACCACTGAGAAGGACAAATGTAGCAGATATATGGAGCACCATTATCCACCCACAAGTTCCCTTCCAAGCGACTCACCATCCTGACTCAGAAATAAGTCACTATTTCTTCTGTGTTGAAACCCTGGAACTTCCTCTCTTATGTCCTATGGTTACACCTGCACCAAATGTTTGCATTAGTTGAAGAAGGCAGCTTACCAGCACCTTCTCAATGGCAAGTAAGGATGGACAATAAGTGCCGGCCCAGTCAGCAATATTCCATCCCATGAATGATAATAAAATGTTCAGGTGAACTTACTTGACTCATTGGAAGACATTTTTACATTAGTAGTACCGATCATTTACTTGCCAGTTGGCAAAATTAATGGCCTGACAAATGTATTGCTTAAGGTGTAGCTGTATCTGCAATCACAGCAGTCATCACTTACCTAGCTGACCCAGGTAAGATGAACTGTCAAGAAGACTAAACAACTTCACTGACTCCTTAAGCTCTCTAATCCGTGGTTCACAAACTCCATACATCTGATGGAAAACCCAACAGCTGCTAAAGTCCAGCTGTCTCCAGGAAAATTCAAAAGACTCACTGGGGACAATCTATCAACGGACCTCTTTTACAAGACCAGAAGAGTTCCAGGATATCTTCCCTATTCTGCCCTCATAAATATGACCAACAGCAGAAATGGAGTCAGGAAAGTTGGCCTTGCCACCTGTTAACCATTTAATTTTTCAGTCTTTATGTTGCAATCATGGCCACGAATCTTCATCCCTCTGTCTTTGAGTTTTTGTTTTATATTGTCTTCTCTCCTAGCCAGTGCACTTTCAGTGGGAGTGGGTGAATTTAAGGTACACACACTGATATTGGGAATTTATGTCTAACTAGCACTTGAATTTTTACACTTTCAGCTGTCAGTTTCAATATCTGTTGAAAATCTTACATCGTACTAGGCATCGACTTAAGTTTGGTGTTAAATCCTGACAATCAAATTGGCATTTTAAGCATTTGCTCTTAGCATCTAAATTTTGTCTTTGACCAGAATTATACCCATAAATCATTTTTAAAGCAGCTTGCTTCATTGGCTCAGTAACCCTTCCATGTTCCTCAGGATTATGAAATAGATTATGGTCCAAATCAATTGTTCTTTTGTCTTCCATTGTTTAACTTTTCCATGCCCTCTAATTTGCACAGTTGAGAATGCTTCTCCTGAGTAAGGAATATGAAGCTAATTTTATCTGTCTCTTTTGGAAACCACTTGGCTGCTCATGTTTGAGCTGCTGAGGCTTCTGGTTGCGCTGGTCTCTAGATGCAATTCTAGTTTATGGAGCAATTTTCCTACAAAATGCAAAATAATCCAAAATAGTTAGAGGTGAACTGCCCTTCAACTCAAAATGAGACGGTCGCTATACCTTCAGTCTCCATTTCTGGAAGAGCAAAGATAGTCATTAGATTCAGTTACCTTTGTTCCGATCTGAGGTAAGACCAAGCTGGTTAAGCTCTTCAAGCTATACATTCATGTTTATCTACCACAATACTATCGTTTCAAATTCTTTGGTGTCATGTATGCATATTTTCTACCTTTCTAGGAAACATTGCAGTGGCTTAGTGGTTAGCACTGCTGCCTCACTGTGCCAGGGACCTGGGTTCAATTCCACCCTTGGGTGTTTGACTATGTGGAGTTTGAACATTCTCTATGTGCCTGTGTGGGATTTCTCTGGGTCTTCTGGTTTCCTACCACAGTCCAAAGATGTGCTTGTTAAGTGGATTAGCCATAGGAAATGCAGGGTTACAGGGATAGGGTAGGGGATGAGCCTGCATGGGATACTCTTCAGAGGGTCAGTATGGGCTTGATGGGCTGAAAGGCCTGCTTCCAAACAGCAGGGATTCTATGATTCAAGACTATAAGGGGTTGAAAAATGGGCTGATTTACTTTCCTGATGTATGCATACACTAGATGTGCTTAATGGCTTCCTTCTCGGTTTTAATAACTCTCTGACTAGAATCTAGGGCTTTTCTCTAAACAGAAGGTGACAGACAGGATTTTTTCTATCTTCCTAAGTCCATTCCCAAGGCCAAACGTTCATGGACAGCCTCCTCATCAACTGGATTTCATTGCTCTGTGACTGATAATCAATCACTGATGACTCACCATCTGGGGAGCCGGAAGGTTTCTGGGCAGTAGGGGAACTCTCTATTTTCAGGCTATCAGTACTTTTACAAAGACATTAAGAAGTTGGCAGAGATTGCCCACTGACAGCTACCTCTCTTCCCTTGTTGCCAATCTGTTCCACCTTGTAAATCTCCTCTCCTACATTAGCCAACTGTATCCCGGTTCCTTGGACTCAAGTAGCTGGATTTCCTGAAGCAGCCACTGCCTTAATAGAGGCACCACCAAGAACACACATCTGAGATAATAAGGTGTAGAGCTGGATTAACACAGCAGGCCAAGCAGCATCATAGGAGCAGGAAGGCTGATGTTTCGGGCCTAGACCCTTCTTCAGAAAAGGGGTCTAGGCCTGAAACATCAGCTTTCCTGCTCCTCTGATGCTGCTTGGCCTGCTACGTTCATCCAGTTCTGCACCTTGTTATCTCAGATTCTCCAGCATCTGCTGTTCCTACTATCCAAGAAAACACATCTGTTAGTTTTTGATTAGCCAGCAGATCTTTGAGGGGAATTGGGCGATTTTGCTTTCTCAGAGCTCCTTCATCCTCGGGAAGAATCATCCCTGTCCACCCAGTAGACAAAACCTTCTGCCCTATCACTCTATGAGATGTGCAATGTACATGCAAGTTTTCATTCATTTTATTCTTTAATCATCATCAGTTGTCCCTCAGTTTGAAGATGTTCGCTGCTTGGGGTTGTGACTTTATGCCATGGGTCTTCATGTGACTGAACAGGCCGATTCAGAACCCTCAAATCACTGTGTGCATGGGGCAAGGACACCTACGAGGTAGTGGGACCCCGAGTACAGGACCTGCTGCATTTCCTTTCCTTTTCTGTTACCATCTCTGCCTCATCATTAAGGCATTTGGATTCAAAGCACAATGCAACCTGATGAACAAGATGTCTGTTCTGAGCAAGTGGCTGAAAATTCTAACCAGCCATTAATACCAGTGCTGCCACACTTCAAAGAAAACTTTATAGTATCTTTGTCGCATTTTCTTTCTCTTCCCCGGAACACTGGCCATTTGAAAGTTGAGAAAACAGGATAAAGTGAACAAAATATTTCACAGCCCTACAGACACAGTATCCAGTCCATTTCTGAGAAGAATTTAATGTGAGCAGTATTTTAATAAGCTTTCTGATTACTTCTCATTAATTCTGTATGGGATTTTGAACTGCCCATTTTCTTCATTGTGCTTGTTTGTTTCTTTCCTTGAATTCAGCTTTCATTTTCAAGTTACTCTACTTCTATTCTCTTTACCTTGTCTTATACTTCTTGTGTAAATAATCACCATCCCATTATGGATGTTGGTAATCAAATTTTCTGAATCTTGATGCAGTTTGAAAGGAAGAGGCACAATGTTCTCAGGATCCTAATAGTCTTCATTTTTTACTTTTCAGGAGACATTATGACATCAGTATCCAATAAAGAGATTTTCCGTTTCCTGTTAATGACCATCATCACTTTGAGCTGTTTTTTAACTTTTTTGTTGCTGTATATAAAACCATCCAACATCTGGATTTATACTGCACCAGGATCTGCCACACCGGCACCAGATGTGAACAACACTTTTGATAGAGTTGCTGAAGAGAATAAAACTATTGTGCTCATTTGGCATTGGCCTTTTGGTCAGAAATTTGAGCTCAATTCTTGTAAATCCAAGTTTAACATCCATGACTGTCACTTGACTGCAAATAGGAGCCTCTTTAACAAGTCGCACGCTGTCCTTTTCCATCACAGAGACATAAATGGGGACTTGTCCAACTTGCCCACACAACCTCGGCCAACTTTTCAGAAATGGATTTGGATGAATCTGGAGTCACCTAGCCATGCTCCTAAAAGAACCGGACTTAACAAACTCTTCAACTTGAGCTTGACATATCGACGGAATGCAGATATCGAAATGCCTTATGGGTCTCTGTCAATGAACAAAGTCCCATTAGATTTTAAATTGCCCAGTAAAAGCTGTCTAGTGTGTTGGATTGTAAGCAACTGGAACTCTAACCATGCCAGAGTGAAGTATTACAATGTACTATCCAAATACATTAAAATAAATACTTACGGTCAAGCCTTTAGAAAACATCTGATCTCTAAAGATTTGATCCCTACAATATCTAGTTGTAAGTTCTACCTTTCCTTTGAGAACTCAGTACATGAGGATTACATAACCGAAAAGCTCTACAACGCTTTGCTTGCAGGCACTGTGCCCGTGGTCCTGGGGCCATCGAGAAAAAACTATGAAAATTACATTCCAGCTGATTCCTTCATTCATGTGGATGATTTCAAATCAGCTCAAGAACTTGCAGCTTATCTGCACAAGCTGAATGATAATGAGGACTTGTACATGAACTACTTCAAATGGAGAAAGTATTACACAGTGCGGATAGCTCATTTCTGGGATGAACATGCATGTAACGTGTGTGAGAATATAAAACAGCATCAAAAATATCGATCATTTTCCAATTTAGAGAAATGGTTTTGGAATTAAATTCCAGCAAATACCACAGATCATCTGTCATATCAATAGGATTCATATGACTTCCTTCCTCAAAAGAAAATATTTTCAATCGATTATTGAAGCCAAAGATAAAACATCCACAGGCTTCCATTTTATCTAGTTATATAAAAAAAAATCATGTTCTGACATGGGTTTCTGATTTGAAGGGGACATCTACTGAAAAATGAAATTAATTTAGAAGCTACATGATTTTAATTTAAAGAAACTTCTCAAAGAATTTCGTCCCTCATTGTCATTGTAGAAAAATATTAGGTAAACTAATCTATACACAAATTAAAAGGGAAAATGCTCTGAAACAGATTATATACCAAATCTACAATTTAAGAAATAAGCAATATGACACAGGAGCAGGAATTGGCTTTCCAGCCTGTGAGCCTATTCTGCCATTTGATAAGATCACGGCTGATCTCAACTCCACTTTCCTGCTTGCCTCCCACAACCCTTGGCCCCCTTTTCTTGGGATTTAAAATAACTCAATTCTTAATAAAAGTAATGACACACTCCCTCTCCAACCACCCCCCACCTCCTTCACTCCAGCTCAGGAAGAGAATTCCAACAGTCCTTTTAATGTGATTATATTCTTTTTTTCAAATAAGGAGACCAAAAATGTTTGTTTTACTCCAGATGTAGCCTATTTGAGTGCCTGCACAGCCAGAGTAATGTTTCTCTACATTTTGGCTGCATCTGCTGACATTCAAGAGTATGTGCAGTGGAAGCAATAAATGTCAAACAAATTTTATAGAAGTTATTAATAACTAGCAGACACACAAAAATGAAAAATTTTGAATGGATGTGTCAATTGGATTTGTAAAACAAAAACACCAGGCAAAGTATTTTCAGTTTATTTTTAAATCATCTCTTTTTGTTATACTGGCATATGCACAGAATGAAAAAAATCAAAGATGAGCTCTCAAGAAATTAACAGTGGATCATTGGTGTCAACAAACACTTCAGTACTTTCATATTGTATTCTCTTTTTAATAAACACCAATATTCCATTGTCCTTATTCATAACTTGCCAGAAGTGCACGTTATCACTAATGTGTCAGGAGATACAGATCCATCTGTTCCACTGAATGCTGCAATCTTTCTTTATCTGAATGATTTATTTATTTTTCCTAACTGAAGTGCATATTTTACATCATCTAGCAATTTTTAAAGTATTTGCATAGCCTACCTAGATCAATTTATAGACTCTTGACAACTTACTTTTCTGCCTATCTTGGTGTCATCTACAAATTCAACACCATATATTTGGCCCCTTCTTCCAAGTTATTGATGCTGATTGTAAATAACTGGGGCCCCAGCACTGACGTCCATGATACTCTACTAATTAAAATTTGCCAACCCAACAAAAACAAATTATCCCTGCTTCTGTGGGCTACCAAATCTTTTAATCATGCTGATACGGTGCTCATTACAACATGAGGAATTGAAATACTGACCTTTGATGTTTCACTTTAAGAAATACCTTTGGAAATCCATGAAAACAACATCTGCAATTCATGCTATCTGCCTGGTTTGCTGCTTCTTCAAAGAACTCTGATCAATTAGTTAAGTATGGTTTCCCTTTCATAAAACAGTAGTGACACTGCCTGATCCCTTTATAATTTTATATATCCTGCTGCACCTCTTAATAATGGAGTCCTACAAATTCTCTGTGACGGATGCTTGGCCAACTGTCTTTTTCCCTTTTTTTGTCTTCCTTTTTTATATAAACGTGTTAAATTTGATATTTCCAACATACTAGGACTGTTCAAGAAGTAAGGAGTTTGAGAAGAATATAAGAAGTACATCTTTTATCTCTGCAGCCACTTCATTTAAGACCCTAGGATGTACACCATCAGTATTTAGGGACTTGGCAGCCTTTTGGTCTAATACTCTCCCAAAGTCCTTTTCTTAGTAATGGTGAATATTTTCATTTCTTCTCTCTTTTTTGCCTCTCAACTTTCAAGTACCTAAGTTTTTTTAAGTCTTCTGCAGTAAAGACAGATGCAAAAATCTGTCCAACTCTTTCTCTATTTCTTTATTTTCTATTATTCATCAGCAGACTCACTCATGCTAACATGTGCATTGATTACTCATTTCTTTATTTATACATTATTAGAAACTCTTACTATCTGATTTTATACTTCTCTCATACCCTAATTTCTACTTTTTAGAGAGGTTTTGTTGTTTGTTAAAATCTGTACAATTTTCTGAACTACTATTAATCTTTGCAAATTTGTACTTTACAGTGTTTCCTAAAATTCCAGATATCCTTAACATATTCATTTATTAAGTAAGCATTCTTCCCAAAATATTATTGTCTATCTCATTGAGATAAATTATGTCTGAGCTATTAAACATCACTCAAAAATTCTGCTACTGTATCTATGATGTCCTACTTATTAGCCTAGTCTTGCAATTCCCTTCAGCTAATTCGGCTTTAATTTCCTTATATTTACCTATTTTAGGTTTAAAGCAGTAACTTTAGTCCCAGATTTCTCATCTGAAACCAAGGTTCAAACTAAACATTAAATTCTATCAAGTTATGATCACCGCCTACTAGAGGTTTCTTAACTGTGAAGTTATCAATCAATTCTATCTCAGGGCATCAGATCTGGAATAGCTTGCTTTCTTCTCCATTACTTATGCTAGAATACACTGCACTAGGAAATTGCCCTGAATACACTCTGAGCTCATTTTCTGTCTGTATTTACAAATCTGATTTGCCCAATCTACATGTAGATTATATTTGCCTATAACTATTGCAGTACATCTCACATACACCATATTTATTTCTTCCTGTATACTCTGTCAGACAGAATATATACTGTTAAGGGGTCAATATATCACTACCACAAGTGACCTCTTCCCTTTCATATTGCTTACTTCTGCCCAAAATGATTCCACATTTTGCTTTTTCAAGCTAAGTTGAAGTCTCACTCTTGTACTAGTATCATCTCTAACTAACAGAGCTAGTTCACTGCCTTTACCCACCTTTCACAGATTTTGAAATATCGTTCAACATTAAGGTCATCTCCTTTGTCACTTTACACCATGTCTTTATACAGACTATCAGATTTTATATATTTATTTTCTCTCCATGCTAATAACTTGTCCTTTTTTTAATAATTGCTATAGGCATTTGGATACAGAGACTTTAATTTATCTTTTTATCATTTTTGCAATTTCTGGCTTTCTCAGCTTCTTTACTCTTAAGTATGTGCATAACTTTGTCCACACTGTGACTATACTGGCCATTATTATGTAGTTACTGCTTCTAATTGTGTGGCTTCCTGCACCAGGGTACCATGATCAGTGTGGTCAGTGAAAGTCTATTGTTCCTACTGTCATCAATACAAACTGCAAAAACTACAGTCCTCTTGGACAATTACAGGTACCAAGACTCGTCCAATTCTATCTTCTCAATATGCTTAGATGGCTCAGTCCCAATCCGATCTGCCTATCCCTGATCACCAACCAAATCAGGGAATCCTATCCAATAGGAAGCGATTCCTTTCTGGAAGAATGTGTCCAAATAACTAATTGATAAACCCTCCTACTATGATGCTTTGTTACTAATAAGAAATCTGACTGCTGCTACAACTAATGAACCTCATAATTACTAATACATTGCTAATAAGAAGAGAAATAAGGCAATTGTTACCAAGTAATCACATGTTTCCCTGTGACATCATGTTTGATTTCTTTAGAGCATGGTCGCTCCTCTTTGAAGCTGGCACTCTGCTCTCGCTGTCTCATTTTCTTATTAAACTTTTGTATTAGTGCTTTTGTACTCTCTCTTTGGGTTACTGGTGAACTGGTCTGCCACTCTCCTTTCATAAAAAAAACAGAAGAACTGCCAATGTTGTAAATCAGGAACAAAAGCAGAAGTTGCTGGGAAAGCTCAGAAGGTCTGGCAGCATCTGTGAACAGAAAATCAGAGCTAATGTTTCAGGGCTGGTGATCCTTCCTCAAGTTCTGAGGAAGGGTTACCGGACCCGAAACATTAACTCTGATTTTCTCTTCACAGATTATGCCAGATCTGCTGACTCTCCTTTCATACTCTTTTAGAACTGGTATTTTAACTGGAGAAATACTATTTCCTTTACATTTCGGATTAAAATAACGAAATTTATAAGCACTGTAAATATCTACCTATTTGAGTGCATTAGAAAGGCTTCATTTAAAATGTATTATCATGTTTGATCCCTAAACACAGTGGACAGAAAATTAATGAGCTGACTTTATCCTAGCTCCACAGCATCTAATCACAATATTATTCTGTGATCCAACTGGTTTGAAGACTCAATCATCTGTTGAAAATCAACATTTTTTTATCATTTATTGCAGAAATATTGAACTCCAGACTGTGTAGTAAATGGTCAACACAAATGGAACAGGCTCAAATTAAACACCTGCCAGAAGCAAGAAGCATTTAGATTGGAGCAGGAGACATATACTTCTTGTCCCTGTTAATCCAGCTGATGATAGTTTTAAATTTTAGACAATTAATGACCTGTCGGGTTAGTCTTCAGTTGCTCAATGAGGAAGCCATGCTTTCTGGAGAGTGAGCGATCACAGTGCTCATGTTCTGGATGGCCTTCTCTACTGTCTGCACCATTCTGTGCAAACCCTCTGAATCTCTGCCATATCCCTGCCTGCTTCACACTGTACATCCAACATTTTTCACCTGATGGACAGCTCATGTTCAGGCTGGGGGTCAGCATTGAGGTTGTGTGAAGCACTCTTACAGTTTCCAGAGACGTGCATGGTCTCAATCTGTGAATCTAACCTTGCCAAAATCATGTGCTCATACTGGCATATAGACTCTCCATAGCCCAATTTGTGCACAAACAGCACAGAGCATGGATCTGTCTCAAAATCTTCTGCTCTTCAAAGGTTAACACGGAGCCTGTGGCAGTAGCTGTTCAAATTTCACATGTGAGGGAAGCAAACAAAGGGAATGAGAGGCATCATTATCATTTGAGATGACTTTAGAGAGGTACAGTCCCTATAAATACAAACACTAGAACCAGCAGAAAATGTTATGCAGTATTTAAGCCGCACTCTCATAGACATTGATGCACACATTCTCACCCCAATTTCTGCAGTCCTCCAATCCAACTATTCTCCCTGTTGCCTTTCCCACTTGCTCCTTAGCCCCTTTTACCCTACCTTTGTGGGAGAAAGCAATATGCCATTGAAGTCTCACCACCCCAGAGCTGACTTCCATCTTCAACTTGCCCACTGGACTGACTCCATTAATATACTGCCAACCCAAGCACTTCTTCCTCTAACAGCATAAAATTCATCAGATTAAAACAAAGAACAAAGCCTGCGCCGATCCAGATCCTCTATCCAAACGTGTCACCTATTTTCCAAGGATCTGTATCTCTCTGCTCCCTGCCCACTCATGTATCTGTCTAGATACATCTTAAATGACGCTATCGTGCCCGCCTCTACCACCTTCCCTAGGAACGTATTCCAGGCACCCACCACCCTCTGCATAAAGAACTTTCCACGCATATCTCCCTTAAACTTTCCCCCTCTCACCTTGAAATTGTGAGCCCTAGTAATTGAGTCCCCCACTCTGGGAAAAAGCTTCTGGCTATCCACCTTGTCTATACCTTTCATGATTTTGTAGATGTCAATCAGGTCCCACCCCCTCAACCTCCATCTTTCTAATGTGAATAGTCCTAATCTACTCAACCTTTCTTCATAGCCAGCACCCTCCATACCAGGCAACATCCTGGTGACGCAACCAGAACTGTATGCAATATTCCAAATGTGATCAAACCAAAGTCCTATACAACTGTAACATGACCTGCCAACTCTTGTACTCAATACCACGTCCAATGAATGAAAGCATGCCATATGCCTTCTTGACCACTCTATCGAACTGCATTGCCACCTTCACTTAAACACCCAGATCGCACTGTGCATCAATTTTCCCTAGGGCTTTTCCATTGACAGTATAGATCACTCTTGAATTGGATCTTCCAAAATGCATCACCTCGCATTTGCCTGTTTGAATTCCATTTGCCAATTCTCTGCCCAACTCTCCAATCTATCTGTATTCTGTTGCATTCTTGGACAGTCCCCTTCACTATCTGCTACTCCACCAATCTTAGTTCAACCACAACCTACTTGAACAAACTCTCAGATATTACATGTCTTTTCTATGATAAAACAGAAGCGATATGATAATGAATCAACTATAGAAAAGTCATATTTTCTTTGGATGCCCAAAATGTTCTTCCTCAATGTTATTTGCCAAATGAAAAATGTCACTGTTCAGAAACCACCTCCACCACCCCCAGAATTCTCCAATGTCATGAAGAAGAGCATGTCTACTTTATGTCACCTCATGCATTTCCCAAGATACAAGGTAATTCCACACTTGATATACTTCGCATCCCTGCGCCCTTCCACATATGCCCATCTTCAAAATGGTTGCACACTCAGCCTAGCAGATTGTGAGAGGTCTTTTGCAACACTGCACCCATTTTGCGTGGACAACTGTGGCTTCTCACAGTGACACTCCCATTCAGGATGCTGTGGTCTGGCTAGTCAATCACTTCTTCTGATAGCAAGTATGAGAACCTCCCAGTGACCACCCTTAGCCTGGAGATGAACTTGTAGGGAGTCATCATTAAACTGTGGCATTATTCTTGTTCCTGGCCCTTCAGCAGCTTCCCCTCTATTTTCTCCAGCACATGGTGGTCCTACAGCCACTGGGGAGAGTGAAGGATGGAATTTGAGAATTTTCTTAAGAACTTGTAAGGGTAGGTAATACAGAAATCATATTTAAAAATATTCCCTTCGATTAGTGTTTACTGAACACACCCTGTTCTTACTATTTAAGCCCATAGCTAAGTTGAAATGAATTGATCCAAAGTGTTTTCGAGGTCTACCAGGTTAACATATTAAGTTGAATTGGAACTGCTGAGCAAACATGCTAACCTCACTTTTCCTAAAGTTTAACTTCTGCTCAATTAGAAAGACAGCTTATTCTATATCACCTTGTAAGCCATTCAATGTAGCTTATTTAACGAGATAGCTGCAAGCATTACATTAATGTCATGAATGGTTTACTCACAGCAACTATCATAATCTTTTCATCTCATCTGCATGACATTTGTGTTGTCTATTTTACCGGTGTATACCTTTTTTGATAGACTATTTTTAATTTCTCAAATTTTAGATAGAGTTTCTAAACAACTGCACTGAAATTATTCAACTAATCAACTGCTCAAAGTCAAATATTTATAATTTTTAAATGTTATAATTGCACAATAGAACTTGCTTTAAATAAACTTTAAACATCCTGGCAAAGCAAAACTATCTCCCTTGCTCAACTTTAGTTATATGAAGAAATAATTTAAATTCTCTAAAGGAATCAATCAGCCACTGTACGACTTGGTGATAAAGTCACAAGTTAAAGCCATATGTTGTACTGACTCATCCTACTATTTTACAGGACACAGTAATGTTCTTGCAGCATTAAGCTGTAATATTGGAATTTACAGTAATAATTAATCTCTTTACATGATGACTTTACAAATACAATCTTCCTTTTTTTGTATTTAAATGTTCTTTGGTTAAATTTTCTATTTTTCTCTGTATATTGAAGAAATGTGATTTATTTTGACAAAACTCTAATTTATATTGAAATATTAGGTTTTAATAAAAGGATATTCTTCAATTTCACAACCAATGTAAAAGCTATTCCATTGTCATATATTAAATCTATAGAATGAAAAAAATACTTCTGTAGAATTAACCTCATAATGTGTTTTTTGACAAAACAGGTTACGTGATCTTTGGACCTGTCATGGTTTTCAGATGCACTATTATGATGTTCTTTGCTGCCTTTCGGCTGCTTGAGACATCTAGAGGCAATATATGCTTTCTGAACTCTCACTCAACAGGTCAAATATTCTCTGTCAATCATAAAGCAGATGAAGTTCCTTATTTTTCTCTTGTTATAGTTCACAATCTTCCAATGAAATAGGAATAAAAACAATTTTAAACTATGTACTTCCTGAGGTTGCAGTATATTCATGATTGGCAGAGAGGAGGTAATGTTGTGTTGTTATCACTGCACTAATAATTCAGAGATGAGGCTAATGCTCTAAGGACACAGATTTTAACCTCACAATCGCAGATGGTGATTTTAATTCAATTTTAATTCAATTAATACACTTTGAATTAAAAGTGTGTCTCATGATGACCATGAAATTGGTGCTGATTGTCATAAAAACACGTTTGATTCTCGTTTGACTCCTTTAGAGAAGCAGCATTTGCTGTCATCACCTGATCTGGCCTACGTATGACTTTAGACCCAAGCAATGTGGTTAACTTAACTGCTGTCTGAAATGGATAGCAAACCACTCAGATGTATCAAACCACTAAGAAGCCTAAAGAAATGAATGAAACCAAAAGGACCACCTGGCATCAAGTGAATCACTGGAAGCAGCAGTAATGCACACAGCCCTGACAACTGTAGAAAGTCTTCTGCACTAACAGCTTGTACAAAAACCAAGAGAGCTGTCCAACAGAATAATCAAACAAACAGCCTGGCACAGTCATTCTAAGAGAATGACATTTTACAATGTCCTAAGCATCACCATCACCATCCTGGGTGTTTCCTCTCCCACCAACAGGACAGTCACAGCAGGCGCACTGGTACAGTGTGGTACAGTCAGGAAGAAGTTGTCTAGGAGTCCTCAACGTTGATTCCAGAATCTATGAAGTCTTATGGCATCAGTTCAAAAATGGGTAAGGAAACCTTGTGCTGATTACCACCAACCACACTTCTCTTAGCTGATAGATCATTTCTCCTCCATATTGAAGTTCAAGTACACTGAATGAGTTCTCAGTGGGGTATGTTAATGCCCATGAACAAGAGATACTTGTTTGCACCATTACTGACCAAGTCCTAAAAAACTAAGACACTACACTTAGCCTTCAGGAAGTAGTAATTGACAGTCTCATCAATCTACTTGCAACAGATGTGCCTGCTCGTGTTATTACTAACAGGGAAAACTACCATACATTTATTTTGGAGACAAAGTGTTGCCTTCATTATGAGGATATCCTCCAAAGTGATGTCAATCAATATCATCACGCGTAACGGGTTTTTTCTTGAACAGATCTCAGCATCAATTCAGCATCAGCAGCAGCAACTTAAAACCAGGCATTGATGAGTTACAGTGAGCCATATTCATCATGAGCAACGGCAGAATTGTATTCAACCACAATCTGGTATCTCATAGTGTGGCATATCCTACACTGTACTATTCCCATCAAGCCAGGGATCACCCCTGTTTCAGTGACAATAGCAGGAGGTAATTTGGAGTGGGACCAAGGACATACCTGAAAATAAGGTGCCAAAGTGAGCACCGAGCAACACTGAGCTCATAAACAGCATAAGCAGCCCATAATATACAGGGCTAAGTAATCCCACAACCAAATGATCAGTGCTAAATCTTCAGTCCAGTCATATCAGTCATGAATGACAGCATATAATTGTACAGGTAACTAGAAGAGGAGGTTCTACAAACATTTCCATTCTCAGCGATGCAAAAGCCCAGCGCATGAATACAAAAAATGCGTCTGAATCATTTGCCAGCACCTTCTGCTCGAAGTGCTGAGTGCATGACCCATCTTGGCATCCTCCTGTGGTCCCCAGCATCATAGATGCTAGTGCTCAAGCAATTCAATTGACTTCACATGATACCCAGAAACAGCTAAAGACATTGGACACTACCATGGTTATGAGCCCAAACAACATTCTGGCAATAGTACTGAAGGACCTGTCCTCCAGAACTAGCCATATCCTATCCAAGCTGTTCCAGTTCATTTAGTACACAGGCATCCACACAGCAATGCGGAAAATGGACCAGGAATGCCCTGTGCATAAAAAGCTGGACAAATGCAACCCAGGCACATGTCACAGTAGAATACATTTACCCTGCAACCTTCAGATTATTCTGATCTTCACAAAGTTCTATTTTTCCATTGGCAAACAAATACCACTAATTGAAGAATGCCACAAAGGATTTCTTTAGTTGCTTCAGTGTCAAATTGTTTGTTTATTCTTGCACGGAATTGGAGTTGTTTGGGTGGCACAGTGGCTCAGTGGTTCGCACCACAGCCTTACAGCACAAGGGACACAGGTTCAACTCCAGGGTCAGGTGACTATCTATGTGGAGTTTGCACATTCTCCCCATGTCTGCGTGGGTTTCCTCTGGGTGCTCTGGTTTCCTTCCACAGTCCAAAGATCTGCAGGCTAGGTGAATTGGCCATGCTGAATTGCCCGTAGTGTTCAAGAGGTGTGTGGGTTTTAGGGGGAATGGGTCTGGGTGGGATGCTTCAAGGGGCAGCGTGGACTTGTTGGGCCAAAGGGCCTGTTTCCACACTGTAGGGAATCTAGTGTAAATAAATGTTCTGATAATTTTTTCACATATTTGGTTTGAGCTTCAAATTTTATTCTACACTGAAAATAAAAACATGAGGAAATGACCTCCAATGGTATTGTTATCATTTCAAATTTGTTTATACAGAGTCCTGGATTATGAAAGAATCTGAAGTTGTTTAAAATCAGATCCTACTGATGCTTGATCATGATCTTACATTAAACGTCAATTTCCTGAAATTGCGCTCCAAGAATAAAACCATTTTGCCAGCAGAACAAGTCATTAAAATTTATTCTTTGAACCTTCACCTAAAAAGTTTTGTTTCGGTCACTATGCCACCAGAAAGTAAACCTTTTACACCGAAACCCAAACAAGTTGCTTTCTTGGCTGAAGTGTAAGTAGAGTTGCGTAAAGGGTCTGAGTCAGATTTCAAAGAGTATAAAAGGAGATGGAAAGAGGTAACAGAGACAGGGTGAGGTCATGGTTTATAGGATTTGAAAAAGAGGATGAGCTACATGTTGAACAACCTTGTGCAGTAATAGGTCAACTTTCTGAGGTCTGAAACAATTATCCATTTGGTACCCACAGGTCACAGATGTAGTTTAAATTAGGCCTATGTCCATCATTGGCCATGGGCAGCACATCACTGATATTGCATGTGTTTATGCTAGATGTGGGAATCTTGCACCAAGATTTTAATCGCATTGGAGAGCCTGATTCATGCCTGAATGTTTTCCAGATCTTGCTACATTTGGTCATGGACTGCTTCATTACCTAGGAAGTCATAAAATGGTCCTGAGCATTGTGCAATCATCAGCAAATATCCCTAAATATTACTCTATGATGGAGGGAACATCTTTGATGAGGGAATTGAAGAATGTTGGACCTAGGACACTATCCTGAGCTGACAGTTGACTTTGCGATGGGCATGACTCCAGCCAATGAGGGGCATTTGTCCTAATTACCATTAGCTCCTTGATATTATATTTGGTCAAATGGCCCCTTTCGCACATGGTAAAAAGAATAGTTTTGTTGAGATCAGGATGATCTGAGATCACTGGATAAATGTACTCCATTGTGTTATCCTGAACTTGGAAGTTTTTTTTTTCACTCTACTCCTCTCAAAAAAGACAATTCCTATTTGTTGAGTTTCAAACTCTTGATTAATGTACAAAAACAATTTGATGAACTGGAATTCACCCCGGCTGATGATTGTGTTCTGCAAGGGACCCTTTTTTCTGGCATCAGCAGAGGACAGACAATTTTGTTTTTGGATTGAAAGATATTCGTCTGCCTGACTCATGTGAAGCAATTTTTACAGCTAAAGCCTTATTGAAAGTCTGATCTTGAATAATTTATAATTGATAAAATACTGAAAGAATGTCATATAGAAGCATGATCCAGCTGTTATCCACACTCAAATTCATGGTATGTGGTGTTGACAGAAATCCCCACCATGGGAGCACAAAGTTATTAGAAAATCTATTATATTTTGACATGCAAACCATAGTTAAGGGATGCATTTTAAACAAATGCTGAGAGCCACATTTGCTTCTGTAAACTTGTTATAGAAATGTTTATAAAATCAGGACAACCAAGAAAAGCCAAAAAAACCCCTAAAGAATTGAAAACCTATTCTGATTAATTTGACAGTAGTTATGTAGATAGTAAAGGAAGGTGATTACAAATTGATTAACTTGCCATTTTTGGAATCTGAACAATGCCATCAAAAAGCCTTTACGATTAAATTTTAATGGAATGGAATTGTATGTTAAAAATTGAGGAATCGGTTAGTTTATTTTATGTTGTGCTGTTTGTAATTACCAGATATTGCAGAAATTGACAGTAGCACTGGCTGGGTGAGGAGCAAATTTAGGATTGGATGAATTGTTCATTTTATGTCAGAATTACATATGTAATAATGTGACTGTATTTATGTTTGTTATATGTCAAATGTTAAGCACCACTTCAAAGCTTCTTAGCGTTATTATGAACTGTTGAAGTCTTATTGGTCTTATTGGAAATATATTAACTGCCACATACATCATGAACTGAAGTGCCTTTTTCTGTGATGTAGATCCATACTTAATACATTTCATGTAATAAATCAAAGATTTATTTTGCAACTTAGGCCTTTGCTTGTGTACTAACCATGTCAGGATTCAGTCCCTGACCTTTTTATGCACAGACAGAACTTGCAATAAATAATTTGTATCTTTGTTATTCAAAGTTGTGTAATTCGGAGCAAAAGTTGAGATGTGTTCACTTTCCGTTACCAATCAAACCAAACTACTTGATATATACGTGTTCACTCTTTCCCTCTTGGAATTGTCAAATTCAGGGTTTTATTTTAATCTAGAGATCTTTTATTAGTACACAAAACTTTATTATGCTCATGTGGTCAAAATTTCCTCTGTCATCCTCCTGTGTCACTGGCAGGAAATTCTTTGAATCTATCCTTACAGATAAAATATTTTGAATGAATGAAATCCATTTTAAAAATTCATTCTGATCTACTCAAAAGGAAAATGAATAAAAAAAACAGTTAAATGCAGAAGAGACAAATTGATACAACAGCATTTCAAGCAATGGTTAACAGTGGAAAAATTTTCCACTAGTTGGAGCCATACGTTGCACAAAAGAAATGATTGCGGTTGTTGGAAGCCAATCATCTCAGCTCGAAGGCACCTCTGCAGAAATGCTCAGTGTAGTATCCTAAGCCCAGCCATTTGCAGCGGCTCTTCATCAATCATCTTCCCTCTGTGAGGTTAGAAGTGGGGATGTTTGCTGGTGTTTACACATTATTTATGACTCCTCAGATACTAAAGCAGTTCATGTTCAAATGCAGCAAAATTTGGATATTACCCACATTTAGGCTGAAAAGTGGTAAGAAACATTCATGTCACACGAATGAAAGACAATGATCATCTTCAACAAGAGAGAATATAACCATAACATTCTTAAAATTCACTGGCACCAACACCCTGGGGTTATCATTGATCAGCTACTGAATTGGACTGCCATAGAAATACCATGGCTGCAAGGGCAGGTCAGAGGCTAGGATTCCTGTAGGAAGTCATCTCCTGACTCCCCAGAATCTGTCCACCATTTACTTACTTACAAATTCTGATCGTTTTGGGGATCTCCGTCTAATTCACTCACAAGATACGTACTCCTCTCTGGCTTAGCTAGCATTTATTGCTTATCCTTTCGACTAATCGTGGCAACTCCAGAGTAGCTTGTGCTGCTTAGAGACTATAATAGATTGCAACAGGTCAGGTGACTGTAGAGGCATGTGACAACTGTGTGGCTACAGAGTTGGCGATAGGGAAATTGCAGGTAGGTTAGAGACATATGTGGGGTTGAAATGGGGATTGGGTAACCTGGAGATCTCTGATTATGACAGTTGCTTGCCAATTCTAGAGTCTTTGATTGTAGGTAGAAGTCAGTGATTTCAGGGTATCTGAATATTGAAAGGATTTGAATGGTGCAGTTTCAAAGCCAGTAGTTTGGGTACAGTAATTGTTGTATGTGAGGTCCTAATCATTTATGGTTAGAGTACGGTCAGCAATTCTCCTTTCAATGCTGATTCTAAGGACATTTATCTTATTCTCTCCTGGGACATGGGGGCCACTGGCTGACCAGCATTTATTGCCCATTTTCAATTAATGTAATAATTGTAATTAGGAGTGAGAGGATAGCCAGCCTTGCATTTTAGCGAGGAGAAGTGTGTATGTAAATGTAAAATACTGCAAATGCCAGAAATCAGAGCCTGAAGCATTAACACAACAGAATGAACAGAGGCTGCCCATTTCCCACCCACAATCAAAGCCAAATGCTGGCGTCATGACCAGTGACTAGAACGCTGCACAATAGACGGCTGCACCCAGCTTTCATCTACTGGAATCAGCTGTCAGTCAGCTCCCGTCTAGCTTGTAGCACCTGAGCTTTGTCATCTACACGGAAATCTTCTCCCTCCATAATGTCCCTGTCCATTTCCTCAGAAGACTGCTCCAATTCCCTCAGATATTCAGTATGTGGCTCATCACCTAATTTTTTCCTCCAGTTGTGCAGAGCACAGCACATCAGATGGTGTGGTACACTCTGTCTAGACTATATTGCAGGGTTCCCCAGATTTGCCTGAGCAGTGGAACTGTATCTTCAGCAGCCCTGTTTTCTGCTGCACCATTGAATGTTAGGGCACTGAAGGGACAAATACTCAAAGCAGACCATTTTATCTGCCAATGGCTGAGTGTGAGAAAATGGTTGCAACATTTCATTAAGCTCAAATCATGGGCTTAACTACAGAGAACAAAATGCCTCCGAGTCTCAGTAAGACAGGGCTAGAACGCAGACTGTAAAGCTCTGATAAGGCAGCTCAGATGAAAACGGTCTGATTTAAAATTTCGGATTTTTATATGAAATGGAAAGGGAAAGCTTGGCCCACCTTAGATGAGGTCTTTTAAATAATTATAATTACAGATTAAACACATATGCCCATACAATATTAGTAGTTTTAATGTATTAGACACTGGAAAATTTAGACTTCTGTAGGCAGTTAGCCTTCGGCATGAATATAGGTTTCGATAGGTTTACAGGAATCTTTTCGCTGTCAGTAGGAAGACTAGAACCATAAAAGGGTGTAAACAATATCACCTTGTAAGACTATCAAGAGACAAATAACATAGATAACAAGATGTAGAGCTGGATGAACACAGCAGGCCGAGCAGCATCAGTGGAGCAGGAAGGGGCTATGGGGAGCAGGCAGAAGAGTGGATCAATGATAACACAGCTCTCTCAGCATGCATTTGACCAGCAGTTCCCTCTTTTTAAGTTTCAGCATCACTTACACGGGAATGGTCAGGTTGCAAGCACTAGTATCATGGTGCCAATTACCATTGATCAGCACTTAATCCCGAAACACATTCACTCTGCATGCAATGCAAATGAACAAGGAAATGATTGAAAATTAAATGTAGCTGGAGATTGGAAAGGCCTATGTTGGGAATGGATTTTAGTAAGGATTCTGACTCACATGTTCAGGAGCACAAATCAATATTTAATTTTAATATTATACCCAAACAGCATTACAACAATTATATGCAAAATGGTCATCAATCAGTGTCATATCCTCACTAACCTACACGTCTAGTCCTGTGAATAGGGGCTTGATGATGGACAGCTTCATGGTCAAACGTAGGTCCTTCCATAATTTTGTGATGTTTGCCAGATCCTCTATCACCTGCCCTTGGACTCTCTTATTGTTCACATTCCAACATCAACTGTTATGCCTCTTCTGAGATATTTACCAATTGCATCATTTATTTGCTTATTGCTCATGATTTTTCAAATGTGCTCACGCAATTCATTTTCCTTGCTGACTTTGATATAGAAGATATAGAAAAGCCACTAAAAGAAATTATAGACCGGTAAGTCTCACGTCTGTCGTCTGCAAGGTGTTAGAAAGGATTCTGAGGGATAAGATTTATGACCATCTGGAAGAGCATGGCTTGATCAAATACAGTCAACACGGCTTTGTGAGGGGTAGGTCATGCCTTACAAACCTTATCGAGTTTTTTGAGGATGTGACTAGTAAGGTTGATGAGGGTCAAGCTGTGGATGTGGTGTATATGGACTTCAGTAAGGCATTTGATAAGGTTCCCCATGGAAGGCTCATTCAGAAGGTCAGGAGGAATGGGATACAGGGGAACTTAGCTGCTTGGATACAGAATTGGCTGGCCAACAGAAGACAGCGAGTGGTAGTAGAAGGAAAATATTCTGCCTGGAAGTCAGTGGTGAGTGGGGTTCCACAGGGCTCTGTCCTTGGGCCTCTACTGTTTGTAATTTTTATTAATGACTTGGACGAGGGAATTGAAGGATGGGTCAGCAAGTTTGCAGACGACACAAAGGTCGGAGGTGTCGTTGACAGTGTAGAGGGCTGTTGTAGGCTGCAGCGGGACATTGACAGGATGCAGAGATGGGCTGAGAGGTGGCAGATGGAGTTCAACCTGGATAAATGCGAGGTGATGCATTTTGGAAGGTCGAATTTGAAAGCTGAGTACAGGATTAAGGATAGGATTCTTGGCAGCGTGGAGGAACAGAGGGATCTTGGTGTACAGATACATAGATCCCTTAAAATGGCCACCCAAGTGGACAGGGTTGTTAAGAAAGCATATGGTGTTTTGGCTTTCATTTACAGGGGGATTGAGTTTAAGAGTCGTGAGATCTTGTTGCAGCTCTATAAAACTTTGGTTAGACCGCACTTGGAATACTGCGTCCAGTTCTGGGCGCCCTATTATAGGAAAGATGTGGATGCTTTGGAGAGGGTTCAGAGGAGGTTTACCAGGATGCTGCCTGGACTGGAGGGCTTATCTTATGAAGAGAGGTTGACTGAGCTCGGTCTCTTTTCATTGGAGAAAAGGAGGAGGAGAGGGGACCTAATTGAGGTATACAAGATAATGAGAGGCATAGATAGAGTCGATAGCCAGAGACTATTTCCCAGGGCAGAAATGGCTAGCACGAGGGGTCATAGTTTTAAGCTGGTTGGTGGAAAGTATAGAGGGAATGTCAGAGGCAGGTTCTTTACGCAGAGAGTTGTGAGAGCATGGAATGCGTTGCCAGCAGCAGTTGTGGAAGCAAGGTCATTGGGGTCATTTAAGAGACTGCTGGACATGCATATGGTCACAGAAATTTGAGGGTGCATCCATGAGGATCAATGGTCGGCACAACATTGTGGGCTGAAGGGCCTGTTCTGTGCTGTACTGTTCTATGTTCTATGTTCTAAGATTATTTGAATTCTTTAGACTGTTAAGTTTGAAGGAATCTCTGAGACAAATAACATAGCAAGGGGGGGCAGAAACAATTGTGAAACAGGGTCACTGTGACTTTGAGAGAATGAAAAATGCCAACTGAAACCTAACAAACAGGCTAAAGAATTCAACTAATAAAATGTGAGGCTGGATGAACACAGCAGGCCAAGCAGCATCTCAGGAGCACAAAAGCTGACGTTTCGGGCCGAGACCCTTCATCAGAGAGGGGGATGGGGGGAGGGAACTGGAATAAATAGGGAGAGAGGGGGAGGCGGACCGAAGATGGAGAGTAAAGAAGATAGGTGGAGAGAGTGTAGGTGGGGAGGTAGGGAGGGGATAGGTCAGTCCGGGGAAGACGGACAGGTCAAGGAGGCGGGATGAGGTTAGCAGGTGGGACGTGGAGGTGCGGGTTGAGGTGGGAGGAGGGGATAGGTGAGAGGAAGAACAGGTTAAGGAGGCGGGGACGAGGTGGGCTGGTTTTGGAATGCAGTGGGGGGAGGGGACAAGCTGGGCTGGTTTTGGGATGCATTGGGGGAAGGGGAAATTTTGAAGCTTGTGAAGTCCACATAAATACCATTGGGCTGCAGGGTTCCCAAGCAGAATATGAGTTGCTGTTCTTGTGACCTTCGGGTGGCATCATTGTGCCACTGCAGGAGGCTTAGGATGGACATGTCATCTAAGGAATGGGAGGGGGAGTAAAAATGTTTCGCGACTGGGAGGTGCAGTTGTTTATTGCGAACCGAGCGGAGGTGTTCTGCAAAGCAGTCTCCAAATCTCCGCTTGGCTTCCCTTACGTAGATGACATCTCAGGTAACTGGCTAGAAACTGATGTCCATTTCAAGCCCACCAACTCCCACAGCTACCTAGAATATATCTCCTCCCACCCACTCTCCTGCAAAAATTCCAGCCCCTATTCCCAATTCCTTCGCCTCTGTCGCATCTGGTCCCAGGATAAGGCATTCCACTCCCGCACATCCCAGATGTCTGCATATTTCAAGGACCGCAAATCCCCCCCGCAGTGGTTGAGAACGCCCTTGACCGTGTCTCCTGCATTTCCCGCAACCCATCCCTCACACCCTGCCCCCGCAATAACCGCCAAAAGAGAATCCCCCTCATCCTTGCATACCACCCCACCAACCTCCGGACACAACGCAACATCCTCTGACACTTCCGCCATCTACAATACGACCCCGCTACCCAAGACATTTTTCCATCCCCACCCTTGTCTGCCTTCCAGAGAGACCACTCTCTCTGGGAATCTCTTGTCTGCTCCACACTCCCCTCCAACCCCACCACACCCAGCACCTTCCCCTGCAACCGCAGGAAGTGCTACACTTGCCCCCACACCTCCTCCCTCACCCCCATCCCAGGCCCCAAGATGACTTTCCATATTAAGCAGATGTTCACCTGCAAATCTGCCAATGTGGTATACTGTATCCACTGGACCCGTTGTGGCTTCTTCTACATTGGGGAAACTAAGCAGAGGCTTGGGGACCGCTTTGCAGAACACCTCCGCTCAGTTCGCAATAACCAAATGCACCTCCCAGTCGCAAACCATTTTAACTCCCCCTCCCATTCCTTAGATGACATGTCCATCCTGGGCCTCCTGCAGTGCCACAATGATGCTACCCGAAGGTCGCAGGAACAGCAACTCATATTCTGCTTGGGAACCCTGCAGCCCAATGGTATTTAAGTGGACTTCACAAGCTTCAAAATCTCCCCGCCCCCCAACTGCATCCCAAAACTAGCCCAGCTTGTCCCCCCCTCCCCAACCTGTTCTCCCTCTCACCTATCCCCTCCTCCCACCTCAAGCCGCATCTCCATTTCCCACCTACTAACCTCATCCCGCTTCCGTGTTCTGTCCATCCTCCCCGGACTGACTTATCCCCTCCCTACCTCCCCACCTATACTCTCCTCTCCACCTATCTTCTCCTCTCTCCATCTTCGGTCCGCCTCCCCCTCTCTCCCTATTTATTCCAGAACCCTCTCCCCATCCCCGTCTCTGATGAAGGGTCTCGACCCGAAACGTCAGCTTTTGTGCTCCTGTGATGCTGCTTGGCCTGCTGTGTTCATCCAGCTTCACACTTTGTTATCTTATGCTAGACAGAGGGACTGGGTTTTTCTGGGTTTTTGAAGTCAGATAAGAGGGAAGATATTGTCACAGAATCATAGTGTTAGAGCAGATGTTACAAATAATATAATAATTGGTAGAAATTATCATTCTTTTAAATCTTCTATACTAAGATCAGCAAGGAAAATGAATTGCACGAGCACATTTGAAAAATCATGAGCAATTAGCAAATAAATGATGCAATTGGCAAACATCTCAGAGGAGGCATAACAGTTGATGTTGGAATGTGAACAATAAGATGTATTGTAAGAGCCCAAGGGCAGGTGATAGAGGATCTGTCAAACATCACAAATTTATGGGAGGGCCTACGTTTGACCATGAAGCTGTCCATCATCAATCCCCTATTCACAGGACTAGACATGTAGGTTAGTGAGGATATGACACTGATTGATGACCATTTTGCATATAATTGTTGTAATGCTGTTTGGGTATAATATTAAAATTAAATATTGATTTGTGCTCCTGAACATGTGAGTCAGAATCCTTACTAAAATCTGTTCCCAACATAGGCCTTTCCAATATCCAGCTACATTTAACTTTCAATCATTTCCTTGTTCATTTGCATTGCATGCAGAGTGAATGTGTTTCGGGATTAAGTGCTGATCAATGGTAATTGGCACCATGATACTAGTGCTTGCAACCTGACCATTCCCGTGTAAGTGATGCTGAAACTTAAAAAGAGGGAACTGCTGGTCAAATGCATGCTGAGAGAGCTGGGGTTATCATTGATCCTCTCTTCTGCATGCTCCCCATAGCCCTTCATCCATCTTTCCATCAGAAACATGTTTATTTCTTTCTTGAATTCTGTGTCCACTGCACTCTGGGGTAGTGAGTGCTACAGATTTATAACCCTTTGGGAGAAGTAGTTTTTGCTTATCTCAGTTTTGAACCTACATCTTCTCACTCTGTGAATGAGAACTTTGAGGAGCAGGAAAACAGGCTTGAACAGATCAAGATTGAGGAAGATGATGTGCTGGAAATTTTGGCAAACATTAAGATTGATATGTCCCCAGTGCCAGACCAGATTTATCCTAGGTTGCTCCGGGAAGCGAGAAAGGAGGTTGCTAAGCCACTGGCGAAGACCTTTGCTTCCTCATTCTCCACGGGAGTCGTACCGGAAGATTGGAGGGAGGCAAATGTTGCTCCTCTTTTCAAGAAAGGGAATAGGGAAATCCCTGAAAATTACAGACCAGTCAGTCTTACGTCTATGGTCAGCAAGGTTTTGGAAAGAAGTCTGAGGGATAGGATTTATGACTGTTTGGAAAAGCATAGCGTGATTAAAGGGAGTCAGCATGGATTTGTGAGGGGCAGGTCATGTCTTGCAAATCTTATTGAGTTCTTTGAGGAAGTCACGAGACAGGTTGACGAGGGTCGAGGAATGGATGTGGTGTACATAGACTTCAGCAAGACATTTGATAAGGTTCCCCATGGCAGGCTCATTCATAAAGTCAGGAGGTATGGGATACAGGGTGATTTGGCTGTCTGGATTCAGAATTGGTTGGCTGACAGGAGGCAGAGAGTGGCTGTAGATGGTAAGTATTCTGCCTGGAGGTCAGTGCTGAGTGGTGTCCCGCAGGGCTCTGTTCTTGGGCCTCTGCTCTTTGTAGTTTTTTTAAATGACTTGGATGAGGAGGTTGAGGGGTGGGTTAGTATGTTTGCTGATGACACAAAGGTTGGAGGTGCCGTTGATAGTATCGGGGGCTATTGCAGGCTTCAGCGAGACATTGACAGTATGCAGAGCTGGGCTGAGAAATGGCAGATGGAGTTCAAACTGGATAAATGCGAAGTGATGCATTTTGGAAGGTCGAACTTAAATGCTGAATATGGGATTAAAGGCAGGATTCTCGGCAGTATGGAGGAACAGTGGGAGCTTGGTGTTCAAGTGCATAGCTCCCTCAAAGTTGCCACCCAGGTGGATAAGGTTGCTAAGAAAGCATATGGTGCTTTGGCTTTCATTAACAGGGGGATCGAGTTTAAGAGCCGCGAGGTTATGCTGCAGCTCTACAAAACCCTGGTGAGACCACACTTGGAATATTGTGTCCAGTTCTGGTCGCCCTATTATAGGAAAGATGTGGAGGCTTTGGAGAGGGTGCAAAGGAGGTTTACCAGGATGCTGCCTGGACTGGAGGGCTTGTCTTACGAGGAGAGGTTGACTGAGCTCGGACTTTTCTCTCTGGAGAGAAGGAGGAAGAGAGGTGACCTGATCGAGGTGTACAAGGTAATGAGAGGCATGGATAGAGTTGATAGCCAGAGACTTTTCCCCAGGGCAGGATTGACTGCCACAAAGAGTCATAGTTTTAAGGTGTTAGGAGGAAGGTATAGAGGAGACGTCAGAGGGAGGTTCTTCACCCAGAGAGTTGTGAGTGCATGGAATAGTTTGCCAGTGGTAGTCGTGGAAGCGGAGTCATTAGTGACATTTAAGCGACTGCTGAACATGTACATGGACAGCAGTGAATTGAGGGGAATGTGGGTTAGGTTATTTTATTTTTGGATTAGTAATATTCCATGGCACAACATCGTGGGCCAAAGGGCCTGTACTGTGCTGTACTTTTCCATGTTCTATGTTCTATATCTATGACCTCTTGTTTGAAACTGTCCCATATGGGGGAACAAGTGTTTAACATCCACTGTGTCAATTCCCTTTAACATTTTACATACCTCAGCCAAATCCCGACTCCCCCCAAACTCCACATTCCCCAGTTCTTCTGAACTCCAGTGAGTACAAGCCCAAGCTATTCAACTGATCCTCATACCGCTGCCCTTTCATCCTTGGAATCAACCTGGTGAACGTCCTTTGAACTGCCTCCAGTGTAACCACATCCTTCCTCAAGTAAGGAGACCAAAACCAGATATAATACTCCAGGTGTGTTCTCACTGAGACCTTGTGTAATTGTAGCACTACTTCTATAATCCTTTCAACTCCAGTTGCTAGTGCATTCTGCTGTGCAAGTCTTTACCTCCTTATTGCTCTGGAAGTGAATCAGACAGATGTCATGATGTTTGTGAGGGATTGACAAATGCACAATTGTAATGTTTGTGTTTGAGGTATGTATGCAGCTGATGTGATTGATTCGTGCCCTGAGATGTTGCCTGTGAAAAACATGTGGGCCTCTCACAACCAGTGGCAAGCTGAAGCTGCCAGGTACCTGTGCTGACTTCTGTAGCAAGAATTTGTGACATCTCGTTTGCTAAGAGAGAAGGCAGAATATTAATGAGGTGAGTTGGCACATTAATAAGGCATTTAACAAGCTATATCTCTACTAACTTAGCATCTTGCTGCAGCTGAGTGAGAAACATGCTTCACCACTTGATAAACAAATGAAAGATACAAGTTGTTCCTTGCTGTCGAGACAATATCTTGCAGGACCTGTTGTGCAATTCTGCCACAAACCTCACCATAATCCATATCACTCAAGCCTGAGATAATGAAATGTGAGGCTGGATGAACACAGCAGGCCCAGCAGCATCTCAGGAGCACAAAAGCTGATGTTTCGGTCTAGGCCCGAAACGTCAGCTTTTGTGCTCCTGAGATGCTGCTGGGCCTGCTGTGTTCATCCAGCCTCACATTTCATTATCTTGGATTCTCCAGCATCTGCAGTTCCCATTATCACTCAAGCCTATTGAGATTCCACTCTTAGTTTCCCTTTTGTGCTGACTTCTCACAAGTATCTTTACGTTAGTTCTTCTACCTTATAAGCTGAATGACTTCTGTTGCTCTCCTGTCATAATTTGCTCAATCTCCTCGTGATTTCTTTGTGATTCTTACTGCTTTCTACTTCCAGCACAATCTGAATAGGTTTCTCCAAAGTCAAATCTTTTTAGATTGTAATAGATCTGACAAAGATCCATGATTAGTTCCAACAATACTTCCAGCTCTTATAATTCCAGTCTCAAAGCTCTATAGTCACTTTTTTCCACTAATTTGTGAAGATCATTGACGAACTTTTCCAGAAATTCCCTGGATGCTGAACTGTTATGACCTTTATGTCTTGATAAGCTGTTGTATAGTTTGTTACGTCTCACGTAGGACACTAACATGTGAAATTAAATCTCATGGGATTGGGAGTAGTGTATTGGCAGGAATAGAGAACTGGCTGGTAGACAGGAAATAAAGAGTAGGAATAAACAGGCATTTCACCAAGTGGTAGTGATAATTGGAGTACTGAATGAATCAGTGCTTGGACCTCAGCTATTCACAATATATATGAATGATTTAGGTGAGAAAACTACATGTAATATCTCTAAATTTGCAGATGACACAAGGCTAGATGGGAAGATGAGATGTGAGGAGGATGCAGAGATGTTGCAGAGTGATTTGGACAAGTTGAGTGAGTCAGTATAGTAGGTGCAGTGTAATTGGATAAATGTGGAATTCTCTACTAGAATTCTTAACGCTATGACCTGGTGGTATTCCGCAGCAATGCCCACAATTATTCCCATGCTGTATGAACAGCAATTGCATTTACTGCCAGCTTGTGTTTGGAGTGGTTACCATTTGGTTTGTGGTGGCAAAGGAAACCACCAGGGAGACTTTATGAGAAGAGGACCTTTGCTTAAACAAAATGTAGTTTACAGCATAACAAGCAATTACAGCTGCTGCTAAGATCATTGAAAGACATGCCATGTATGTTTTCACTTGACAAAATGTTCTGCCTTTTTGCAGCTGAGTCCTTTTGGCATTTTCAGATTGGATACAACTTAACACTGTTTCCAACATTAAGCATTTCAGAACCATTATCTTATAAAATACAAATTAAGCCAGCAAGTCAATAAACGTGTACAGAAAAGTTGCATCACTTGCTTCTGTACTGCAGTGATTTCTGGTTTATCAGCAACACAGTAAGAGCAGTGGAGAACCAAAATTTGAAGTTACTAGAAATGCTCAGCAGGCCTGACAGCATCTGTGGAGAGAGATCAGAGTTAACATTTTGGGTTGAGTGACCCTTCCTCAGAACTGTTGGAAGCTAGGAAAATGTTGGCTTATATGCAGAAGGCAGCATGGGCAGAGGTGTGGAGGTAAAGTGCAGTTGGGGATACAGCCCAGAGAGAGGCAACAGTTAGACAGACAAAGGAGGAACACGAGAGAAACTCCACCAACAGTCCTTCGGCCATATTCTCCAGATTGTGGAGGACAATTGAATGTACACTGGTGTGCTTCTTGAAGCCAATTCTACAGTATGCAGATGAAACTCCTGTAAACCAACTATTACTGACAACACACTGTGTCTAAATGGGTAAAAATGTCCCTGCTCACTGCGTCCAGTTTTCTCAACTCTCAGACTCTTGGGGAAGACAAGAAACAAATAACTCTAAGGCACTCTGGAGCTCCCATTGAAATGTGACAGTGTTCACATTAAAGAATGGGAGAGGCTTGCTACCAATCAATCACACCAGTGCTTACCTGTCCATTAGGTTGTACCATGCTTTGGTCTGAAAGTCTTAATGGTGAGGCAGAGTGATGGTGGAGAAAAAAAAATGAAATGGAAGCAAATCCTGTGCTCTTGGTCCCATTACATCATGGGATGTCCTGTCCCACATACCAAAGAACTGCACATTTAGGCACATAAAAGACTCGTAGCAAAAACCTCTGACCCTGAGTGAATGACATCCTCAAATTGGGCACAGATGGCGATGAGAGGTTCAGATAAGATAGTTTGTGTTCCTTTTAGCTAATGGCACAAGGATGAGGGAACACAGATATTACGGCTTTGGCAAAAAGAAGCAGGAGAAATGTGAACATGTCAATCCTTCAATGACATTGCATTTCTAACTTATTTATTTAAACTCTATTAAAAAATGCAACTACTTTTTATTCCTCTTTTCTATCCAAGATTTGAACTGAGGTACTTGTACCTAAGATGGCACCGTCAGAAGCAGGCATTGCAAATGCTTTTCACTGTACTTTTACAATGGAGTGCACGTGACGACAAAGGATTTTCTATTCTATTTTGTTTTACTGACGGGTGGTAAAAAGAACTATAAACACACTGCATATATGGTGGTAAATGCAGAAATAATGAATAATTTCTGAATGGAATTGGACGGACAGTTGTTTGTTTAATTAAAAGGGCTATGAAGGATAAAACCTAAGAATGAGCCTGCCCAAATAGTTGCTCAGCGAGTCAACTTGAACTAGGTAGGCGTAATGAACTCTTTCTGAACTTAAATGTACTGACATCATAGTCAGAAGCCCCTGCTCCTGGAGGTGGCAGATTTGGAGGCAGGAAAGGAAAATAATCAATGAAGCTTAGGCAGGAGCTAGTGTACCCAAACCCCTTACCTCCCCCCTCCCCCCAGTGAAAGGCCTTGACTAATCACCACTAGAATTAAGTAGACCATAGATGGGCATGCGACCATTTGGCATTCCTGCTCGCCGTTAATGTGCAGCCAGCCTGCCACCTCAGTGATGTGGGTCTCTTGTGATCAATGCCTGATCAAGAGATTGAATGTTAGGAGGCAGTGCCCACTATCATGCCTTGACTTCCAACAACAGCCAATCCTTCTTACCGTGAGACAACCTAAGAAGAAACACCCCCTAACATCTATTATCTTTGTCCTGGGATCCAGAGGGTATCTTTGCTGAAGCAATTATTGTGGTGGAGCCATAAAATTGTCAGGCAGAACATACCCTGCTGCATTCCTGCTGGTGATTTACTGCAAATTGAGGCCCTTAAGTAAGAAATTTATGCCCCTTTCGGGACCTCATCCTGCTGCCATTAAGAACCACCCCTGGTAGGTTGGGAGTGAGCATGAGAAGCCAGAGAACCAGATCCTCTTCAATTTGTTGTCAGGCTTCTGAAGCGGAGAGAGGACTCCGTCATTATCAGGCACTCAGGCCTGATTGAAGCACCAAAACATGTGGGGAAACCTTCGACAGCTAGCTTCCTGCCCTTTCTGCTGACCTTGCTCCCTCACAATCTCTATCTGTGATTCTCCACCTGTCATCAGTCACCAATGGACTGGGTCCCTCAGTGACCCTGGATCCCAAGTGGGTAAATTGCCGGCAGCAGTTGCTGACTCTAGTGTCAGTGTCAAGCAGGCATAGCCTCTGACTTATGGTTGGTCAAACGTCTTGGGACAGGTACGGGAGGGGTGGGGGTGGAGATAGCAGATTAATGCTGCTTGACCCTGGGAAGGCCCACTACTGCCTAGCCAGCTAGCAAGTCCCCTTCATTAAGTTCAGACCTACAACTTTGGTAAGGTGTAATGTAAATATAAGCCTTTCTTTCCTTCCATTTTTTTAGTATATTTTAAGTTTAGCAATATTTATCGTATTCTTTGTTGTCCCTGCACAGGAATGGCCTTGCACTGTTTGCTTTGTGCTATTGGTTCATTCAATTTTCGCTAAGTTTAGTTCCTACTTTCATATTGTTCCACTTCCACTTTCTTTACCTTATCTCTTATATTTCCAGTGTAAGTATTCCTCTTCACATCTGGGAAATTGTGTTCAAATCCAGATGCAGTTTAATTGGAAGATGTGCTGCACTCCCAGATACTAACAGTCATTATTTTTAACCCTGCAGGAGACATTATGACATCAGTATCCAATAAAGGGATTTTCCGTTTCCTCTTATTGTCCATCATCATTTTGGGCTGTTTTTTAGCTGTGTTGCTGTATGTAAAACCATCCAGCACCTGGATTTATGCTCCACTGGAATCTGCCACATCAGCACCAGGCTTGAAGAATACTTTTGTGACGGATGCTGAAGAGAATAAAACTATTGTGCTCATTTGGCTTTGGCCTTTTGGTCAGACATTTGAGCTTGATTCTTGTAAATCTGAGTTTAACATCCATGACTGTCACTTGACTGTGAATAGGAGCCTCTTTAACAAGTCACACGCTGTCCTTTTCCATCACAGAGACATAAATGGGGACTTGTCCAACTTGCCCACACAACCTCGGCCAACTTTTCAGAAATGGGTTTGGATGAATCTGGAGTCACCTAGCCATGCTCCTAAAAGAATGGGACTCGACCAACTCTTCAACCTGACCTTGACATATCGACGGGATTCAGATATCCAGGTGCCTTATGGGTCTCTGACAATGAACAAAGTCCCATTAGACTTTGAATTGCCCAGTAAAAGCTATCTCGTGTGTTGGGTTGTAAGCAACTGGAACTCTAACCATGCCAGAGTGAAATATTACAATGAACTCTACAAATATATTGAAATCAACACTTATGGGCAAGCCTTTGGGGACCGCCTGAGCAATGATAAATTGATCCCTACAATATCTAGTTGTAAGTTCTACCTTTCCTTTGAGAACTCAGTACATGAGGATTACATAACTGAAAAGCTCTACAACGCTTTGCTTGCAGGCACTGTGCCCGTGGTCCTGGGGCCATCGAGGAAAAACTATGAAAATTACATTCCAGCTGATTCCTTCATTCATGTAAATGATTTCAAATCAGCTCAAGAACTTGCAGCTTACCTGCACAAGCTGAATGATAACGAGGACTTGTACATGAACTACTTCAAGTGGAGAAAGTATTACACAGTGCGGATAGCTCATTTTTGGGATGAACATGCATGTAATGTGTGTGAGAATATAAAACGCCATCAAGAGTATCGATCACGTTCTAGTTTGGAGAAATGGTTTTGGGATTGAATTTGCAAACATGCCTCTGGTTACTATCATGAATCATCAGCAACATGTAATTCAATAGACTTCTTTCTCCAAAGAAAATTTTCGATTAATGGTTTTGTTCTGCCAAAAAAAATCATCTTTCATCTTATCTAGTCTTCAAGCCTTTCACACCTCAGCAGTGGATTTCTCCACATCTAATTCTCACTGAAATTCACTTCCATTGGAATATAAAATTGCTTTTCAAGTTGATTTGGTTTTAAAGAAACTTGACATTGCCTTTCCCTTCGCAATGGCACTTGTGATAAAACATTAGAAAAAAAACAATCTGTATTGAAAATATGGACAAACTATCCGGATCAACGCATCTGACACTTTAACTGAAAAATATCATTCAACTTTCATTACAGGTTAAAGAATTTTAAATGATTTATAGCCTGTAAATATCCATCTGTTTTAAGTAAAGCAGCTTTGCTTTGTCTAGTATTGAATTTATCTTACCTTGCTGTTATAATTATTTGTTTATACAAATTGAATGAGCTAGCGTGGGGACTTGCTCTATAGAGTCTAACGGCAATCTGATTTGACTGGGAGTAAGTCTTAACTACTGGCTGAAATGAACACTTTTCTTACCATTTATTCCAGGCACTTTAAATTCTGTCTGCCTGATGAATAACCAGCAGATGCAATGGTCACAAAGTTAACACTTGCCAGCAGAAGGGGTATCATTAGAAAGGGGTGAGAAACTTATTACTTATTATCAACCCTAATTTGCTGATTGCAGTTTGAAGTTTAATCATATGAGGACACCTGATCCCTAAACATACAGATCAGGTTTTGATGATTTTTGCGAACTATCATTTTAACTTGTGGCCTGTGCAAGCTGAGACCACTGCAGTGTCTGGCAAAATCTGTTGGCAATCACTTCCAGGGCCAGCAGAGTCAATAACAAATCTTTTTTTTTAAGTTTACTGTATGGGTTAACAGAAGTAGAAACACACTTCTGGCTCCACAAGGAACTCCTGGGGCAAATCTGTCCAGACTTCCTCCCTGCTCCCCAACAAGGACATAGCCCAGAACACCTGCTATGTACTGGGTACTAAAGCACCAGGTCCTCAATGTCAGCCTTCCAAAATCCAAATTCAGTCAGAGGGCAGTAATTACCTATCTTCTTCGGTAAAACTGCATTCTCATAAGATTGACCATCCAAACCGTCTACTGCCACTCACAATGCATCACGCAGCACATTGCCAGTTATTTTGCCTGACAATTAAAATTAGGCTTAATGTAATGAACGGTGGCCCTCTGTGCTATATGTCTGTATTGTTGCATATTTCTATCTCCCATAGTCAAGGCTTAGACCTTTTGTTGCAGTCTCACTCAATGGTTCGGCTTCGTTCTGAACACGTGCTGACTGCATTGAAAATACTGACATCAATTATTTATTAGCAATACAATTTATTATTTTATCATTAAATTTAGAATGTAACAGTAGCTTTCTTTTTATAATGCATAATTGTAATATCTGAATGGGGTATACATTGCTCACATTTATATAAGGTAGCAAAAAGCAACTTTTTGATGTAAACAAATGGATGTCCTATTGTAAACTACCTTTACTTTGGATTTGCAATGAAGATGGATTGCAAGCAATATGATTTTTGTTACCTAGTATTGCATTGTTACTCAAGAAGCCACAAAGGATCCATTCTGAACTCCCCTCCTTTTCCTGGTCTGTACGTTGTCTTTATTTATAGAAATGTTTGCACTGATATGGGATCAAAAATGCAGATAGAAATATTTCAGGGACGCCCTTCACAAATGTGGTCCCAATAGTTGTGGGCCAAATGTTAATTTCCTGTTTTTTGAAGTTCTTAAGTAGAGGCTTCACAATGGAGACACACCATTACCTACATCAGTGAGTCAACGAGCAGCTCCGTGTTGGAGGGACTCCAATTGATGCTCCAGTTTCTAGAGTGGACTACCAATTTTTAATTAGATGACAAGCTTTCCTTCTGGTCAATATTGGTCAGTCAGGCAACAGTACTGCTAGGTAACTGTTCTCATTATTAGTGAGGGTTTGAGATTCCTATTTGACTTGATATTCAAGTCAAACCTAAAATGCAAAAGGCTGTCCATTGGATCATCTTCCACATCTGTCCTAGTATCATTGAAAAAGCAGCAATACTTTAAAATTAATATGCTAGTCAAAGTGGTTTAAAAGTGACGTAAGGGGCAACATTTCACGCATAGTGTATGGCATGTATGGAATGAGCTGCCAGTGGAAGAGGGGGAGGCTGGTACAATTAAACATTTAAAAGGCATATGGATGGGTGTATTAATAGGAAAGGTTCAGAGGGACATGGGCCAAATGCTGGCAAATGGGACTAGACTTACTTAGGATATCTGGTCGGCATAGATGACTCGGACCGAAGGGTCTGTTTCAATGCTGTACATCTCCACAAATCTAAATGAGGGCTAGTGATTCACAGAGTGCTCTTGCACTTTAAATCCATACCAGCTTCAATAATCAATTGATCCAAAGGGTTGAATTTTACGTCCTTGGACAAGAATGGGAGTCCAACCCGAATGTGCATAGATCACCAATTCCCAATTCCATCTTTGAAAGTCATTTGTTAATGCACAATACAGCCAGATAAGGGCTGCCTGGCACAACACCTACCAACTTCCTATAGAAAGTGTGGACAGTGTGTCCAATTGGCAACCGGATGGTGGAATGTTCAGGGACAAGGACGGCAGGCCACAAACTAGAAGGGACTCCCAGCCACTCATTTAACAACATGAGGCTCTGACAGATGCAACAGAAAGCATTATTTGGAGGCAAACATTTTATTGTCGTAGGTAAAAGCTTGGTTTTAAATTTGATTGACCATTCTGCTAGTTTGGAAGCATTCAGTAACTTTGCCGAGAGAAAGGAACTATTGAATACATCCAATGAATACCAAATGTTTCAGGAAATATTCAAAATCAGCTCTTTCACTCTCTTTATCACTCCACAGATGGTTAAGAGAATGGAGCCAAGAAAAATGGGGACGCCCCAGACCAAGAATGACCCCAAGTTCTGAGATTCCTCTCTGAATCCAGGTTGTCAGTGATAGCCAGTTGCCCATTGATGGAAAAGGTGACCTCCCAGCCAAACAAAAGTAGTCTTAACAGACGCCTTTGGGGTCACTCTGCAAACCCAGTTGCAGAGACACAAAAGGCTTGATGACATTTGAGATCTGCAAGGGTAAGTGTGTAATTGCTGTGGAGATTTTTTTAATGTATTCCTGGGACGTGGGCATCTCTGGCTGAGCCAGCATTTATTGCCATTCATAGTTGCCCTTGAGAAAGTGGTTGCTAACCCACCCTCTTGCACTCCTAAAACTTATTTATGGGTTGAGGTAGACCCATAATGCCATTAAGGATGGTGTTGTAGGATTTTGACACTGTGGTGGACACACAATGAGCCTGTTTAATGTGTCAGTTCTGGTATTTTCTTGTGTTTGTCCAAATATGTAAGGCAGCATAATGCAGATGTGCCACTTGGAATGGCATCAGGAGTTATGAATTTCAGAGGGACTGCCACACCTGTTAATTTGCAAAAAGTACTGAGAAATGTGTGCCAACAACAAAAAAAAAGCAATGGCTGAAAGTATAGATGTCTAATTGTAGCACACCATCATCATTATGATTTTTCTTGTTATTTGTAGGAGAAGAAAATGTACAACATTAGAACATGAGGAACAGGGCTGGAGATGCTGTTCCAAAACTTGGCCATACTGACAGCCAACAAGGAGGAGGTTCTGGCATTTGCTGTCAACAAAGGGATGAAGGGCTGAGAAAAGGTTAAAGGATGACCTGGGAGTGGTGAGAATTCAAGGCCACATATCAACCACTTTTGCAAATGTTGGGTGAGCTGGCACAGTGGACTTTGGAAAGTGTTGAAACTGGTCAGAAGGTAGCATTAATGGTTTATGAATTTAGACACCTGCAGAATTCAGGGTGGAAGGTATGCTTCCTTTTGAAGTGTCGAGGACTGAAACATTTCCCAATGGTTCCAGTTTTTACAATCAAGAAGTATGTCCCTGCAAGTTCACCTCAAAGGATGAAGACGCTAAATCCGAGTGTTTCTTTTTTTGTTTGTATCACAAGATTGGCAGCTACAGAGAAAAGCCCCGAAAAACTGACATTAAGGGTGCAGCATCAACTTCCTTGTTCCGGACCCAACACTAGCACAATGCATGCATTTCAATGGGTATGCATGCTGCAGCAATGATTGGCAGACACAATGAGGAGAGCACATCACAGCTATAGGAATAGCTGGTGGAGACTGATATGGGAGAAGGCTTCTGGCACTCAGGAGAATCCTGGAGTTACCCTTGATGCTAAAACCCTGGTTGGTGATGAGTTTCTGAAGTCATCTGTCAGGTGGCAAACTCTGGCCGTTCAGAGTAAGGTTTGTGAAGATGTCACAGAGACACAAGAGGGTCTGCATGTACTGAGACAGACATTGGAGTGTCCATCCACGGCACTACAATCACCCGCTCAACAGAATGCATGGCATCCTGCTTTGAGAGAGTTGCAACTTCAATAGAGGGCCATACCTAGTTACACGCTGATGGGATGCAGGGTACATGTCCTGACTTGCACTCTATCGCCTTGTCACTAAGCTGTGGTTCTCAGAACATTGGTGAGAAAGGGAGAGGAGACTGGCATCATCCCTGGGTCCTGGTACTTCTTAGAAAAGCAAAGTAGGCCAAAAGAACATTATGGTAGCAGATAAGTAGCTGCAGATACCATTTCTGTTGGCTTCTCAGAGCATCTCTACTATTGACACACATACCTCTAAGTGCTATTGAGACAGATGCACCTCTTGCCACTGTGGAGAATAATAACAGCACACTAGCATCCTCATCAATGTCTACCCATGCAAAGGGTCTCTGATACAGTGGCAGTCAGGGAGGGAACCATGCTGCAGCACACAGAACAGAATTGAGAAAACTCAGCAGTCATCAGAGATGGCTTCCTGTCTTCTTTGTGAAATTTGTACATTGTTTTGATTTGTTGCGAATGTAAGTTAGTTTCCTTTGCATATGACAAGGAGTGGAACTGTGGATAGTACTGCTGCCTCCCAGCGCCAGGGACCCATGTTCAATTCTAGCCTTGGGTAACTGTCTGTGTGGAATTTGCACATTCTCCCTGTGTCTACAAGGGTTTCGTCTGAGCGCTCCAGTTTCCTCCTACCTCCAGAAGGTGTGCAGGTTAGGTGGATTAGCCATGTTAATTTGCCCCATTGTGTCCAGGGATGTACAGGCTAGGTGGATTAGCCATGAGGGATATGGGGTTATGGAGAGAGGGGAGGAATGGGTCTGGGTGGGATGCTGTTTGAAGGGTGAAGGCAGATTTAATAGGCTGTATGGCCCCTTGCTGCACTGAATGGTTACAATGACTTGCCAGCTGCACTTGTCCATTACCTCAGACTTCATCTGCTGTTTTGGAAGTTTGTGTTTATTTTGGTACCCCTGCTCCATATAATTTGGTGGTTCACGTTACACAAAGCTCTGGTATTCATGACAGAGAGCTAACAGGAGACGGGAACAAATGGAGCCAAGGCTAGAAATTTATGGAGCCAAGAACTGGGGACTGTGATTGAGCTGGAAATACCTTCCTATTGGAATCTTTCATGGCTCACAGTATCTCACAGGCACTGGCCTCTCCTGCAGACTGGTTTACATAGCTGCCTTTGTGACTCAATCTCCCCTTTCACTTGACTCATCATCAGAAGTCTGGGCCTGGTTGATGTATAAGTCAAAAAATGTGGAACTGGAAAAGTACAGCAGGTCAGACAGCATCAGAGGAGCAGGAAAGTCAATGTTTTGGGTTGGAACCCTTCTTGAGTCCTGACCTTTGCCAGCTCCACATTTTTTGACTCTAGTTTCCAGCATCTGCAGTCCTTTCTCTCACCTGGTTGATGTATGGCTGATTATCATACCTACACTCAGACCCCATCCGTGAAATCCTTACAAGAGTTATCAGCCATCTATCTTGAAGTGTACTGTGTATTACTGAGTACAGAGTTATTGTCATAGAGATATACAGCACAGCAAAAGGACCTTCAGCCCATTATGTCCACGCTGGTCAGAAAAAACAATTTAATTAATCTTATCCCATTTTCCAACACTTGGCCTATAGCCTTGTATGCTTTTCCATTGCAATTACACACCTAAATACTCCTTTAGCGTTACAAGGGTTTCTGTCTCTACCACCCTTACAGGCCGTGAGTTCCAGATTCCCACCATTCTCTGAATGAAGAAGTCTTTCCTCACATCCCACCTAAGCCTACTGCCCCTTAACTTAAATCAGCCAGCCATCCAAAATTTGTAGGCCAGTATACATCCTGGCAACCTGGGAGTGTCTGGGGATGTTTACAACATGGCTAATTCCTGGATAATGTGCAGATGTCTGCATTAGTTTTCACCTGTATTTGTTCAAATGTGAACATTTGTGAAGCAGTATCCGTTTTTGTTTCTGAATGTCCCTGGCTGTCCAACCGATGCTTTTGAAGCTACATTTAATTCAATATTAATATAAAGCTACAATTAAAGCAATGTATTATCCCTTGTACCCATGAGCCTTGCTACAAATCCTCAGGCTCTGTTGACTTGCATTATCTCATGTAAAAGTGACATAATGATAGGCAGGTCTAAACATGGCATCAGTGAATACCTAAATGCAGTAATAGGCTGCTGGCTACGGAGGTCTCAAAGTCTTCACATAGTACCTGCAATGAACCAAAATTGAAGAAATTCAATTACTTTTAAGGCCCCATGAATTGTGTGGCCTACTACACCGCTTTTTTTTGATGCAACAACTGCATTTTAGCTCTTTCCTTACCTGTGCCTGGGGCTCCAACTACTCACTCAGTGTAAATGTACAAGTTTTTGGACATGACCCACTGTATTGTATTTGCTATCACAATGCAGATGTATCAGCATGACAGAGTCTTCCGCTGCCTGCCTGCTGCACCTGTCTCTATTCTGCAGTCCCTCACTCCACAGCAAGTTCCCCAACCTTCCTCTATCTCATGATGAACACATTCATGGCCAATGAGCCTCCCCTTTCTCCTCCTCATTTCCTCTGAAAGTAAGTGCATCTGACAGAATGGATAATTCCCATATCAGACACCGGGTCACAGTGTACTTACCCTTTGGACCCTTTCCTGGGAAAATGCCATGTTCTTGCCATAGAAAGGCAGCATTTTCCATGTTAGCTGAGTCTCACTGCTGCAGCATCACACTCTATCACTAAAGTTAGCCAGAATTCTATCTCCAACCGTTACACATAAATTTTCATCTGAATGTGGAAAATGAGCTCCGACTGACATGTTTCCAATGCACCCACCACATTATATTGTGGGCAACATATTTATTCCATTCAATTTAGGCTGCACGGTGGCTCAGTGGTTAGCACTGCAGCCTCACAGCACCAGGGATCCGGGTTCGATTCCAGCCTCAGGTGACAGTCTGTGTGGAGTTTGCACATTCTCCCTGTATCTGTGTGGGTTTCCTCTGGGTGCTCTGGTCTCCTCCCACAGTACAAAGATGTGCAGGCTAGGTGGATCGGCCATGCCAAATTGCCCATAGTGTTCAGGGGTGTTGTGGGTTATAGCGGGATGGGTCTGGGTGGGATGTTTCAAGGGGCAGTGTGGACTTGTTGGGCTGAAGGGCCTGTTTTCACACTGTAGGTAATCTCTAAAAAAATCAGGTGACCTCCCACCCACAGCCTCCAACCTCATTGTTCCCCAACCCCACACCGCCCGCTTCTATCTCCTTCCCAAAATCCACAAACCCGCCTGCCCTGGCTGACCTATTGTCTCTGCCTGCTCCTGCCTCACTGAACTCATCTCCACCTGTCTGGACTCCATTTTCTCGCCTTGGTGCAGAAGCTCCCCACCTATGTCCGTGACACCACCCACGCCCTCCACCTCCTCCAGAACTTCCAACTCCCTGGCCCCTAACAACTCATTTTCACCATGGACATCCAGTCCCTATACACCTGCATTCCTCATGCAGATGGCCTTAAGGCCCTCCGCTTCTTCCTGTTCCGCAGGCCCGACCAGTCCCCCTCCACGGACACCCTCATCCGCCTAGCCGAACTCGTCCTCACCCTCAACAACTTCTCTTTCGATTCCTCCCACTTCCTACAGACAAAGCGGGTGGCCATGGGTACCCGCATGGGACCAAGTTATGCCTGCCTCTTCGTAGGTTACGTGGTACAGTCCCTCTTCCGCACCTACACAGGCCCCAAACCCCTCCTCTTCCTCCGTTACATTGATGACTGTATTGGCGCCATCTCATGCTCCCAAGAGGAGCTTGAACAGTTCTTCCACTTCACCAACACCTTCCACCCAAACCTCAAGTTCACCTGGGCCATCTCCAACACATCCCTCACCTTCCTACACCTCTCAGTCTCCATCTCAGGCAACCAGCTAGAAACTGATGTCCACTTCAAGCACACCAACTCCCACAGCTACCTAGAATACACCTCCTCCCACCCAACCCCCTGCAAAAATTCCATCTCCTATTTCCAATTCCTTCGCCTCCACCGCATCTGCTCCCAGGATGAGGCATTCCACTCCCACACATCCCAGAGTTCCGCGTTCTTCAAGGACCGCAACTACCCCCCCCCCCCCCCCCGCAGTGGTCGAGAACGCCCTTGACCGTGTCTCCTGCATTTCCCGCAACACATCCCTCACACCCTTCCCCCTCAATAACTGCCCCTAGAGGCTCCCTCTCGTTCTCACACACCACCCCACCAACCTCCGGATACAACGCATCGTCCTCCGACACTTCCGCCATCAACAATCCGACCCCACCGTCCCAGACATTTTTCCATCCCCAACCTTGTCTGCCTCCCAGAGAGACCATCCTCTCCGTGACTCCCTTGTCCACTCCACACTCCCCTCCAATCCCACCACACCCGGCACCTTCTCTTGCAACCGCAGGATGTGCTACACTTACCCCCACACCTCCACCCTCACTCCCATCCCAGGACCCAAGATGACTTTCCATATTAAGCAGATGTTCACCTGCACATCTGCCAATGTAGTATATTGTATCCACTGTACCAAGCGTGGCTTCCTCTACATTGGGGAAACCAAGCGGAGGCTTGGGGACTGCTTTGTAGAATACCTCCACTCGGTTCGCCATAAACAACTGCACCTCCCAGTCGTGAACCATTTTAACTCCCCCTCCCATTCCTTAGACGACATGTCCATCATGGGCCTCCTGCAATGCCACAATGATGCCTCCCGAACGTTGCAGGAACTGCAATTCATATTCCGCTTGGGAACCATGCAGCCCAATGGTATCAATGTGGACTTCACAAGCTTCAAAATCTCCCCCTCCCCCACTGCATCCCAGAACCAGCCCAGTTCGTCCCCTGCCCCCACTGCATCACAAAACCAGCCCAGCTCACCCCCGCCTCCCTAACCTGTTCTTTCTCTCACCTATCCCCTCCTCCCACCTACCAACCTCATCCTGCCTCCTTGATGTGTCCGTCCTCCCCGGACTGACCTATCCCCTCCCCACCTCCCCACCTATACTCTCTCCACCTATCGTCTCCTCTATCCATCTTCAGTCCGCCTCCCTCTCACTCCCTATTTATTTCAGAACCCTCTCCCCATCCCCCTCTCTGATGAAGGGTTTAGGCCTGAAACATCAGCTTTTGTGCTCCTGAGATGCTGCTTGGCCTGCTGTGTTCATCCAGCCTCACACTTTGTCATCTAAAAAAATTGATTTTCAAATAAACTTAAAATTTGTTCATGAGGCATGCAGAAATAGTAGGGGGCTGCTGTTTTCATGACAGTTTGGTAAGTGGCAAAAACTGATAAGTAAACAACAGTGCACAAGATAAATTTACTCCATTCTGGCAGGGTGGCTCAGTGGTTACATTGCTGTCTCACAGTGCCAGGCAACAGGGTTCAATTCCACCTCAGGTGACCGTTTGTATGGATTTTGCACATTCTCCCTGTATCTGCATGGGCCCCTGTGAGGTGGTCTGGTTTCCTCCCATAGTTCAAAGATATGCAGGTTAACTGGATTGGACATGCTAAATTACTTGTAGTGTCTAGGGGGTACATAAATTAGGTGGATTAGCCATGGGAAATGCAGGGTTACAGGGAAAGGGTAGGGGTATGGGTTTGGGTGGGTGCTGTTCAGAGGGGTGGTGTGGACTTGTTGGGCTGAGTGGCCTGTTTCCATACTGTAGGGCTTCTATGATTAGGATCTATTCAGTGCTTGTAGCTATCTGCAAAACAAAGGTTCTATCCACTTGCCATATTATTAGCAGAGCCACATAATGACATCAAGTTTACAACCAGGCTTTGACATACTGGATTTAATGTATGTCTGGGACTACAGCAACTCAGATCTAAAATTCAACCAAAAGGAATTTCAATAATGACCATGTTAACTAGCTCAGTGGCCTACAAATGCTGATCAGGTAGCAGATTCAGAACTCAGAAAATTGGCTTGACTGTGCAGAGGTGGTTAACATGTAACCCATATTAAGTCTTGTGCTAAATCCTGCTCACCCATCATTCCTGCTCCCTATTACCCACAGCATTGAATTTAAAATTCTCATGCTCATCTTCAAATCTTGCATTGAAAGGCCTCACCCACTCTCTGCTCCCTCTTTTACTGCCATCCCCTTCTAATCTTTGCAAATTCTGGCTAACCCTTTGTACATCTCTATTTTAACCTCAGTCCAGGATTCACCTTGCTTCCTTTTCTGCATAAAAGATACTAAGTAAATATAAATCTCATCCATCTGCTGTTAACTTGATTGAACATAGGACAATGATGGTCTTTACAGAGCAAGGTTCATATGGCAGGAGTTCAGAATTTCAGAAAGTTGTCCTTTAATGCAAACTTTTGATTGGGTATCAGAAGAGTCTGATTTCAAACGGTACTGGATGGTGAATATTCATAAATACATTTTAAATGGCAATAATACCAGGAAATGACGCCTCATTTTTAAAAATATAAATAAATTCTTGTTTTGGTTTTGAATAAAACACTGCAAATTTCATCCTAAATCATTGAAAATTTGTCAGCGCTTCTATTTTTAGTTGCCAGCATTTGTTTTTGACGAGGCCCATGTTATTAAGCCAGCTTTCAGAACATGAGGGAATTTTTGCATGTCAGAGATAGTTCCATTGAAAAGGTGTTCTGATTAAATTTTACATGGAATTAGGTTTTGTTTACATGAAGGGTTGCTTGTAGCAACTTGTACAAAGCAAAACTTGACAGAAGCCCTGGCAGGTAAAGAACAACTCTCGATCATTTGCTCATTTTAGAAAAAGTGTAAATCTAAATTTCAAACATGTACGTTTGACTGTACTTGTATAGTTACATGCCAAATGTTAAACACCACTTAGGTCCTTATCTTAATACTATAACAGAGTTGATGTTTTTGGTGTACATGAAAATATATTTAATATATGACATATTGTGTATGACTATAAATTGTTTTGTAATATCCACATTTATTGTGTGAACAGCCATGTTAGTATTCAGTTCCTGACCTTTTTATGTGAAAACAGGACTGGTAATAAACATTTTGTATATTCATACTAATGTTTGTGTAATTCAGAATAAAAGTCGAGATGTGTTACTTGCCCTCACTAAACTGAACAAAGCTATTTGACAGATTAATATATTCATTGTTTCCATGTTGGAATTTTTAATTCAAAGACCTTATATTATAGCATGAAATTTTATTGTTATACTTGTGTCAATTTTGTCCAAGACTTGTAAACTGTCTTCTATGTCACTCAGAGCACATTCTTTGTATACATGCTCAGAGATAAAACATTTTCAATTAATGCAATCCATTTTTTATAAAAATAAGTACAGTTGTACAGAAGTACAAAAGTCCAAGCTGATCTACTCAAAGAAATAATAGAAATACAGTTAAATGCAAATATAACCAATGAACATTACATTTTCATGACTGTAGATTGAGAGCACCAGTGTAGAAATGTTTGGCAGCCTAACATTTATGCTCGTGCAAAAACAAAACTCAACAGTTGTCATTGTTACTAGAACAAAATTCAATTTCTGGAATGAAATTAGCTTAAGGTCATTAGCACCAGCAAGGAACTAGAAATTGCTGAAGTGTGTGACTTTTCATAGTTCCTGTATTGTTATAAAGCTATATTGTGATATCTGTAGTCAGTGTCAGCTTTTACTGAAACTCTTTTGTGAGTCGATAAGTTTGTTGAAATTTTCATCATTTTGTTGGGTTTTACGGTGCAGTTATTTCAATTGGTCATCAAAAAAGTGAACCACACCACTTTGTACATGATAAATCAGAAATACTACAATAAAAAAGATACATTTCTCTCACATTTCTTGACATTTTGTTCTTTCATAATTTAAAATGCTGTCAAAATGAGGGGATATATGTATTAAATCATACAAAAAGTTAAGTAGTGATTAGGGCACTGATATCTCTTTTTATCTACAATCTCTGAAATCTCTTTTTACACCACATCCTCAGAGATACCTGGTCTCCTTTAATTCTGGCTGTTATATTCCCAAACAGAAGTGTTCCATGTGACTGTGCATTCAGTTCTCTGGATACTAAGCTATGCAATTCCTTCTCTACATGTCTCCACCCATTTACCTCATTTTCCTCCTTTAAAATACTCATTAAAAGCTGCCTTTTTGACTATGCTTTTGGTTATCTCACTTAATATCACCTTACATGGCTTGATGCCATACCCAGTTTTATAATTCTCCTCTGAAGAATCTTTGGATGCTTCATCACTAATCTCCACTGTCTGAATGGCAGGCATTTGACCTTATTGTAAAACAATAAAGACAGAGGAGCAAAAAGCTCAAAGCGTTTTTACGATGTAATTTAAATCTCCACACCCTTGACTTTATTTTAACCTCATGGACTGTTCTCTGTAGGAGCATGCGGGCATATACCATAAGCTTTACAAAAAATGTTACAGACCATTTGTAATACACTAATGAGAACTAACATAAAAATTTAAACATCTTGTCATGAAGATGTATTATGTGGAATTAATTTGAAATTTTATCAACTGATCACATGGTGAAGTTTAACTGCGTGGTTTTTTACGACTGGATCTGGATTAAGCAACTGCATTCTCGTCCATTTTGTCCCTCAACATGACTCCAAATAGATTTTCAACACTGTTTTTTCTCAGAAAGAAACATACCATAGTTTTTAGGAAGTCAGAAGGTGTTATTTTGCTGTTGAGGAAATTCTAACACATGCATAAACCCAAGATGGTTATCTCTACAATATTATAAAATACACATCTAATGAAAGCTACTGAAATTTCACAACAATCTTTTTTCTAGGAATAAAGGGACAGACCAACAACAATTTCAAATCAACTACTTCAACTGGAGAAAAGAGAGCCTTTGCATAAAATCAATGAATCTTTATTTACTTTTTTGTTTCTTAATCTGCACTTTAACTTGGCCACATTTAATTTCCAATCCACTGTACAGTTGTAGTTTTTTGCAGGCTAAAGGTTTGATTGTGTGTTTGCGTTCATTACTGGGAAGTAGTACATATTTGCACATTTTAGTGGCTTCAATATTTTATACCAGTCTGGGTTTTGGTGCAATAAAACTAACCCTTATTGTGTTTAACTCAGCATAATCTGCCTTGTTTAATTCTTACAAATCGCACACAGCTAAGTACAAACAGAACTGGCAGTACGGCATCCTTGTGAAATTCAAAATTCTTGCTCCAGATGAATGGGGAGTGTAGAATCCTCACAGTGTGGAAACAGGCCATTTGGCCCAACAAGTCCACATCAACCCTCTGAAAAGCATCCCACCCAGACCCATCCTTTTACTCTATCCCTGTATTTCCCATTGTTAATGTACCTAACCTACACATCTTTGAACACTTCGGACAATTTAACATGGCCAACCAACCTAACTTGCACATCTTTAGGCTGTGGGAGGAAACTGGAGCACCCAGCGGAAACCCATACAGACATGGGGCAAATGTGAAGACTTGGCACAGACAGTCGCCTGAGGCTGGAATCAAACCAGGATCCCAGGTGCCGTGAGGCAGCAGTGCTAAACACTTAGACACCATACTTCCCTGTATTTTTATTTAAAAAGAAACAAACTTGGCAACATCTTTTACTCCCCTACAGCACTCCATGTTTCCCAAAACCAGCTTGACATCCTGACCCAGCCTGATCTATGTAGAATCCTCACAAATGGAAAGTGGTGATAGCCATTCTGCCCATCCTCACCTGATTAGCTAATTATGCATGTGTTAGAAAGTTCTTAACAACAATATAACAACCTGTGACATCCTAAAATTCGTGACCATATAATTCAGCACTAAGATGAGGTAAACCTCCCAAAATGGAGATTAAAATATTTTTAACCCTTAAATGGGAGCCTAATGTGCATTGAACCTCCTCCTTCCTAGTTTTAATGGAAATGGGAAAGGAAGAGCTTTTCCAGCAGTGCTTGCAGGCCTGAGGTAACAAGCCTTGCTTACCCATCCCCCAGGCTGAGTTGCTTCCCTCTCCGTGATTGCAGCCTCCCTTTGTGAATGGATCACCTATCCCAAGAAATATTACTACACTCTTTCCATGACTGGACTGCTTGAAATCACAGATTTCTCCCTACAACTGGATGCCGCTCCATCGCCACAAACCCATAATCGGAGATCACCAAAATCTTGGTCACCCCAAGCCCATTGTTACCCCAATCTGTCTCTAAGCACACCCTGGTCCTATAAATCATTCTGCTGTCAAATCTACCTACTTTGCCCTCCACTACCACCAGTCCATCACAATTTCTCATCAGCTCAGCCTGGTCCAGGGCTGTGCTCTCTCAATGTTCCCCACCCAACAGAGAGCTAATTCTATCAGTCATGCTGACCTCTGGGTAGTGATCCCATTCCAAATCAAACCTCACCCCATGAACATCAGCGTCTAAGCTTGCCCCTTCCAATAATCCCACTACCAAAGATATATTCTGATAGCACCACTTCAAGGTTCTCAGTAAGACTGTAACTATGTTGACGGACACGACTGTGATGAATTATGGTGTTCTCTTGCATCCAGATCATCTCCACCTAAAGCAATCTCTGTAGCTGCATTGTCATGATGTTGGAAAGTATTGGAGCAGTCATGAAGGGCAGGATTTTCCCTGGAAGATGGAGGACTACAGCCTCAACATCAGACATGGGGGGGGGGGGGGGGGGGGCAAGGGAGGGGGAGGTTAGAAGCTCACACTGAGGGTGGGGGAGGGGGAGGTCGCTGCTGGCTGCATCTCTTTTTTCCATAAAGTAGCCAGTTAATTGCCAGGTGGTGGGTTACTTCAATGGAGAAACTTGGGCAGGGTCTCGATGGAAGAAGGCCAGTAAGAGGCAGCAGTCTGTACCTAAAGGTAAGTAAGAGAGAAAAGTGCCTTGAAGCAGAGGAGGAGCCTTCCGTCTGACCATTTTTTAAAAACCGTCAAAATAAGAGGGTGCCCTCTGAGGGCTGTGGTTGTTGTGACAGGGGAAGGAGGAGGGGGACGCTAAAGGCAAGCAGCTGGAGAGCTGTCTCTGGCGAATATCCGTTGAAGTTTTCCTCTCCTCCTGTGGGGCAGTACCTCCACTCTGCTGCCTACCTGCCCTGTCCTCTCCATCCTACCTTCAGGATGAACCACAGCAGCTGGCAAAACTGCACTCCTGGCCTTTGTCGCTCCTCATTGTTATTCAGCCCGAACGATACCAGATGAGGTGGCAGTGAGTTTGGAGCAGGTAAACTGGAGCTATATCTCCCTTTTCCACATGCTACCTGACTTTTAAAGACCTTACCTGACCAACAGCCATATCTCAGCGGCAATGGTCAGTCAAATAACAGCCCAAAATTAATGGACACTTGACTGGTTTTCTCTCAGAGTCCATCACACACAAGGTATGCAGGTGTTCAAACTGACCTGTACCTGGCCTGGATGTGTTCTGGTTGTTATGGTAATCGATCCTCTGCTGTGTCGATGTTTACAATGTATCCTGGTAATGGTGCTGTACTTCAAGTTTATTATCAGGTTTTTCTTCCTCAGACAGACTTTCCACAACATCTTTCACCCTTTGGGTGCAAAAGTAAACACATTTCTCTCTGCATTTCAAACATAGCAAGTTGCATTTGTAAGCTATACATGAAGTTGCAAGGAAAAAGGCGTAATCACATGGTATGTTCTTCAAAAAAATCATGGTGCAGGGTGTCGTGACATAAATCACGAATCAAAAATCATGACAGAGGTCTCCTTCCCCAATTCAGGAGTTTGGGTTTTTCCCAGAGGATGATAAGGTTTGAGCCGTACTGTATTTAGGGCCTGATTTTTCATCTAAATCTGAATATTGTTACGGTACATCCATAAAGGAGTTAATGGATCTAGGCCCGAAACGTCAGCTTTTGTGCTCCTGAGCTGCTTGGCCTGCTGTGTTCATCCAGCTTCACACTTTGTTATTGTACATCCGTAAAGCCCCCTTTAGTCTTTGGAATCATATCTTTACTTTGTATCGAAGAAAATATAGTCTGTTCACAAAAGCAAAACACTTCAGATGCCAGAGATCTGAAATAACAGAAAATGCTGGTAGTATTCAGGAGGTCAGTTCTCTTTGTATTTCTGAAACTGTAATTGCATATTTGGCTAAACGGTTCTTAAACCCCTGGACAAGCACTATTAATAGTTTTGTTTGGAAATCATATGATTAGCACCAGCAACTTTAAATTGCCAGTAGGTGAAATTTAGAAGAATTTTTGTTCTTTGTTTCATTTTTTTCCTCAGTTTCTTTTGAAATATCTTGTAACTGAGTTCACAGTTTTGATTACTTTGGTTCAGAGGAATTTATGAACAGGAATTGGTACTTTTTCTGCCATTCAATAAAGATCACCACTGATCCAGGACCCACTTGCCCTGCATACATTAACACCTTGGATTAATAAAAAGTATGTGAGCTTGCATTCATTTCCGTTTGCAGAATAACATTTCCTAATTTAACTCTCGGAAGATCAAATTTTAAATGGATCCATCTTGTCTTCGTCACCTCAACCAGAAGAAATATTTTTTCTTTATCTACCTTGCCTCTTTCCCTTAATTTCTTAAAACAATTAATCAAACCTCCTTTTAATATTCAGAATTCCAGGCAGAATAATCTTATCTTAGGTAATCTTGCCTCGTGATTTAACCTTTGGATCCAAGGTATGATTCACGGTATGAGTGCTTGATGGGCTTAGTTGACACCACTCGTTGTTCTTGTAAATCGTTTTCACAATTAATAAATCAAGTTTTAAATCACTGAATGATTCTCCAACAATCCAGTTTCAATGTTGTAGCTGAAACAACATTGTTTCCCCATGTTCCATCATGTATTTGCCTCATACCTGCTTTAAGGACACTGTTCTGTACCCATCATCCATTTAAGCAACACAATCCTAATCTGCACAATTTGTAAAGGAGAAAAAATTTCCTCATGCCACTTCTGGTTCTCTTGCCAGTCACCTTGAATCATGACCCATGTAGACTAGTGTAGACTAGTGTGGACTTCTTTGTAAACTATTATCAATGGAGATAACAGGCAGAATATTCCATTATGGTGTTTGAATCCTTCAATGAGCATGACAGTGGTCGCCATGTCAAATTTCTTGCACACTCACAGTTTTCAGCTCATGGAAAGGTAAGAAATTCTTATCCCTGCTGGAATCTTCTGAGGTCAAAGGTCGGTCCACCAAACTTAAAGACCACCCATACAACTCTCCACTCACTACAAACTTGCAGCATCACTGGAGTTTGTATTGACCACTTCCACCAACCTGCAAACAGAAGAGGAATCTGAGTGTGTCCCATGATGAGGATGTGGACACCATTACATATTTAAATGGATGAGAAATGGGCAGAAGTTCATCAAGCTGAATTACCAGTGGGTTATAGAAAGGAGGTGTTGTAGGTAGCACATGAATTACCAGAAGGAGGTCATTTGGGAATAAGGAAAACTCAAACGAAAATACGAAAACATCTTTATTGGCCTGGACTGTGCAAGGATGTGATTGAATCTTTCTAGACATGTCATACGTGTCAGGCAATTGGAAAACCTCGAGCAGCAGTAAAACCAGCACACTTAATACCGAATCCCACATGTGAAGAATCTTTACAAGAGTTTTAATTGGTTGCGTACGACACCTACCTAAAACAAAATGTGGGAATTAGTACTTATTGAGCATGATTGATCTGCCGACTAAATTTTCAGAGGCCATTCCATTATGCAGTATCATAGCTAAAAGAATTGTAGATGAGTTACTCAATCTCTTTTACTAAAGATGGACCACCCACAGAGATTCAATCAGATCAAGGATCAAATTTTACATCAAAATTATCCAAGAAAGTTATGGGCTGCTTAGGAATAAAACAATTCAAATCCATTGTTTACCATCCAGAATGACAGGAAGCATTAAACAGTGGCATCAAACTTTAAAGACCTGTTAAGAGCTTATGGTCAAGACTATGCAGAGGATTGGAGCAAAATAATTTCATTTGTACTTTTTGAAATGAGGGATGCATCTAATGAATCAACTAAATTTAATCCACTTAAACTTACATTTCTAAGTTGGACAAATGCAAAGGACAGTGGCAGGCACCTTAATCCAAAAGAGCAAAGGAAATTTCAGCTTTTGTGTCACTGAATGGATTGTACCAGTTTAAAGTCATGCCATTTGGTATGAAAAATGTGTCAGCCACACGTCAAAGACTAGCCAATAAGGTAGTTTTGAGATTACTCAGTTGTGTGGTGTACATCAATGATCTGGTGATTTTTAGTCACACGTGGAAGAAACATTTAAAGCATCTATCAAAATTATTTCATTGACTTCAATAGGTGGGCTTAGTGATAATGGCTCAGAGTCAGTTCACAAAAGTCAAGTCATGTTCCTGGGCCATGTCCTTGAACATGGACAGACTGCCCACAGAATGTGAAAATAAAGGTTACTGGAGGCTTTTGCATGCCATTGATGAAGAGAGAAGAACTATGCTTCCTGGGATCGAGTGGGATCAGACGTTCATCTCAAATTTTAGCAGTGTGGTTGCTCCGCTGACTGACTTGTTAAACAAGTGCAGAAAATTTCAGTGGATTCAGAAATCTTGGAAGGTATTTGACAGCCTGAAAGCAGTGTTGACTGCTGCCCCAGTGTTAGCCACACCTAATTACACAAAGCCATTCAAGCTACCTATTGATGCTAGTGATGTGGGTGTTGGTGCTGTATGCTTGCAAGAAGACGATAAGAAGATAGAAAGGCCTATCGGACAGTTTACCAGAAAATTGAATAAACATCAACAGAAATATTCCATAATTGGAAAGACAGATTGAGCTTGGTATTGGTGTTGCAACATTTTAACATTTAACTTGCAAATAATGTGTCTGAGACAATTGTATATACTGATCATAACCCATTAAAGTTTTTGGAAAAATTTCAGGATACAAATTCCAGACTGATTAGATTGAGCTTATTATTGCAGCCATTCAGTTTGAAAATTATATATATGACAGGACAACAGAAGATAATTGCCGGTGCATTTTTGTGACTTTAATGAAGGAAAACAGAGGTGGGAGAAAAACAGACTGAAATGGGCTGTATAAGAGCATATTTGCATGCTTGGATTCAATGTAATGTAGTTTAATGTATTACCGTGTGCTAATAGCCTAAAACCAAAGGTTTTTAAAAATGAAGCCATCTTTACATTTTGATAGTCCTTTTTTTAAAGGGCGGAGGTATGATGATATGGTTTAAGAGACATACTTTGTCTTGGGTAAATTCTTATGAAGAAAGATTGAGAGAGAGGTATTGAGCAATCTACTCAGTGCCAAAAGTGTAAACAGTTTGTGAGGTCTTGGAGTTCTGTAAAAAACAAAAATTGTTTGACTGCTTTAAAACTTTGAAAAGTTTGATTCTGTTTCCCCGTCACCCACCCCCCCACCCCAGTTATACGCAAGATATTGTTAAACTTGAAAGGGTGCGGATGAGATGAGGCTAAATAGGCTAGGGCTATTTTCCCTGGAGTATTGGAGACTGAGGGGTGACCTTATAGAGGCTTATAAAATCATGATGGGCATGGAATAGGGTGAACAGTCAAGATCTGTTTCCCAGGGTAGGGGAGTTCAAAAGTAGAGAGCATTAAGTTGAAGATGAGAGGGGAAATATTTAAAGGGGACCTAAGAGGCAATTTTTTTGCGCAGAGTGTGGTGCACATATGGAATGAGCTGCCAGAGGAAGTGATGGAGGCTGGTACAATTGCAACATTTAAAAGTTTTCTGGAATGGTTACATGAATAGGAAGGCTTTAGAGCAATATGGGTCAATTGCTGGCAAATGGGAATAAATGTAGTCAGCATGGACGAGATGGACAAGAAGGTGTATTTCAATGAAGTACAACTCAATGACTCTATAGCTGTATAATAGAAGCAGCCTAAATGGCTGGGGCCAAGCTCCCACAGAACCAGGATTTTTAGATTCTCTGTAACAGGTATTGGGGTCTTGAAGCTGGATGTGGAAACTATTTTTCCTCTTTTTGTTACAGCTAAAAGCTGGAGTTCTCTCCCTCCTGCTAGAATTGCATGTGAGACAATCTATTTTACTGAATTCGCCTTTGCCAAGGGCGTGTTAATGAGATGATACTATATTGAAACAGTTACTGTTCACCAGTTAAATAATCTATTGTTGTTAAGTTTTCAAAAGAATCAAGTTATTCCAATTTATTTTTTCTTTTGCTGTATTTGAAGCATAGTGTATGAATAACGTGTCTTTTGCTTCACATCTGGCTGCTTGACAAATCAAATTGCATCCAGAATACAATGCCAGGCACTGGCCTTTAAATTAAGAACAATTTAGAGTCGAGGCTATCTTCTTAACATATTTTGAGGGAGTTTGGTCTGGTCTGTAACAAATAGTTCTATTAACAATTTAACAAAATTTATTTCTTCAAATCCCCTGCAATAAATGTCAATGTGCTATTTGTCATCCTAGTTACTTGCTGCACCTGCATGCTAGCCTTTTATCCCTTTCTACGAATACATCCAAGTTTCTGAACAGTACATTTACAAGTTTCCTGTATTTAAAAAAACTCTTCTTTTCTATTCATAATGAAAAAGTGAAAAACCTCATGAATACCTGCATCATCTGCCACCTTGTTGCTGATTCACTTCATCTGTCTACATCTCTTTATGACTTCTTTGCATCCTCCTCAGAGCATACATTCCCACCTACACTTGTATCATTAACAAATGTAATCCCAATCAGAATCTCCTGTCAGAAATTCTGAGCTCTGACTTCACGCAAAAAAGATGCAAAGCAGCAATTGGATTGTGATTGTCATTCCCCAGAAAGCCTGGTACATTGATCATCATTTTTTTTCTCCAAGCAAAGTTCTCAGAGATATAAATACACATCTCTGGATCAACTGGCACTTGAACCTCAGCCTCCTGGCTCAGAAATTACCATTGAACCACAAGGCCTTCTCTGTCTCTGTCTAAGTTATTAGTATAGATAACAGCATAGGAGCAAGCACTGATATTCGCATCACTCCATGATTCACAGCCTACCTATTTGAAAATATCCTGTTTATCCTTATTATCCATTTACAAAATTTCTGAAGGGACCACAATGAGTCAATCTTTCAAGTTTTGTAAATTCAGAATCACATTATATGTTCAAAGGTTTTTCTATTCCAAGGCAGAAGTGAATAACAGGGACATGCTTGTGTCACAAACAGTCAATTCCTTCAAATAAGGAGTTGGATCTATTTCTGCAAGCATAGCGGTCACTTCGAATCGCATTGATCAGGGCCAGTGTGATCTCCTGAACTAACTTCAACAGCATTCGGGGCTCAAAGAGAAATTTCCAAAATTTTGTTTCCAAAATTGGTTTAGTTATTTATTTTTTGTTGCTATTAAATCATACAATTCCAGGCGACAGTATCTTCACAGTGATTGCAAACTGTGGGCACTTCCGACACCTTTGTCCTAGCAAAATAATAAACCTTGATCTAGCCAATGACGTCTGCATGCTGGGATTGCCATTTTAAACTATATGCCTCATGAATCAGTGGAGAAAAGGTGGAGCTAACCACAACACAAGCAGCGTCAAACAAAACTTATGGTTCGATTTTAAACAGACGGTGCGCTGAACTGGCTGAACACAATCGGTTTGCAACTACAGTATCGACATATTTTAAAAGAGTGTGGAAGCAACACACTGTCTGAAAGATTGCAGCAAAAGAGGTACTTACAGAAAGACTGCGGTACTAAGATCCACCCAAAGTTTATTGCTTTTCTCGAAAGGTAAAAGGTAATTCATGTCCATATATTACAGAAAAACATCCAAACGCCATTAAGCAAGGAAGACGAAAATGCTTGGCACGGGAAGAAAATGTGCAAAAATATCGGGTAAGATGACAACTGTGAAAAATCTATCAGAGTGTAAACAATTTAATTATCAGCTTATCATGTAACATTGAGGATTTACATTTATGATTGTTACAGGCTGAATATATACATGTTGAATAACACTTTTAAAATTTCATGTTTTTTTTTCAATTTATGGCTCAGCTTCTCCTTGAAAACGATAGCGAATGATCCGAAATTAGTGGTTGGTGGTGGTTGTCAGGACTCACTGAATCACAAAGGGCAGCTTTCTAAAAAGGTGATCAGCAATATTCAAGAAGAATTCTTCAGAAAAAGAGTCACATTAGATTCCGAATATTTTCTCTCCCCACAGATGCTGCTGGGTTTCTCCAGCATTCTCCATGTTTGTGATAGAGTAGTTCTCATCCTGACAGGACAACTGGCATAGCTTTGGTAGGTTGGCTGATAGCAGAAATCATTAGGAAAGCAGGGATTAGAGAAGATTTGAGATGATATTGGTGGCAATTTCCCTTTCTGTGTTAATGCTAGTGAAATAGTAGATAAGTCTGTTACCACATCTACTGGGGTTCCACATATAAATGTTCCTGTAATTCTACATCTATGTTGATACACAGTCACGTAAAAAGATCACATTCCAAATCCATAGGAAACTTGTACTATCTCGTCCAAAAATATGATTAAAATAACATAGCTGTAGGCATCTGTGAGAGACAAACAGGGTGGAACTAACCACAACTTAAATTGTTAAAATTAAATAAGTTTCAAACTGCATTCGCTGTTTGTCAGCAAAGTTAAAAAGGTAGTCCTCTGAATTAGGCAAAAGTAATTGACTTACATAATGCATATTTATGATAAAATCATAACTGTAAATGTTACAAAAAATTGTCACTACATGGAGGACTAAAACTAGAGATAATAGTTGCTTGGTTGTGTAAAACTAAAATCGGTGAAAAAAGAGAAATACTTTTGAATCTCTTTGCCTTGCACTTGTGAGAACAGAATTCAAGGAATCCTAAATCTCAAAGGGAACATCAATGTATTTGTAAATTGTATTTCAGTGCTGGCATGATGCCTGATGTATGGACCATAATTTCTGACAACTGGTGGATTGTGTCAAAAACCATGTCCATTCCATTGTTCACAAAAAGCAAAGTATTTATCATACTCAAGCCACCAGTGCCTCCAAACCTCAGAACATAGTGTTTACCATTAGATATGATTTTATGAATTCTGGTTTGAATGTGAACAAAATCTTGAGAGTTAACTTCAGTATTCCTCCCAGTCAGGCCATGATGGCATACTAAACTAATCCAATGTGCCTGCACATGGTCCATAACCCTCGATTCCAAGCTGTTCATGTGTTTGTCTAAATGCTTCTTAAACATTGCTATCGTAGCTGCTTTTCCTACCTCTACTGGCTGCATGTTCCAGGTACCCATCACTATCTGGAAAAAAAACTTGACTTGGGTAAAAAAAAGATCACTCTCACCTTAAACCCATGACCCCTAGGATTTGACGTTGGCACCCTAGGAAAAAGACTCTGATATCCTATCAGTGCCATTCATAATTTTATATATTTTGATTATGTTGCCCTTCTGCATACGGCATTCTAGAGAAAACAATCTAAGTTTGTCCAATCTTGCCTTAAAGCTGATACATTATAATCCAGACTACTTCCTAATAAATCTCTTTTGCATCATCTCCAAAGCCTCTATATCCTTCTAATAACATGATGGCTCATGTACAATACTCCAAATGCTGCATCACTAAAGTCTTATACAGCTGCGGTATAACTTGCCAACTTTTATTCTCAGTACCCTAACTGATGATGGCAAGCACGCTGTATGTTTTCTTAATCTTATCCACTTGAGTTGCCACTTTCAGTGAGCTATGAGCTTGCATTCCAAGATCCCTCTCTATATCAATGCTCCTAAGGATCCTGCCTTTGACTGTATAGTTTACTGTTGCATTTGACCTCCCGAAATGCATCACATCATATTTGGCTGGTTTAAATCCATCTGGCATTTCTCCAGTGGCATTTCCAATTACCTGTATCCAGCTGTATCCTTTGACAAACTTCCTAACTATCCAACCGCTTAAATTTTGTGTCATCTACAAACTTTCTAATCTGGTTGCCTCCAATTTAATCCAAAATATTCATACATATTGCAAATAATAGACCTTCCAGTACTGATCCTTGCAGAAAACCACTCGTCACAGAGCTCCAGTCAGAAAAATCACCCCTTCACAAAGCTCTGAGAAAGGGTCACCGGGGCTAAAACGTGAACTCTGATTTTTCTTCATAGATGCTGCCAGAGCTGAAGCATTTTCCAGCAACAACTGTTTTTTTGTTTCTTTCTACCCGTCCATGGCTACCTTTTGTCTTCTATTACGAAGCTAATTTTGTATCCAAGTTCCCAACTCTCCTGGATTCCTTGTGCTTTAATCTCCTGGATCAGTTACCACGAGGGACCTTGTCAAATGCTGTAGTAAAGTATATGTAGACAGTATCCACTGCCCTACCCTCATTCATCATCTTTGTCACTTCTTCAAAAAACTGCTATCAAAGTTTTTGAGACAAGACTTCCACTTATTGAGTCCATTCTTTTCCGCATCCAAGTAAATCTTATCCCTTAGAATCTTTTCTAATCATTTCCCTACAACTGATGTAAGGCTCATCATCCTGTAATTTCCTCAATTATTCTTGTTGACTTGCCTTTCTTAAACAAAGGAACATCATTGATGATTTTCCAGCCTATTGGGACTTCAGAGGATGCAAAGATCTCTGTCAAGGACCCAGCAATCACTTCCCTTATCTACCTCATTAACTTGGGATAGAGGTCATCAAGCCCTGGGGACTTATCAACTCCTCCTTCTTAATATTGACATGCCTTTGAGAATTAACAAACCTCTTTCTAATCTTACCGTCATCCATGTCCTTCTCTTTGGTGAATACCAATGTGAAGTAATCATTGAAGTCTTCACTCACTTTCTCTGATTCCATGTTTAAATCCTCTGCTTTGTCCTTGAGTGGATCTACCCTCTCCTGAGCTACCCTCTTACTTTTGATGTATTTATACAATGCTTTGGGATTCTTCTTAATCCTACTTTCTAAGGACATTTCATGGTCCCCTTTAACACTGCTAATTCCTTGTTTAAATTCTTTCCTGTTTTCTTTATGTTCCTCAAGAGTCTTGTCTGATACCAGTTTCCTGAACTTTACATATAGTTAATTTTACTTTTTAATTAAACATTCAATATCTCTTGCCATCCAAGGTACAAAAAACTCATTGTCCCTATCTTTCTTCCTCACAGGAACATACTAGTTGTGAAGTGATGACTTTGTAAGTGATCTTCCCATAAGTTAGGCACTTTTACTTGAGCACCATCTTCTCCTTATCCATAGCTATCTTAAAACTTATTGAATTATGAACAATGTCCAAAAAATATTCACCGAATGAAACTTCAAACATCTGGCCAGGCTCATTCCACAACATAAGGTCTAATATGGGCCCTTCCCTAGTTGAACTATCTACATATTGTTTCAAGAAACCCCTCTGGATGCACCGGATCCTATGTATCTGTCCATCTACCAGTCCTGCGAAATTGACATTAATTTGTTGCTGTGGTGAGGGGGTGACAAACGTGATGCTTTCCTTCCTAATACACCGGATTCACATGACCCTGTTTGCTCCTCCTTCTGCAAATCCACATTTGGCCACCAAAAGTAGTTCCTATCTATCTCCTTCATTCACACCAAGTGTGCCCCTGGAGCACTTGCTCCAGAAATTTGCCTCTTCATGGGGAGGGATAATAACTCTCATTTCCCATGTTTTTCTGGGCAATGAGGATGACAGAGAGAAACCCCAACTTCCACATGCTTTTCAGAGTTACTTCATCCGAGAACTTTGCCCTATAACAATCTTGTTAGGTTGTCCTGGCTTCTGGGTATAGAATGGCTTTTCTTCAATGCTGCAGTGACTTGTTATCACAGATTATTTCTCAATTATATACATTTGCAAAAGGCGTTGAATGCCATTTATTAGTGCAAATGCTAAATTGATCCTACCCTTAGCCTTTGGACTATCATTAATGAATTGTGCTAGGTCAGATTCTTTAACTGAATTCAACAGTCTGGTGAAATAGTAATTGGAGTAAAATGCTTTGAAACAGATACAGCTTTACAGGCAGGTGGGGAATGTATATGACAAGGTCAACAAGGACATTTAAAAACTCATTCATAGGATGTCAATGTGAGTGACTGAACCAGTGTTTACTGTCCATCTCAGAGGGTAGTGGTGAGTTGTCTTCTTGAATCACTGCAATCCCTGTAGTGTAGGGACAGCTACAGTGCTATTAGGAAGTTTAAGAGTTTTGACATGGTAACAGTCATGGTAGGATGAATATACTTCTGGGTGTTGAGATTGGTTGGCTCGCCCAGCTGGTTTCTTGTTTCACAGATGTTTCGTTACCATGCTAGGTAACATCCACAGTGCAGCCTCTGATGAAGTGTCGGTGCGTTTTTACGCCTGGTTTTTAAACTCTGGGGTCTGTTGAGCTGGATTTCCTCACTTCCGGTTTTCCCTCACAGTGGAATGTGTATGGGGTTGAGTTCTATGCATTTATTAATGGCTTTCTTTGTGGAGTGCCAGGCTTCTAGGAATTCTCATGCCTGTCTCTGCCCAGCCTGTCCCAGGATCTCGGTGTTGTCCCCAGTTGAACTGGTTGCTCTCCTTATCCATGTACATTGAGATGAGTGAGTATCGGTCGTGTCTTTTCGGAGCCAGTTTGTGTTTCTGTACCCTCTGTATTAGTTTCCTTCCCGTTTGTCCGATGTAGCGTTTCTCACAATCTCTGCAGGGGATCTTGTAGTTGACATTGGCCCTGTCCATGACGGGGAATTGGTTTTTAGTTTGGATGAGCAGTCGTTGTGTGGGTTGATGTGTGTTTGTGTGCCACTCTGATGCCCAGCGGACATAGGAGTCCTGTGGTAAGTTCCGATGTGTTCCTGATGTAGGGTACTGTGATGAGTGTGTTGGGGCATGTAGTATCTTCTTGATGTTGTTCGTGTAGGCATCTTCTGACCCAGTTTTTTGGACTATGCATTATCCTTCAAAAACCTGGAAGAGGTATTCTTCTTCCTCTTGGCGTAGTTCTGTGTTGCTGCAGTGTGTTGTTGCCTATTTAAATCATGTTCGCACACAGTTTCATTTGTATGTGTGGGGATGGTTACTGTTGAAATTCAGTACCTGGTCCATGTGTGTGGCTTTTCGGTGTACTTTCATTCGCAGTTTGCCATTTGTCTTGCACTCTACCATGACGCCCAAGAATGGGAGCTGTTTGTTCTTCTCCTCCTCTCTGGTGAATTTTATTCCAGTGAGGGTGTTGTTTATAATTTTGTGTATCTCCTCTAGTTTGGTCTGTTTAATGATGACAAACATGTTGTCCATGTAGCATAATCATAGTTTTAGTTGGATAAGGAAAACAGCCGTCTTTTTTAGTCTTTGCATCACTGCCTCTGCAATGACTCCGGAGATAGGTATTCCCATAGGTGTCACGTTGATTTGCTCATATGCTTGGCCGTTGAAAGTGAAGTGGATGGTCAGGCATAGCCCAGTAGTTTGAGCATGTTGTCTGTGGAGATGGTTTCACTGGGGTCTTGCTCTTGTTCCACTAGTGTTGTCATTGTTCTCCTTGTTAGTGGCATGTCTATTGGTGTAAATAAGGCAGTGACATCAAACAATATCATGGTCTCCTCCTCATCTATCATTATGTCTTTGATGGAGTTGAGGAATTCTTGTGCTGAGTGGATTGAGTGGGATGACATGTTGACTAGGTGCCTGAGTCTCCTTTGCAGCTCCTTGGCTAATATGTGTGATGGAGTACCTGGTATAGAGACTACGGGTCTAAGGGGTATTTCTGACTTGTGCACTTTCGGGAGGCTGTAGAATCGGGGTGTTTTGGTGCCTTCTGATTTCATTATTAAGAAGTCCACTTTGTTGATCTGCCCTGTCTGTTTCAGTCTTTTTATCGTGTCGAGGATTTTATTGCCTAGTTGCGGTGTTGAGTCAGTCCGGACTGGCCGGTATGTGTTTTTGTCTGTGAGCAGTGCCTGTGCCTTGGAGATGTAGTCCCTTTTATTCAGTATTACCATCATGCTCCCTTTGTCTCACTATTGTGATTTTCATGTCCTTCTTCAGTCCTTCCAGGGCCTATCTTTCCAATATGCTGCAGGTGTTGAGTTTGCTCCTTCTGGTTAGTGTCAGGATTAGTGTCTGTCTTATCGTTTGTTCTGTTTCTTCGTTGATATAGTTGGTTCTTTGTGTGGCTTCCAGTGTGGCTAGGAATTCCGTTCGGTTGGCGCCCTGGTAGTTGTAGTTCAGTCCTTGGGAAAGAACGGCTTTTTTCCGTGTCTGTCAGTTTCCTGTCGGAGAGGTTTTGTTCTGTTGTTTTTCACGCTTGTGGCTTGTTGATGGGTGGTTCGTACTTCACGCTGCGTTGTAATACCTGATTCCGGAGGTATCCACGTCTGCGAAATAACAAACCAGCTCGGCGAGCCAAACAACCTCAAAACTCACAACCCGAGGTACAAATCAACTCCAAAATCTTAAGAGACCTACAGGCGTAACACACTCAAATTGGCAAGAAAATGGGAAAACTATGTCAATGAGAGTGCGCAACCCGCAAACAACTCTACTTCCTATGTGGATTCCTCAGGAACCACGCAGTGTGAAGTACCAACCACCCACAAGCCCGCAAAACAACAGAACAAAACAGCCGCAAGATGGGAAGGGTAATTATAAACAATGCACACAACTGGCTCCAGAAATATAACAGAGAAACTGCTTGCCAAAAAATCTTTATTCCTGGAAGCTACCAATCAAGACTGGACAACAGACATGGAACAAGCCATTAACATCAGCCAACAGACCACAAGAGCCAAGAAAAGACAGACCCTGCAAGACAAGCTAGCCACACTTACCCACAAAAATGACAACAACCGAACAGGCACTTTTATAAGAAACCTCTCCGACAGGAAACTGACAGACACGGAAAAAAGCCGTTCTTTCCCAAGGACTGAACTACAACTACCAGGGCGCCAACCGAACGGAATTCCTAGCCACACTGGAAGCCACACAAAGAACCAACTATATCAACGAAGAAACAGAACAAAGGATAAGACAGACACTAATCCTGACACTAACCAGAAGGAGCAAACTCAACACCCGTAGCATATTGGAAAGATAGGCCCTGGAAGGACTGAAGAGGGACATGAACATCACAATAGGGAGACAAGGGGAGCATGATGGTAATACTGAATAAAAGGGACCACATCTGCGAGGCACAGGCACTGCTTGCAGACAAAAACACATACCGGCCGGTACAGACTGACTCAACACCGCAACTAGGCAATAAAATCCTCCACACTCTAAAAAGACTGAAACAGACAGGGCAGATAAACAAAGCAGACTTCGTAAGACTGAAACCCGAAAGAACTAATACGCTAACATTCTACGGCCTCCCGAAAGTGCACAAGCCAGAAGTACCCTTTAGACCCATAGTCTCCCTATCAGGTACTCCATCACACAGATTAGCCAAGGAACTACAAAGGAGACTCAGGCACCTAGTCAACATGTCACCCCACTCAATCCACTCAGCCCAAGAATTCTTGAAGTCCATCAAAGACATAATGATAGACGACGAAGAGACAATGATATAGTTTGATGTCACTGCCCTATTTACATCAATAGACATGCCACTAGCAAGGGAAACAATGACAACACTAGTGGAACAAGAGCAAGACCCCAGTGAAACCATCTCCACAGACAACATGCTCAAATTACAGGGCTATGCCTCACCATCCACTTCACTTTCAACAGCCAAACATACGAACAAAACAACGGGACACCTATGCGAATACCTATCTCCGGAGTCATTGCAGAGGCAGTGATGCAAAGACTAGAAAGGACGGCCCTTCCGCTAATCCAGTCAAAACCATGGATACGCTATGAAAGATACGTTTGTCATCATTAAACAGACCAAAGTAGAGGAGACACACAACTTATAAACAACACCCTCACCGGAATAAAGTTCACCGGAGTGGAGGAGAAGAACAAACAGCTCCCATTCCTGGATGTCATGGTAGAGCACAAGACAAATGGGGAACTCCAAATGAAAGCACACAGGAAAGCCACACACACGAACCAGGCAATGAACCTCAACAGTAAGCATCCCCACACACACAAACGAAGCTGTGTGCGAACACTATTTAAATAGGCAACAACACACTGCAGCAACACAGAACTATGTCAAGAGGAAGAAGAATACCTCTTCCAGATTTTCAAGGATAATGCATAGTCCAAAAAACTGGGTCAGAAGATATCTACACGAACAACGTCAGGAAGAAACCACACGCCCCGACACAGTCATCACAGTACCCTACATCAGGAACACATCGGAACTAACCACAGGACTCTTTTGTCCGCTGGGCATCAGAGTGGCACACAAACACACATCAACTCACACGACAACTGCTCACCTGAACTAAAGACCCACTTCCCGTCATGGACAGGACCAATGTCAACTCCAAGATCCCCTGCAGAGATTGTGAGAAACACTACATCGGACAAACGGGAAGGAAACTAACGCAGAGGGTACACAAACACAAACTGGCTCCGAAAAGACACGACCGCTACTCACTCATCTCAATGTACATGGATAAGGAGAGCAACCAGTTCAACTGGGGACAACACCGAGATCCTGGGACAGGCTGGGCAGAGACAGGCACGGGAATTCCTAGAAGCCTGGCGCCTCACGAAGCATTCTATTGAACTCGTCCCCATATACATTCCACTGTGAAAGAAAACTGGAAGTGAGGCAATGCAGCTCAACAGACCCCAGAGTTTAAAAACCAGGGAAAACACACTCACGCTTCATCGGAGGCTGCACTGAGGATGTTACCAAGCATGGTAATGAAACACCTACGAAGCAACAAACCAGCTCAGCGAGCCGACCAACTTTAACACCCACAACCTGAGCTACAAATCTACCTCAAAACCTTGGAGTTCTGGGTCAGCATAGCATATGATTTGGAAGGGAGCATGTTAGTGATCGTGGCAGTGTTCCCATTTGTCAAGTTGCCCACATTTGTCTAGGTGGTAGAGATCACTGGTTTGAAAGGTGTTAAGGACCCTTGGTTAGTGCATGTTTTTGTACATCTTGTGGACAGCACACAGTCCTACCAATGTGCATCAGTGATAGAGGAAATGATGCTGAAGCATTTAAATGGGATGTCAGTTAAACAGGCTGCTTTGCTCTGGATGGTGTTCTGCTTCTTGAATGTTGTACGATCTGCATTCCACAATGCATTTGGATGGTATCCTATCACAATCCTAACTCTAATGCTTTAAGAAGTCAGGAGGTGAAGCACATGCCACGGAATACCCGGCTTCATACCTATTCTCGTAGTTAAAGAAGTTTATGCAGCTGCTTCACTTTGGTTTAAGGTCAATGGTAGCCCACCAACACCACCCCCCCTCCACTACCCCAAGATGTTGGTAATGGGGAAGTTCAGTGATAGTAATGGCATTGAATGACTTGAGTGACAGTAATACCATTTAATGTCATGGGGTAATAGTCGGAATCCGCGTTAATAGAGATTGTCATTCCCTACTACTTATCTATTGTGAAAGTTACTTGTAAAAGACAAAGAAAGAAAACCTGCTGCCCGTAACTTGTAATTTGATTCCAACCCCACACAAATGAGTTTAACATTTAAGTTCCCACTCCAACATGTTTATCAAGTCACTTGGTTGTATCACTTTTCTTCTCAGTGTACTTAGGCTACGTAAAAAATGCAAGCCTTTCAAGTGCGGGCTATGACATGGGAAGGAATTTAATAAATATTTGTATTGGGAATCTCTGTGGTCTTTGACGCTGTTGCAATGGAGAAGAAACTGTGGTTTGAGAACCTGAACAATCTCTTTTCCTCTCTTACAGGACATATTTTGAAATCAGTATCCAATAAAAGGATGTTACATACCCTCTTAATTTCAGTCATCATTTTGGGATGCTTTTTAACATCGTGTTTGCTGTACATCGACCCATCAAACAGTTGGATTTTTGGTCCTGTGTCTGTGAAAAATCCCTTTATACCTACAGAGAATGACACAATAGTGCTCATTTGGTTTTGGCCTTTTGGTCAGACATTTAAGCTCAATTCCTGTGAGTCTCAGTTTAACATCCATGACTGTTATTTGACAGTAGATCGAGACATGTACAGTAAATCCCACGCTGTCCTTTTCCATCACGGAGACATAAGGAAGGATTTGTCTAACTTGCCAACAGAACCTCGGCCAGCTTTTCAGAAATGGGTTTGGATGAATATGGAGTCACCTACAAACACTCAAAGAAATAGTGGGCTTGACCAACTCTTCAACCTAACTTTGACGTACCGGCAGGATTCAGATATTCAGGTGCCTTACGGGTCTCTAATAGCAAGCAAAGTTCCATTAGATTTTGAATTGCCCAGTAAAAGCTATCTCGTGTGTTGGGTTGTAAGCAACTGGAACTCTAACCATGCCAGAGTGAAGTATTACAATGAACTCTACAAATATATTGAAATCAACACTTATGGTCGATTCCTCTGGTTTCACCTGAGCAATAAAAAATTGATCCCTACAATTTCAAGATGCAAGTTCTACCTTTCCTTTGAGAACTCAGTACATGAGGATTACATAACCGAAAAGCTCTACAATGCATTGCTTGCAGGAACTGTGCCTGTGGTCTTGGGGCCATCGAGGAAAAACTATGAAAATTACATTCCAGCTAATTCCTTCATTCATGTGGATGATTTCAAATCAGCTCAAGAACTTGCAGCTTACCTGCACATGCTGAATGATAATGAGGACTTGTACATGAACTACTTCAAATGGAGAAAATATTACACAGTGCGGATAGCTCATTTCTGGGATGAACATGCATGTAATGTGTGTGAGAATATAAAACAGCATCAAGAATCTCGATCATTTTCCAATTTGGAGAACTGGTTTTGGAATTAAATTCCAATGATTACCATTCACCATCAGTCTTATCTATGGGATTCAATCAAAACCCTAACCTTCTCACTGACACTGACCCTTCTTTCCCCAAGGAGAAAATACTTTCAATCAATTCTTTTCTTGAAGACAATAAAAGGCTTCCATTTTATCCAAACATATTCATGGATCTCTGATCAAATTTGATGCTTCAGATTCTCGTCTGAAAGGGATTTCTACTAGAAAATGAAATTAATTCATGAGCTAAATAATTTTATTTTCCTTTCATCTGTCATTACCATATTGTAGAGAAAAGGTAGAAAAAATAATCTTCCCACAAAACTAAGGAGGAAGTTTAAAACAGATTACATACCCAATCTCAACTTTAAGAAAATATGACACAAGAGCAGGGATCGCCCTTTCAGCCTTAGGGCCTGTTCTTCCACTTGAGAAGATCATGGCTGACCTAAGTGTGGCCTCAAATCCACTTTGCTGCCTGCCTCCCATAACCATCGACTCCCTTGTCTATTAAAAATCCATCTAACTCAGTCTTTAATAAAAGCAATGACTTAATTCACATCTGCCCCCTACCCACACCCTCTTTACTCCAGCTCAGGAAGAGAAATCTAACAATCCTTTTTTAAGTGATTATATCCTCTTTTCAAATAAAGAGACCAAAAATGTTTGTTTTAATCCAGACGTGGTCTCATTTAGTGCCTGTATAGATGGAGTAATATTTCTTTACATTTTGGCTACATCTGCTGACATTTAAGAGCGTGCACAATAGAAGCAAATTTAACAAGTAAGCATTCTTCCCAAAACATGTTTCCCATCTCATTGGAATTAATTATTTCTCCGCTACTAAAAGTTCTGCTAAAATTCTGCCATTGTATCTATACTCTCACACTTACCAGCAGAAATTTTCAATTCCCTTTAGGTAACTCTGCCTTTATTTCCTTATAGTTACCTGTAACCACTCAGTAAAAGTGATATAGTGTTGCTGGAAAAGCTCAGCAGGTCTGGCAGCGTCTGTGAAGAGATCCGTGACTCCCTTGTTCGCTCAACACTGCCCTCCAACCCCACCACATCCGGCACCTTCCCCTGCAACCGCAAGAAGTGCTACACTTGCCCCCACACCTCCTCCCTCACCCCCATCCCAGGCCCCAAGATGACTTTCCATATTAAGCAGAGGTTCACCTGCACATCCGCCAATGTGGTTTACTGTATCCATTGTACCTGGTGTGGCTTCCTCTACATTGGAGAAACCAAGCGGAGGCTTGGGGACCGCTTTGCAGAACACCTCCGCTCGGTTTGCAATAAACAACTGCACCTCCCAGTTATGAACCATTTTAACTCCCCCTCCCATTCTTCAGATGACATGTCCATCATGGGCCTCCTGCAGTGCCACAAGGATGCCACTCGAAGGTTGCAGGAACAGCAACTCATATTCTGTTTGGGAACCGTGCAGCCCAATGGTATCAATGTGGACTTCACCAGTTTCAAAATCTCCCCTTCCCCCAGCGCATCCCACAACCAGCCCAGTTCGTCCCCTCCCCCCACTGCACCACACAACCAACCCAGCTCTTCCCCTCCCACCACTGCATCCCAAAACCAGCCCAGCCTGTCTCGGCCTCCCTAACCTGTTCTTCCTCTCACCCATCCCTTCCTCCCATCTCAAGCCGCACCCCCATCTACCTACTAACCTCATCCCACCTCCTTGACGTGTCCGTCTTCCCTGGACTGACCTATCCCCTCCCTACCACCCCACCTGTACTCTCCTCTCCACCTATCTTCTTTTCTCTCCATCTTCGGTCCGCCACCCCGTCTCTCCCTATTTGTTCCAGAACCCTCTCCCCATTCCCCTCTCTGATGAAGGGTCTAGGCCCGAAACGTCAGCTTTTGTGCTCCTGAGATGCTGCTTGGCCTGCTGTGTTCATCCAGCTCCACACTTTGTTATCTTGGATTCTCCAGCATCTGCAGTTCCCATTATCTCTGTGAAGAGAAATCGGAGTGAACATTTTGAGTCTGGTGAACTTAGGTCACCAGACCTGAAACATTAATTCTGATTTCTCTTTACAGATGCTGCCAGACCTACTGAGATTTTCCAGCAACTTCTGCTTTTGTTTCTGATTTACAGCATCTATAGCTCCTTTGGTTATTATAAAGCAATCTAGTGTGTTGGGTTGAAAGCAACCAGAACTCTGATCATGCTAGAGCAAAGCATTATCACAAACCATCCAAATACAGGGAATTCAATACTTACAGACATGCCTTTACAAAACATCTGAACTCTAAAGCACTGACCCCTACAATATTCAGATGCAAGTTCTACTTTTCCTTCGAGAACTCAATACATGAGGATTACATGACCAAAAAACTTGACAATGCCTAGCTAGCAGGCTCTGTGTCCATGGTCTTGGTCCTCAGATTTCTCACCTGAAACTACGGGTCAAACTGAACATGAAATTCCATCAAGCTATCATCACTGTCTACTAGAGGTTCCTTAACTATGAGGTTTTTGATTAGCTCGTTTTTGAATAGCCTTCTTCCTGCTGCATGGTTGCTCTAGAATATATTAAACTAAGAAATAGTGTGAAATATACTCTCAGCTCATTTTCCAGGCTATATTTGCAAATTGATTTGCCCAATCTATACATAGATTACATTTATCTACGTCCACCGCAGTACTTTTCTCACATATCCCATTTACTTCTTCCTGAAAACTCTGTCAGACAGAAAATATAGTGTTATACATTCAATGTACTACTCCCACAAGTGACCTCTTACCTTTCATATTGCTTACCTCTGCCCAAACTGCTTCCATGTTTGCCTTTTCAGGCTAAGTTCAAGTCTCGCTGCTATACTAATGTCATCTTTAACTAACAGAACAAGTTCACTGCTTTTTCCCACCCTTCACAAATTTCAAAATATCATTCAATATTCAGGTCATCTCCTTGGTCACCTTGAACCACATCTTTGAAATAACTATCAGGTTTTATATATTTACTTTCTCTGTGTGCTAATAATTCATCCTTTTTTGTGCAATTGCGATAGGTATTCAGATATAAGACTTTTTTTTAAAATATTCTTTTGCAAACAGTGGCCTTTTCTGCTTTTGCACTTTTAAGTTTGTACTTTTCTTGGTTTTGGTTTTTGCTTAATTCAACCCCTAGAGGGTGGTAATTCCAAATTAAAACTCTACTTCTGTCTATTGCTAGTACCCACATGGACCACCATAGCTCAATGCAACCCATTCCCCCTCGCACCCCTCCTCAACCATTATGACCACTGCCACTCGACTCAATGTAAGTTCTATTCAAACCTTGAGCGGATTTCCTAAACCCAAGCACGAGGCAGACAACACAACCTCCTGAACTTACACTCTTGCTTACAAAGAACTTTATCCACACTGTGACTATACCGGCCATTACTACTTATTGACTGCTCTGCCTGTGTGGCTTCCTGCAACATTGTACCATGACCAGTGTGGTCAGTGAGAGTATATTACTCCTACTGTCATAGACACGAACAGCAAGAACCTCAATCCAGTGATAATGGGAACTGTAGATGCTGAAGAATCCAGGATAACAAAGTGTGAAGCTGGATGAACGCAGCAGGCCAAGCAGCATCTCAGGAGCACAAAAGCTGACATTTCGGGCCTAGACCCTTCATCAGAGAGGGGGATGGGGAGAGGGTTCTGGAATAAATTATTTATTTCAGAACCCTCTCCCTATCCCCCTCTCTGATGAAGGGCCTAGGCCCAAAACGTCAGCTCTTGTGCTCCTGAGATGCTGCTTGGCCTGCTGTGTTCATCCAGCTTCACACTTTGTTATCTTAGAACCTCAATCCAGTTGTACAATTACAGGAACTGGGACACATTCAATTCTACCTTCTTTATACTCTTACCTGGCTCACTCTCAGTCATGCCTATCTGTCCCTGATCACCAAATAAATCAGAACACCTTTTTATAGAGATAATAAAATGGGAGGCTGGATGAACACAGCAGGCCAAGCAGCATCTCAGGAGCACAAAAGCTGACGTTTCGGGCCTAGATCCTTCATCAGAGAGGGGGATGGGGAGAGGGAACTGGAATAAATAGGGAGAGAGGGGGAGGCGGACCGAAGATGGAGAGTAAAGAAGATAGGTGGAGAGAGTATAGCTGGGGAGGTAGGGAGGGGATAGGTCAGTCCAGGGAAGACGGACACGTCAAGGAGGTGGGATGAGGTTAGTAGGTAGATGGGGGTGCGGCTTGGGGTGGGAGGAAGGGATGGGTGAGAGGAAGAACCGGTTAGGGAGGCAGAGACAGGTTAGACTGGTTTTGGGATGCAGTGGGTGGGGGGGAAGAGCTGGGCCGGTTGTGTGGTGCAGTGGGGGGAGGGGACGAACTGGCCTGGTTTTGGGATGCAGTTGGGGAAGGGGAGATTTTGAAACTGGTGAAGTCCACATTGATACCATTAGGCTGCAGGGTTCCCAGGCGGAATATGAGTTGCTGTTCCTGCAACCTTCGGGTGGCATCATTGTGGCAGTGCAGGAGGCCCATGATGGACATGCCATCTAGAGAATGGGAGGGGGAGTGGAAATGGTTTGCGACTGGGAGGTGCAGTTGTTTGTTGCGAACTGAGCGGAGGTGTTCTGCAAAGCGGTCTCCAAGCCTCCGCTTGGTTTCCCCAATGTAGAGGATGCCACACCAGGTACAGTGGATGCAGTATACCACATTGGCAGATGTGCAGGTGAACCTCTGCTTAATATGGAAAGTCATCTTGGGGCCTGGGATAGGGGTGAGGGAGGAGGTGTGGGGACAAGTTGAGCATTTCCTGCAGTTGCAGGGGAAGGTGCCGGGTGTGATGGGGTTGGAGGGCAGTGTGGAGCGAACAAGGGAGTCACGGAGAGAGTGGTCTCTCCGGAAAGCAGACAGGGGTGGGGATGGAAAAATGTCTTGGGTGGTGGGGTCGGATTGTAAATGGCGAAAGTGTCGGAGGATGATGCGTTGTATCCGGATACAACGCATCATCCTCCGACACTTTCGCCATTTACAATCCGACCCCACCACCCAAGACATTTTTCCATCCCCACCCCTGTCTGCTTTCCGGAGAGACCACTCTCTCCGTGACTCCCTTGTTCGCTCCACACTACCCTCCAACCCCACCACACCCGGCACCTTCCCCTGCAACCGCAGGAAATGCTACACTTGCCCCCACACCTCCTCCCTCACCCCTATCCCAGGCCCCAAGATGACATTCCACATTAAGCAGAGGTTCACCTGCACATCTGCCAATGTGGTATACTGCATCCACTGTACCCAGTGTGGCTACCTCTACATTGGGGAAACCAAGCGGAGGCTTGGAGACCGCTTTGCAGAACACCTCCGCTCAGTTCGCAACAAACAACTGCACCTCCCAGTCGCAAACCATTTCCACTCCCCTTCCCATTCTCTAGATGACATGTCCATCATGGGCCTCCTGCACTGCCACAATGATGCCACCCGAAGGTTGCAGGAACAGCAACTCATATTCCGCCTCGGAACCCTGCAGCCTAATGATATCAATGTGGACTTCACCAGTTTCAAAATCTCCCCTTCCCCTACTGCATCCCTAAACCAGCCCAGTTCGTCCCCTCCCCCCACTGCACCACACAACCAGCCCAGCACTTCCCCCCCACCCACTGCATCCCAAAACCAGTCCAACCTGTCTCTGCCTCCCTAACCGGTTCTTCCTGTCACCCATCCCTTCCTCCCACCCCAAGCCGCACCCCCATCTACCTACTAACCTCATCCCACCTCCTTGACTTGTCCGTCTTCCCTGGACTGACCTATCCCCTCCCTACCTCCCCAGCTATACTCTCTCCACCTATCTTCTTTACTCTCCATCTTCGGTCCGCCTCCCCCTCTCTCCCTATTTATTCCAGTTCCCTCTCCCCATCCCCCTCTCTGATGAAGGGTCGAGGCCCGAAACGTCAGCTTTTGTGCTCCTGAGATGCTGCTTGGCCTGCTGTGTTCATCCAGCCTCACATTTTATTATCTTGGAATTCTCCAGCATCTGCAGTTCCCATTATCTCTGACACCTTTTTCTAGAGAGTGTGATTCTTTTCTGAAACAATGTGCCCAGGCAACTATCCTGGTACAACACAATTTCAGTGGATCAAACTCCAGCTCATTTACTATGAGCTGAAGCTCTACGAACCATAGATACTTAATGTACACAGGGTTTCCTTGGATCACATGCACATCCACCAGCTACCACATACTGCAGCACTTGCCTTCTCCATGATGGCTAAATTAATTATTTTCCTTTCATTAAACCCTACCACAAAGTTGCCTTACTACTGATAATAAATACTACTGCTGCTACAACTAATAAACCTTATCATTATTCATAACATCCTAGTAAGAAGAGAAATAGTCAATATTAAAAAGCAATCACTGTTGCCCTGTAACATCATGTTTTCATTTCCTTGGAAAATGGTCAGTCCTCTTTTACTGGCACTCTGTTTTTTTCTCTCTCTCTCTCTCTCATGTTCATCTTAAACTATTGTACTAGTTTCTCTCTCTTTGGACTACTTCTGAACTGGTCTGCCACTCTCTCCTGCCATACTCTTTTTAAACTGATATTTTAACCGGATAAAACTATTTAATTTACATTTTAATTTAAAATGATGATTTATTGGTACCGTAAATATCTACCTATTTTGAATGGAGTAGCAAGGATTTACTTCGAATTTGTCATCTCATTTGATCCTTGAACATTGTGGATACAAAGTCAATGAGCTGACTTTATTCTAGCTCCACAGCTTGTAAATACACTGTGTTGCTGTGATCGAACTGGTATTATACATGCAATCATCTGTCGAAATATTTTTATCATTTATTGCAGAAATGTTGAACTCCAGTCTGTGTGGCAAGTGGTCAACACAGATGGAACAGGCTTAAATTGAACACCTGCCAGGGGCAAGAAGGCATTTAGATTGGAGCAGGTGACATATACTTCTTGTCCCCATCAAGTCGGCTGATAACAGTCCTAAATTTTAGACAGTTGGTGAGCTGACAGGTTTTGTCTTCCATGACCTTCTTCAATTGCTCAATGAGGAAGCCCTGTATTCTGGAGAGTGAATGATCACAGGGATCATGGTTTGGATGGCCTTCTCCACGGTCTGCATGACTGAGTGCAAATCCTCTAGAATCTGTGCTCTACCGATCAATCCAACATTTCCAGCTGATAGACAGCTCTTCTTCAGGCTGGGGCTCAGCATTGAGGCCACTTGCAGGATTCTTATAGTTTCCGAGGCCTACATTATCTTAGTCTCCATATCTGGCCTTGCAACTATCATGTGTTCATACTGGCATGCAGATTCCATGCAGCCAATTTGGGTACAAACAGGAAGGGTCACGTATCTGTGCTTGTGCTAGATGTGGAGAAAGATGTGATCCAAAGCCTCAAAGGTCTGCTCTGCGTCAAAGGTTAACATGGGTTCATTGGGGCCTGTGGTTGTAGCTGCCTAAGTTTCACAAGTGAGGGAAGTTAAAAAAGAGGATGAGGGGCATCATTATTTTTAAGACAAACTTTACAGAGACATAGTCCCAAAATACGCAGACACTGGGACCAGTAGAAGATATTAACTAGCATTTAAGCTTCACTGCATTAGGCAGTGATGCACATATTCCCATCCCAAATTCTGCAGTTCTCCAAAGTTCAAACACTCCTCACTGTTGCTTTCCACACTTGCGCCTTGGCCCCTTTAGCTTGACTTTTCTAGGAGCAAGAAAAATGCCATTGAAGTCTCACCAACCCAGGGCTGACTTCCATCTTCAACTTGTCCGCTGGACTGACTCCAATGGTTTACTGCCAACTCCAGCACTTCTTCCTATGCTTTTTCTTAGCAAACACCAATTCTCAATGTTATTTGCTGAATGAAAAATATCGCTGTTCAAAAACCACCTTCACCACCAGCAAAACTGTCCAATGTCATGTTGAGGAGCGTGTACACTTCTTGACACCTCTTGCATTTCACAAGACATTAAGATACCACCTTGCTGATATATGCACATCTTCAAAATGGTTACACACTCAGCCTAGCAGATTCCGAGAGGTCTTTTGCAACACATCACCCATTTTGAGTGGACTCTGTGGTTTCTAACAGTGACACTTCCATTCAGATTGCCGTGGTCTGGCTGGAAAAGCTCCTCTTCTGATCAGCAAGCATGAGGACTATCCAGCAATCACCCACAGCCGGGGTGGGGGGGGAGGATTCTGGATAGTTGTCATTAAATTGTATGACTGTCCTTGTTCTGAGGCCTTCAGCAGCTGGGCTGTCTATTCTCTCCATCATGTGTTGATACTACAATCACTGTGGAGAGCAAAGGATAGGAGAATTTTCTGAAAATCTTGTAAGTGCAGGGTAATGCAGAAATTATATTGAAAATTGCTCTCTTCAATTAGTATTTACTGAACACATGATTTTCTTACTATTTAATCCCATGCCTTGGTCAAAATGAATTGATCCAAAGTGTTTTCAAGCTCTAAAATGTTAACAAGCATTGGAATTGTGGGACAAACATGCGGACAACTCTTTACCTAAAGTTTGAACTTATTCTTAATCAGAAAGACAGCCTAATCTGTATCACCTTGCAAGCTGTCCTCAATTGTGATCAGAGATAATGGGAACTGCAGATGCTGGAGAATCCAAGATAACAAAGTGTGGAGCTGGATGAACACAGCAGGCCAAGCAGCATCTCAGGAGCACAAAAGCTGGCGTTTCGGGCCGAGACCCTTCATCAGAGAGGGGGATGGGGAGAGGATTCTGAAGTAAATAGGAGGGGAGGCGGACTGAAGATGGATAGGGCAGAAGATAGGTGTAGAGGAGAGTATGGGTGGGGAGGTAGGGAGGGGATAGGTCAGTCCGGGGAGGACGGGAAGGTCAAGGGGGCGCGATGAGGTTAGGAGGTAGGAAATGGAGGTGCGGCTTGAGTTGGGAGGAGGGGATAGGTGAGTGGGAGAATAGGTTAGGCAGGCGGTGACAAGCTGGGCTGGTTTTGGGATGCAGTGGGGGGAGGGGAGATTTTGAAGCGGGTGAAATCCACTTTGATACCATTGGGCTGCAGGGTTCCCAAGCAGAATATGAGTTGCTCTTCCTGCAACCTTCGCGTGGCATCATTGTGGCACTGCAGGAGGCCCAGGATGGACATGTCATCTAAGGAATGGGAGGGGGAGTTGAAATGGTTTGCGACTGGGAGGTGCAGTTGTTTATTGCGAACCGAACGGAGGTGTTCTGCAAAGCGGTTCCCAAGCCTCCGCTTGGTTTCCCCAATGTAGAGGAAGCTACAGCGGGTACAATGGACACAGTATACCACGTTGGCAGATGTGCAAGTGAACATCTGCTTGATGTGGAAAGTCATCTTGGGTCCTGGGATGGGAGTGAGGGAGGAGGTGTGGGGACAAGTGTAGCACTTCCTGCGGTTGCAGGGAAAAGTGCCCGGTGTGGTGGGGTTGGAGGAGAGTCTGGAGCGGACAAGTGAGTCGCGGAGAGAGTGGTCACTCCGGAAGGCAGACAAGGGTGGGGTTGGAAAAATGTCCTTAGTGGTGGGGTCGAATTTTAGGCGGGGGAAGTGTCGGAGGATGATGCGTTGTATCCGGAGGCTCATGGGCTGGTATGTGAGGCCTAGAGTGATACTCTTTTGGCAGTTTTTGGGGGGGCGGGGTGTGAGGGATGAAGTGTGGGAAATGCGGGAGACACGGTTGAGCGCTTTCTCGACCACTGCGGGGGTGAGGTTGCGGTTCTTGAAGAACGAGCACATCTGGGATGTGCGGGAATGGAATGTCTCATACTGGGAGCAGATATGGCGGAGGTGAAGGAATTGGGAATAGGGGAAGGAATTTTTGCAGGAACGTGGGTGGGAGGAGGTAAATTCCAGGTAACTGTGGGAGTCGGTGGGCATGAAATGGACATTGGTTTGTTGGTGGTTGCCTGAGATGGAGACAGAAAGGTCAAGGAAGGTGAGGGATGTGTTGGAGATGGTCCAGGTGAACTGAAGGTTGGGGTGGAAGGTGTTGGTGAAATGGATGAACTGTTCGAGCTCCTCTTGGGAGCATGAGGCGGCACCAATACAGTCATCAATGTAACGGAGGAAGAGGTGGGGTTTAGGGCCAGTGTTGGTGCAAAATAGGGACCGTTCCTTCCTGGACCTTTCATTCTTCAAGGACCGCAACTTCGCCCCGCAGTGGTCGAGAACGCGCTCAACCATGTCTCCCGCATTTCCCGCACCTTATCCCTCACACCCCGCCCCCGCAATAACCACCAAAAGAGAATCCCCCTAGGCCTCACATACCAGCACACCAACCTCTGGATACAACGCATCATCCTCCGACACTTCCGCCATCTGCAATCCGACCTCACCACTAAAGACATTTTTCCAACCCCACCCTTGTCCACCTTCCGGAGAGACCACTCTCTCCGCGACTCCTTTGTCCACTCCACACTCCCCTCCAACCCACCACACCCAGCACTTTCCCCTACAACCACAGGAAGTGCTACACCTGCCCCCACACCTTCTCCTTCCCCAAGGCCCCAAGATGACTTTCCACATCAAGTAGATGTTCACCTGCACATCTGCCAATGTGATACACTGCATCCGCTGTACCCGGTGTGGCTTCCTCTACATTGGGGAAACCAAGTGGAGGCCTGGGGACCGCTTTGCAGAACACCTAAGCTCGGTTCGCACTAAACAACTACACCTCCCAGTCGCGAACCATTTCAACTCCCCCTCTCATTCCTTAGACAACATGTCCATCCTGGGCCTCCTACAGTGCCATAATGATGCCACCTGCAGGTTGCAGGAACAGCAACTCATATTCCGCTTGGGAATCCTGCAGCCCAATGCTATCAATGTGGATTTCACCTGCTGCAAAATCTCCCCTCCTCCCACTGCTTTCCAAAACCAGCCTAGCTCGTCCCCACCTGCCTAACCTGTTCTTCCTCTCACCTATCCCCTCCTCCCAACTCAAGCCACACCTCCATTTCCTACCTACTAACCTCATCCCACTCCCTTGACCTGTCCGTCCTCCCCGGATTGACCTATCCCCTCCCTACCTCCCCACCCATACTCTCCTCTCCACCTACCTTCTCCTCTATCCATCTTCAGTCCGCCTCCCCCTCTCTCCCTATTTACTTCAGAATCGTCTCCCCATCCCCCTTTTCTGATGAAGGGTCTAGGGCTGAAACGTGAGCTTTTGTGCTCCTAAGATGCTGCTTGGCCTGCTGTGTTCATTCAGCCCTACATTTTGTTATCTTAAGCTGTCCTCAATTGTTTATTTAGCAAGATAGCTAAAAGCATTGCCTTGATGCCGTGAGTGGGTTGTTACTGGCAACTGGCAAAAACCTTTCAACTCATCTGCATGATATTTGTGGTCAGAGATAATGGGTACTGCAGATGCTGGAGAACCCTAGATAACAACGTGTAGAGCTGGATGAACACAGCAGGCCAAGCAGCATCTTAGGACCATAAAAGCTGATGTTTCGGGCCTAGACCCTTCTATCTTTTCTATCCTTGTATTTCAATATTTTATGGCTAAATTTGTCTATTTTTCTCTGTATATTGATTAAATTGTTTTATTTTGACTGAAATATGACTTATATTGAAATATTAGGTTTCATAAAAAGAGTTTACTTCAATTTTACATCCAGTGGAATATCCATTCCAGTGTCATATATTAAAACTGTGGAATAGAAAATGTCTGGAATTAATCTTATAATGTGCTGTTTGAAAAAGTAGGTTGAGTAATCTTTGGACTTGTCATGCCTTTTGGATGCACTATTTTGATGTTGACTGCTGCCTTCAGACTGCTTCAGATATCTAGAATCAAGGCAGTTTTTATGAACTCTGAGCCTACAGGTCAAATATTCTCAGTCAATCATAAAGCAGATTAATATTCCCTTTCAGATTTAGGATTCTTTCAATTCTGTCCTTATGAGTACAAGACAAAGAGAAATTTAGTTTTACACACTGTTTTAAACCGCCACCTCGTTAGTATCAGTCCTTCAAATAGTGACAAATTCGAGTCACATTTACAGTTATGGTTTTATCACAAATGCACACTATTTAAGTCAATTGCTTGTGATTAGTTCAGTGGACTACCTCTTTAAACTTCCTGACAGAGAGTGGGCACAGTTTCAAACTTGTTTATTTGAAACACTTTCAGTTGTGGTTAGTTCCACCCTGTCTGTCTCTCACAGATGCCTACAGCTGCATTCTTTTAAGCATATTTCTTTCAAATGAGATTGTGCAAGTTTCCTTATGGATATGAAATGTGATCTTCTATTTATGTGATATAGATGTAGACCATTTATATTTATTTGTGAAACCCTGGTAGACTTGGAAACAGAATTATCTACCATTCCACAAGAATTAGCATAGAAGGGGAATTTGCCGCCAACATCATCTCTAATCTTCTCCAATGCCTGCAATCACTGCTTTCTGAATGATTTCTGCTATTCACCCCATATCAACCAACTTAGTAAAGCTATGCCAGTTGTCCTGTCAGGATGAGAACTGCCCTATCACAAACACAGAGAATGCTGGAAAAACTCAGCAGGTCTCGCAGCATCTGTGTTGAGAGAAACAGAGTTAGTTTTGGAGTCTGGTGAAACTATTCTTCAGAATAATTCATGTTGATAAAGGCCAATTATCTCCTTCTAATGCTGCCCTTTGTGAGCCAGTGAGTGCTAGTCACCACCATGGAATTGATACAGCACAGAATGGCCATTAAATCCATCTTGCCCATGCCAATCCAAAGAAACCTTGATACTCTCTCTCACCCCATCTTCTTGCACATGGCCCACAGCCCTGCAACTTACAGCATTTAAGATGCAGATCCAGGTATTTTCAAAAGAGACTTTTAAAAGCCTCCACCACCAACTCAGGCAGTGAATTCCAGACATGCACCACCCATGCTTTTAAAAGGATTTTTCACATGTCCCCTCTAATCCTTCTGCCACTTAGCTTGGATCTATGACCCCTGGATTTTCAGCTCTCTGCCAAGGGAAACTGATTGCTCCTGTCTAATCTATCTCTCACAATTTTGTGTATCTCACTCATGTCACTGCATCAACCTTTTCACTTCCAAGGAAAACAAGCCCAATTTCTCCAATCTCCCCTCATAACTCCAATTCTCCAGCCCTGGCAACATTCTAGCAAATCTTGTCTGCACTTTCTCCAGAGCAATTAGAGCCTTCCTCTAATGTGGTGACCACAACGGCACACAATGCTCCAGCTGTGACCTCACCAGTGTCTTGAACAGTTTCATCAGTATATCTTTACTTTTGTATTCTGTACCTCTGCCAATGAAGGATTCCATTCCAAATACTTTCTTTACAACCTTACCTACAGGTATGGCTACCTCTAGAGAATTGTGCCCATGCACACCAAGATCACTCACTTCGGACTGTGTGTTATTTCCACAGCCTATAACATGTCGATATTTAAGATGTAAACCAATTGTGTTTGGTCAGTTCAGCGCACCATCGCTTTAAATTGGAATTACAAGTTTTGTTTAACAATGTTTGTAGTTGTAGCATCTTGGGCTGTAGTTTGCGGCACCTTCTCTCCACAGATTCCTGAGGCATATATTTTAAAACTTTGATCCCAGGATGCATGTATCACTGGCTAGATCAAGGATTTTTACTTGCTGGGGCAAAGCTGAGAGAAATACCCGCAGATTGCAATCACGATGAAGATACTGCCACCTGAAATTGTGCGCTCTATTAGCAGCAAAAAATAAATAACTAAAGCAATTTTAGAAACAAAATTTAGGAAAATTCTCTTTGATCCCCGCATGTTGTTTATGCTAATCCAAGAGACAACTCTGACCCTGATCAATGTGATTTGATCTCTGCCCCTTGTAGAAATAGGTACAACTCTTTATTTGAAGCAATTCACTGTTTGCAACACAAACTTGTCCCAGATTTTCACTGTTCTCTTAGAATAGAAGAACCTCTGAACATATAATCTTGCTTAAGGGCAAAGAGTAATGAGGGAGAGAATGAGGCCCCTTAAAGATCAACAAGACCGTTTACATGTGGAGATGCATGAGATACTAAATGAACATTTTGTGTCAGAATTTACTGTGGAGAAGGACATGGAAATGGTGGCACTTGATGGCATAAATAGTGACGCTTAGAACAGTGTCTATATTACAGAAGAGATGCTGCTGGAGGTCTTAAGATGCCTATACATAAATTAATCCCTGAGACCTGATCATGTCTATCCCAGACCTTTGTGGGAAGCTAGGGAAGAAATTGTTGGGCCGCTTGCTGGGATATTTGTTTCATTGACAGCCATGGATGAGATGCTGGAAGACTGCAGGGTGGTTAATGTGGTGCCATTATTTCAGAGTTCTTTGAAGGGGTAATGAAGACGATTGATGAAGGCCCAGCAATAGATGTTGTTTATATCGACTTCAACAAGGTGTTCACAAGGTTCTGCATGGTAGACCAGTTAGCAAGGTTAGATCACATGGAATCCAAAAGGAGCTGGCCAATTGGATACAAAATTGGCTTGAAGGTAGGAAACAGATGGTGATGGTAGAGGATTGATTTTTGGACTTGAGGCCTGTAGCCAGTAGTGTGCATTGCATTTCGTCATTTATATAATTGATTTGGATGTGGACATGGGAGGCATGGTTAGTAAGTTTTCAGATGCACAAAAATAGTGGTGTAATGGACAGTGAAGAAGGTTGTCTATGGAATCTTGATCAGATGGGCCAATGGGCCGAGGAGTAGCAGATGGAATTTAATTTTGATAAATGTGAGGTGTTGCATTTTGATAAAGCAATCCAGGGCAGGACTTGTACAGTTTATGGTAGGTCCCTGGGGAGTGTTGCTGAACGAAGAGACATAGGGGAGCAGGTGCATAGTTCATTGAAAGTGGTGTGCAGGTAGATAGGGTGGTGAAGAAGGGGTTCAGCACATTTGGCTTCATTGGTCAGTGCATTGAGTATAGCAGTGGGAATATCATGTTGCAGCTGTACAGGATATTGGTGAGGCCACTTGAGAATACTGGTCTCCCTGCTATAAGATAGATGTTGTTCAATTCAAGAAAGTGCAGGAAAGATTTACAAAGATTTTGCTGAGATTGGATGGTTTTAAATTATGGGAAGAGGGTGAACAGTCTGTGGCCTTATTTCCCTGGGGCAGTAGAGGCTGAGAGATGACCTTATGGATGCTTATAAAATCATTAGGGCAATGAGGAGATGAACAGCCAAAATCTTTTTCCCAGGGCGGGCATGTCCAAAACTAGACAACAGAGGTTTAAGTTGAGAGGGACAAGATTTGAAAGGGACCCAAGGGGCAACATTTTCACGCAGAGGGTGGTGCGTACATGGAACAAGGTGCCAGAGGAGGTGGTGGAGGTGGATACAATTATAACAGTTAAAAGGCACCTGCATGGGATCATGATGAAGAAGTGTTGAAAGGGATATGGGCCAAATGCTGATAAATGGTATTAGATTAGTTTAGCATATATGGTTGTTACAGACGAGTTGGACTGAAGGGTCTATTTCAGGGCTTTATAACTCTATGACTCTATAAAGTTTCTTATTTTTCTCTTGTTATAATTCACAATCTTCTGATGGAATATGAATGAAAGCAATTTTAAACTGTGCACTTTCTGATGTTGCAATTCATTTCTGAGTGGTACAGGGGAGGAGATGTCTTGTTATCACTGCACTAATAATTCAGAGAATAGGCTTATGCTCTAGAGAAACAGATTTTAATTCACTATGGCAGATGGTAAAATTTGATTTCAATTAGTACACTTTGAATTAAAAGTGAGTCTCATGGTGACCACGAAACTGGTGTTGATTGTCATAAAAAATCTTGTCTGATTCACTAACATCCTCTTGAGAAGCAGTATTTGCTGTTCTCACCTGATTTGGCCTATGTATGGCTTTACACCCAAGTAATGTGGTTAACTTTGTATCAGTGATAATGGGAACTGCAGATGCTGGAGAATCCAAGATAATAAAATGTGAGGCTAGATGAACACAGCAGGCCCAGCAGCATCTCAGGAGCACAAAAGCTCCTGAGATGCTGCTGGGCCTGCTGTGTTCATCCAGCCTCACATTTTATTATCTTAATGTGGTTAACTTGTCTACTCTCTGAAATGGTCAACAAACTATTCAGTTGTATCAAACAAATAAAAAACCAAAAAATGCGAATGAAACCAGACAGAACATTCTGGCATCAAGTAAGGCACTGGAACCAGTAGTGACACACTGGCAACCAGATAAAGTCTTCTGCACTAACAGCTGGGGGCTTGTACAAAAATTGAGAGATCTGTCCCACAGAATAATCAAACAAACAGCCTGGCACTGTCATTCTAAGAGAATGACATTTTACAATGTCCCAAATACCACCATCACCGTCCTGGGTGTTTCCTCCCCCACCGACAGGGCAGTTAAAGCAGACACACTGGTACAGTATGGTACAGTCAGGAAGAAGTTGCTCTAGGAGTCCTTAACACTGATACCAGAATCTATGAAGTCTCATGGCATCAGCTCAAAAATGAGCAAGGAAACCTCCTACTAATTTTCGCTAACTACACCTCTACACCTCTCCTCACCAATTTACCTGCAATAGATATGTCCATCTTATTACTGATAGGGCTAACTACTATATAGTTAATGTGGAGCTTTTTTGGGATGAAGTGTCTCAGTTATGGGGAGAGATTAGATAGGCCTAGTTTGTTTTCCTTGTAGCAGAGAAGGCTAAGGGGAATCTGACTGATGTATACTAAATTATGGGCAATGTAGACAGAGTAGATGGTGAGAATCTCCTCCCCATGGCAGACGTCTCTAAGACCAGAGGGCATGGGTTTACGTGGTACGGAGGAGATCTGAGAAAAAACGTTTCTCTCCTAGATGGTGGTAGATATAATAGAACATGCTGTGTGAGAGAGTAATGCAGACAGTTACTCTCGCAACATTTAACAAGTATCTGAATAAGTACCTAAAATGCCAGAACATTGGAGACTATGGAACCGATGCAGGTAAATGGGATTAGTGTAGTTTGGTGTTTGCTGGTCAGTGTAGACGTGGTGGGCCAAAGAATCTGTTTCTGTGACGTATAGCTGTATGAATCTACGGCTCTAAAATTAGCATTGCAAAAGTTTGAATTTACATCATGGTATCAAAATATTCATTCTCTTCTGGCATTCCTAGTAGGCAGCAATTAGTTAACTTACAAAAGGCTATTAAAAACATAGTGATTGACAATCAAAATCAAATTTCTAGTAAGTTTTCACATATTTGGTATGAATTTTAACATTTTATTTACACTGAAAAGAAAACATGAGGAAGTGCCCCCCAATGGTATTGTCATTTTAAATTTGTTTGTGAAGAATGATGGATTACAAAGAAACCTGAAGTTGTTTAAAATCAGACTCTTCTGATGCCTAATGACAATTTAACATTAAAGGTCAATTTGCTGAAATTGTGCTCCACATGTAAAATCTATGTGCCACTCTGTAAAGTGTTTTGTTGGTCACTATGCCACCAGAAAGCAAACCTTTTACATAGAAAACCAAGCAAGTTGCTTTCTTGGCTAAAGTGTAAATAGAATTGCATAACAAGTCAGAGTTAGAATTCAAAGAATATAAAAGGAGATGGAAGGGTAAAGGGGGTAACAGAGACAGGGTGAAGCCATGCTTTGCAGGATTTGAAAAAGGGGCTGAGCTACATTTTGACCAACTTTATACAGAAGTAAGTCCATTTTCTGAGGTCTGAAGCAATTACCCATTTGGTACTCAGGTCACAGATATAGTTTAAATTAGGCCCACATCCATCATTAGCCATGGGCAGCACTGATATTGCAAGCATTGATAGTCCACCCAACCATCCCTGACCTTCCCATTCCTCATCCTCTGACTTGTGATGTGAATTTTTGTCTTGCATCCCATTGTATCCATTACCGCTATTGTTTGCTTCAGGGCTTCCTGTAGCTTGTCCCAATATCGGCTATGATTCTCTTCCTGATACCATCTTTGTGACTTTTCCTTGACAAAATTCTGATAGTCTATTTTCAGGTCTGCGTACTCTTTTCAGTGAGGCAGTGGTAATGTGCCTACCTTTGGGTCAAAAGGTCTGTGTTCAGATCTAATATTCCCTGGGCATTTATCGTAACATATCTTACATGTTCGTTAAAGATATCTACATTATGCTAACTATACTAACTGCACGACGATACACAGGGAATGACTGAAGGTAAATTGGATATGTTTATTTTGAAAAGTCACATGTTGTGATGCCATGTAAACATCTTAAAGATACAGGCCTGTATGATCCAGAATCTATGCCATAATCCAACATAACCTGTACCATAGTAGATATGGGATCAGCTGCCTGTATTAGCAGGTAAAGGAGAAAGAGGAAAATTAGCTGGATCTTACAGGTACAGAAAATAATTTTTTCCAAACTAGAGGGCAAAAGTAAAAGGCAGAAGTGCTGGATGCAACTTGTGTGTTTCAACTATGGTAAATCAGGTCACATCAAAAAGCTACAGGTTATTCTTTCATCCACACAATTTTCATATTTATTAAACCCTTTGTAAAAACAGCAATGAAAACAGAGGCCTGCCAGGATTTTGTGTTTAAAGGGGAAATGGCCTCTAGTGATTCCAAAGAACTGGGAAAGGAGATTAACAAACTCTAGAGCAGCAGTTGTTTACAGACACCATTGTCAGACAACAAGGATTGCCCACATAGAAAATGAAATTAGAGTGATACTCAAAGGACTAAATTGGAAAGACGTTGAGATGCAGTAGGAATAGGAAAAAAAACACTTAAAGTGCGAATTCATTACTGAGCTGGCGATGGCAGGAGTAAACTCAAGTTTGCTCATGCCAGTGTTAACGTTATGCCCAGAAATGACCTTGTTGGCTGAGGGATATTTACTCCAAAGCTCCGGGGTGGCTCAGCCAATTGAACACATTCAATCAGAATCTGTAAAGTTGCATATAAAGATATCATTATCTATTGAAGGTCGTCACCTCTTGCTCCCTCCACTCTACATGGCCACTGGGCATTCACTTCATCACGTTCAATTCATTGAGCAAACTGTACCAGGCCACGCATGTTTGGGAGCAACTTCTCTCAGGACAATATTTTACATGACAAAAGAAAGCATAGTCCCTCCAAACCCCTTCCACTCATGTACATATCTAGAGGCTTTTCAAATGTAATTGGAACAGACCCCACCACTCCCTCTGGCAGCTTGTTTCATACACGCGCCAGCCTCTGTGTGAAAATTTGCCCCTCAGGTCCCTTTTAAATCTTGCCCTTCTCACCCTAAAGTTATGCCTTCTAGTTTTGGACTCCCTTACCTTGGAAAAAAGGACCTTGGCTATTCACCCTATCCATGGCCCTTATGATTTTATAAACCTCTAAGGTCACCTCACAGCCTCCAGTACTCCAGGGAAAATAGCCAAAGCATATTCAGCTTCTCCCTCGATTTCAGAGGGACTAAAACCAGCAAAATCCTTGTAAATCTTTTCTGCACTCTCTCAAGTTGAACAATATCTGTCCTATAGCAGGGACGCTAGAATTGAGCACAGTATTCTAAAGTGGCCTCATCAATGTCCTGTACAGCTGCAACACAACATCTCAACTCCTATACTCATTGCACTGACCAATGAAGGCAAGTATGCCAAAAGCCTTCTTCACCACCCTGTCTACCTGCGACTCTACTTTCAAAGAACTATGCACCTGTTCCTCTATGTCTCTTCATTTAGAAACACTTCCCAGGGACTCACCTTTAACTGTATAAGTCCTGCCCTGTTTTTCCTTGCCAAAATGCAACTCCTTACATTTATCTAAATTAAATTACATCTGCTACTCCTTGACGCATTGGCCCATCTGATCAAGGTTCTATTATACTCTGAGGTAACTTACTTCGCTGTCCGCTAGACCACCTATTTTGGGGTCATCTGCAAACTTACTCACCCTACTTCCCATATTCATAGCCAAATCATTTATATAACTGACTAAAAGGAGTAAACCCTGCACCGATCCATGTGACACACTGCTGACCACAGGCTTCCAGTACAAAAAAACAACCCTGTGCCACCACCGGTTGTCTCCTACTTTCAAGCTATTTTCGTATCCAAATAGCTAGCTCTCCACAGATTCCATGTGATCTAACCTTGCTAACCAGTCTACCATGCAGAACCTTGTTGAATGCCTTGCTGAAGTCTGTATAGACAATATTTACCACTCTGCCATCATCAATCTGCTTTGTCACCACATCTAATGACGTTAGAATCAAGTTAGTGAGTTACGATTTCCCAGGCACATATCTATGTTGAGTATGCCTAATCAGTCCTTGCCTTTCCAAATGCATGTAAATCCTATCCCTCAGAAACCGCTCTAACAACTTACCCATCACTGATACAGTCACCACTCTATAGTGCCCTGGCTTTTCCTTACAGTCTTTCTGAAATAATAGCACCACATTAGCCACCAGCCAGTCTTCTGGTCCCTCATCTATTGCTGTCAGTGACATAAATATATCAGCAAGGGGCCCAGCAATCTCTTCCCTAGCTTCCCACAAAGTTCTGGGATACACCTGATCAGGTCATTGTTGTAGAGGTCTACAGCATGGAAACAGACCCTTCGGCCCAACTTGCCCATACCACCCAGTTTTCACAATTTGGTCCTGTGGATTTATCTACCTTTGAGCATTGTGAAACCTCTACATCCTCCTCTTCTGTAACACGGTCATTTTTCAAGACATCACTATATATTTCACCAAGTTACCTATCTTCTACATCCTACTCCACAATAAATGCTAACACCAAGTATTCATTTAGTATCACACCCATCTCCACATAAAAATGGCCTCATTGATCTTTAAGGTGTCCTTATTTTTTTCCCTTTCATTACTCTCTTGCCCTTAAACCAGATTATAGGTTCAGAGTTTCCTCTATTCCAAGAAAAAAGTGAAAATCTGGGTCAAGCTACAAACAGTGAATTGCTTCAAATAAGGAGTTGGACCTATTTCTACAAAGGGCAGAGATCAAATCACATCGATCAGGGTCAGTGAAGTGGATGGGTCAGTGTTGTCTCCTGGACTAAATTCAACAACATTAGTGGATCAAAGAGAAATTTGCTAAATTTTGTTTCCAAGATTACTTTAGTTACTTTGTTTTCACTGCCATTAGATCATAGTTCCAGGTGGCAATATCTTCACAGTGATTGCAATCTGTGGGTATTTGTCTCAGCTTTGTCCCAGCCAGTAATAATCCATGATCAAGCCAATAAAGCATGCATCCTGGGATCAAAGTTTTAAAATATATACAGAGAGAATGTGGCACTAACTACAGCGCAAGCTGCTACAAATACAAACAGTATCAAGCAAAACTTGTGATTCAGCTTTGAAGACATGGGGCACTGAACTGACCAAACACAATCGGTTTACATCCTAAATATCAACATGTTATTACTGTGGAAACAACATACTGTGTGAAGGATTGAAGCAAAAGAGATACTTATGGAAGGACTGCAATAACTAAGATCAAGATCAAACCAAGGTTTGTTGCTTTTCACAGAAGATAATAGATAATAAAATCTAATTCTAATTCATGTGAATATGTTTTGATTACAGAAAAAAATGCAAAAGACATTAGGTATGTCAAGGAAATGAAAATCCTTAGTAAAGGAGGAAAATGTGCAAAAATATCAGCTAAGGTGACTGCTGTAGAAAATCAACCAGAGGGTACCAATTTAAATATCAGTTTATCATATTCCATTGAACATTTACATGACACATGTTCATCACAGTCTGAATATATATACGTGCAATAACTCTACTTGAAAATTTAGTGAACAACATTTTTCATGAAGTTACAGCTCAGCTCAGCTTTGAAAATTTCTGTGAATGGTTGGAGATTGGTAGGCACAATTGAGAAATTTGCAGATGACAAAAAAGTTGGCCATGGAGTGGATAGTGTGGGGTATAGCTATAGTGTAGAAGATGCAAAATGGCATAGATGGCTTAGTGGAGTGGGTGGGATGGTGACAGATGGAGTTCAACCCTGCTGAGTGTGAAGTAATACATTTAGGGAGGTCAAAGAATAAAATGGAATACGCAATAAACAAGAATATTCAGAAGGACTGAGAGATCTTGGTGTGCAAGTGCATAGGTCCCTAAAGGTAGCAATACATGCAGGCAATGTTGTAAAGAAAGTATTTGGAATGCTCTCCATCATTGGCAGAGGTATAGAATACAAAGATAGAGATATAATTCTGAAACCGTATACTGGGAGGCCACAGCCAGAGTATTGTGTGCAGTTCTGGTTGGTCACCACATGACAGAAAGGACCTTATTGCTCTGGAGAAAGTGCAGACAAGATTTGCTAGAATGTTGCCAGGGCTGGAGAATTGGAGTTATGAGGGGAGATTGGAGAAATTGGGCTTGTTTTCCTTGGAAGTGAAAAGGTTGATGCAGTGACATGAGTGAGATACACAAAATTGTGAGAGATAGATTAGACAGGAGCAATCAGTTTCCCTTGGCAGAGAGCTGAAAATCCAGGGGTCATAGATCCAAGCTAAGTGGCAGAAGGATTAGAGGGGACATGTGAAAAATCCTTTTAAAAGCATGGGTGGTGCATGTCTGGAATTCACTGCCTGAGTTGGTGGTGGAGGCTTTTAAAAGTCTCTTTTGAAAATACCTGGATCTGCATCTTAAATGCTGTAAGTTGCAGGGCTGTGGGCCATGTGCAAGAAAATGGGGTGAGAGAGTGTATCAAGGTTTCTTTGGATTGGCATGGGCAAGATGGACTTAATGGCCATTCTGTGCTGTATCAATTCCATGGTGGTGACTAGCACTCACTGACTTACAAAGGGCAGCATTAGAAGGAGATAATTGGCCTTTATCAACATGAATTATTCTGAAGAATAGTTTCACCAGACTCCAAAACCAACTCTGTTTCTCTCGACACAGATGCTGCGAGACCTGCTGAGTTTCTCCAGCATTCTCTGTGTTTGTGATAGGGCAGTTCTCATCCTGACAGGACAACTGGCATAGCTTTACTAAGTTGGTTGATATGGGGTGAATAGCAGAAATCATTCAGAAAGCAGTGATTGCAGGCATTGGAGAAGATTAGAGATGATGTCGGTGGCAAATTCCCCTTCTATGCTAATTCTTGTGGAATGGTAGATAATTCTGTTTCCAAGTCCACCAGGGTTTCACAAAAAAAATGTAAATGGTCTACATCTATGTCACATAAATAGAAGATCACATTTCATATCCATAAGGAAACTTGCACAATCTCATTTGAAAGAAATATGCTTAAAAGAATGTACCTGTAGGCATCTGTGAGAGACAGACAGGGTGGAAGTAACCACAACTTAAAGTGTTTCAAATAAATGAGTTTCAAACTCCGCCCACTCTCTGTCAGGAAGTTTAAAGAGGTAGTCCACTGGATTAATCAAAAACAATTGACTTAAATAACGTGCATTTGTGATAAATGTTACAAGAAATTATTGCTACATGAAGGACTGAAGCTATAGCGGTAACAATTTAAGCCAACGCATAAAACTAAAATTAGTGAAAAAAAAGAGACATCCCACTGAGAGATAGCCAGAACTGCAGATGCTGGAGTCAGGATAACACAGTGTGGCCCTGGAGGAACACAGCTAGCCAGGCAGCATCTGAGGAACAGGAAAGTTGATGTTTCGGTTCAGTTCCTGCTCCTCCAATATCCTGTTGAAGGTCTTTGTGTTGCACTCATGCAGACAGAACTGAAAGGATCCTAAATCTCAAAGGGTTCATCAATGTATACTTCATGAGAATAGTTGGGAGGTGAAGGGAGTCAACTTTGGTGCAGTGCCGTAGAGATCGAGCCCAGCATGGGGAAAATGAGTGACCGGGCCCAGCGCAGGGCAAAGTGAGCCCAGCACGAGGTAAAGTGAGCACAGCATGGTGACAATAGAGGTTCCCAGGCATCTGCAGTGGCACTGAGAGCAGGCAGGTTGAGTCTTCCTGTATCTGCAGCAGCATCGAGCACAGAATAAATTGAGCCCATTGCGGAGGAGATTAAGCCCAACGTAGAGGAAGTTGAACCCTTATGGAGAGTGTGAGCCAAGCATGGCTGAGCAGTTAAGAAGGGTTTTAATGTTGAATTTTTAACTCTATTTTCTTATTTTTCTACTTTATACCTATGAACTTTTGCACCTCAAATAGCATTGGGAATGACAACATTGTACATTTTTCCCGGTATTCCTGAATCCCTTTGCTTGAATTCACATGAGAATAAAATCTAATTCTATAAGCTAGCCCATTTATAATTTTAAATTGACTGTTAGTATTATCAAGCATGGAATCACCTAAAAGTTGTATTTCAGTGCCAGTGTCATACCTGACATGTGAACCTGACAAATGGTGGATTGTAAGAAAAAAACCACATCCCTCCCATTGTTCATAGAAAGCAGATTATTGACCATACTCAGGGCACCGATGCCGTCAAGACTCAGAACGTAGTGTGTATCATTAGATATAATTTTGTGAGTTCTGGTTTGAACCTAAACAAAACCTCCCCAATTCCCTTTTCCCTGGTACATTCTCAACAGCCATACCCCTACCAGTTGGGTCCCAACTGCCAATCAATCTGACCCTAAAACAAGCCTGTCCTAATTTCTATAACTCCATGATCACCAAAACATTCAAAGATAATATCAAGCTTTTCAGTGCATTGCAAACTGTCTTCTTATACTCCATTCTGCTATCATCTCTAAGCCACATCTTCAATTTTGAGAGTGTTAAGGATATCATAGATTTCCTTTCTACAAAGATTAACACCATTGATCAACTACCTCTGTCGCTTCCCTCTGTTCCCCAACTCACTAAGTCAAAGTTTCACTAACACTCCTCCCTGCTTAGTCCTGAGCTTCTTTTGTCTTGAAGTTCTCTCTTATCTTGTCTCTTCTGAGCTAGTCCTGTCTATGAGATACACGTCTGACTCCCACGAACCTGTTCTCACTAAGTTACACAAATATCCTCATCCTCAATGACGGAAGACCTGTTACATCAAAGCAAAAAATAAGGCTGAAGCATTTACAGCAATTTTCAGCCAGAAGTGCCAAGTCTCCTCCAGTGGTCCCCAGCATTACAGATACCAGTCTTCAGGCAATTTGATCCAAAGAACATAGAATAATACAGCACAGGAAAAGGC